>NC_066582.1:330161791-330860541 GCF_024323335.1 Lathyrus oleraceus | reverse complement strand
GTCCTATGGGTATTCCATAACGACAGATGTTCCTCTAGAAATCTTCGACTCTGGTGACCATTTCCCGAGAACTCAGTCGAGGCCTCTCCTCCGAGACGTGATTATGTTAGCTCTGGTGGGCGCATTCTCGTTGATCAATCCGAGGACCCCGAGACTGGGAACTTGCTATTAGGATGTCCTGTTGAGGGGAGTCAGTGGAGGTCTTTTATCCCGTAATAATGTCAAACCTTCAGTGGTAAACGTATTATTCTCGACCGAAGGGCCGAAGTTGACAAACTTCTGTTCTTAGAACCTACCAGTGAGGGGCGGGCTAAATTCAGGAAACCTTAACCTCCAACCAACCCGGTTTTCTGGAGTAGAGCTTTGATCTTGTATTATATTCTTCATTGGGTTTCTCTTCAAACAGTGCAACCCGACAGATGTTCAAGCAGATACAGCAATCCTGATTCCCATGTCACATCATTGCATCACATCATTTTACATTCATATCATTTAACACATGTTTATCTATTTCTAGGGGGGTTTACATCTTCCTCTTGATTCCGGTCGGGGTTTCTCTGGTTCTCTTAAGATGGATATTGGCAGAAAGAGACACGTCGCCTACAAGTTTCCTGTGGTCTGTTTGGAGCCTATTCAACAACTGATGAAGTTAATGGATCCTGATTCTCTAGAAGGATTCCGAAAGGATTACGGTTTCATTCTAAGTTTCATCACGGTTCTTTCCAAAGATCAACACGATGCTGTCTTTACATTGTTGCAGTTCTATGATCCTCCATTAAGGTGTTTCACATTCCCGGATTACATTCTGGTCCCTACTTTGGAGGAGGTTGCTAGTTTTCTCAGAATTCCTATCAAGCCGTGTAACACCTCAAAATTTGCCCTCCTCTTCTTGAGACTAGTTTGACATATTGCATTTCATTTTTTAGAGCACTAGGCATTGCATTTTTTCATATCATATGGAAATAAGAAAGTCATCCTCCAAAGTCTTTTCAGAAGATGGGAAGTTACATGATTCAAGCCTGAGGGTTCCTATGAATTGATGATCAACCATCTGAGTGTTGCACTTCAAATAGGGTTTCTTGACTCTTCAAAGGTCTTGAGCATTATCTTGTTTTCAAGGGTATATTACCATCATCATGGTTCTATCATCATCAAGGGTTTCATGATTCATTCTCAAGTTCCTTTGGATTAGGGTTGTGACCTCTGGTCAACCCTAATCAATGCCATTCTTCCAATCAGGGCTTCTCAAAGAGATGAGGTATTTGTTGAGGATGGAGATCACATGGTTATCATAAGGAGCTTACATGTGCTAGGCTTTCATTTTTGAGCAATTTCCCCAAGTGATGGAGGCTCAAGCTGATCAGGGCATTTCAAGGTCATTTGAGGACCAAAAAGTCAAGTGAGGGCTATAAGGTGGGGAAATGAGTTGAGACACCTCAATCATGTTCAAAAGAGGTCCATTTGTCATTCTAAACATCTATCTTGAAGATTTTGAAGTCATGGAAAAAGTTTCCAAAAATGGAAAGTGACCTGTAATTTCAAGTTTCCAAAAATGGCAAGTTTCTGGTCCACATTCAACTTTACTTTTCAACATCAAAGGAGCTTCAAATGGATTTTTGGTGAACATGAAAGTTGTATATCTTTGTCTCCCCTTTCTAAAAAGTCCTAATTCATGTCGATACGATGAATGGTTGAGAAGTTATGTCCAAATGATCACAAGGTGTGCATGGAAGTTCAAAGTGACATAACTTTTGATACAAAGCTCCAATTTGGTCCATTCTTTTTGCAAAATACTCCTCATGACCAATACTTCTCAAAACAAGCCTTGCCATGCATGGAAAAAATGTATATGATTATCATTCCTCAAGTGTCCATTTTGGAGGGAAATTCTACAATTCAAAATTAGCTACAAGCAAAATACCATTCAAATGTTGATTATTGGTTAATTTTAAGTGAATTTCAACCATTGCATGAGAAAGGTCACGTGCTACATGGCCATGCTAAGCTCACTTTGCATTTTTGCACTTCACTTCAATTCTCTCTAAACATGATTAGCACAAGCTTAATTGGATTAGCAGCATGATTAGTGCATCATATAAAAGCCAACCCCTAACTGCAATTGCTCATAACAGAATTTCAGATCTAGAATTTTCCATATCCCTCTAATTTTTCTCTCACTTTGAATTTCAAATTTCTTCACACAAACCTTCAATCTCTTTGCATATTCATGATCCTTGTGTAATTCTGAGCAAGATTCATCCCTTGGATTGGACAATTGAGTTGGTTTTCAAGCAGATCGAGTGCTTCACCATGGCAATGGATTTCTGAAATTGAGGAAGATTCAAGTTGTTTCAAGTGTTGCTTCTTGTTCAAAGCTTCAACAGAAGCATAGAGAAGCAGATCTAGAACTTTAGAGGCCTTGAACACGCGTGAATAGTGAACTGCAATTCCAAGTGTGGACATTTAGCATTAATGGTTGAGTTTCTCACCTTTTGAGATGCAAATTGGATTGTGTTCTGACTTCTTTGTGTTTTGTAGGGTTCTAATTGATAGGCTTGAGCTCATTTGAGTGCTTGAGCATTGTTCATTTGAGTTGTGTACAGTTGGATGGTTTCACTGTCTGTTTTCTGATTTTTTTTGTCTGAAGTACTAACTGGTTGGCCTTTGTACAGGTACATTAGTTGCTTGCTTTTAGCTCTTGCTTGAGCTTTGGATTGTGGTTGATACACCACTTAGGTAGCTACCTTATTACTCCATGTAGTCTGGAAGTCCTGTCACCTTTTTGGCAGGCATTTTGCTGGCAAGTCCTCCTTAAGAGGCTCTGTTTGTGTTTGTTTACATTTGTGCCAAAGACCTACAAGATGAGGCATGTGCTACTTGATAAGTCCTCCTAAGTGAAGAGGCAATTGACGGATAGAAGGGATTAGTAGCCAATCCCCTGTTATTCAGTGAGTCGTTCATTATGCTCGCACTACGTGCTGATGCTTTTGAACATGTACCCAAGATCTTTGTACAGTGTCTGTCAAGTGGAATAGGGTCTCTCTTTCTAGATCCTCACGCTTTCTTTATTTTGAGCTCACCCAGGCCAGGGTTAAGAGCATGAGGTCTCATCCTCATTTCCATTTTAATCAGCTTCACCCTAACTCTCAATGTTAGTGGTTAAGAGCTACAAATTACCCTTCTACAGTTTGGCTTGTTTGTCGAGGTTGATATGACCCCTCTTGACTAAAGCCTACCCATTATTTGGGCCTCTTGTATGAATATAGTGTGTGATGTTTGTTCATTTGTGTTGATGTTTATTTGCTGTTTGAGTTGGATCGATTCGAGAGCGAGTTAAGTTCTTGTTAGAGACCTCAACTTAGGGATTGTTGATTGCATGACAACTATTAGGCTCGAGTCAGTCTCCCTATTAGTTTGTTGTTTCCCTGGTCTTTGGTTAGGAGAGTGTTTCTCCCCTGTTAAGGGGAACTACGTCGCCCTGATTCTCATACCAGATGAGATACGTAGGCAGGAGGTTGTAAGCAATCTCTCCGGGCACCCTTTTCTTTTTTTGAGTCTATGTGTGTCAACTCTTTTCTTTGTCTTGTGTGTGTTCACCCTTTTCTCTGTTTTGGTGTGAATACCTGTTTGTCCAGCATGGGCGTGTGTGGTATGTTTATACCTTATGGGGTTCATTTTGTGATGATGGTTATCATCTTTGGGGTTCATTTGTGACGGTTGTCACTCACTTGGGGTTCATCTTTGTGGCGTTTGTGGTGATTATCCACTTGGGGTTTATTTGTGGTAACTGGCTGGATAGTTAGTTACTTTGTTGGGGTTCGCACGGAGAACCTTTTTCTTTGGTGTTCGCTGGTTAGCGTTGGTTTTTGTTTGGAGTCGGATGTAAGTCCATGTATTGGCAGTCTGTTTCCTTTTTGTTTTTTGTTTGGAGTCGGATGTAAGTCCATGTATTGGCAGTCTGTTTCCTTTTTGTTATTTGTTTGGAGTTGGATGTAAGTCCCTGTATTGGCATTCTGTTTCCTTTTTGTTGTCAGGAGTCGGATATAAGTCCATGTATTGGCATTCTGTTTCCTTTTGTTTGTTATTGTTAGCAGTCGGATATAAGTCCACGTATTGGCATTCTGTTTCCTTTTGAGTGTTTCTTTGACGTCTCAGCGTCTTTTTTTGGTATTTTGTTTCGGCATGCGTTTGCCGAGCTACGAGTGATCTGATTCTTCTCTGGATAGAGAAGATACGTAGGCATAGGACGTGATGTCTTAGCGAGCATGTCTCCCATTTCCCCGAACTACGTTGACTCTGATGTTTGTTTCTGACAAACTACGTAGGCCCAGGATGCGACATCCTGCCGAGTCCATCTCCTCCATCTTCTTTCACCTGTTTTATTATTCCAGTTTGTGAAATTTCTTTGAGCAGTTTATTAGCAACCTTATTCTATTTTTTTCCTATTCTTTTGAGCGTGGATCCCGTCAAGTACGACGGACGTGAGGGGTGCTAATACCTTCCCCTTGCGTAACCGACTCCCGTACCTTGCAATCTCTAGTCGTAAGACCGTTCCTTTCCCTTTCTTAGGTTAGTCCTGTGCTCCCTTTCCGTCATAGGATGAATAGCGTCGGTGGCGGCTCTGTAAACTGTTTTTTTCCACCGGTTGTTTTTCACGTTGCGACAAGCCGCAGTTGCTATTCTACAGTTCCGAGCTTCTGCCCGATCTCAGCATGGTTGCTTCAACCACATATTTGGGGGAATCAGTCTTGAAGACTAATATGTGTTAGAAGGGAGAAGTTAATGGTTTTCATCTGAGTTTCTTACTGGGAGAAGCAAAGAAGAAGCTTGAAGATGGTGACCAGAGGGGTTTCAATGTTGTGTTGGCTCTTTGTGTGTATGGGATCGTCCTGTTTCCTAATGTGGCGAAATTTGTGGACGTAGACGCCATACGCCTCTTCGTGTTGGGAAATCCAGTGCCGACCTTGTTGGGAGATTTCTTTCGTTCAGTGCATCACAGGAATGAGAATAGAAAAGGAGGAGTGGTGAATTGTTGTGCACCCTTGTTTCATAAGTGGTTCAGTTCCCACCTGCCCAAGTCAGGAGCGTTCGTTGATGTCAAGGACTCGTTGAGTTGGTCGAAGAGATTGATGGGGATAAGAGATAAAGATATTTCTTGGTGGTCAGACCGGAGCTTGCTTGGGGCGGATATTATTCACAGTTGTGGGAACTTCCCGAATGTACCGTTGGTAGGAAGAAGAGGAGGTATCAACTACAATCCTTCTCTGGCAGTCAGACAGTTTGGATATGCTTTAAGAACTCCGCCTTTGGAAAAGGATGTGGAAGAATCTTTGTTTTTCCATTCTTCATCTGATCTGACTGTATCCCGTAAGGCAGTTGAGGCTTGGCTCAAGGTGATCAAGAGAGGAAGGATTGTGGTTGGAAAAGGAGATTGCAGGACTTACCCTCAGTATGAAGATTGGCTTCAAGGAAGAGTCGAAGAGTTTGGTCTTCCATTTCCTATTGAGGAACCTTTGTATCCACCTACTCCTGAGCAGTCAACAATGGTGAACCGAGAAGAGTATGACAAATTGAAAAATGCCATGGAGGAGCTTCAATCTGAAAACTCAGAGTTAAGTGTGAAGCTGCAAGACTGTATGCATCAATTCCATGAGGCGAAATATCAGAAGAGGGAAGTCGTCAGATTGCAAGGGGAAGCAGAGAGGAAATTAGTTGTGGAGGTGGATTTCTTCAGGAAGACAGACGAAGCCTTGAGATCATCCAGTTCTGAGTTGAGGCGAGTCAAACAGCAGTTAGCAGACGCTCATGGTAAGTTAGATGGTTGGCAAGAGCAATGGGATACATTTTTAGCTTCTCGGAAGGCAAAAGAGGAGGAGACGGCGGTCCAATTGACTGGTCAGATGGAGAAGTTGAAGATCCTGCTGAGGGAGAAGAACCAGGAGCTGCTGTGCGCCCATTCAACCAATGGCTATATCACAGATCAGTTCAACAAAGCTCAAGGACAGATTGAGGAACTCAAAGTGCTGGCAGGTTTGAAGAAATCCAGACTTGAAGAGGTATTCGGAGAAGATGATGGGAATTACTACAGAGAGCACATCAACGAGTTGGATGGAGTTATTCACAAAAGGAATCTGCTTATCCGGTGTTTGACAGAATCTCCAGATCATCCTGACATAGTGGCACTACTGGCTGAAGTAAGGAGCAGTCCTTATGGGTTGTATACAGGAGGTTGATTCCTGATTTTTTGTTCCTCTCTTTACTTATTGTATTATAGTGATGATCCACAGGCTTGTTGTGGAGATCTTTTTTTGATGTACTATTGGCTAAGACCGTTTCCCTTCACGAACTCATTTATATGATGGTTTTCCTTATTGCATCTTGATCTTCGAAGCTTATCTACGACTCGGTAGTCTTGCGTGAGACTGGAATAAAGGGGGTAGAATACCCTTTGGAATAGATAAACATGTCATTGCATTTACATGTTCATTTGCATATCTTGCATAACAGGTACCGCTGCAGTGTTCTCATATTATTTGGTGTTCCACTAGCAGGATAGCTGACTCAGGCATTCACCGGTACAATACCCGCAAAAACCACCAGAGAGCAATGGAAAGCCTACAAGCAGAGCTCGTCGAGATGAAGATCCGCATGAACCAATTCATGGATGTGGTTCAAGGGGTGGCTCAGGGACAGCAAGAGCTCAGGCAGATGATGCAGAGGAATCCCGCCACTACTCAACCAGAGACGTTGATAGATCCTCCAGCTAGAGAGGTTAACGGACCCAGTGGACCGGGGCCTACCCCGATCCTACATGTCACCTCCGGTCAACAACCCGTCCATGATGACCAGGAGGATCAGTTCCCCTTGCTTCAGGAAGACTTTGGGATGAGTCATGGTATGGACCCTATGTTTCGGAGACTGGAAGAGAGGTTGAAGGCAGTGGAAGGACAGAATCCTCTGGGAGTAGACGTTGTTGACTTGGGAATGGTCCCAGGCGTGAGGGTGCCACCGAAATTCAAGGTCCCGATATTTGACAAATACAGTGGCAACTTTTGCCCAAAGACCCATGTGCAAGCCTACTTCCGTAAAATGGTTGCATACTCTGACGATGAAAAGTTGCTTATGTACTTTTCCAGGATAGCCTAGCTGGGGCATCCCTGGAATGGTATATGAGGCTGGACAGAGCCCACATCCGCTGCTGGAGGGATTTGGCTGAGGCTTTTGTGAAGCAGTATCAGTATAATGCAGACTTGGCTCCGGACAGAACTCAACTTCAGAATCTGTCTCTTAAAGGCAATGAGTGCTTCAGGGAATATGCTCAACGCTGGAGGGAGACAGCTTCCCATGTTCAACCTCCTATGTTGGAGAAGGAAATGGCTAACATGTTCATGAACACTCTTCCCGGACCTTATTTGGAGCGCCTGATGGGTTGCAATGCCTCCAACTTTGCTGATGTAGTCTCTACCGGAGAGAGGGTGGAGAATTACCTAAAGACATACAAGACCCAGAGTGGAGGTGGATCTTCATCACGGGTGAAGAAGTCGTTCATTCAGGGACAGAAGAGGAGAGAAGGGGATGCAAGTGCCATATCTTCTTATCAGAACAGGGATAACCGGAGGAATAACTTTCAGAACTATCATCAGCAACCGTATGTTACGGCTGTGACCATTCTAGCTGCAGCACCACTACAACAACAACAACCACAACGTCAGCAAGCTCCGTACCAACAACAACAGGGTAACAGACCCGCTTATCAACAGAGGCCAAGGACGATGGACCGGCGTTTCGACACTCTTCCAATGTCGTACGCTCAGCTACTTTCTAGTCTTCAACAACTACAACTTATGCAGTTACACACTCTGGCTCCTCCCGTTGGTAGACTTCCGATGGGTTACAACGCCAACGCTAGGTGTAGCTTCCACTCTGGGGCACCTGGCCACAATATTGAGAAATGCAAAGCTTTTAAGCACGTAGTTCAGGACCTCATAGATTCAAAGGCCATCGACCTTGCACCGGCTCTGAATGTCGTCAACAATCCCATGCCCCAGCATGGTGGCGCAAATGTTAATATGATGGAAGGGGAAGCCAGATCCGTCAAAGATACGTTGAAGCTGAAGACTCCGTTATCGGATATCAAGGGATACTTGTTGAAGGCCGATGTTTTCTCCGGTTGTGGGAAGGGTTGTTTGGATTGTGCTACTCAGAGTGGAGGTTGTTTGAAGCTACAGCAGGGTATCCAGGTCTTGCTCGACAAAGGTATCCTCCAGGTTGAAGATTTGTTTGTCCAAGAGTCTGCGGAAGGGGTTGAGGAAGAAGTGTTTGAAGATGCTACTGATGAATTCGCAGATGTTGTTCCTACTGATTCTGTAATCCATGATGGTGTATTTACTTTTTCCAATGTGGTTGATTCTGATGTAATTGAACTTGATTCCAATGTTTCGGATGCTTGCATTTCAATTAATGAGATTTCAGAATATGACTATGATGTTGCTACTATCACCATTTTCTACCCAACTAATCAGATCAATGTACCAGAAGCGCAACCGGTGCCACCAGCGCGACCGTCCACTATGATTATCACAACCCCTGGTCCTCTACCTTTCACCAGTGAAAGGGTCATTCCTTGGCATTATGGGAGGAGTGTGTACACGCACGATCATGGGGTAGAACGGTCACTGAAGGTAGAAGAGGGTCAGAAGACTGAACTTGAAGTTGAAGGTCCCGTAGTGGACAATGTTGGTGGAATCGGGCGATTCACCAGGAGTGGTAGACTGTTCTCACCACCCGTTACCCAAACTGATAGTGTGGATGCTACGGCGAAAGCCAAAGGCAAGCAAGTCGTGAATGAGAGTGCCTCTACACCCCAGGCTGGTTCTGAGCCCACTTTTGCGAAGGATGTGGACGAGCTCTTGAGGATCATAAAGAAAAGTGACTACAAGGTAGTCGATCAGTTGATTCAGACTCCGTCCAAGATATCCATTCTCTCACTCCTATTGTGTTCGGAGGCGCACATGGAGGCACTACTGAAAGTCCTAAATGCTGCATATGTGCCTCAGGAGATCTCAGTGAACCAACTGGAAGGAATCGTTGCAAATGTTCATGCAAGCAATGGGTTGGGTTTTACTATTTCTGACTTAACACCAGCTGGATGCAACCATAACAAGGCTTTGCACATCTCGATAGAATGCAAAGACACCGTGTTATCTCATGTTCTGGTGGACACAGGTTCCTCTCTCAATGTGCTACCCAAGAGAGCCCTGTCAAGGTTAGAAGTAGAGGGTGTGGTCCTGAAGCCCTCAGACCTCATTGTGAGAGCTTTCGATGGTTCTAAGAGGTCGGTGTTCGGAGAGGTAGAATTGCCAAGTCAGATTGGATCACAAACCTTCAACACCGTCTTCTATGTGATGGATATCAGTCCTTCCTATAGTTGCCTGCTGGGTCGTCCTTGGATCCACAATGCTGGGGAAGTCTCTTCAACTTTACATCAGAAGGTTAAACTCCCAGTCAATGGAAGGATTATCACCGTCTGTGGTGAGGAGGATATTCTGGTCAGCAATCTGTCTACATTCAAGTACGTAGAGGTAGAAGGTGAATTTCATGAGACCTTATGTCAGGCCTTTGAGGCAGTTCAGATCAAGGATGCAGCTCCGGTGGAAGAGGTTAAAGCGGGTGCCTCTATCTCGTCCTTCAAGCAGGCACAGGCCTTGGTAGATTCGGGTGTTGCCCCCGGCTGGGGACGTCTGTTGATGTTACCAATGAAAGAAGACAAGTTCGGGATTGGGTATCAGCCAGTTATGACTTCTACAACTTCAACACTTCAGACTCGTCAGGGGCCGATTACTTTCTCCAGTGCTGGTATCATTCAGTATGGCCAGGTATCTGCGGTCAACGATGAAGATGGGGATAGTGATTGCGACATCGATAATTGGGTGCGTCCGAGGATCCCGGGTGAAGTCATCAACAATTGGTCTTCTGAGGAGATTGTCCAAGTCACTTTTCCGGAGGAGTAACTTTTCTTCTTTATTCATGCATATCCAAGTCTTACGTTCCTCCCAGGGCGTAATGACTCATTGTAGGGCTCATCTATGTGAATACTTGCATTTTTTATCATAAATAAAGGACGTCTTTTTGCATTCAAATATTGTGTTCACTGTCTTTCTATTTTTGCAGTTTTTGAAAACCAAAAAAATATTTGGCAATGTTTTGTTTAGTTTTTACTCTTTGTTCACACTCATAAGCACATACCATTACTCATGCAGATGCACGTCATCGGATCCTATTGATAACGGTTCTGCTATGGCTCGCTTCGACTTTGAAAATCCAATCTTTCAAGCTGAAGAAGAGGGTGATGAAGACTGTGAACTCCCTGAAGAACTTACCAGGTTATTAAAACAGGAGGAAAGGGTCATTCAACCGCATCAAGAGTCTGTTGAAGTGATTAATCTCGGCACCGAGGACGCTAAGAGAGAAATCGAGATAGGGGTTGCTTTGGAAGATAATGTGAAGAAAGGGCTGATTGAATTGCTGCAAGAATATGTTGACATCTTCGGTTGGTCTTATCAGGACATGCCAGGGCTTGACACAGATATTGTGGTACACCATTTGCCTCTCAAAGAAGGTTGTCCTCCGGTCAAGCAGAAGCTCAGAAGAACAAGACCAAAGATGGCTGTCAAGATAAAGGAAGAAGTGCAAAAACAGTTGGATGCAGGGTTTCTAGCAGTCACAAATTATCCGCCATCGGTTGCAAATATCGTTCCAGTACCTAAGAAGGATGGAAAGGTACGGATGTGTGTTGACTACCGGGATCTGAACAGAGCTAGTCCTAAAGATGATTTCCCATTACCTCACATCGATGTTTTGGTGGATAACACAGCTCAGTTCTCGGTATTCTCCTTCATGGATGGCTTTTCTGGCTATAATCAAATTAAGATGGCACCAGAAGACATGGAGAAGGCAACGTTCATAACCCCATGGGGAACCTTCTGCTACAAGGTGATGCCGTTTGGTCTGAAAAATGTCGGAGCAACATATCAACGAGCGATGGTGACTCTTTTCCATGATATGATTCATCATGAAATCGAGGTTTATGTTGATGATATGATTGCCAAATCTTAGACGGAAGAAGAACATTTGGTGAATTTGTAGAAATTGTTTGAGCGTTTGAGAAAATTCAAGCTGAGGCTTAATCCGAACAAGTGTACTTTTGGGGTGAGATCTGGAAAATTATTGGGTTTTATTGTTAGTGAAAAAGGGATTGAGGTGGATCCGGCCAAAGTGAAAGCGATACAGGAAATGCCTGAGCCAAGAACAGAGAAACAAGTCCATGGTTTCTTAGGGAGGTTGAACTACATTGCAAGGTTCATCTCTCACCGTACAGCCACGTGCGAGCCAATATTCAAATTGCTGAGAAAAGATCAGGCTATCAGGTGGAATGATGATTGCCAAAGGGCTTTCGAGAAGATAAAAGAGTATTTGCAGAATCCTCCTATCCTTATGCCTCCGGTCCCAGGGAGACCGCTGATTATGTATTTGACAGTACTAGACAATTCCATGGGTTGTGTTCTCGGTCAACACGACGAGATAGGTAGGAAAGAGCATGCCATCTACTACCTGAGTAAGAAATTCACAGATCGCGAGTCGAGATACTCGATGCTTGAAAAGACGTGTTGTGCACTTGCATGGGCTGCTAAGCGATTGAGACAATACATGTTGTCTCACACAACCTTATTGATCTCCAAGATGGATCCAGTCAAATACATATTCGAGAAGCCAACTCTCACCAGAAAGGGTTGCTCGTTGGCAAATGGTACTGCCAGAGTATGATATCTAATATACATCCCAGAAAGCCATCAAAGGGTGTATTCTGTCAGACTATATTGCTCAGCAGCCGATTGATGATTATGAGCCGATGAAGTTTGATTTTCCAGATGAAGACATCATGTTCCTCAAGATGAAAGACTGTGAAGAGCCAGTTGTTGAGGAGGGACCTGATCCAGACGAAAAGTGGACTTTGTTGTTTGATGGGGCTGTCAATGCCAGAGGAAGTGGAATTGGCATTGTCATTACTACTCCGAAAGGTGCCCACATGCCTTTCACCGCTCGTCTGACTTTTGAGTGCACAAATAATGAAGCTGAGTATGAAGCCTGTATCTTGGATATTGAGCAAGCCATTGATTTGAGAATCAAGACTCTGGACATCTTCGGAGATTCAGCTCTAGTGATCAATCAAGTGAGTGGTGATTGGAACACCCTCCAGCCCAATCTAGTCCCATACAGAGATTACACGAGAAGACTATTGACTTTCTTCACAACAGTAAAGTTGTATCACATACCTCGTGATGAGAAACAGATGACAGATGCTCTTGCCACTCTATCCTCTATGATCAACGTGATTCGGTGGAACCACGCTCCCAGGATCGATGTGATGCGCCTCGACAGAGCCGCGTATGTGTTTGCTGCTGAACTGGTAGTTGACGACAAGCCCTGGTATCACGACATCAAGCGATTTCTGAAGAATCAAGAGTACCCTTCAGGGGCATCCAACAATGATAGAAAGACTTTGAGAAGATTGGCAGGCAGTTTCTTCTTGAACAAAGACAATGTGCTGTATAAGAGGAACTTCGATATGGTTTTGCTCAGATGCGTGGATAGACACGAAGCAGACATGTTAATGCAGGAAGTTCATGAAGGCTCCTTCGGTACTCATGCCGGCGGACATGCAATGGCTAAGAAATTGTTGAGAGCGGGATATTACTGGATGACCATGGAATCTGATTGTTTCAAATATGCTCGGAAGTGTCATAAATGCCAGATTTATGCTGATAAGGTACATGTGCCGCCAAATCCTTTGAATGTGATGTCTTCGCCGTGGCCTTTTGCTATGTGGGGCATCGATATGATTGGAAAGATTGAGCCGAACGCCTCCAATGGGCATCGCTTCATCCTTGTTGCCATCGACTATTTCACCAAGTCGGTCGAAGCAGCATCATTCGCGAATGTCACCAGACATGTGGTTGCCCGTTTCATCAAGAAAGAAATCATTTGTCGCTATGGGATTCCCGAAAGAATCATTACTGATAATGGTTCTAATCTCAACAACAAAATGATGAAGGAGTTGTGCCAGAACTTCAACATTCGGCATCACAATTCTTCCCCTTACCGCCCTAAGATGAACGGTGTTGTTGAGGCGGCAAATAAGAACATAAAGAAGATTGTGCAGAAGATGGTCGTTACGTACAGAGATTGGCATGAGATGCTACCCTTCGCCTTGCATGGGTACCGTACTTCAGTACGTACATCGACCGGGGCAACCCCTTACTCCCTTGTGTATGGTATGGAAGCAGTCCTACCTATTGAAGTGGAGATTCCTTCTCTAAGAGTCATGTTGGATGTCAAGTTAGACGAAGCTGAATGGATTCGGACAAGGTTCAATAAGGTTCAGAAAGTGCGTCCTTGATGCTTCCAGGTCGGAGATTTGGTGTTGAAAAGGATCCTTCCTCCTTAGACAGATCACAGGGGCAAGTGGACTCCTAACTATGATGGACCGTATATTGTCACCAAGGTTTTTGATGGTGGGGCGTTAATGCTTGCAACTATGGATGGTGAAAACTTCACTTCCCCTGTGAACTCAGACGCAGTTAAAAAATACTTTGCATAAAATAGACCCGTTGGACAGTAAAAAGAATAGTCCAGGCAAAAATGGGAATCCCGACGAACCAAGAAAATGAAAAGGTTCGGGAAAAAATTAGGGATTAAAAATGAAAAGATCGTACACCCGGTAAGTTGAAAACCTGAAAAGGCAACTTAGGCAAAAATGGGTATCCCGGTGGATTGAAAACCCGAAAAGGGCGATCCAGGCAAAAGTTAGGGATTAAACGAATGACTGCGTTCTGAGTAGTTCTGAATCTCATCTCGTGTCAATGACTGGAAACTTTTGAAGGATAGGAAACAGTCCAATCACTCTTTTCAGGAAGCTGATCATCTGGAGGATCTTGAAGACGAGCAAGTCATAGCAGAATTGGAACCCAATAGAAATCCATTTCACATTGCCATTAGATTCATTTCTGTTTTTATCTTTTATGCGATTACCTCTTTCCAGGGATTGCTTCCTGATGTAAATGCCTATTCAGAGGCTATTCAATCAATAAAATCATGTTATTCAGTATATCTCTGTTTTCATTTTCATTTTACTGTTTTGTTTGCAAAAATGACGTCCGAATTTTTGATAAACATTGCATCATGAAACATAAGAGCTTTACAGGTACATGCTTAATAAACATTTAAAATTGCTGTAAATGTTAAGTGCTTTAGATCGTCTATTCAGAACAGGTACCCTCGGGGCATTTCCTTAAGGTTCCCAGTCGATGATCGCGAATGTTTCCCCCAACAGTCGAAGTTGGTATCTTATCCCTGCAAAGCTGATCAGAGCATTGGATTCTTCGATCCCCAGCAGGCTCTCACTGTTGTACCTCCCCCAAGCGGTTGTTTCAGAATATACACTCCCTAGTAGAGTTGACAGTGCCAGACTATATATCCCCAGCAGAGTTGACAGTGCCAGACTGTATCTTCCCAGCAGAAGCGGCTGCTCCTCAGGGTTCGATGCCAGATCGATGATCTCGACGCCAGATCCATGGTCTCTTTCCTTGAAGCAGAATCTCGGTACCGTATCGGTGTTTGCTTCCCCTGCTAAGTCATCTCTCTCGCAGATTATGGTTGCCAGAACCACTATCGCTTTCCCCAACAGCAGGTTTTCAGTGTCGTTCTCTCCCCAGTCAAAGTCTCGGTATTTCGTCATTGCTAGAACACCGTGTGGCGGGTCATTTCCCCGCAGAGTTCTTTGCGCTGTGCATCTCCAACAGCCTTGTCAGGGTCCAGAAGATGGTGATCCTTTCCCCAACAGATTCCCTTGCCTCGGCTTGGCATTCTACCCAGCACTTCGCATCCCTGCATGTAGAATCATATTGCATTGTATCCTCCCAAATCGCGTAGCGTTTCCATTTTCATGGAGCATTACGCCATTGAAAAATTCAAACATACGCATGTAAGCATAAAACATTCTCAGTATCCTAAGTGATAAGCCAGAAGTTGTTTCCGGTACTCAGACTGAAGATTGTTCATGACTTACCTTTATTATCCCCAACAAGTGTCATTGGCCCATGCGCCGCCTCTATTATCTTTCCCTATTTCTGCCGATGCTGACAGGCATGAAGTTTTTTCGGTATTCAGACCGAAGTGGCATTCAGGCTAGTTTTCCGATGTTCAGATCAAAGAAGTTTCTGACATTTAGGTCGATGCAACTTGTGGCATTCAGGCCAGTTTTCCGATGTTCAGATCGAAGAAGTTTCCGACATTCAGGTCGATGCAACTTGTGGCATTCAGGCCAGTTTCCGGTATTCAGAACGAAGTGGCATTCAGGCCAGTTTCCGGTATTCAGACCGAAGTGGCGTTCAGGCCAGTTTTCCGATGTTCAGATCGAAGAAGTTTCCGACATTCAGGTCGATGCAACTTGTGGCATTCAGGCCAGTTTCCGGTATTCAGACCGAAGTGGCATTCAGGCCAATTTCCGGTATTCAGATCGAAGTGGCGTTTAGGCCAGTTTTCCGATTTTTAGATCGAAGAAGTTTTCGACATTCAGGTCGACGCAACTTGTGGCATTCAGGCCAGCCTCTCGGTGTTCAGACCGATATTAATAATCTCATATCTTCCGATGTTCAGATCGAAGTCATTTCTAGTATTCATACTGATGAGCGGCATTCAGGCCATGGTTATTTTTGTTTTACCATTTATTTTGGTATCCAGGTTAACATTCTTTTTCGGTATTCAGATCGACTCTCACCGTACCAGACGGATTCTTCTTTCAAGACCACCTCTTTGCCGATTCTGACAGGCATTGTTACTTCACTTCACTTCAGTGCAAATTTTCGGGCTTTTATTGTATTCAATCCCTTGATACCTCGAAAGTGCGAAAGCCGCTGCTATCTTCTTTTCGGGTCTCCAATTGATTGAATAGGGGCAGCTGTAATACCTCAAAATTTGCCCCCCTCATTCATGCACTCATTTTTAGGTCATTTAACATTTCATATTGCATTTCATCATGTCAATTGGAATTAGATCCAAGAAGCTTGAATATCATCCAAGACACTTTGTGGATCCTATCTGGGTGATATGTCAACACAAGGGAATGGCTTGAGATACTTCCAACATGTTCAAATGGGGTTTATCCATCAGTCAAAACGTTAATCTTGAAGGAGCAAAAGTTTGTTCATGAGCTTTCATGCTCGCTAGGCGAGCAGAATGGGTTGCCTAGCGAGTCCCAAGAAAAGCCACCAGAATCACCTACGCTCAGAGGAATTTCTTGAACTGTCATGCTCGCTAGGCGAAGCCCACGCGTTTTGAAAATAAAAAAAAATAATAAAAAAAAACGAAAAAAAAATAAAAAATATAAAAGAAAAAAAATGAAAAAAAAATAAAAAATAAAAATAAATTAAATAAATAAATAAATAAATAAAATATAACAGAAAAATCTTGGACTTGGACCTCTCTCATTTGAGCCCACAAAGCCACGAAAATCAGGTTATAAATTCTATAAAAAAATCAGTGAAAAAACCCTAGAGAGATTCTAACTAATTCAGAGCAACCTCCAGAGACTGAAGGGAACTCATCTGCAAATAACCAATTCCCTCTCATATAAACCCTAAGATTGTTCTGCAAAGCCAACGGTGCAATTCAATTTCAATTGATTCTCCCCAATCAGGTATGTCTTATTTCCACTACTTTATACTTTCAACCAGAAATTTCTGAATGTATGAGGTATTATTGGTGAATTTGGAAGAGTGGGTATCGTTAGGTTTTGCATGTGGGCACATGTTTTAGTATGTGTGGATCCTTGCCCCCTGACTTTGAATTTTGATACCCTTTTGATGCATGTGTTTGACAAGAGGTTTAGGCCTCCTACACTTGGTTGCTTTTTGTGAGCTCTTTTTGTGAATTTTAATGGCATGATTCATGTGGTTACATTTTAATTTGGGGCAACTCTTGATTCCACCCCATCTTGTCACTCTAACCTGTTTGTTGAGTTTTTTGTGAGGGCTCACATGACTCCTGAAAGGATAGCTTGCTTGGCATTCCACTTTATTTGTGGGATACCATTTGGAGATTTATTCTGATTACCTGTATTGACTTGCTTTCTTTGATGGTGCCAGCTCGAGAGATCTCTAGGTTTCTTATTTCTTTAGTTGTTATTACTTCGGATCTTTATCCGTGTGGTAGACCTCTTGATCCCTTTATCTTTCCCGCATTTTACCGCTTTCTTAGCTGGAAGACCTCGATAGGAGGCAATGTTTTCTTTTGTTTGTTTACTTTTGTGCCCAAAGACCTCCAAAAGGAGGCACCAGTGCTAAAGACCTCCACGAAGAGGCAATTAACGGATAAAAGGGATTAGTAATCAATCCCCCGTTATTCAGTGTGTCGTTCTTTATGTTCGCACTACGTGTTGATGCTTCAGAACAAAAGCCCAAGATCTTTTGTTCGGTCAGTCAGTGGAGAGGGTTCCACCTTTCTGAATCCCCACTTTTTGTCATAAGCTCACCCTGTCCAGGGTTAAGAGCTATGAGGTCTTATCCTCATTACCCTTTTGATTTGCTCACCCTGACGTTCAATGTCAATGGTTAAGAGCCCATTTGATTACCTATTCCATGGCTTGTTTGTCGAGGTTGATATGACCCCTCTTGACTAAAGCCCTACCCATGTAGGTTTGAGCCCCCTGGTGGCATTTTACTTTATGCATGTTTGTTTTGTATGGTGTGATTGTCTCCCCATAGGATTGCTAGGCTTCGTATAGTCTCTCGTTTGCATGTCAATTAAGGTAGCACTGTTCCTTCGTCTAGGACTTCCTTTTTTGCATGAGCATTCCTAAAACCCAAACAAACTCATTGATTTTTCTTCTCCTAAGAACACGTTAACTCCTTCTACTACAGGCGAGTAAGTCTCCAAAGGTCGAGCATCCGGTAGATTGCGTAGTAACGTCGTTCATCTAAAAAACACAACCCTTAACCCGTAGTTAGCCGAACTATGGTTTGCTCTGATTCTCATTCCAGATGAGATACGTAGGCATAAGACGCGATGTCTTAGCGAGCACACTCCTCTTTAGCCCATAGGCAGCCGAGCTACGAAGACTCTGATTCTCATATCCAGATGAGATACGTATGCGGTGGATGCGATATCTGTGCGAGTCATTTTCTTTTGACCCCCTCTTTTAGCAAATAGTACATTAGATAAACCCACACCCTTTAGACTAGAACAACAAAAGTGGATCTCGTAGAGTACTATGGATGCGTAGGGGTGCTAATACCTTCCCTTCTCATAATCGACTCCCGAACCCAAGATTTGGTTGCGAGACCTTGTCTTTTCCTTTCCCTTTTCCAGGTTTACTACGAGCGTTTCCTTTCCCTCCTTTGGGATAAATAACGCACGGTGGCGACTCTTTTGTCTTTTCTTTCTCGCCGGTTTTTTTTTCTTTTCGCATTCCCTTTTTTCAGGTTGCGACATGTGGCATGGCTTTAGGAGAATGATTTACATATCATTTCTCTAGCATGTATTAACACAAATATTATTATTGACCAGCCTCAGATAGTTGTAACTTCTACATAAGTCTAATTACGATTACTTAACATTGCGCTAAATATTTCCCAAAAGCAAAGGCATCTTTATAGGTGAGATTGTAAGTCTCCTATTCCTCATGGTATTGTATGCAAATGTTGCTCCTTTTCCATTTGTGAGAGCTAGTGGCATACTTGTTGGTTTTATCCAAGTTGGATCCCTTCTCATAAATGATGTATAGGTTCATATTTTTATGCTTGTGAGTGGATAGTTGAGTGTTATCTAAAAACTGACCAAAACATCTTTTCATCTTCACTAACATCTTTTACTAACTCTTCACTTGCATTAACTTCTATTTTAGTGTCATTTACTTTATGCCTTTATTTTATGTCATTTACTTTATACTTTATGTTTAGCATTTCATATCATATTGTTTGTGATTATGTTATTTTGTTCTTTGTCCATTTAGGCCTTTCTTTTGATATCATAGTAAAGAAGATACTAATAAAAAAACTAAAAATAAACTTGTTTCGCCTAACTCATGGACTTGTGGTTACTATCCTTGGCATCTTTGTGGAATTATGGACTTAGAATTAGGATCTTGACCTTTACTTTGGTACTTGTGACCTGATACCTTGGAATTCATCTAATACCTTTGACTTTGGACTTCTCTGTGAAGACTTGGCTTGGTTACTTTGGTTTCATCTGATACATGGATTATTATTTGCTTATTCTGCTTGTTTGAGGCTTTATCCAAAGGAGGGAATTCTTGCTTGACTCATGTCACAAAGCTTTCTATTTTCTTGGTTAGATCTTTCCTCCTTAGCTTTTACTTTATGCTTTAGTCTCTTCTTCTCCTCCCATTATTTAGTTTTCAAAATCTTCTCTCTTTTTCAAAACCTTCTTGTTTTCAAACTTGAACCATTTTCTTGATAAACCTTGACTTTTGTCAAGTGATTTTCAAAACCTTTTTCCCACTAAATGCTAATTCATCTTAAGCATATTTAGACCAATTTCAAAACACTTAAAAAATGTCTAACTCATTCAAACCATTTTGTGCCCTTGTGCATTTTTTTTCTTTTAAAACTTTTCTCAAGGCATTAGACATGAGTCATTTCCATATTTGAGTTATAATTCTCCTATCTCCATAGTATTCATGATAATTATTTTCCATAGTTGGAGTTAGTTGCATACTTGTTGATCCTTATCCAAGTTGGAGCCCTTCTCATGATGAATGTAAAGTCCTCATACTTGTGGGTGACTAGTTGAGTATTCTCATTAAAATGACAAAATGTCTTTTTTATAAAAAGAATATCAAAACAAACATCTTTGTTATTTTTACCATGAACTACGAGGTTTTGATCCTCCATTGCACTTTGTTGGTACGTATGCATGAGACTTCAAAAGTCTTGGCAAACATAAAAAATAGAAAATATACTTCTTTTCCCATCTCTCCAATCTTTTAACAAACAACACCCTTTTCAAACCAAAATGTAAATATTTTTCAAAGAGTTTCCCATGGAGTACCATGGATGTTTAGGGTGCTAATACCTTCCCTTTTCATAACTAACCCCCATACCCTTGTTCTCTTCTATTAGTTTTATTTTAAAACTTCTTTGAGTTTTGTTCGTACTTTTTCCATTTTCCTATGGAAACAATAATAGCACGGTGGCGACTCTTGCTTTGCGAGTTAAGTTAATCAATAGCTTAATCTCAAAAAATTTACCGCTACAGAAAAGTGGCGACTCTGCTGGGGACTAGTCCCTAGTGGGTTAATCCCATCTTTGTTTTTGTGTATATATTATGTTTGTTGTTGTTTATTATTGCTTGTTCTGTCTGGTGCTTGGTCATCTCTGTGTGGTGAGATAAGTCATATACACTAGCTTGAGAGCTCTTATTATATGAGGGTGGTATAGTCATGATTGGCTTATGTGGAGTTAATCCTTAATAAGCTGACTTGAGATCCCCCGCTCAGTGGAGGCCCCTTTGGGATTATTGATGTCATACGAGTAGTCGTAGTTGGTATTACTTTTTCTGACCTGGGATCCCGATAAGCTAAGGACCTTAGAACCCTCAACCCATCTTGTCCTTTTTAGGACGTAGTGCGGTGGCTATTTAGGTGTAGACTTAAATTAGTTGTTACACGATACTACACTCGAACGAGTTTCTCTTGAGAATATTATTGGTTGACGAGTAGTCGTACAAACCGATAATATCCAAAAGATGGAATTACGACTCTGGGAACGTTTTAGAACCTTGTTCTATAGGTGATTATATCCTTAGTACATACATCATGGGTTGGTTCTTACCCTTGGCTCCACGCTCGTGACTCTGAACCTTTGGACCTTGTCTGTATGCTTTGTATGACTTTGTTTGTGATTGTTGCATCATGCACTCATGGCATTTATAAGAATTTTACTCAATTTTCAAGGAACTTATAGACTCTTATTGCAAACATGGCAAATATTTTGATCATGGATATTGGAAGGAGGAATACTCGGAAATTCAATTTCAGATGTCCTGATCTCATGGAATTAAGTAAGCTAGCATATTTTGTGGATGATCCTAAGGGTTTCAGAGATTGTTTTAGAAGACTTTTATCTATGTTATCTACTTATGTTGAGGATGGTCTTCTCTGTACTTTGGTTCAGTTCTATGATCCTGTCTACCAGTGTTTCACTTTCCCTAATTATTAATTGTTGCCTACCATGGAGGAGTGTGCTTATCTTTTGGGTATACCAGTTTCTGATAGAGTTCCTTTTAGTGGGGTGGAAGGAATTCTTGAATCTCGGGTTATTGTCGTAGCCATCCATCTGAGGAAGTCTGACATAGATGCCAATCTCACTGTCAAAGGAGGTATCAGAGGGTTGACTTTGAAATTTCTATTGGAAAAGGCCTTTTCTTTTGCTAATGCTAATAGTATGGTGGCATTCAAGACTGTTCTTGCCTTACTCATCTATAGTTTGGTCTTGTTTCCTAACATTTACAATTCCGTTGATGTTAATGCTATGAGGATCTTCTTGATTAGGAATCCGGTTCTAACTCTGCTCGATGATACTTATTTCTCCATTCATCATAGGACTTCTAAAGGAGGTGGGACTATTGTCTGTTGTGTACTATTACTTTACAAGTGGTTTATTTCGCACTTGCCGTAGTATTATATCTTCAAAGAAATAAGGGTTGTCTAAGGTGGTCTCAAAGACTTGTGTCTCTCACCAATGATGACATAGCTTGGTATTATTTCGTTTACAACGATGTTGAGATTATTGATAGTAGTGAGGAGTTCTCTAATATGCCGCTTCTTGGCACACAAATGGGAATAAACTACAATCCGGCCTTGGCAACACGACATCTTGGGTTTACTATGAAGGACAAACCTAATAACACTTTGTTATAAGGTTTATTTTTCCAAGAAGGGAAGGACACTCAAGGGTTAAATCTAGGATAGTGCATGCTTGGCACAATATTCATAGGAAAAGGAAAAGTGAGCTTGGATTAAGGAATTGTGCAGCTTTGGAAAGTAGAATTGCAGAAGCAGCTAAAGGAAAAGGACAACTTGATAGAATTGCTCGAGCAACATGCTGTGAAGAGATCTAGAGGTCAAGAGGATTTATTTTCCTCTAACAGTTCAGCATCTACTCATCTTCCTACTTCCAGCGTTTGGAAAGTCATTGTACACTAGCTCGTGATAGAGAAGGATGCTATGAAAAGCAACTATGAAAGAGAGATCAAAAGACTTCACAAGAAGTGTCAGCATAGAGTCGGGTCGTCATCGGACATGTATCCACAGATCTAGCTTCTCTTTGTTTATAATCATCAAAATTGTATTTCTGATTGTAATCCTTTATATTATTAATAAAATGAGATTATAGTACATTCAAACGTGTTATTATGTTTTCAACTCATGTTTTAAAGTTCTTTGGAAAATAACAATAATAACATTCGCATTTGCATATCATGCATCATGTTGCATCTTGGTCTTGCTTTGAGCAAGTTCGCCAAGGGTCTTATTTCTCTCTTAGTCTTTATTCAGACAAGTTATCTCACCGGTTCAATACTCGAGCTAATCAGTTGAAAAAGATGGACCGCCTAGAGCAAGAGAATCGTGAACTTCGTGAAGAGGTGAAAACTTTGAGGGACGGTTACTAAAGGGTTAATGTTATGATGGAAGCTTTGGCGGCTAACCAGAATCAACCTCCACCTCCTCCACAGACTCCACTTCAGAGGGCCATGATTTCCGAGATTGTCCCTATGCCCGTCTCCGTAGCTCCCGCCAGTGCTCCGCACCACCACATGCCTTCTGGTTTCCCTTGGGGCATGCCTCCCAACTTTGTGAAGGTAGAGAAAAATAAGAAATCGGGGTTTGAATTATTTTCACTGACAATAAAAACTTTTAGCAACGCTGCATACACAAAGATAATAGCAAATAACACAGAAGTTTATCCCGGTTCACATGAAAATCAAAGCTACTCCAGTTCACCCGGTCAAGGTGATTTCTCCTTCAATAAGGACTTAATCCAATAATCTAGAAAGATTACAACAATCGTCTAAGAGTACAACAATCTCTTAGCACTCTCAAGTCTACAGACTTCACAAGTCACTTGAGGAATTTACAACAACTATTGAGAATTACAAGAATGTGTTTGGTGCTTCTAGATAAGAAAAATGAACACAATTAAAAATAAACGATCAATGATCACACTAAGAGCAGCAACTCGTGTGTGATAACTGAAATATAAAAATAACAAGAGTTTAGTATATGATTTAAATTGTATATGCAGAATTCTTGTGTGATAGCTTCGTGTCTTGGTATGATGATAGTTAGGCCTTTTTATAGTGCTTGGAGATGATACCGTTGGAAGGAATATTGATGGTGATATCTTGCCAATAATGAGACTTCATGACATTAATTTTCTTGTCCTTTCCATAGTAGTCTTAAAGTGTATTCAATATTATCCATATAAAGATTCATACCATACTTGGAATACTTCTTTGTTAAGTCACTGATCTTGATTGGTCGGATGATTTGTTGGGCGCGAATCAGAGTGAGTGGAAATCAAAGTCTTTTCTCAGATATTATATTCTTCAGATAGTTGTTTGACTGATCTTCAGATGGAGCATCTTTAGAGTCTACAGATGTACGTTCATCAAAGTATTTAGTTTCTTCTTAGTCTTTAGATTCTGTATGTGATTTTCTTGGATATGCTTGTATTCAACGTCAGATAGGATTTTTTTAACTCTGAGTTAGCTGTTCTGGACTTTGTGTGATGTCAGATGTTGTTTTATCAGATTCATTTTTCGTTAGAGTCTTGTACACTTAGAAATTTTATTAGGGTACCAAATTGTTTCATTATTTGTTATCATCAAAACTTAAAGATAAATTGCAGAACCAAAACCTTGTTCTAACAATCTCCCCCTTTTTGACGATGACAAAAACTTCAGATTATTGATGAAATAATGATACTTCACAATATGGAGAGGAAAATAAATTAGAGTCAGATATAGTATTACTCCCCCTGAGATTAGCAAGCTCCCCATAAATCTGATACTTAGAGAGTTTAGAGTTTCTTACCAGAGCCTCTTATGTTACTTAACTTATTTGTCAAATATTACTTTTGATACATCTTGTAAGAAAACTTAGACTGTGCAATATTTAAAGTATTAGGATGTAAGTAGTGCATTAGTGCATTGTGAGAGTTAGATATTTATTTCATCAGAAGGGTGTTTACTTATTTCTCCCCCTTTATGTCAGACTCAAAAAGAACATAACAGAGAAAAACATGTAGAGCAAAAGAAATTTTCATTAGATAATATGAGAAGTACAGAGAGGAAGGCCTTAGAGGCAAAAACACTTAGAGCAAGAAAATCAAAACAGAAAGCCTAGGGTGCCTAAGGGTTTGGGGGAGGAGGCACCCTCTGAAGTAGCTGGGTGAGAAGATTCTAGATGCTTGAGTTGACTGAATCTTGCTTGTCGAGTCTGGCTCTCATAAGTTGTTGTTCCTTCTGAAGTTCTTCTAGAGTCTAGAGCACCAACAGAGAAATGTCATATGTCGATGACTCACCTCGAGTCAGAGAAAATTTAGTAGATCTTGTAGCTTCCTCTTAAACAATGCATGGTGCTTCTTCAGCTTCAGCAGCAGCAGCCTCAGCGACAACTTTCTCCTCAACTTCCTTTCTGGCCTGCTCTTTAGCTTCCAGTCTAGCCTTTTCTCCAGCTTCCTTTCTGGCCTGCTCTTTAGCTTCCAGTCTAGCCTTTTCTCCAGCTTCCTTTCGTGCTTTCGCTTTAGCTTCCTTGACCAGACATGCCTCTAGTCTCTCCTCAGATCCTCTAATATAGTCATTTTTGACTTGTTCAGAGAGTCCTTTCAACTTGAAGACCTCGGATGTCATCCATATGAGAAACCAATTCTAGTGAGTCCTTACTTCAGAAGGATTATCACTTAGACTATATTATTCAAATAACTGTTTGAGCTTCACATCTAAGCATTATGCGAATAACGCAAATAACTCTTCCAGGGTTGGGAAGGATGGTTCAGGTTCAGAGGTTGGATTAATGGATTCAGAGGGAATTTGAATGGTTTCAGAAGGTTCAGTGGGAGGTTCAGAAGTTGGTAGGGTTATTGAGGGTGATGAAGAAGGTGCGGAGAGATATGGTGTAGGTTCAAAATTTTCTGGGACAGACAAGGTCTGTTCAGAGTTTGATGTGTCTTGGAGTTGAGCCAAGGTTGGAGAAGAAGGGTCAGGGATTTCTGGCTGATTAGATTCAGAGGAAAGGTCGTTGTATAGAGGAGATGGGGGGTGAAATGGGTACATTAAACAGTAAAGCTTCAGATACGGGAAGTGTTATGGTTATAAGGTCGAATTTTTGTAGAGTGGGTGAGGAAGTGTTTGTTTCAGAGTTGTGGGGTTCGCGGAGAGTTGGAGTGGAGATAGTGGGTTCAGAGGGAGTATATGTAGGGGGTGGTTGAGGTATGGAGGAAGAGATTTGCTTAGATCCAGAATGTAAAGGAGCTTCAGAGAGAGATGACTTACTTGGAGCGGAGGAGTCTACAGGCGCAGGCGACTTCTGCATTGATGTAAACTCTCCAAGCTTCAGAGTCTTCTTCTTTGACTTCCTCTCAGAGGGATCTCTCATACTCTTCATAAAGATGGATGGATGTTCTGGTAGCCAATCCACATAGAAATCTGAAATGTCGATACCTTGAGATGCCAGGTCTTTAAGGTGATAAGCAATAACCTCTGGGGGGTCTATCTTGGAGAAAAGATACATTGAATGAGGTGTCTTCCTCCGATCCTTCAAATCATCCTAGGAGGTGTCCAATGTGGGTTTGACTAAGACTCTGTCAATGACCCCCATGCTCTTAAGGTTTCTAGCATTCAGAGGCTTGCCAACATCTACCGTTACATCTTCTATCATATTTATGGAGATGATATGGTCCACCATCCCAGTTTCTATTAGGACACCAGAGATGAGCCTCCCTAGAGGTATGTATTTTCTGGGTTTCATGTTGTTCCTTGTATATATGACTAAGTCCCTCTGATATTTGAAGAGTAAGGAGGGAAGATTCAGCTTCAATCCTTTGTGAAGGCAATACAGGATACACTTCTGATCCGTATTGATGTAGTCAGATGAATTTGATGCTAGACAATGGTAGATGGTGCCCATAATAATCTTCAGCCATACCCTCAGATTCTGGTGAAGTTCTTTGTTCTTGGAGATTTTCCCTTCTGGGTTATGATTAAATATAGTGGGAACTACCTCCTGGAATATGTATTTTGCCCTAGGGTTGATATTGTAAATCCTTATGCCCCCAATCTTTTCCATATCCAGAAGCTTGGCTATGGACTGCTCTGTAATGACCATTTTTACCCCCAGAACGTAGGAGACAATGCAGTGGTCGTCGCAATCTACAAATCTCCATAATTCCTTTACAAGGAAGGTGTAAACTTGACCATAAAGTCTCTTGAAGTAATTTCCCGAGCCTTGTTTCTCTAGTTCTTCGGTGAGATCAACACCGTTGCACTTCAAGTTGTCAAAATCTACTAGTAATTCACATAAAACCTCCAACTTCTCAAATGGTGTTGCAAGGTTTATGTGGGGGGGGGGGGGGGGGGACAATCAAGAACGTGAGGTTCTTTGTAGTAAGTTATTGATCTTAAAGCAGACTGAGTAGCAGTTTTTTGTGGAGCTTCATCATGTTGCTCAGTAGCTTCCATTTGCTAAGAATAACTATAAACCTGTTGTTGTCGAGAATCCATTTGGAGAAGATGAAAATTGTTGTTGTTGATGAAGGTTGAAGAAGTTGCAGAGAATACAAGCACAAGAGAGTTTGTGTAGGTTTGTGAGTGAGAAGTGTGAAAGTGAGAAATGTGGAAAATATATATACATAACCAATTTGCATGCAAAACAACAACGTATAAGGAGAATAGGAAACAACAATAATAATTAGTCCATAAATCTGAGTTGACACGCTTGGGGAGAATTAATTGCAGCTAATGATGGTTGTATAAACTCAAGAATATGCACACTACTCGAGGAGATCTCAACAGTTTGGCTCTTGAGTTTTGAGCTAGACAGTTTTCTAGAAGATCCAAGGCCACACGTTTGAGAGACCACGAGTTGATGTTTCTGACATGAAGACAACCAAAAGGTTTCTGATTCAGAAGGATTCTAGTCTAGACAACATCTAACTGGTAGAAGTATCAGAACCATAACCAGATGACCAACAATGATTAAGTTAGAGCCTATTTTAACAAATCAGAAGAGAAGCACGAGTTCAAAATCATTATGGGAAATCTGTCATGTTTAAATGTTTCAGAATGAAGGAAAATCTATCTTCAGATAAAGGTTTTGTGAATATATCAACCCATTGATGGTTTGTATCTATGAATTATAAACTTATTACCCCTTTCTGAACTTAGTCTCTGATAAAATGTTGTTTAATTTCTATGTGTTTCGCTCTGGAATGTAAAATAGGGTTCTTACTTAAACATATGGCAGCAGTGTTGTCGTAAAAGATAGGGATGTTACTCTCATATATCTGAAAGTTCTCAAGTTGGTTCTTCATCCAGAGCACCTGAGTGTTGCATAGTGAAGTCGAGATGTATTCTGCTTCTGCAGTTGAGAGTGCAATGGTTGATTGTCTCTTGCTAGCCAATAAGATGAGGTTTCCTCCCAGAAACTGACAGTTCCCATATGTGCTTTTACGTTCCAATCTGTCTCTAGAGTAATCTGCAACACAATACCCAAAAAGGCTATACTCTGATGTTTTCTTGTACATCAGGCCCAAGTTAGGTGTTCCTTTCAGATGCCTTAGGATTCTCTTAACAACAGTTAAGTGAGATTCCCTTGGATTTGACTGGAATTTGGCACAGAGACACACACTAAATAATGTATCTGGATGCGTAGCAGTCAGATAGAGAACAGAACCTATCATACCACTTAATTAACCTATGATAAATCTCATGGCCATTTATTTGGTGCTTTGATGAGGTTTTAGGATTTTGACCAACCATAATTTAATTTAATGCATTATTTAATTGATTTTAATTGTTTAAATGCAAAAAAATTATGTTGAGCTTTTGATATTGACTTGTTGAGTTTGACTTGTGTTATTGGGCCTTGGTCAAGGTTAATTTAACTTTGTTGAGTTAAAATCATTGGATTTAGGGGATTGATGAAATGCACGTTTCATCTCCCAAAATGAATGAATGATTTTAATTTGATAAAAGTCCTCCTTTGACCAATTTGTGTTGATTCCATTTCCCCTCCCTCTTCATCTCAATCCTACTCTCTTCTCATTCATTTCATAGACCTATAATGTCTCTATATCCTAAGGCTAGTTGATTATAAAAATCAACATAAGTATGGATGAGATTAGGTCCACCTATTTTGCATATTCTTTTAAGTGTGTTATGTTTTAGGAGTATGGTTCATAATACCATATCTCTAACATGCATTAACACTAAAATTTATATTGCCCAGCCTCAAATAGTTGTGACTACTACATAAGTCCAATTATGATTGCTTAACATAGTGCTAAATTGTTGACACAAAAGGCATAACATTCTAGTAAGTGAGATTGTAAGTCTCCCCTCTTTCATGGTATTGTATGGAAACTTGGCCTTTTTTCCTTCCTTTGGAAGATGTCCTGGTTCAAAAATCCATGCTTGTGAATAGTGGGTTGAGTGTTCTCCAAAGAATGACTTAAACAAAAGCAAAATCAATACTAACTTCTAATCAACTAACAACTTACATTTAGTTTCAAGTCATTTACTTTTATGCACTTTAATTTTAAGTCTTTATTCATTTGCCATTATTCATACCATTCAAATTGTTTACTTTAATGCCATTTTCACTTTGCTCATTTGAGCCTCATTTTATGATTATGTTGTGATTGTATATACTTGTTTGTGTTTGTGGTCTTTTTACCTTAATGTACATAATAATAACAAAAACCCTAAAAGAAATTTGTGTGGACTGTTGGATTGATCTGAGACATTGGATTTAGAATTAGGCAACACTCCCTATGCAAAAGGACTTGGCCAATGCCAACTTTAATGAAACCAAGTGCTTGTAATTTGAAAATTCATCTGAAGCAAGTATTATGATCCCATCTGAGTTCATCTGCTACACGGCCTTATTGAAGCTGTTACTTTGAACCTGTACCTAATGCCTATCTTTGAGTTCATCTGATACATGGAAGATTATGAAGAGGATCTTAAAGTTGATAAGATTGGATGTGGCTATCTTTATTTGATGCCTCGCTCTTCATCTTGCTATTTGTGTATTGATATTGCTTGATTCTAAAGTCCAAGGGAAATTTAGGTTTCTATATGACATTCTTGTCTATTGGATTGCAGCCCATTAGTCAGATCTTTTCAACTCTTAACTTTTAAATTTTTTCATAGGATTAGTCTTTTCATCTCTTCCCCACTTCTTTAATTTCAAATCTCTCTCCTCTTTCAAAATCTTCTTTGTTTGTGATTTCTAAACTTAGACCATATTGCAAATTAGAAACTTTGGCCTTATGCCATTGAATTTTTAAACTATTTTCTTAATCAAATTTGTAAATAAACTTAACTATACTTGACTAGGACACTTTGTTAAAAAACTAACACTCATTCAAACCTTTTTAGGCTTTTTGTGCCTTTGTTAAAACTTAAATTTTTGTTAAAAGCAATGCATCCACTTTGAAATTGTTACCACGAACTACGAGGTTTTGATCCCTCATTTTATGTTGGTACGTAGGCACAAGTCCGAAGGTTTTGTCAAACACAAAAATATAATCAATAAATTCTTTTCTCATCCCTCTACTCTATTTATTGCAAACATCATTTTGTACAAAAATACATATGCACACAAAAAATGGCTCCCTAGGAGTACCTAGGACACTTTGGGTGCTAACACCTTCCCTCTGTGTAACCAACCCCTTACCTGTAATCTCTGGCATTTTATTAGCTTTGATTTGAAAACTTCTTATTTTTGGGTTTTGTTCGTACTTTTCCCTTTCCCCTTGGAAACAATAAAAGTGCGGTGGAGACTATGGTTTAATTGATGTCTAGCTTATCCATAGCTTGATGGTCATGAATTTATCGCTACAGAAATTAAGTGGCAACTCTGCTGGGGACTAGTCTCTAGTGGGTTTAGCCTACTTTTTTGTGTTTATATAATTGTATATTTGATGTATGTATATTTGTTTGTGTGATATAATCTGTTTGTTGTGTTTGGTGATCTCTGAGTGGTGAGATAAGTTCTAACCCGAACTTGAGTGCAATTAAGATAGGAAGATGGTACAGTCATGTTCGACTTGTGTGGAGTAGTCCTTAACAAGTTGGCTTGAGACCAATCTACTCAGTGGAAACCCTTTTGGAGTTATGAATGTCACACAAGTTATTTGTGGTTAGGCATTACTTTCTCTGATATTGGGTCCTAGAAGCTGAGGATCATAGAACATTTAACCCAACTTGGCCTATCTAGAACGTAGTGTGTAGACTGTCCAAGTGAAGACTTGATAACAGTTATTACGCGATACTACACTCAGACGAGTTTCTCTTGAGAATATTATAGGTTGATGAGTCAGTCATCCTAACCTATAATATCCGATAGATGGAATTAAGATTTTGGGAACTTTGTAGAACATGATCTACAGGTTTTATCCATAGTACACTCCTTTGGGATGGTTCTTACCCAGACTTAATGCTCGTGACTCACAACAAACCCTTGATTCTTGGTTGATCCAATCAAGTCTTGTCAATATTAATGGAACTTGGGTGTTGATAAGGTGAAAACCATAATCCATCAAAATGGATGATTGATCTTGACAATGACTCGATTCTTTCCTTGACCTTTGTTTGTTTGCCTTGTGTGTGATCCCTTATTTGTGATTGTTGCATTCATGCATTCATGCGCATCATAACATTCATCACACCAAAAATTTCAAGGAACTGAGGTCTTGTTTGCAAATATTTTCAGACCATGGATTATGGACGAAGGAACACTAAGAAGTACAGTTTCAGATGTCCAGATTTGAAAGAGTTAAGGAAGATATCATCTTTTGTATTAGATCCCTTGGATTTCAAACAATGTCATGGGAAGCTTTTGTCTATCTTGTCTGCTAATGTGGTTGAAGGGCTTCTGAGTGTGTTGGTTCAGTTTTATGATCCTCTATACCATTGCTTCACTTTTCCTGATTATTAGCTTGTGCCTAAGTTTGAGTAGTATGTGTAGCACCTCAAATTTGCCCTCACTCATTCATGCATTCATTTCATTTTTTTAGGTCATTCATCATTCCATATTGCATTGCACCATGGCAGTCAGATTTGGCATCAAGAGAATCCTGTATGCAGAAGAGCAAGTCTTTCCTTGAAATGAAGGCCACATGATTATTCTAAAGAGCTTATATGAGCTAGGGTTCATTTTGAAGCAATTGTACCAAGTGGTAGAGGCCCGGATTCATCAGTGCATTTCCAGGTCATCTAAAGACCATAAAAGTCAATTGTGCAGTCAACTGAGGGCTTTGAGATGGGGAAGTGAGTGGAAGCATCCCAATCATGTTCATACAAAGCCTATTCATCATGCCAAACATCTATCTTGAGGATTTTGAAGTCAAATCAAAGGTTTCCAAAAATGGAAAGGGACCTATAATTTCAAGTTTCCATAAATGGCAAGTTTTTGGACCACATTCAACTTGACTTTCCAACATCAAATAAGCTTCAAATGAATTTTTGGTCAACATGAAAGTTTAAGATCTTTCTCTCCTCTTTTCAAAACGTCCAAGATCATGAGCATCTGATAAATGGTTGAGAAGTTATGAACAAATGATTGCAAAGTATGCTTGGAACTTCAAAGTGCCATAACTTTTGCTCCAAAACTCCAAATTGAGCCACTCTTTTTGCAAAATGCTTGTCTTGACCAATATTTTTCAAATCATCCATTGCCTTGCATGAAAGAGGATCACATGACCACTTGTTCATTCAAGTGCATTTTTGAGGGAAAATGCATAATTTGAATTTGGTTGATCACATGAGTCTAATTCCAATTCCATGTTGTTCATTGGATGATTTTGAGTGATTATGAAGCTTGCATGGCACTGTTCACGTGCACATTGCTCATGCCACCTCACATTTGCATTTTTGGTCACACACCTCATTTCTCATTAATTTTTCATTAGCCATTGCTTAATTATGATTACAGCATCATTAACATGTGGTATAAAAGCCTAATTGTAACAGAATTTGGAGAGAATAACAATTCTAGATCTGAAAATTTTCTTTCCCTCCAAATTTTCTCTCAATTCAAACTTCAAAATTCTTCATATAACACATCAATTTTCTGGCATAATCGTGTTCACTATGCATCATTGATGAAGAATCAAGGCCTGGATTGAAGGATTTGGTGCAGAATCGAGCTCCACAAGTGCATGAACATGAAAAAGGTTTTCTGAATTTGAGCTAGATCTGGTGGATTTCAGTTGCCAATTCGTGCATCAAGCTTTATATCAAGGTTGAAGAAGAGGATCTGGAAGGTTTGAGAGCTGTAGCACACGATTTCAACTCACTGCTCTTCAAAAAGGTTGGAATTCGAATCTCTTGTTTTGCTCTTTTATGCACATGATTAGGTAGAGTTTTTGATGCTGATGATGCTGATATAAATAGTTCATGATTTGGTCAAGAAATGAATGAGATATGATGATTTGAATTTTTGATGTGCAATATGTTTTCCTTCGATCCTCTTTTGTTCATGGAGAGTTAGGCTTAATAATTGTGAGATTCTTGATCTACGTGATGAGACGGTTCCAACGGTGTATAGCATGCTTAATTCTGGAAAAAAGTTCATCGCTTCCGCCGGAGACCAACCGGAGAAGACTACCGGAATTACTATTCCGGCCGTCTGGTGCGTTACCTTAGGGTTAGCTGCATGCGCTTATGAACATACCAGACCTGTGTTCGATTCCCCTTGCTATGCGTTTTTATTTTTCATTTGGTTCTTCAGTGGATTGAAGCGCAGCGTTTTGATGTTAAACGCGCCTATAACCACACAAACCTCTGGTTCGATCCTCAGCATTTGTTTGTTTTTGATTTCCAGTTGAGTTAATGCTTGAGCACGCCTGTGACCTGTAGTGCCTTGGTTCGAATCCTTCCTGATGCACTTTCCATTTTTCACTTCAAATAACATTTTCCATATTTATTTTCTTTATTTCATTTTTATTTCATCAAATTCCAAAAATCATAAAAAATAGAAAACAAATCCAAATTAATCCAAATTTTTTGTCACATGTTCATTTGAATGTCTAGTTTTTTTTAGCATTTATTTCCTGATTTTTACATTGCTGGAATTTTAAATGTGCTTGATTGTTTGAACATGATACCAAAATGACATGTTGTGCTATTTGATTTGTGAAATGCTCATGATTTGTCCAATTGCCTTGAAATTTGACATGCTTATTCATAACATGTGACATGATGTTTTGGCTATTGTTTGGAATTTTTATCATTTATCATCACTGTTTTGGACACATGAACTTTTGGTGTGACAATTTGTGTCACATATTTGATGTTGCCTTTATGCATTTTCATTTACATGTCATATCAGCTCTTCTGGACATAATTTTTGGTATGATGCTTGTTCATAACACGTTAAGTACACATAAAAAATTTCATGATCATTGGATTCATTTCTGTTTTAATATGGATTTTCTATGTTTGATGTCCAATTGTGATCACATTGTTTGCCTTTGCCTTATCTTGATTAATTGATGGTCTTGCCTTATGATTTGGCTTTGGTCCTTTTGAGGCCTTCTTCTTGTTTGATTGATTGTGCTTCCTATGAAATATTGACTTCTGTTTTGGTTGTTTGACTTGCCTTTGACCCTAGTCTTTGTACTAGTGGTTTGTACTCACCAATTGTGTTTGTGTTTCAGGTATTTAGCACTAATGATTAGTGTGGCCTCATCATTTGAGATGCCATTGGCTTTGTTTACTAACTCTTGTTGTGTTGTAGGTCCCTTGATGTGATGAACTCACTTGAGTGATTACATTCATGACTTGCATTGTGTATAACTGTGGGATGTTCCATTGTGTTGTCTGTTTGGTTTTCTAAATATGATATTGATTGTTTGGCTTTTGTACAGGTACATTAGTCGCTTTTAGCTCTTGCTTGAGCTTTGCTTTGGTTTGTGGTTGATATACCACCTAGGTAACCACTCTTGTACTCCATGTAGTCTGGAAGCCCTGTCGTTTCTTTTGGCAGGCATTTGGCTGAAGTCCTCCTTATGAGGCCATGATTGTGATTGTTTACTTTTGTGCTAAAGACCTCCAAGTGAGGCATGTTACTTGTTAAGTCCTCCTAAGTGAAGACGCAATTGAAAGATAGAAGGGATTTGCAATCAATCCCCTGTTATTCGTTGAGTCGTTCATTATGCTCGCACTACGTGCTGATGCTCTTGAACCTAACCCAAGATCTTTGTATAGAGTCAGTCAAGTGGAATAGGGTCCCTCATTCTGGATCTCCACGCATTCTTTGATTCAAGCTCACCCAGGCCAGGGTTAAGAGCATGAGGTCTTATCCTCATTTCCTTTCATCAGCTTCACCCTAACTCTCAATGTTAGTGGTTAAGAGCTTCAGGACACCCCCACAGTTTTGGCTTGTTTGTCGAGGTTGATATGACCCCTCTTGACTAAAGCCCAACCATTTGTCTGAGCCTCTTGGTTGCATATAGAGTGTGATACTTGTTCACCTGTGATTGATGTTTATTTGCTGTTTGAGCTAGCTTGCTTCCTGTGTGAGTTAGGTTCTGATTAGAGACCCCAACTTAGGGATCGTTTGCATGACAACTTTTAGGCTCGAGTCGTAGTCTCCCTATTAGTTTGTTATCTCCCTAGTCTCTGGTTAGGAGAGAGTTTCTCCCCTGTTAAGGGGAACTACGTCGCCCTGATTCTCATACCAGATGAGATACGTAGGCAGGAGATCGAGCGAGATCTCTCCGGGCACCCTTTTGTTTTTTTGAGTGTTGTTAGGAGTCGGATGTAAGACCATTTATTGGCTATCTGTTTCCTGTTTTGTTTTGTGGAGTTAGATGTAAGAGCATTGATTGGCTTTCTGTTTCCCGTTTGTTTTTGGAGTTGGATGTAAGCCCATTGATTGGTATTCCATTTCCAGTTTTTGTCGTTCTCATATGAGACTTGCTGATCGTATCCCCATAGGATTGCTAGACTTCGTATAGTCTCTCGTTTGCATGTCAATTAAGGTAGCACGGTTCCTTCGTCTAGGACTTCCTTTCTTGCATGAGCATTCCTAAAACACAAACAAACTTTATCTTCTCTTAAGGACACGTTAACTCCTTCTACTACAGGCGAGTAATTCTCCCAAGGTCGAGCATCTGGTAGATTGCGTAGTGACGTTGCTCACCTAAAAAACACAAAACAAATAGAAGTAGGTTAGCCGAACTACGGCAACTCTGATTCTCATGTTCAAATGAGATACGTAGGCACGAGACGTGATGTCTTGCCGAGTTTGACTGACGACTAACATTTAATCCTTGCTGGTTTTCGCCCTCGTTGTGATTCTTTTCTCTCGCCCTCATTGCGATCGAGACCTTCCTTTTCTCTTGCCCTAGTTGCAATCGAGACCCTTTTCCTGTTTGTGTTTATTTTTAGGAGTTGGATGTAAGTCCATTTATTGGCATTCTATTTCCTGTTTGTGTTTGGTTGTTCGGAGTCGGATGTAAGTCCATCTATTGGCATTCTGTTTCCTTGGTGTGTTTGTTTCGACGTCTCAGCGTCTCTGTTCAGCATTTTGTCTCGGCGTGCGTTAGCCGAGCTACGAGTGCTCTGATTCTTACTCTGGTTAGAGAAGATACGTATGCATAGGATGCGATGTCCTAGCGAGCACGTTCCCCATTTCCCCGAACTACGTCGACTCTGATGTTTGTTTCTGACAAACTACGTAGGCCTAGGATGCGACATCCTACCGAGTCCGCTTTCTTCGTCTTCGTTCACCTTGTTCATTATTCCAGTGTGTGCAGTTTTTGAGCAGTTTATTAGCAACCTTTTCCTATTCTTTTGAGCGTGAATCCCGTCGAGTACGACGGACGTGAGGGGTGCTAATACCTTCCCCTTGCGTAACCGACTCCCGTACCTAGCAATCTCTGGTCGTAAGACCATTCCTTTCCCTTTTTCAGGTTTACTTCGAGCGTTTCCTTTCCCTCCTTTGGGATAAATAACGCACGGTGGCGGCTCTGTGTCTTTTCCCGTCGGTTGTTTTTCGTGATGCGACTGCTGGCAACTCTGCTGGGGAATAAGTTGACCTCTTGCTGGTCCATCTTCCCTAAGCGAGTCAATCCTAGCGCTCCTTAGAGTAGTTTTTGTTGCTTTTACTGTTTTATTTATTGCATTTATGGTTGTTATACCGTGATTGTATATATTTGCATATATGTTTGCATGCATCATATTATCATTATGCTGGATTCTGGACAGGTTGGTTCCTTTGATTTGGGGTGGGTGTTCTGAGTGGGGCTAAAACCCAGGCCCGAGTATACACCTAGGATTAGCATGGTCTCACGTTTCCTCACATGTTGGATCAGCATGTTGTTGCGACGTGACATACCACAGCCGGACGAGGTTCATCTGAGAGAGCTCTTCCGGGTGGAGTAGTCCACTTTGGTTGGGTTACCTCTTTTGAGTTGTTGACTTCGGTGACCGTTCTTTCCCGGATCTTTGGTTTAGATGATCTTATGAGAGCTGCAACGGCACACCCGAAAGGGCAAACCCGTTGAGTATCTTGTCCGATTGTCGAGACCATTATCCGCCTTAGGATGACCTTATTAGAATTCACCTGTGAGGGGAGGGTTGATTCCTACAGTACATGTACTGTCAGTGATTCTGTGATGGTGACTTTGGTTCAGTCGGAGTTATGGATATTTATTTCCGAGACGCCGGAATTCTGTCCGTGGTATTTATCAGCGGGTTCCGTTTATTTCGGATCCCCGGGTTGAATTTGAGGATACCTTTCCAGAGGATCTTGTTGTTATCCGTCCAGTGATTGTCCTGTGATGATGGTGGTATATCCTCCGTTCCGTTTATTTCGGAACTCCCAAGTTGGATTTGTGGTTACTTGGTCCCTCAGATGGTTGTGATCCGTCCTAGGACCGGATTACCGTACAATTGGTGTTCAGATGACTTGGAGGATGGCACAGTGACTTGCATTCATGCATCTGCATCATTCCCATTTCGCATTCATCTGCATCTAACTCATGTTTATCCATACTCAGGGTACATTCTCGATTGAGACTCTGGTTGAGAGACATCCTGATGTCAGAATGTTATTGTCAAATTATTATCCGTCTCGATGAAACCAGAATCAAAAGACAGAGTGTTCCTCATACTGATAGACATTGCATTCATGTGTGAGTCATATTAACCTGTCTTTTGTTTTACAGGTGTTAGTATCTAACCTGTTTGATTGACCTAGGAATCACTACTCGTGCACGCAGAATCATCCTCTGCACATAGCTCGTCCGCTCAGATATCCTGCCAGACTCAACAAACCCAGACTAATGGATCCACCCAACACTGACATTCTCGAGCTGAAAGAGAAGATGAGTGAATTGATCAACGTCATGCAAGGGTTCGCCCTGGGGCAGCAAGCAATCACCGAAAAGGTGGATAAGGCTGAGGCTTTAGCCAGGGCAAAAGGAAAACAGGCGGTGAAAGAGGATAGGTTTGGGATTGGCTATCAGCCGGGCCAAGGCTCGTCTGGACAAAACAGTGGACGTCGTCAACCGTTCACGTTCATCGGTGCTGGGATGCTAGATCCAAATCGCGTCTGTGCGGTGGGTGAAGAGATTGACAGTAACTGCGAGCTCGAATCGTGGATAAAATCGTGCGTACTAGGGATGAAGATCCAGAACCGGAAGGCCTAAAAGATCATCACTGTCACTCTACGTGAAGAGTAATATTTCTGTTTTTCAATTCTGTTTGCATGAAAGCCATATGTTTTGCCCGAAACGTAATGGTCCATTGTAAGGGCCACCTCATGTGTTTCATTTTGCAACATTTTGCATCATTAATAAATGGATGTTTTTCACATTAAAAGCGGTGTTCCCTATTTTTCATTTATTTTTGCAGTTTAAAAAAATAAAAAATGGCAATGCTTGTTTTCATTTTCCTTCCTTTTGATTTGTCTCGTTCTGACCTCCAAAGCAATGCATGAATCAACATTCATGCAGATGCGATCATTCTCCGGATCTCATTGATAACAATCCTGTTACACCCCTGTATGACTTCGACAATCCAATCTATCATGCCGAAGAAGAAGGCGAAGAAGATTGTGAACTGCGGGAAGAATTAGCCAGGTTGTTGAAACAAGAGGAGAAGGTGATTCAACCGCGCGAGGAGCAAGTTGAGCTTGTTAATCTGGGTACTGAGGAAGTCAAAAAGGAAGTGAAAATTGGGGCCGCTTTGGAGGTAAGTCTCAAGAGCTGAAGAAGGATGGAAAGGTGAGAATGTGTGTGGACTACCGGGATTTGAACAAAGCTAGCCCAAAAGATGATTTCCCATTACCTCACATCAATGTGTTGGTAGATAATACAACTCAATTCTCGGTGTTTTCCTTCATGGATGGCTTTTCTGGCTATAATCAAATTAAAATGTCGCCAGATGATATGGAGAAAACAACGTTCATTACACCGTGGGGTAATTTTTGCTATAAGGTGATGCCATTCGGTCTCAAGAACGCCGGTGCCACGTGGCAAAGAGTTTTGGTGACTTTGTTTCATGAGATGATTCATCATGAAATCGAATGCTATGTTGATGACATGATAGCAAAGTTCCAAACAGAAGAGGGGCATTTGTTAGAGATGGCCAAGTCGTTTGACCAGTTGAGACAATTCAAACTGAGGTTGAATCCGAATAAGTGCACTTTTGGAGTGCGGTCCGGTAAATTGCTGGGGGTTTATTGTGAGTAAAAGAGGAATCAAGGTTGATCCTGCTAAGGTAAAAGCAATACAAGAAATGCCCGAACCGAGGACAGAAAAAGAGGTTTGTGGTTTCTTAGGTAGATTGAACTACATTTCACGGTTCATATCTCATCTAACAGCCACGTGTGAACCCATATTCAAGCTGTTGAGAAAAGATCAAACGGTCAGGTGGAATGATGATTGCCAAGTGGCATTTGAAAAAATAAAAGAATATTGGCAGGAGCCTCCGATTCTGATGCCTCCTGTGGAGGGACGACCGTTAACTCTGTACTTGACAGTCCTCAAGGGGTCTATGGGGTGTGTACTGGGACAGCATGACGAGTCTGGTCGAAAAGAGCATGCAATCTACTACCTTAGCAAAAAGTTTACCGACTGTGAAACAAAATATTCACTGCTCGAGAAAACTTGATGTGTTTTGGCATGGGCTGCTCGCCGAGTGAGACAGTATATGCTGGTTCATACCACTTTGTTGATTTCCAAGACGGATCCGATCAAGTATATATTTGAGAAGCTAGCATTGACCGGACGGGTTGCGAGATGGCAAATGATTTTGACTGAATACGATATTCAGTACACCTCTTAAAAAGTAGTAAAGGGGAGTGTATTGTCTGATTACCTCGCCCGGCAACCCATTGAGGATTATCAACCGATGAAGTTTGAGTTCCCTGATGAGGACATCCTGTTTCTCAAATCGAAAGATTGTGAGGAACCGATCCTGGAGGAGGGGCCTGACCCTGAATCCGAATGGATTCTGATGTTTGATGGGGCCGTTAACGTGAATGGTAGCGGAGTTTGTGCTGTTTTGGTTACGCCGAGGGATCCCACATTCCTTGTGCTGCCCGGCTAACATTTGAATGCACCAACAATATGGCAAGTACGAAGCTTGTATTCTGGGTATCGAACCTCAATGTGCACATCTACTGGGGCAACGCCTTTTCCGCTTGTGTATGGGATGGAAGTCGTGCTACCAGTTGAGGTCCAGATTCCGTCATTGAGAGTCCTGATGGACGTGAAATTGGAAGAGACGGAATAGATAAGGACTCGGTATGAAGAGTTGAGCCTGATTGAGAAAAAAAGGCTGGCAGCCGTTTGTCATGGGCAGTTGTACCAGCTGTCGCATACGCGAAAAACAACCGGTGGGAAAAGACACAGAGCCGCCACCGTGCGTTATTTATCCCAAAGGTGGGAAAGGAAACGCTCGAAGTAAACCTGAAAAAGGGAAAGGAATGGTCTTACGACCGGAGATTGCTAGGTACGGGAGTCGGTTACGCAAGGGGAAGGTATTAGCACCCCTCACGTCCGTCGTACTCAACGGGATCCACGCTCAAAAGAATAGAATAAGGTTGCTAAATAACTGCTCAAAGACTACACACACTGGAAGAAGACGGAGGAAGGTGACTCGGCAGGATATCGCATCCTGGGCCTACGTAGTTTGTCAGAAACAAACATCAGAGTCGACGTAGTTCGGGGAAATGGGGAACGTGATCGCTAGGATATCGCATCCTATGCATACGTATCTTCTCTAACCAGAGAAAGAATCAGAGCACTCGTAGCTCAGCTCACGCACGCCGAAACAAAACACTGAAAAGAGACGCTAAGACGTCAATTGAAACACACAACAGGAAACGGAATGCCAATCAATGGACTTACATCCAACTCCTAACAATGAAACGCAAATAGGAAACCAAATGCCAATAGATGGACTTACATCATACTCCGAACAAACGACCAACAAACGGGAAACCGAATGCCAATAGATGGACTTACATCAGACTCCGAACAAACAAACGCAAACAGGAAACAGAACGCCAATAAATGGTCTTACATCTGACTCATAACACACACACACGAAAAGAAGAAGGGTCTCGATTGCAACTAGGGCAAGAGAAAAGGAAGGTCTCGATCGCAACGAGGGCGAGAGACAAGGAATCGCAACGAGGGCGAAAACCAGCAAGGATCAAAAGTAGTCGTCAGTCAAACTCGGCAAGACATCGCATCTCGTGCCTACGTATCTCATCTGAACATGAGAATCAGAGTTGTCGTAGTTCGGCTAAACTATTTCTGTTTGTTTTGTGTTTTTTAGATGAACAACGTTACTACACAATCTACCGGATGCTCGACCTTGGGAGACTTACTCACCTGTAGTAGAAGGAGTTAACGTGTCCTTAAGAGAAGGTAAAGTTTGTTTGTGTTTTAGGAATGCTCACGCAAGAAAGGAAGTCCTAGACGAAGGAACCGTGCTACCTTAATTGACATGCAAACGAGAGACTATGCGAAGTCTAGCAAACCTAGGGGATACAATCACACCATACAAAAACATATAACATGAAGTAAACACACCAACAAGGGGGCTCAAACATCCAAGGGTGAGGCTTTAGTCAAGGGGTCATATCAACCTCGACAAACAAGTCGGGCTTTAGTCAAGGGGTCATATCAACCTTGACAAACAAGCCAACTGTAGGGGTATGTGAGGGCTCTTAACCACTAACATTGACCGTCAGGGTGAGCAGATGAAAGGTAATGAGGATAAGACCTCATAGCTCTTAACCCGGGCATGGGTGAGCTTCAATCAATGAAAACTTGGGGATCCAGAATAAGGGCCCCTACTCCACTTGACTGACTCTATATACAAGGATCTTGGGTTAGGTTCAAGAGCCTCAGCACATAGTGCGAGCATAATGAACGACTCAACGATTAACAGGGGACTGACTACTAGTCCCTTCTATCTGTCAATTGCCTCTTCACTTAGGAGGACTTAAGTAACATGCCTCGACAAGGAGGTCTTTAGCACAAAAGTAAACAATCACAGTCATTGCCTCTTAAGGAGGACTTCAGCCAAATGCCTGCCAAAAGAAACGACAGGGCTTCCAGACTACATGGAGTTAAAGGATGATTACCTAGGTGGTATACCAACCACAAGCAAATCAAAGCTCAAGCAATGAGCTAAAAGCGACTAAAGTACCTGTAAGAAAATCAAACAAGTCAATATGGTATTCAGACAAACCAAACAGACAATCAACAGTGGGGCATTTCCAATATATGCACAATACAAGTCCTATGTGTAAACAACTCAAGTGAGTTCATCACCAAGGGACCTACAATATAACAAAGGTTAGTGTACAAAGTAATTTGCATCTCATGAATTGAGATCACATCAACCACTAAAGCTAATTGCTTGAACCTGAAATACAAAGCTCAAAAGGTGAGTACAAACCACTAGTACCAAGACTGGGGTCAAAGGCAAAGCAAAAAGTCAAAACAGAAGCCAATATTCAACATGAAGCATATTTAATCAAGTAATAACATGTCCTAAAAAGGATCAAACTCAAATCCTAAGGCAAATCCATCTAATGATCATGCTAAGGCAAAGGCATACAATGTGATCAACAATTGGACATGCAAATGAGAAAATGTACATTAAATCAGAAATGAATCCAATGATAATAAGATTTTTTATGTGAGATCAACATGCTAAACACAAGCATCATGCAAAAAATTGGAATCAGAAGAGCTCAATTGACATGTATATGAAAATGAACAAGATCAACATCAAAATGTGTGACACGCATTGTCACACCATATATTCATGTGTCCAAAACAGAGATGGAATATGCTAAAAATGCCAAACAAAAGCCAAAAGATCATGTCACATGTATAGAATAAGCATGTCAAATTTCATGTTAATTGGACAAACAAGGAGCATTTCACAAATCAATTGGTACAACATGTCACATTTTGCATCATGTTCAATCACTCAATCACATTTAAAATTCCAGCAAGGCACAAATCAAGAAATTCACATCACAAAACAAAAGACATTCAAATGAACATGTAGCAAAAAATTTGGATTTATTTGGAGTAGTTTTCTATTTTTTATGAATTTTGGAATTTGATGAAATAAAAATGAAATAAAGAAAATCAATGTGGAAAATGATAATGTGAATTAGAATGGACAATGCCATGGTCAGGGATCGAACCCAGGACACAAAGGTCCAAGGCGCGCTCAGCAAAAAAAGGCAATGGAATTAAAGTATGTTAACAGGCAGGATCGTGAAGGAGAATTGCGGTCCAAAACGCAGCGGAAATTAAAATTTTCTCTTTTAGAGATCCTTACGAATGGTCATGATCAGTGATAGAATATTTACCTCTTGTGACGATTGAAACCTTTGGTGCAGATCTCTTGTGACGATCAAAACCTTTGATGCAGATCCGTGAAGCGATCACGAACGTTGAACGATGACAACGTCTCTACTCAGTCCACACGAACGGATTCCTTCAATCTCAGTGCTAGCTGGTACGAATGAAGGCTTTGAGTGTGTGAGAGAGAGAGAGAGAGAGAGAGAGAGAGAGAGAGAGAGAGAAAACGAAAATAATGCAACCGCCATCAATGCTTCTGCACAAGGGTTCTATTTATAGAACCACTTGTGTGAGCTTCAAGCTAAAAGGCCCACTTAAGTGTATTTTGGCCCATATCTTATAATATGCCCAAAATCACTTAAGCCCATGGTACCTTACCATATTTCGTATTCTACTCAAGTACACCATACCTTACGATGTTCTATAACTCACTTAAGGGCATCGTACCTTACGGTATTCCTTAGTTACTCTATCTCTCATCAATCCGTCCTTTGTGTGTGACCCAAGACATGAAAATGTCATGTGATCTGACAAAACCATCTGTGATAATAATTATGTGTATAATTACCCTTTTTCCCTTATGTCTATATTGAACACAAGGCATAGACCGTGTCATCCTTGTCCAGTTCAATATTGGGCCCATAGACATTTATCCTGTTATGCAGGATGGGCAAATTCCATCTAGGTCACTCATGTCCCTCAGCATGCTTCGTGGAGTACCCATCAACTGTCTTTATGGTTATCCAGTTACGGACAACGTTGGATCAGCAATAAAGCACTCGACTCTACATCTAGGATCCATAGTGGTTTCAGGTCGAAGAGTGGAATACACTATTATCACCATGAGAATAACTTATGACACTTTGCATAACTTTCTATATAGTATTCTCATAGCGGGTCAATCCGGTATAAATATTACTCCTAATATTCATACCTATGTTTAAGACTTGATAACTCTTTATCCATGATCCATGAGATGTGATCATCAGTCTACAAACATAATAGTCTTAATGCTTTAATGTTATCCCACTTCACACTAAAGCTCGACTACGGATACTTTAGGAATAGTGTCCTTATGTTTAATGTGTTCTCATGATTAAGTCACACTTAATACATTAAACGGACTACTTATTCCAGGGACTTTATTAATCAACCATAATAAAGAAAATGCCTTTTATTATTAATAAATAATTCGATACAAGTACCAAAAAAGTATTGGCCTCTAGGGCTTACACCAACAATCTCCCAATAGCACTAGAGCCAATCAGGCATACCTCGTATGCCCATTGATCTAGTATGGTCATCATGCTTCTGCTGTTGCAAGAGGCTTTGTCAGTGGGTCAGCTATATTGTCAAGTGTAGGTACTTTACATATTTTCACATCTCCTCTATCTATTATCTCTCGAATGAGATGATAACGCATGAGTATGTGTTTGGATCGTCGGTGAGATCTAGGCTCTTTAGCTTGTGCGATAACACCATTGTTATCATAATAGAGACCAATGGGATCCACAATGCTAGGGACTATGCCAAGTTCACTAATGAACTTTTTGATCCAAACAACTCCCTTTTCTGCATCTGAGGCAGCAATATACTCGGCCTCGGTTGTAGAATCAGCAATTGTATCTTGCTTTGAACTTTTCAAGCTCACAGCGCCACCATTTCAGCAAAACATATAACCATTGGAATCATTCATATTAAAGCGTCTCTGCACCTTGTCTATGTACTCTGACTTAGGCCAAACATTTTATGATCTATCTCTATAGATTCTGATTCCTAATATATAGGCTGCTTCACCTAGGTCCTTCGTAGAAAAGCATTTCCCCACCCAAGACTTTACTTGTTGCAGGGTAGGGATATCGTTTCCAATAAGTAATATGTCATCTACATATAATGCCAGTTATACGATCATGCTCCCACTAACCTTCTTGTAGACACAAGGCTCATCTTCGTTCTTGATGAATCCATATTGTTTTACTGTTTCATCAAAACAAAGATTCCATGAGTAGGTCACAGGCTCATCTTGATCCATGAGTAATACATCACATTGATCCATATATCTCAGGTAGGTGACGTATCCTGCCTGACCTACGCTGGTCTTGTTCTACTTGAGCAGGTTGCTCTTACATAACTACTTGTGTTTCCTGCTCTAATTCCTCCATATGTGTATCGATGCTTTGTGATTCTTGAATTTCTTCAAGTTCTACTTTCCTCCCACTGATTCCTTTGGAAATAAAATCCTTTTCTAGGAAAACTCCAGTTCGAGTGACAAACACTTTGCCCTCAGAAGGATTGTAGAAGTAATACCCTCTTGTTTCTTTAGGATACCCCACAAATAAGCATTTGTCAGATTTGGGCTCAAACTTAGTTGAAATTTGTCGTTTCACATAAACCTCACAACCCCAAATCTTTATGTAAGACATATGTGGTTTCTTACCACTCCATATCTCATATGGTGTCTTCTCAACCTTTTGGATGGAACATGGTTAAAGTGTGTAAGCTGCTGTCAATAGTGCATGTCCCCAAAAGGACTTTGGAAGATCGGCGTGACTCATCATGGATCGGACCATGTCCAACAGGGTTCAATTTCTTCTCTCAGATACACCATTCCATTGGGGTGTTCCAGGAGGAGTAAGTTAGGATAGGATCCCACACTCTTTCAGATGGTCATCAAACTCTAGGCTTAAATACTCACCACCTCGATCTGATCGAAGAGTTTTAATATTCTTACCTAGTTGGTTTTAACTCGTTAGGTTTCACACTTTTAGTATTAATGTTATTAATAGGCATTTCGAGATCAAGGACATATAGTCCATTGCTCATTTGTGCAGTAGCATAGAATATATCATTCAAATAAATTGAGCAACAATTATTCTTTATTATAAATGAAAAGCCAAACTTGTCCAGACAAGAAATGGAAATAATATTCCTGCTAATTGCAGGTACATAATAACAGCTCTCTAACTGAATTATAAAACCACTAGGTAAAGTCAATACATAAGATCCTACGGCTAAAGTAGCAACCTTTGCTCCATTGCCAACTCGTAGGTCAACTTCACCTTTTGCCAAATCTCTACTCCTTTTCAGCCCCTGCACATTTGTACAAATGTGAGAACCGCATCCAGTATCTAATACCCATGATGCAGAAGTAGATGAATTTTATTTAATAACAAAAATACCTGAAATTGAAGTCTCTACTCCATTCTTCGTATCTTCCAGGTACTTTGGGCAGTTTCTCTTCCAGTGTCCGGTCTTACCGCAATGGAAGCAGGTGCCTGCCTTTGCTATGCCTCCACTAGGCTTCAAAGCAGCAACGGTGGGTCTGGGTTTGGCAACTTCCTTGCCTTTCCCTTTATCACCCTGCTTGGTGGGCCTTTTGTTCTGTCTCTTTCCATTTCCGATCATCAGAATGGACTTCTCTTTTGACTTCAGATTTTGCTCGGCAGTTCTTAACATGGCGAGCAGTTCAGGAAGAGATTTGTCCATATCAATCATATTGAAATTTTAGGACAAATTGACTGAAAATATCTGGCAACGATTGCAAGATCAAATCAGTCGCAAGTTCCTTTTCGAGGGGAAAACCCAATCTCTCAAGGTTTTCCACATACCCAATCATCTTGAGTACATGTGGACATACAGGGGCTCCCTCAGCTAACTTGCTTTGAAAAAGGGCTTTTGAAACTTCAAACCTCTCATGCCTTGCTTGCTCTTGATAGAGCAGCTTCAGGTGTTCGATCATATCGAACGCTGACATGTTCTCATGTTGCTTTTGCAATTCTGAGTTCATGGTAGCTAGCATGAGACACGCAGTTTCATTGGCATCATCGACATGCTTCTTATAAGCATCCCTTTCTGCCTTAGGTGCAGAACTAGGAGGTTCCTCTTCAGGAATAGGTGTCTCCAAGACATACAGCTTTTTATCATGTTTGAGGACAATCCTCAGGTTTCGGTGCCAATCCAGAAAATTTGTCCCAGACAATTTTTCCTTGTCAAGGATTGATCGCAAGATGTTGTTAGAGGTGTTTTCTGTCATGGTTATCTACATAAGGATTAAGAAAATATAAGTATCATTGACATATTTAATTAGGCCTTTAATCAAATATGCTCCCACTATTTTACTCAAAACAAATGACCCTCATCATTTGATTCGGAAAATCCCGTTGGAAGATTTTCTAGTGGGTCGAGATCCATATTTCACTTCGTTCTAAGTCCGCGTAGGCGGATTACACAAAACTAGGTTATTTAGGTAGGAACTCCTTCCAGTTGTATCTCATACAACTCTCGAAAATTTCAGTTGGGTGAATAACTCCTTATTCCAATCCATCATATGGATTATTCCCAACTCTTGCTTCTAAACATATATAATAAAATTATAATTAAGTTTGACTCATCGTTTTAGCAGTTGGATATTACAATTATCCCATCGCACCTTAACTAATACAAAACATGCACCTCGCGTAGGCGAAACCTACATTATTCGATACTAGTCTTGATGAGTGCTAAAACTTGGAAAGCAAACATATATAATATTATTATAACTTGTTTAGTTAAGTTTGACCCATTGTCTTAGCAGTTGGATATTACAATTATCCCATCGCACCTTACTAATATAGAACATGCACCTCGCGTTGGCGAAACCTACATTATCCGATACTAGTCTTGATGAGTGCTAAGACTTGGAAAGCATAAACTTAATATTTTAGTTTGAGGGAATTGCAATTGTTCTGATCTCACCGGCTTATTTATCATATAAATCGTCTCTCACATACATCAACATATATTCACATGCATCAACATACATACACATGCATCAACATACATACACAATGAAACAGTTATGGCCCCTAGCGCAATTGTTCTCCCAAGCCAATGACAGAACCTAAGCTAACCTAATAACGATCTAAGCTTCTCCAAGCAAGATCTTCAAGGTTGTCCTCCTTTGATATTGAATTCTTCTCTAAGCTTCTCCAAGCAAGATCTTCAAGGTTGTCCTCCTTTGATATTGAATTCCTCTCTTTCTTCATAACCTTGTCTTCTTTTCTTTCTTCATTACATTACAGATGAAACTCGTTTTACATACGAGGGATTGAGATGAGAAAAGAAGTTACATTAAGAGATAAAAAGGAGAGGCACGACACGCAGGTCCTATTTAAAACCCAAAACAAAATAAAGGACAACTAAGGCCATAACTGATCACAACAAGGCAATATTAACAAACACATTATTATTATTAATTTTTAATTCCTTTAATTAATTAAAACAAAATTAAATTTCGGCGACCAATCACACTACGTAGAGTTAGCCGGGGGTTCCGATCAACGGACGGGGTCAAGGGGCAGCGCCCTTGCGGGGTTGGAGGGGCAGCGCCCCTGTCCAAAATTTTAATGAACAGTTCATTTGAAATGGACATTGTTTTGCATCAACACAACCCTTGCGTAGTCACAAAACAGAAACCCCAAAATTTTGACTCTGTGAGTGTGATGACCGTCACAGGCATGTTACGACCGTCACAGGCCATGTGAGTGTGGCGACCGTCACAAAGCATGTTACGACCGTCATAGGCCATGTGAGTGTGACGACCGTCACAGGGCACGTTACGATCGTCACAGGCCATGTGAGTGTGACGACCGTCACAGGGCACATTACGACCGTCACGCATCCAGCTTGTTACGCTTGTTACGCTCGTCACACGAGCTTCACGCGGCCAAAATAACAAAACTTTGAAACAGTCTACAGACCTCTTCCAAAAGCCCTAAATTCACAACTCCTTGACGGCACAACCCTTGCGCCGTCACCAACCCTAATGCGCCAATTTCAGACCGTTAAACACACCTCGATTGTTGATTCAGTATGATTGATCAATAGGTCATTGTTTCACCATACTAATGTCGGATTCCGAAGCAAATGACCATTGATAGCTCAAAGGAAAACAATCATTTAGTGTTTGAATGAACGAAACAGAAACAGTATATCACATATACCGTACTTTGCATTAGGATTACTTATATCATATATAAGTTGATCGGTCTCAATTGCGTAACCTATGGACGATCGATGTATCGCTGCTTCACCATACTAATGTCGGCACCGAAGCATAGTCAACATCAATCATCCAACTTATACACTCATGATGCCAAATTTAATTACCCGTTTAATTAATTGATTCATTCTGTCTTTTAATCATATTAATACAAAAATTAAACAACTATCTGATTCATGGTTTCGTAAGTGGCTCTGATACCACTGAAGGAGAATTGCGGTCCAAAACACAGCGGAAATTAAAATTTTCTCCTTTAGAGATCCTTACGAATGGTCATGATCGGTGATAGAATATTTACCTCTTGTGACGATTGAAACCTTTGGTGCAGATCTCTTGTGACGATCAAAAACTTTTATGCAGATCCGCGAAGCGATCACGAACGTTGAATGATGACAACGTCTCTACTCAGTCCACACGAACGGATTCCTTCAATCTCAGTGCTAGCTGGTACGAGTGAAGGCTTTGAGTGAGAGAGAGAGAGAGAGAGAGAAAACAAAAATAATGCAACCGCCATCAATGCTTCTGCACAAGGGTTCTATTTATAGAACCACTTGTGTGGGCTTCAAGCTAAAAGGCCCACTTAAGTGTATTTTGGCCCATATCTTATAATATGCCCAAAATCACTTAAGCCCATGGTACCTTACCATATTTCGTATTCTACTCAAGTACACCGTACCTTACGATGTTCTATAACTCCCTTAAGGGCATCGTACCTTACGGTATTCCTTAGTTACTCTATCTCTCATCAATCCGTCATTTGTGTGTGACCCTGTAGGTTTTCGTGACGTTGGCAATTATATTAAATCACGCATTTAACATAATAAACAGTGAGCAGTATCTAGCAACACATCACTGCTATCCAAGACACGAAAATGTCATGTGATCTGACAAAACCATCTGTGATAATAATTATGTGTATAATTACCCTTTTGCCCTTATGTATATATTGAACACAAGGCATAGACCGTGTCATCCTTGTCCAGTTCAATATTGGGCCCATAGACATTTATCCTGTTATGCAGGATGGGCAAATTCCATCTAGGTCACTCATGCCCCTCAGCATGCTTCGTGGAGTACCCATCAACTGTCTTTATGGTTATCCAATTACGGACAACGTTGGATCAGCAATAAAGCACTCGACTCTACATCTAGGATCCATAGTGGTTTCAGGTCGAAGAGTGGAATACACTATTATCACCATGAGAATAACTTATGACACTTTTCATACCTTTCTATATAGTATTCTCATAGCGGGTCAATCCGGTATAAATATTACTCCTAATATTCATACCTATGTTTAAGACTTGATAACTCTTTATCCATGATCCATGAGATGTGATCATCAGTCTACAAACATAATAGTCTTAATGCTTTAATGTTATCCCACTTCACACTAAAGCTCGACTACGGATACTTTAGGAATAGTGTCCTTATGTTTAATGTGTTCTCATGATTAAGTCACACTTAATACATTAAACGGACTACTTATTCCAGGGACTTTATTAATCAACCATAATAAAGAAAATGCCTTTTATTATTAATAAATAATTCGATACAAGTACAAAAAAAGTATTGGCCTCTAGGGCTTACACCAACAGATCGAACCCTGGTTCCTAAGGTTACATGAGCGCTTGAGAAACAAATGGAATTTAAAATTGTTATGCGCTGGATTCAAACCCTGGTGTGTGTGGATACCAAGCGCGCTTGAGGAAAATAAAAATAGAAAACGCATCACATGAGAATCGAACGGGAGAGTGGACGATTCATGCAGCGCAAACCCTAAGCTGAACCAGATGACCGGAACAGTGTTTCCGGTCATCTTCTCCGGCCATACTCCGGCGAACATCATGAACGTTCAATAATTTTTTTTGCAGATTTTGGCATGGCATACACCGTTGGAAAGGTCTCAACGAGTAGATCACGAATCTAACATTATTTAAGCCTAAATTATCACGCATTTTCTGGATCGAAGGAAAGAAAATTCATGCATCAAACTTGAAATCATCATATCTCATGCAATACTCATCCATTTTCAACAAAATTTATATCAGAATTCTCAGCGTTCAAAGACCTACAAGATCATGGCAATAGAATTAAGAATAGTGAAATTCGATTTCTAACCTCTTGAAGAACAGAATGGTGATTTCGTGGATTCAAGGCTTCAAAAGTGTCCAGATCTCTTCTATCAGTCTTGTAGTGAAGCTTTATGCACGAAATATAACTTGAAAAGGCTTGGATCTTGATTAATTTGCAACCTCCATGTTCATCTTCATGAGCTTGATGTGCACGAATCTTGGCCAAAATCTTCAATCCAATGCTCAATTCTTCATCAATCACACTCAATAAACACAATTATGCAATAAAATCAATGCGTTGTGTGCAAAAAATTGAAGTTTCAATTGAGAGAAAATTTGGAGGGAAATGAGATTCTAGATCTAGAAATTATAAAAACTGAACAATTCTGTTAGGGTTAAGCTTTTATATCACATGTTAATCACTTTGTTAATGATAATTAGGCTTGGCTAATGAAAGTTTAACAAAATATGGAGTGTAATGCAAAATTGGTAAATTCACCTTATGCATGGCCAAATGGACGTGAACAGTACACATGAATGGTTCAAATACACTTAAAATCAGCTCATGAGCATAATTGGCTTGGTATTTAGCATGTATGATGCACCAAATTTAAATTCTTCATTTTCCCTCCAAAAAGCACATGTATGCACCAATGGCCATGTGAGATTTTTTTCATGCAATGCAATGATAGATTTGGAAAATATTGGTCACAAGAAGAAATATGCAAAAAGAGTGGCTCAAATTGGAGTTTTGGATCAAAAGTTATGGCACTTTGAAATTTCATGCACACTTGGTGATCATTTGCTCACAACTTCTCAACCATTGATTAGATGCTCATGATCTTGGACTTTTTGGAAATGGGAGAGAAAGATCTTAAACTTTCATGTTGATCGAAATTTCATTTGAAGCTTCTTTGATGTTGGAAAGTCAAGTTGAATATGGTCCAAAAACTTGCCATTTTTGGAAACTTGAAATTACAGGTCACTTTCCATTTTTGGAAACTTTTGATCTGGCTTCAAATTCTTCAAGGTATGTGTTTGACATGATGAATAAGCCTCTTTTGGACATGAATGAAGTGTCTCAAACCATTTCTCCACCTCAAAGCCCTTAGCTGACTTTCAGTTGACTTTTATGGGCCTCATATGACCTGGCAATGTACTGATGACTTTGGGCCTCTACCACTTGGCAAAATTACTTCAAAATGAACCTTGGCTTATATAAGCTCTTTGGAATAATCATGTGCCTTCATCTCAAGGAAAACTTGCCCTTTTTGCACTGATGAATTTTCTTGATGCCAATGCTAACTGCCAAGATGCAATGCAATATGAAATGATTTATGACCTAAAAATGAAATGAATGCATGAATGGGGGTGCAAATTTGAGGTGCTACACCAGCAACGGATGAAGCGGGCTTTTAACCGAAAGGTACGACCTCGTGTGTATCACGTAGGAGATATGGTGTTGAAAAGGATCCCTCCTCCTCAGAACGATCGTTGGGGCAAGTGGACACCCAATTATGAAGGTCCATTCGTGGTCAAGAAGGTTTTCTCTGGCGGAGCCTTGTTGTTGACGACCATGGATGGTGAGGATTTTCCATCCCCTGTGAATGCGGACGCAGTGAAAAAAAAATACTTCGTATAAGAGACCCGCTGGACGAAAAGAATAAAATAGTCCAGGCAAAAAGGGGCATCCCGGCGAACCAAAAAAAAAAGAAAAAGGTTCGGGCAAAAATTAGGGATAAAAAGAAAAACTGTACACCCGGCAAGTCGAAAACCCCACAAGGGCGGGTTGGGCAAAAAAGGGTATCCCGGTGGACTGAAAACCCGAAAGGGCGGTCCAGGCAAAAGAGGGAATGAAACGAACAACTGCGTCTAGCATGATCGTTTGTGCTTTGGTTAAGACACCTGGATAATCCCCAGAAGGGATCGATCGGAAACGCCTTGTTCAGAAGGCAGAAAGTGGGGAGAGTCTTGAGGACATATGGGGTGTAACCGAGTTGAAACTTGATGAGATCACGGTTTCACATTGCCATTAGGATAGATTTTTCCTTTTGTGCGCAATTACCTCTTTTCAGGGATTGCTTCCTGTGTGCTGCTCAGTTACGAGCCCCCTTTTTCAATCAATAAAATGCATATTCAGTCAAATAATTTTGTTTTTGTTTTCATTACCGCTTTGATTGCAAAAACATCCGTTTATTTTGATAAAGAATCTTTGCATTTTGAGACATAGGGGTCCCTTCCGATGCATGTTTATAAGGATTGAAAGCCGGAAATCTTATTCGGAAGGTTGAGTGACCTAGGTGTTGAAATTTTGGCACCCCTGGGGCACGTTTTATCTAATGATCTCTTTTGCAGGTGTTGTTGGTTATTTTCACTCACTTGCAGGTTGTGACATGAAGCCTTTTGACAAAAGAATCCTTTGAAGTCCAATCAGGGACGAGGGATAGAAGAATGGTGGAAAGACGGCGAAAGAATGGCGACGATCCTAGAGGGTAATCAAGAAGACTCTTCAAAGTCCGAGGATTAGAGAGTTGGCCCGGATCTGAGAAGATCGATTGTCTCGAAGTAGAGAAAAGCCGAGGATACAAGGTGGTGAATCAGAAGAGACCAGATGAGTCTGGGAGCTCTCAAAAGTGGAAAGTTGACACTGTGGTTGGATGGTGAATGCCAGTGTCCGACGAGTCGACAGGTATTTCATGTCAAAACTTCTGTACCTCCCCAGCAGAGTTGAGAGTGTTATTTCCCCAGCAAGTCTGGAGGTTGCTGTTTCCCCTAGCAGGTTTGAGATTGTTATCTCCCCAGTGGGTTCGAGATCGGTGTTTCCTCGGCAGCCAAGTGTGAAGTGTGCTGTTTCCCCTAGCAGGGTTGAGAGTGTTATTTCCCCAGCAAGTCTGGAGGTTGCTGTTTCCCCTAGCAGGTTTGAGATTGTTATCTCCCCAGCGGGTTCGAGATCGGTGTTTCCTCGGCAGCCAAGTCTGAAGTGTGTTGTTTCCCCTAGCAGGGTTGAGAGTGTTATTTCCCCAGCAAGTCGGAAGGCTGCTGTTTCCCCAATCGAGGTGTGCGTTGGTGGTTCGTTCCCCAACGAAGTCCCCAAGCGGACCGAGTTCAGTGGAGGTTATCCCCAATGAGGATTATCATTTCCCCAGCAGCAGTGCTATTCCCCAGCATGGTCGAGAAGTTGGTGTTTTCCCAACAGGTGACTCCCTAGTTGAGTTGGTTTCTCAGTTGTTCCGAGAATGTCATATCAGTAAGGCTCCTTAGCAGAATTGTTGTATCTCCCCACAGAGTTGAAAGATCGAATCAGAATCGTGTGCTCAGCAAAGTGATCATTTGCTTCCCAGCAGGAGTTTTCCTCCCTTTGCATCTTGCATATAGTAATCATCATTTGCATTCGCATTTTAAAATCGCGTAGCATTTCCATTCAGTGTGGAGCATTACGCCATAGAAAACTCAAACATATGCATACATGTGTTAAACCGGATTGGATCACATCCCTAGCAGAGGCGGATCATTTTTCAACATCAGTAAATGGCACATTTGCAGCAGTTGCTCTTGGCAGCATTCAGAATCGATAAACCCCAGAGAGAGTTATTTCCTCACCCGTCCGTGAAAGGAAAGCTTGATTTTCTCCCCAGTTTAGTCCCCGGCAAGTGTCTGTCTTGTTTTGACATATGTAGATGTCATCCTTGTGATACCGGTAAGTGTCGTGTTGATCACCCGTGTGTGTCCTTTCTTTTTGGTGTCGGTAAACATCATCTTTCGATGTCGATAAACATCGAGCTTCTTCCCATTCATCGGTAGATGTCTGGTCGTGGTTTCTTTCTTCCCATTCATCGGTAGATGTTTGGTCGTGGTTTCTTTCTTCCCATTCATCGGTAGATGTCTGGTCGTGGTTTCTTTCTTCCCAGTCATCGGCAGATGTCTGGTCGTGGTTTCTTTCTTCCCATTCATTGGTAGATGTCTGGTCGTGGTTTCTTTCTTCCTATTCATCGGTAGATGTCTGGTCGTGGTTTCTTTCTTCCCATTCATCGGTAGATGTCTGGTCGTGGTTTCTTTCTTCCCATTCATCGGTAGATGTCTGGTCGTGGTTTCCTTCTTCCCATTCATCGGTAGATGTCTGGTCGTGGTTTCTTTCTTCCCATTCATCGGTAGATGTCTGGTCGTGGTTTCTTTCTTCCCATTCATCGGTAGATGTCTGGTCGTGGTTTCTTTCTTCCCATTCATCGGTAGATGTCTGGTCGTGGTTCCTTTCTTTGATAAATATCAATTCCTCAATAGAGTCGTCAGTAAACGTCCGGTCTTGTTCCAGTCGTAAACATCTTTTTCCTCCCCAGTGAAGCCGCCATCGGTAAATGGGCTCGCTTTCCTTGATATGGGTGAGTATCAAGTCTCGTTTTGAAGCCGCCATCGGTAAATGGCCTCGCTTTCCTTCACTTCATCGCCTGCGGAGTGCAAATTCTACGGTTCTTTTGGTATTCAATCCCTGTTTACCTTGAAAGTCTGATAGCCGCTGCTTTCATCCGTTCAGGTTCCCAGTTGATTGAATAGGGGCAGTTGTAGCACCTCAAATTTGCCCTCACTCATTCATGCATTCATTTCATTTTTTTTAGGTCATTCATCATTCCATATTGCATTGCACCATGGCAGTCAGATTTGGCATCAAGAGAATCCTGTGTGCAGAAGAGCAAGTCTTTCCTTGAAATGAAGGCCACATGATTATTCTAAAGAGCTTATATGAGCTAGGGTTCATTTTGAAGCAATTGTACCAAGTGGTAGAGGCCCAGATTCATCAGTGCATTTCCAAGTCATCTGAAGACCATAAAAGTCAACTGTGCAGTCAACTGAGGGCTTTGAGATGGGGAAGTGAGTGGAAGCATCCCAATCATGTTCATACAAGGCCTACTCATCATGTCAAACATCTATCTTGAGGATTTTGAAGTCAAATCAAAAGTTTCCAAAAATGGAAAGTGACCTGTAATTTCAAGTTTCCAAAAATGGCAAGTTTTTGGACCACATTCAACTTGACTTTCCAACATCAAATAAACTTCAAATGAATTTTTGGTCAACATGAAAGTTGAAGATCTTTCTCTCCTCTTTTCAAAAAGTCCAAGATCATGAGCATCTGATAAATGGTTGAGAAGTTATGAACAAATGATTGTAAAGTATGCTTGGAATTTCAAAGTGCCATAACTTTTGCTCCAAAACTCCAAATTGAGCCACTCTTTTTGCTAAATGCTTGTCTTGACCAATATTTTTCAAATCATCCATTGCCTTGCATGAAAGAGGATCACATGACCACTTGTTCATTCAAGTGCATTTTGGAGGGAAAATGCATAATTTGAATTTGGTTGATCACATGAGTCTAATTCCAATTCCATGTTGTTCATTGGATGATTTTGAGTGATTATGAAGCTTGCATGGCACTGTTCACGTGCACATTGCTCATGCCACCTCACATTTGCAGTTTTGGTCACACACCTCATTTCTCATTAATTTTTCATTATCCATTGCTTAATTATGATTACAGCATCATTAACATGTGGTATAAAAGCCTAATTGTAACAGAATTTGGAGAGAATAACAATTCTAGATCTGAAAATTTTCTTTCCCTCCAAATTTTCTCTCAATTCAAACTTCAAAATTCTTCACATAACACATCAATTTTCTGGCATAATCGTGTTCACAATGCATCATTGATGAAGAATCAAGGCCTGGATTGAAGGATTTGGTGCAGAATCGAGCTCCACAAGTGCATGAACATGAAGAAGGTTTTCTGAATTTGAGCTAGATCTGGTGGATTTCAGTTGCCAATTCGTGCATCAAGCTTTATATCAACGTTGAGGAAGAGGATCTGGAAGGTTTGAGAGCTGTAGCACACGATTTCAACTCACAGCTCTTCAAAAAGGTTGGAATTCGAATCTCTCGTTTTTCTGTTTTATGCACATGATTAGGTAGAGTTTTTGATGCTGATGATGCTGATATAAATAGTTCATGATTTGGTCAAGAAATGAATGAGATATGATGATTTGAATTTTTGATGTGCAATATGTTTTCCTTCGATTCGCTTTGTTCATAGAGAGTTAGGCTTAATAATTGTGAGATTCTTGATCTACGTGATGAGACGGTTCCAACGGTGTATAGCATGCTTAATTCTGGAAAAAAAATCATCACTTCCGCCGGAGACCAACCGGAGAAGACGATCGGAATTACTATTTCGGTCGTCTGGTGCGTTACCTTAGGGTTAGCTGCATGCGCTTATGAACATACCAGACCTGTGTTCGATTCCCCTTGCTATGCGTTTTTATTTTTCATTTGGTTCTTCAGTGGATTGAAGCGCAACGTTTTGATGTTAAACGCGCCTATAACCATACAAACCTCTGGTTCGATCCTCAGCGTTTGTTTGTTTTTGATTTCCAGTTGATTTAATGGTTGAGCGCGCCTGTGACCTGTAGTGCCTTGGTTCGAATCCTTCCTGATGCACTTTCCATTTTTCACTTCAAATAACATTTTCCATATTTATTTTCTTTATTTCATTTTTATTTCATCGAATTCCAAAAATCATAAAAAATAGAAAACAAATCCAAATTAATCCAAATTTTTTGTCACAGTTCATTAGAATGTCTAGTTTTTTTTAGCATTTATTTCCTGATTTTTACATTGCTGGAATTTTAAATGTGCTTGATTGTTTGAACATGATACCAAAATGACATGTTGTGCTATTTGATTTGTGAAATGCTCATGATTTGTCCAATTGCCTTGAAATTTGACATGCTTATTCATAACATGTGACATGATGTTTTGGCTTTTGTTTGGTATTTTTATCATTTATCATCACTGTTTTGGACACATGAACTTTTGGTGTGACAATTTGTGTCACATATTTGATGTTGCCTTTATGCATTTTCATTTACATGTCATATCAGCTCTTCTGGACATAATTTTTTGTATGATGCTTGTTCATAACATGTTAAGTGCACATAAAAAATTTCATGATCATTGGATTCATTTCTGTTTTAATGTGGATTTTCTATGTTTGATGTCCAATTGTGATCACATTGTTTGCCTTTGCCTTATCTTGATTAATTGATGGCCTTGCCTTATGATTTGGCTTTGGTACTTTTGAGGCCTTCTCCTTGTTTGATTGATTGTGCTTCATATGAAATATTGACTTCTGTTTTGGTTGTTTGACTTGCCTTTGACCCTAGTCTTTGTACTAGTGGTTTGTACTCACCAATTGTGTTTGTGTTTCAGGTATTTAGCACTAATGATTGGTGTGGCCTCATCATTTAAGATGCCATTGGCTTTGTTTACTAACTCTTCTTGTGTTGTAGGTCCCTTGATGTGATGAACTCACTTGAGTGATTACATTCATGACTTGCATTGTGTATAACTGTGGGATGTTCCATTGTGTTGTCTGTTTGGTTTTTTGAATATGATATTGATTGTTTGGCTTTTGTACAGGTACATTAGTCGCTTTTAGCTCTTGCTTGAGCTTTGCTTTGGTTTGTGGTTGATATACCACCTAGGTAACCACTCTTGTACTCCATGTAGTCTGGAAGCCCTGTCGTTTCTTTTGGCAGGCATTTGGCTGAAGTCCTCCTTATGAGGCCATGATTGTGATTGTTTACTTTTGTGCTAAAGACCTCCAAGTGAGGCATGTTACTTGTTAAGTCCTCCTAAGTGAAGAGGCAATTGACAGATAGAAGGGATTTGCAATCAATCCCCTGTTATTCGTTGAGTCGTTCATTATGCTCGCACTACATGCTGATGCTCTTGAACCTAACCCAAGATCTTTGTATAGAGTCAGTCAAGTGGAATAGGGTCCCTCATTCTGGATCCCCATGCATTCTTTGATTCAAGCTCACCCAGGCTAGGGTTAAGAGCATGAGGTCTTATCCTCATTTCCTTTCATCAGCTTCACCCTAACTCTCAATGTTAGTGGTTAAGAGCTTCAGGACACCCCCACAGTTTTGGCTTGTTTGTCGAGGTTGATATGACCCCTCTTGACTAAAGCCCAACCATTTGTCTGAGCCTCTTGGTTGCATATAGAGTGTGATACTTGTTCACCTGTGATTGATGTTTATTTGCTGTTTGAGCTAGCTTGCTTCCTGTGTGAGTTAGGTTCTGATTAGAGACCTCAACTTAGGGATCGTTTGCATGACAACTTTTAGGCTCGAGTCGTAGTCTCCCTATTAGTCTGTTATCTCCATAGTCTTTGGTTAGGAGAGAGTTTCTCCCTTGTTAAGGGGAACTACGTCGCCCTGATTCTCATACCAGATGAGATACGTAGGCAGGAGATCGAGCGAGATCTCTCCAGGCACCCTTTTGTTTTTTGAGTGTTGTTAGGAGTCGAATGTAAGACCATTGATTAGCTATCTGTTTCCTGTTTTGTTTTGTGGATTTAGATGTAAGACCATTGATTGGCTTTCTGTTTCCCGTTTGTTTTTGGAGTTGGATGTAAGCCCATTGATTGGCATTCCATTTCCAGTTTTTGTCGTTCTCTTATGAGACTTGCTGATCGTATCCCCATAGGATTGCTAGACTTCATATAGTCTCTCGTTTGCATGTCAATTAAGGTAGCACGGTTCCTTCGTCTAGGACTTCCTTTCTTACATGAGCATTCCTAAAACACAAACAAACTTTATCTTCTCTTAAGGACACGTTAACTCCTTCTACTACAGGCGAGTAAGTCTCCCAAGGTCGAGCATCCGGTAGATTGCGTAGTGACGTTACTCACCTAAAAAACACAAAACAAACAGAAGTAGGTTAGTCGAACTACGGTAACTCTGATTCTCATGTTCAGATGAGATACGTAGGCACGAGACGCGATGTCTTACCGAGTTTGACTGACGACTAACATTTAATCCTTGTTGGTTTTCTCCCTCGTTGCGATTCTTTTCTCTCGCCCTCGTTGCGATCGAGACCTTCCTTTTCGCTTGCCCTAGTTGCAATCGAGACCCTTTTCCTATTTGCGACAGTATGCCCATCTCTTGGGAATACATGTTTCTAGCAAAGTGCCTTTTAATGGATTGGAAGAGATTCCCAGATCTCATATCATAGTTGAAGCTCTTCATCTGAAGAAGTCTGAGATTGAGGCTCATTGGGTGAAAAAAGGAGGATTGTTTGGATTGACTTCTGAGTTCCTCATCTTAAGCGCCGCGAAAAATACAGAGTCGCCACCGGATTTTATTTATTCCAAAGGAAAGGGAAAATAGCGATAAAACCCCAAATGAGAGAAATGGTCTCGCAACCAAGAGCGGATTCGGAAGTCGGATATACAAGTGGAATGTATTAGCACCCCTCACATCCATGGTACTCCATGGGAACCACTTGCTCGTATCAAATGTGTATGGATATTTATTTATCTGTAAGTTGCTTGCTATTGGGAATGAGATGAAAAAATAAGATGTGGGGGGGGGGGGGGGAATAAGTTTTAAGTTAGTGTGCTCGCCAAGGATTTGGGCCCTCGTGCCTACGTATCCCTATACGTGCAATAGGGAAGTCAGAGCTTCGTAGTTCGGCTCAAAAATGGCATATTTGTTTGGTTGTTTTTATTGAACAGTATTGACGATCGCGTGCTACTGTTCACTTGCTTGTATACTCTATCATGGGAGCGGAAAGTATTTGCTTGTTTGCGGTAAAGTGGATACGCTTGGTTCACACTCTAGCATTTAGATATTACTTGCTCACGCATGGAGGCTTAAGCTTCGTTCACGGTAGAACGGAAGTAACATGTCCTTATTGAAAGGTTTTGAAGTGTGCACTAAGGCAAAAGATGATTTGATCTGTTAGGATCGATTTTATGCATGAAGACAAGCATTGGGCCCTTGGCTAGATACAGTCAACGATCCAATAACTCGGGAGTTGAGAGGATAATGTTGCCCTAACCACTCTTTTTCATCTAAAAAAGAGGTTTGAGTTGTGAAAAGAATTTGGCAAGTCTAATAATTGGAACTCAGAGTGCGAAAAGTATTCGGCCCTTGACTAAGTACGGTCAACGATCAAAGTACTTAGGAATTGAGAGAACAATAAAGTCCTAACTATTCTTTTTCATCTTCATAGCACCTATATCTAACTTGTTTGAATCATTATATGTTTTAGGAGGGAAAGTCAAGTGTCTGGTCCTCAGGCTAGGTATGACTAACAACCCAATTACTTGAATGTTGTGTACAAACACGTACACCCCATTTAGCATTCCAATTCGTTATGAAAATGTTTTTGAAAAAGGAACTTGACGTTGGATCAAGCATTTGAATTTATTATGAAAATAGTGAGTGAAGCATGAGTTTGAGAAGAGAATGGAGAAGAGATGATATAATGGATCATAGAGTGGATGGAGGACGCTTGACATTGGATCAAGCATTTACGCTTCAATGGTGTGAGTTTTATTCGAAAAACAACTTGACGTTGAATCAAGTACCTTTTGTTTCTTTTGAAATGCTTTGTTTATCATTTTGTATTTTATTTTTGATTACTAACATGCATGGTGAACTAACTAGAAAGAAATAAAGCTAAGTTATTACATGACTAAGGGATGGGGGACATTTAACCCACAATGGGGGGATGGATCCACACAATACAACATGGGGGAATGAACGAAAAATACAAGTTACAAACTATTAACTATGTACCATGCCTATGACATACAAGTGACATGGTACTTCAAACAATACAAAACTATTGAATGAAAAGGAAATGGTTAGAAGCATGGCTAGCTAGAAGTGAACTTGAATCTCCAAGTCACATATGGACACAAGACAACAAACGAGTTAGCATGAGATAAAGCCGAATGAATGAGAACGATGCAATAATGTGTAAGTGCATACAATGGTTAGAATCGATTCAAAGGTAATGGATTAATCAATAAAAAACCATCAAAGATATATCATATGATCATGGCAAATGAAATTAGACATACAAAGTATTCATTACCTAAATTGAAATGGGATTTTCAATTTAATCAAAATGATCATAAACCAAAGGAATAGATTAAATGGACAATTAAAGTGACTATTAATTCTAAAAATTAAAATCTATCTAAACACGAATTAGGAATTACAAATCAATCAAATGGAAAATTCACAATCTAATCAAGAATTGAATTCTAATCTACATGATCACACAAATCGAATTGAGTGGAAACTAAGCCTAAAGTCTAATCAGGGCAACATCAACCATTAGCCATATAAAATCCACACAAAACCCATAAAAAGAAATAACGAGATTAAATGACTAAAAATTAATCATGGCAAGGTTAATCAATCACAAATTAATTCTGGAAAATTAAGAAACTAAAACTAATCTAACAATTGATTAAACCTAATTTCTAAATCCTAATCACCTAATTAAACCTAATTAAGAATTAAGCTAAAAAGTGAATTAATCCTAATATTTAAAATCAAGAACTAACCTAAATCCAATAACTTAACCAACCAGCACCAAGATTAATCACAAAAAAATAGGAATTAACACCGATTAATAATAATTAAGTATGGGTTAAAGGGAGGATTTAAGAACTAATTCTAATATTGGGTCTGGGGGTAAAATCCATGAACTGGGGGTGTAATAAGGAGGTATGGATAGAAGATTCACTTGGGCCGAAGCCCAAGCTTCACTCGTCCTCCTCCGGGTTCAAAACGTGATAAGAAAACCCTAAAAGAAATCCATATCCGTGCGGCGAAATCCCTAGTTGCAAATGCTCGACGTGTAAAGCTTCGCCAAGAACACGGTTGATGCCAGAAAAATTCAAGGATTGGATTTCTCATCTCCAAATCCCGCATCCAAACATGTTGAATCTAGGTCGAAACGAAAAGGGTGTTCCTTCATGAACCAAGTGTAAGGGCAGACTGTCATACAACATACGATCATAGGTTTCGATGATGACAAATGACCACCATGGATGAATCGGCATTGTCGATTCCACCTCTACAAAACAAATGCAACATATCACCTATCATATCCTTTTCTATGCTCATCTAAACTGTTATATTTCATACAACATATGTGGATAAAATATGGTCATGACAAAATGCATGAAAACCACAAAAATATGAATTTTTGCAGATTTGCAGGGTTTGAGTCGACCATAGGGTCGGCGCATAACATAGTGCATTTCCCACGGGTCAGCGCATAACATAGTGCATTTCCCATGGGACAGCGCACAAAAGGCTTGAGTCGACCGCAGGGGTCAGCGCGTGAACCACGGGTCAGCGCACGCCGACCTATGGTCGACGCATACTGTTGTGCTTTTCAGACTGTCCAAAACTGCAGGCTATGAGTCGACGCATAGACCTGCTATGGTCGACCGTTCGTGCACAAATTCAGTTTTTAAGTATTTCCCGCTCAGTTTGAAAAGTTGTTAAGTGGGTTGGTTGGTTTGTTACTATAAATAGAAGTTTAGTTACTTGTATCAACTAACATTTTGATAATTTGATTCAAGTGTTCAAAGAACAAGAAAAAGTGAAATAGGTGTCCAAGATTCTTCATCTTCATCTTCAACATCTCACAACACATCAATTACACACAACCATTTTTGAAGTGCTTTGTGATTGGTTAAAGGTGATAACGTTCGAAGCCGTGATTGGGGAATCCGGTTCGGGTTGAAGCTTGCGACAGGTTTTTTCTTGAATAAAACCTTTAGGGTTTTGTCCTCCAAGACTGGTTTGTTTTTGGGGGGTTTTGGACGAATTTCTTCATCAATTTTCAGCTGAGCGAAGGTGATTGAGAAGAGGAAGTCTTCATCAATCTAGTAGCGGATTCAGTGATATTGAAGGGAAGATTTTGGGTTCGATTTGTTGTAGTTGAGATCAGCCGGGCCAAGGGTTTGAAGAACTGGGCGTTATTCAACAAAGGGACTGGAATCGGAGGTCTATCAACAACAATCGAAGGACTTGATTCACCTTGAATCAAGGAACAAGGAGTGGAAGCAACATTCAACGTCTTGAGAGTTCTGTTGTATATTTGCTTTGCAATCCTTGTATAAACGGTTAAACTCAACAGGTGATATCTATTAAAGCAATCTCAATTCTAGTTTTAGAATTGAGGGCAGACGTACCCCGAAGCGAGGACGACGGGGGAACTGCCTCATCAAATCTTTGTCTTCTCTATTTTTTAGCATATTTGTTTTGGCTTAAAAATAAGTGATTTTTGTATAAGCATTTTATCAAACCTTGATATTAATTGAGTAAGAAGTTAAAACTCTGTTTTTGAATCCAAAGTACAATAAGAAATTGTACTAGACTAATTGGAATCACTTACTCAACATAAATATCACTTGGAGTGTTTTCGCACACCAAGTGTTTGATGATTTGCCTAAACCAAAATTATCTTAGTTGTGTATCTAGTTTGGTTTGCTCTTTGAATCATTGGAACTAGGAATCCTAATAAGTGAAACAAATCATTGATAGTGTGACTAGTGTAGTGATTCATATTCTACATTATCTCTAATCCATAGGCTTGACGCATATCCGGTTTTCCAATAACAGTTCGTTTTAGACTATATTTTCCTCGGCCGCTTCCGCACTTAAAACAAATTTTCTAAACCAATTTTTAATTGGTAGCGCCGACTCAAATTTTAATTGGGATCTATTCAACCCCCCCCCCCCCCTTCTAGATCCGTGCCATAGTCTAACACCAAGAATTCTGCTTTAACAAGATTCAAGCTCCACCCTCAAACGAAGAATCAAGGATGAATCCTCAGAACACAATCACAACCAAAATCAAAATTGCTTAAGGCTCGTTCTTGCGTACAGGCGAAATCGACTGGAGAACGAATGACGTACCCAGTTCGTGCGTGCTTGCGATGGTTGTTTAAGCGAGGCAGGCGAAGACGATGAATGAAGACGTTGATGTGTCGCGATTGGTGAAGGTGGATGACACGTCGAAATCGACAAAGAGCATCCGATGCGTTGCGATTGATGAAGATCTTTGAGAAATCCTTTGTATGCTTCTGTTTGATCTTCTCTCTTCTGTTTTCTGCCATTGTTCTGTTTTTCTGCTAATGTTAGTAGTTGGTTTCGTCTTCTGTCAGAATGGTCGAAGAGGTTTGGATTGTGTGGAGGTTGCACGTGGATTGGAACGAGGAGCAAAGGCGATATTAGATTCGTGTCGGCTTCAAAGTTCCAAAGCGGTTTCCAGGTGACAAGCTTCCTTCTTCTTCCTTTTCTTCCAATGTCTTCTTCCTCTTTTCTTCTGTTTCTGCTCTATGTCAGTTTTGAGTTCTTTTTTTGATATTATACAGGGTGATGGAAACGAAAAAGAGGATTTTCGCGGCTACTCCATGGTTGTTGCAGGTTGGAGATGGTTATGAAGGGTTGTTGAGAGGGAAGTTCAGGGTGGAGAAATGAAGTTTTGCAGGGTTAGAGTGTTGGTTGAAGAAGATGGATCCATTAGTGAAGTGAGGGTGAAGGTGGTTTTTGATTGTGATGGAGGATTATTGGAGAGTGAGGGTGAAGAAGTGCAGTGAAGTTTTGAAGAATGAGGAGCGGAAAATCTAGAATCAGAATGGTGAGTTATATATAGACTTCTCTCCTTCCAAATTCTGTTAGGAAAATCGGTTAAGAACTGTTATGAGTTGGTTAGATTCAATGTGAGTTTCATTTATATCATTTATGAATTGGTTAGATCCAATGTGAATTTCTGTAAGAGTTTTTGTTGAGTATTGATTGAATTCAGGTGTTTTTATGCTTATGAAGGTCTTTAGCCTCAGTAATATCAGCAGGCAGGTTTCTCACATAGACAAATGTTACTTATTCATGGTCAAATATGTATCCATCCACTGCTGCATCGGCCCCTGACTTTGAAATATATGCAGATGCTGAGCTTGACTGCTGATAAACAGGCTTCACCACAGCCTGCTGAGTAGCAGGCTGTGTGACATGATTAAACTCTGAAGGAGGAGCACTTTAAAAAGAATGATGTGGGGCATGTTCGGGTGCAGCGGGCAACACTGATTGCCCTTTGGAGACACGTAAAATAGATGCATAAGTTTTCTTAGCAGGCTCCTCAAAAGACTCTTCCACAAGAGTGATAGAGGTTTCACGGATAGTATGAGCAACATTAGGCACCGATGGATATGCCTCTTGTGTAGGAGTTTCCTCCACCACAACTTCAATCTCGAGATCTTCTTGTAGTTGTTGCTGCTACTCAGGAAAACTATACTTGTCCACTTGATCATCATCTATATGAATTGAGTTGAGATATTCTCTTTCTTCTTCCTCAAACCCATACTCTGAAACTGGTGGTTCAGCATAAGAAGCAGAAACATGTGGTTGTGATTCAAGATTAAACCAAATTCCACTTATTTTGCTATACCCAATGTATTTAATGATTACATGAATTCTATATGAGATGGACGTCATAACTTTTGTGTTCAATTTCTTTTACTTCCACACAAACTATGGTTCATGGATTCTATCATTTTTCTATGTGCAAGGATTCACAATTTGACTTGTTGGTGATTTGCTTTATGGAAATGTAATGGTCTATGTGTGGTATTTGGAACTTTCATTTATATCATTTATGAATTGGTTAGATCCAATGTGAATTTCTGTAAGAGTTTTTGTTGAGTATTGATTGAATTCAGGTGTTTTTATGCTTATGAAGGTCTTTAGCCTCAGTAATATCAGCAGGCAGGTTTCTCACATAGACAAATGTTACTTATTCATGGTCAAATATGTATCCATCCACTGCTGCATCGGCCCCTGACTTTGAAATATATGCAGATGCTGAGCTTGACTGCTGATAAACAGGCTTCACCACAGCCTGCTGAGTAGCAGGCTGTGTGACATGATTAAACTCTGAAGGAGGAGCACTTTAAAAAGAATGATGTGGGGCATGTTCGGGTGCAGCGGGCAACACTGATTGCCCTTTGGAGACACGTAAAATAGATGCATAAGTTTTCTTAGCAGGCTCCTCAAAAGACTCTTCCACAAGAGTGATAGAGGTTTCACGGATAGTATGAGCAACATTAGGCACCGATGGATATGCCTCTTGTGTAGGAGTTTCCTCCACCACAACTTCAATCTCGAGATCTTCTTGTAGTTGTTGCTGCTACTCAGGAAAACTATACTTGTCCACTTGATCATCATCTATATGAATTGAGTTGAGATATTCTCTTTCTTCTTCCTCAAACCCATACTCTGAAACTGGTGGTTCAGCATAAGAAGCAGAAACATGTGGTTGTGATTCAAGATTAAACCAAATTCCACTTATTTTGCTATACCCAATGTATTTAATGATTACATGAATTCTATATGAGATGGACGTCATAACTTTTGTGTTCAATTTCTTTTACTTCCACACAAACTATGGTTCATGGATTCTATCATTTTTCTATGTGCAAGGATTCACAATTTGACTTGTTGGTGATTTGCTTTATGGAAATGTAATGGTCTATGTGTGGTATTTGGAACCCTTGAATAAGTTTGGAATTTGTATGGAATTTATTTGTAAATGGATTCAAAAAGGTTTATTGGAAATGAATGTGAAATTATGTAATAGCCAAAAATGTTTATGGATATTTGGATATTGACAAATTGGGTTAGGGATTTTGGTTAATGGATATATGGTTAATGAAATGGGTTTGGATAACTAGATATTGATGGGATTTAATATGGTAATGGCTAATGGATAATTGGATGGATAATTTGGTTTTGAAATGTGGATATGAATTATGGGTTAGATGGTTGACTTTGGTCAACTGGTTTACCAAAAGTCAACAGTTGACTAAAAGTCAACTTAGGTAAAAATGTTCGTTTTCTTGTGTAACGAATATGGATATGACTGATAAGCCCAACATTCCTGAACTAAATGAAACATGTCAAGTTCCAAGACTTGAAGTTCAATCATGCCAAACCAACCAACTAATATTTTAATCGAGCAATTGATTGTAGCACCTTGAATGAATCTTATCCAATGAACCAGAACCATGAATCTTAAGCAAACGGCTGAATCATTTATAATGAACCAAACGAATCATATGAATCCTCAAATTGACTATACACAAATGGTGATGATGCCATAACCCATAACTAAGGTTTCAAGCTACGATCCATGATGAAGACGACCAAGACGAAGTGCTCACCTCTTATTCAATGCCATGTATAATAAAACCCTTGAGTCCATGATGCTTTTACAAATGCAAGTGGAATGTGTTATGGTACAATGGTTATGTGGATGAGATGAATGCAAATGTTTGGTGTTAGTGACCTAGATGAACTTGTGAAAGGTATGGTGAATTTTAGGGTATGACAGCTGCCCCTATTTAATCTTCTCGAATCTGAATGTATGGCTAGTAACAACTTCCGGACATTCAAGGTAGGAGGGGATTAAATACTAAAATATCGAAAATTTTCCCACCAAGAACAAATGAAATATGAAGATAAGTCACAAAGAAATTCTCTACTGAGGCATAAGGTGAACAAGATAGCTTTTGTGCAAGGCAGCTGCTGGGAATTTAAATGTTATCTGGTCGATGGATAACTATGAAAATGTTCGATATGTATGACATATGCAAGATGCTAATGCAGTATGATTATTTATTTATTTTTTTAAACAGGCTCTCTGTTTTTTTTATGAACAAGTGTCGTACCCCAAAATTTGACCACTATTTCTTTCTTGTTATTGACTTGGAATCTAGGTCATTGACATACTCAAGTCCCTTTATAAGGCATCTGGTCAATTCCAATGACCTAAAAAGTCAATGGGGGACCATTTTGACTTTTTTGTCCCTCCTAGGAATTTGTTTTAATTCAGGGATGTTTATTGTAACCTAATAATTTGGGGAGTTATGCTAGAGGGATATTACCATTGGTAACTAGAATATTTTGTCTTACTAAAACACATTAGTAAAAACTAATAATTAGGGGGATTATTTATTTTAATGGCAAGGGTAGAATAAATTATAATAATGTTATTAGTTAAATGGGGATAGGTTAATATTAGTATTATTTTTATATTAATATTAAGTTATATTATAATTAATAAGAAATAAATTAATATTGGGATTAATTAGGGTTAAATTAATTATTTATTTTTTTATTAATCAAATTATCATTAATTGATATATTATCTAATTAGGATCATAATGAGGTTATTAGAGAATAATATTAGAATTAATATTATTACTAATATTAATTATTATTATTATTATTATTATATACTCGTTAATGTTACCTTGTTAAAAATGAATGGAATATCACTATTGGTAGAAAAGTATGTATAAAGAGTTATGAGTGGGAGAGGCCATGAGTTCAAATCTTACCTTTTTCACTTTTAGATTATTTTTTACCTTTTATTTGTTTTTACTTTATTTCTAACTTTTCTATTTATTTTCAAAATTACAAAAAAATCACAAAAATAACATATTTTAAAATATTATTTTTCCATTAAAATCATGGTTTTATGAATAAAATCTTAAAAAATCAAAATAATCAAAATCTTTTATTATTATTAGGTAATTATCTTATTTTTATTTATTTAAAATATTTTTTATCTAAATTCACCAAGCCATGAATCCATCCAGATTCATTGACTTGGGCTTTAAAAAATTGAGAAAATCAGGTTAAATTAAAATATTCCTAAATAATTCAATTTCACCTATAAATAATACCCACTTTTCACACTTTTGATCATCCACAATTTACTAAATCCAGTATTCTAAAGTTGTTGTTCTTCACATTGAGGAACAACAACACCAAAATCCTAAAGTCTCCATCATCATCAATCTTTTTAAAAGGCGCGAACAAAGAAGAGGAATTATGAGAAGGCTATGATCAAAAACATAAAGGGCAAGAAAGAATAACAAAAAAAAGGTTGAATCTTACTGCTTAATCGGGAACAATCTCCTCCCCGTAGGTTGGTTTCCCTTAACCGGGAATAATCTCCTCCCCATAGGTCGATTTCCCTTATTCTTTCACTTATATAACTATTTGATATGTTGTTTCTTATTTGATGCCTAATACTTGCTTAGGGTATTGGTTTATTTTTGATATTGTGGGTCATGTTAATATTGATTGTGTTTGAATAATTATAATTATTTTAATATAAATCATTTTTACACACTTTCTCTAAAAAAGACTTCTGCCCAAAAACTAATAATATGAGATAAAACCCTAGGATTTTAAGGGATAAAAAAATTATGGTATAACCATGGGATAATTTAGGGATAACTTTGGGATAATAAATAGGGATAAATTTTTAAGGTTTTAGGGATAAAAAATTAGGGATAAGGGATATAACATTTGGGTTTATATAATTACCCTTTTAATTTTTTTTCTTAAATAAAGTAATAATTATATCCTTGCAAATAATTAATTGGGATAATTTTAGGGATAATATGGGATAAGGTTATGGGATAAAATCCTAGGATTTTAAGGGATACAAATTTATGGGATAACTACTGGAAAATTTAGGGGATAACTTTGGGATAATAAGTAGGGATACATTTTTAGGGTTTTAGGTATAACATTTTTTATAACAATTTCAAGGGATAAAAACAAGGGACAAACATCAGGATATTGGATATGGTCTTTGAGATTATATAATTAAATTTTTAATATGTTTGTTAAAATAACTATATATATAATTTCACTATGGGTTTACTTTCTTAAATCAAAATAGTTAGATATTTTTAATCAGGATAATAAATATGTCAAATAAATATATAATAGTTATTTTCATAAATAAATCAAGTATTATATTTTTTTTATATCAATAATGAGGATAATTTTGGAATAAAAAATTAGGGATTAATATGGGATAAAATCATATGATTTTAAGGGATAAATTAAGGGATATAAATCGGGGATAGAAATTGGGATAGGGATAAATCAAGGAATATAAATTAGGGATAGAAATTGGGATAAGGGACATGTCATATAAATATATAATATTTAAGTAATAATTTATTTTTGTAATTAATGGGACAATCATTGAATAACTTAGGGATAACATGGGATAAAATCTATAACAATTGTTAGGGATAAAATCAGGGATTAAAGTCAGGGATAAGGGATACTGTCTTTGGGTTTCTAAATCAAACTTTTAATATTTGAATAATGATATAATATCACTAGGGGTCATTTTCTTAAATCAAAGTAATGAGATTTTTTTGCAATCAATCTAAGAGGGATAAAATCAAATTCAACACACTTCAAATTGTAAGACTTCTACCCTATTGTATTGAGGCATTTTCTCCAAATCAATTACTTCTCCGTCCCCGATGCGTGAGAATTTTCAAGGTATAAAAACAATAAACCAACCAACATTTTTTAAGGCGAACTACGGGACTCTGATCCTTCAATAAATTTGAGGGTACGTAGGCATAAAGTTGTAAGACTCTAGCGAGTACAATAATAAAAAAACTTTTTTTCTCAGTTAATCAATTTTCTTTTAAATAATAAAATAATTTTCAATAAATAGACAAATAATTAACCAATAATAATTAATAAAGCAAACATCTTAAGGACACACTAACCCTAAAATTAGAGGAAGATCCCATTGAGTACAATGGAGGTAAGGGGTGCCTAACACCTTCCCCTTTTTTAATCGACTCCCAAACCTAGCATCTTACCCTTAGTTCATAGGTTTTATCATTATTTCCCTATTCCTTAGGAACGAATAAAAGATGATGGCGAATCTGTCATTTTTCCAGCCGCGGCAGCTGGCGGCTCTGCTGGGGAGTTCTTATACTTTCCCTAAAGAGAGTCCATCTTAACCTCTGATTTTAGGGTTTTTTTGTGTTCCTCTTTGTTTGCTTTTATTTATTTATTTATTTATTTACTGCTTCTCATTTATTTATTTTTATTTTTCTACGCCTTATTGTTATCTTATCTTATTAAACTGTCATATCATTAGTGGAAATTGATATTATGTGAGGAGCTAAAACCCAAGCTCGAGGAAAAATTAAGCTTAAGTAAGGGGTCCTCCTGTCTCGGCCACCGGGGTTTTCATCCCGTAGGGTCTTTGATGATGATTCCGCCTATAATAGATCAATTCAAAAGGTTTGTCATGAGAAGACCAACACTTCTTCATGACAAAGCTTTGAGTTCGATCCATGACTTTGGGGACCTCTTCTAGAACCCTCGCAATTTAGGGTGACCTTATGTTAGCAACCTGCAAAGGTCGTTACTAAGCTTCCGCCTAGATGAGGCTTATCCCGAAGGATTACCGTAGGAAGGCTTGCTCCTTCTCATGGTAAAGCAAGGGTATAGTCCATGACTCTAGGACTATTATCTTACCAAAAGATTTATATCCTACAAGTGAGGGGATTGGGTAGTCTAAACTTCGAACTGGCCTGTCATGAGAAGACCACCTTAGCTAGGTCATGCTTGCATATCACCTTACCTATCCTTAAACCCATATATGGGTTCCATTACCTGTCATTATCCCTAGTTGTAGGGAACATTCCTGTAGCACCTCAAATTTGCACCTATCATTGTACATACATTCTCATATCAGGTCATAACATAACATGGTTCACTGCATAGCATTGCATTGTCCCTTTGCCTCAAGTGCAAAGCCATTCAGCCAGATTAGGTCAAACTGGTCAGGAGATCAGTCAATCAAGAAAGCAAGTACAAATTCCAAGGAAGCAAGGCCCTAGGGTTGGTCCAACATGTTCACATGACCTAGGGGTCCTTTTGAAGTGTTTTGGTCAAGGATTGGATGTTCAGAAGTCATCAGTCATGACCCAGTTCACCAGAAACCCTAAAAAGTCAACTGTTGGTCAACTGTGCATGATTTTATGGTTGTGATGGTAGGATTTGGTTTGAGAGGGCTCATTCATGTCCATATAGGCCTCATATAACATGACAAACACCATCATGGAAGAATTTGAAGCCAGACAAGAAATTTCCAAAAATAGAAACTTGACCTGTAATTGGAATTTGCCAAAAATGGAAACTTCTTGATCCTAACTTACATCATGATACAAGCTTCAAATGAATTTTTGCCCAACATGAAAGTTGAAGATCTTGTTCTCCCATTTCCAAAAAGTCCAAGAACACTCAATTCCCATGTATGGTTGGCAAGTTATGATCAATTCATTCTCAAAAATTTTTGAACTTCAGAAGGCCATATCTCTCAAACCATTTGGCCAAATTGGGTGGGGTTTTTTGCAACAAGTCAAATTTGATCCCCTCTTTCCAAATATATCATCACCATTCACCAAAACATCACCAATCAAAATGGCACTTTTGGAAGTAACTTGAATTATTTTAAGTGAAGTGAAAAATTGACTTTTCAAAATAACCATTTTCAATCACTTTTACCAATTGGAATAGTTCAGATATCATATTTAGACTTTGTTGGCAGCCCAATTTCGTGCACTTTCATGCACCTCCATGTAAATTGGTGGATTTTTAGCAAAATGGTCAAAAAGCTTCATTTAACCAAAATTTGGATTACCACAGAACTTAATCATGCTTAGCACACTAAACAGCATATATATTTGCCATTTTCTGCCAAACAGAACCCTAGCAGCCACACATTCAAGACAGAAAATTCATTTCTCTCAAAAAACCATCATTTCCTTCATTTTGATTTTTCTGCTAAAAACTCAAAGGAGCACGATTCTTGCTTGGTTGCTTCATCATTCAACATCTTTTTGGAAGCCATTTGGAGCCTTGTTTCCCAGCTGTAACATCATCTTCCAGCTCTGTTTCATCAAGAACACTCCAATGGCAGATCTTGTTCTGAGCCATTCCAAGCTTTGCTGAGCTGAACTTCTCCAACCATTCATCAATACCAACTACAAGGAGCATCTGTTTCGATCATTGGAGGCCAAACAACCATTATAGCTCAACTGTTCTTCAATCTTGGTAAGATTTCGAACCTCTCATTTTTCTAAACCATGCTATGCTTTAACTAGGTCTTGTTATGCTGGTCATTTTGAAACTTAAATCATTGAAAATGGTTGGCTATTCTGAAAGTTATGTTGATTTAAAGGTTGTTGCTCCAATATGTTTTTGTTTTGTTCATGATGTTTGGCTTGATTTAATGTGAATGGTGGTTGGATTCGTGTTATTCATGCTTAGATGTATCGATTGGTGTGATTAATTTCATTTTCTGGGCCAAAATTATTTCACGATTGGATGGAGATGATGAAGGTCTGCTGTGCTGTTCATAAACCCTAAAGCATTTCCAGATTTTCTGTTTTTTGAACGCGTTCTGCATGGTTGTACTATTCCATTAGCATGTAGCCAATCATCACGTGCCACGCCTTCCACTTATGCGCACCGTTTCATTAAAACTTCACCAGAATTACAAGTATGCCACCGGTCGTGACCCTTGTCCTATTAAATCATGTTTATTTCAATTATTTCTTCAATAATTATTCCATTTTGATGCTCACCTTCCAAAAATCATAGCATCTTCATCTTTGATCCAAAATTCATGAAACTTTTTGCATTTTGTTCATCTCAATCTCTACTTATTTATCATGATTTTTCCTGAATTTTTTGATGAATAGATTTTTAATGGTGCTAGGGTTTGTGACATGTGCTCATATTTTGTACCTTTTGCCAAAACATTTGTGAAATGATGATGCTTTGTCCAATGGCTTTGAAATTGTTTGTGCTTAAACTAGACACATTCATGGTGATTTTGGTGTAAAGTTTGTGAATTTATCTTTGCTGGTTTGTGAGTTATGAGTTTTTGAATTAGGGTGTGACAATTTGTGTCACACCATTGATGTCTCACTTCTTGATTTTCAATACCATGCTTCTTGACCTCAAATTGCTTTGAATTTTTGCATGAATGTACTCTTGGATGTCTAGTTTACATGTGATTTTTCTTGAAATTATTTGTGGCATTTCCTAATTGTTTGAGATTTTTCTCCCCTGGTTGGTCATATGTTGACCTTTTGTGACACTTGATGCCATTTGTTTTGTGAAATTCTCATACATTATTGGATGGACATGAAATTTTACATGTGATTAGTAGACATCTTAAGGTTTATCACGGTGTTAGTCCCATTCATTTATCATTTTCTATCACTGATTTATGATTTATTCAAGTTGATGCATGTTTGGTTGACTTCTTTGAGCATGTTTGAACTTGCCCTGCCTTTCTGATTTTCATTTCCCTACTTCCCATGATCCAATTGAGCTGAAATTTGGTGTGCTTACCATACTATGGATTATGTTTGATCATGACTTATTTGATGATTTTTGGAATTGTTTATGATTGGTTTTGAGTTGAGTCTTGCTGTTGACTTCTATGAGCTTCCATATGCCATGCCTTGACCTAATTTGTTCATGAAATGATGATGATGATTGCTATGAATGTGAAACAAATTAAGTTTGCTTCTTGATTGTTTGAATTTGATTTTGATTGGATTTCACTTGCTGTTTTGGATTTCTCATTCCCTTTTGACCCTAGGCTTGTCCTAGTGGTCTTATTGCTCATGTTTGAGTTCATTTTTTCAGGTTAAGCAACAATTACTCAAAGAAACCAATGCAAATTGATTGAGTGTGCTTGTTTATCATGACTAACTTGTTTGTTTTGTAGCTTGCTTGGCTCACATGCTTGAACCTTGTGCATTGCACAGTTAAACTGATTGTGTAGACTGTTGATCCTTATCTCATTTTTGCTTTAACTTTGACTTGTATACTGACGTTGCTTGACTGATTTCAGGTACTTTAGTTGCTTTTAGTTCCTTGTGAACTTTGATTTGCTTTGCTTAAGAGCAATTTGCATTGAGGTATAACTTATTTACTTCATGTAGTCTGGAAGACCTGGCCTGTTACTTGGCCAGGCAAATGTCTGAAGTCCTCCTTAAGAGGCAATGTTTGTGACTGTTTAATTTTGTCCTTGTACATATTCAAAGACCTCCTAAGTGAAGAGGCAATTGGCAGAACCCAAGGGATATGCAACCTATCCCCTGCTACTCTGTGTGTCATCTGTTTTGCTCACACCACTGTGTTGAGGCATTGCAGATACAAACCCAAGATCTTGTACAATTGTACAGTTGAGTCAGTTTCAAATGTGTAGAAGGGTTCCCCCTTTCTGAACCCACACATTCTTGTCTTAAGCTCTCCCAGGCCAGGGATAAGAGCTGTGAAGTCCTATCTTCACTCACTTTTCATCAGCTTCACCCTAACTCTCAATGTTAGGGTTAAGAGCTAACACTACCCAGTTCCAGTGGTTTGTTTGTTGAGGTTGATATGACCCCTCGACTAAAACCTAACTTTGATTGAGCCCATTGCTTGCATATAGTGTGTGCTACCTGTGCTTGTGTGTTTGTTTGACTTGCTTCCTGTGCAAGTTAGGTTTAGTTTGACTTGCTTCCTGTGCAAGTCAGGTGTGGCTTGCTTCCTGTGCAAGTCATGTTTAGGATAGGCTTGCTTCCTGTGCAAGTTAGCTAGAAACCTTAACTTAGGGACGATTTTGCATTACAACATCTAGGCTCGAGTCGTAGTCTCCCTAGTGTTGTGTCTCCCTCTGTTATCTGGTTAGGCTAGTCCTTTTTCCCTGCGTAGGGGAACTACATCGCCCTGATCCTCATACCAGATGAGGTACGTAGGCAGGAGATGAGCTGATCTCTCCGGGCGCCCTTTTGTTTTGTTTGTGTGAGTTGTTTCTCCTTTTCTGGTTGGAGTCCGACGTAAGTCCAGCGATTGGCAGTTGGTTTCCTGTGTGTGTTTGGTTCGGATGCTGATGTAAGCCCAGTGATTGGCATTCGGGCTCCACGTTTACCTTTGTCTGTTTGTTTGTGTGCGTGTCAGTCGAGCTACGAATGCTCTGATTCTCCTTCGTCCAAGGAGATACGTATGCATAGGATGCGATATCCTAGCGAGCATGTGTCGTTTCCCCAGTCCGAACTACTTTGACTCTGATGTCTATGCCTGATAGACTAAGTAGGCCCAGGATGCGGTATCCTGCCGAGTCAGTTTCAGTCTTGTTTGTTTTCTTGTGTCTCTTTCAGCCAGTGTGTGTGTGTGTTTTGAGCAGTGTTATAGCAACCATTTTCCTTCCTATTGTGCGTGGATCCCGTCGAGTACGACGGATGCGTAGGGGTGCTAATACCTTCCCTTCGCATAACCGACTCCCGATCCCATTCTCTTTGGTCGCGAGACCATGTTCTTTCCAGGTTTACTCTGAGCGTTTCCTTTCCCTCTTTTGGGATAAATAACGCACGGTGGCGGCTCTGTTGTTCTTGTTTTCCCGCCGGTTTTTCGCGTAATGCAGCAGCTGGCGACTCTGCTGGGGATAATATAGAAGTTGACCTGTGCTGGTCCATCTTCCCTGAGCGAGTCTCTCCTAGCGCTCTCTAGGTTAGGGCTTTGGTTGCTTTTTGTTGTGTTATTTATTGCATTCAGTGTTTATTGTTTGCATTTATTGTTTGCATTTATTGTTTGCATTTATTGTTTGCATTAATGTTTGCATTCATTCATTTCATCTGCTGTGCTGGCTATGTTTTTCTGTTTGGGGGTGGGAGTTACTTGAGGTAAAAGGCCCAATACCCAGGCCATGAGTGAAATCTAGGATACTTAGGAATATAGTGATTCATGGGAAGCGGGTGGTATTGCGCCACTTAGCGGAACATTGATATCACGAGCAGTTCAGACCCTGGTAGGATGTCGTCGTTACATACTTCAGGTGTGTATATGATGGTATTCTGCGAAAGGTTATTTATGCTGCATTTCTCTCTCGACTTTACCCTGGCCTAGATGACACCCGTGAGTGGGGAAGGGTATGATCATTACAGGTACAGTTGCTGACTTGTTGGTGACTTGTTGGTGACTCTTGGTACTGATGGTGACTGTGAATTGTGGATATTTATTTCTGGGACGCCGGAGTTATGTCCGTGGTTTATCAGCGGGTTCCGTTTATTTCGGATCCCCGGGTTGAATTTGAAAGTACCTGTTCAGAGGATCTGACTGTCATCCGTTCAGTGGATGTTCCTGTGATGACAGTGATGTAATCTCCAGTTCCGTTTATTTCGGAACTCCCCAAGTCGGATTTATGGTGACTTAGTCCCGATGACTGTGACTAGTTCAGAGAGTGGGTCTACAGATGACTTGGTGGCTCAGTGGCTTGCATTCATGCATTTGCATCGCATTCATCTGCATTCAACTCATGTCTGTCCGTACTCAGGGTCCATTATTTTGAGACTCAGGTCGAGAGACATCCAGATGTCAAAATGTTGTTGATAAAATTTTATGTGTCCCGATGAAACCGGAATCAAAGGACAGAATATTCCTAGTACGGACAGACATTGCATGTGTGAGTCATACTAACCCATTTGCTGTTTTGTAGGTGTCAACCGGTGCGCGTAGCTCTTCCATTCAGACATACAGTCAAACTCAACAAATCCAAGCTGATGGATCTTCCCAACGCCGACATCCTTGAACTGAAAGAGAAGATGGGAGAGCTGATCAATGTCATGCAAGAGTTTGCCTTGGGGCAGAAAGCAATTGCCGAGAAGGTGGGGAGGATTGAAGACTGGCTGAGGAAGGGGGAAATACAAGGAAATGCTTTGTTGTCTGGACCGAAGAAATCCTTTAGTGACGACCAGCGCAAGGATGAGGGTGAATCCAGTGCTGTGTATGCCTAGAGAGGACACGGTAGGGGTCGTTACTACCAGCACACTGCTGCAGTAACCATCCCTGCTGGTAATCAGTCAATCCGACAGCAACCTCAGCCAACTCCCCAGAAAGCACAGGGAGCTGGGAACCAAGTGAGAGGAAAGGGGGTCGATCGCCATTTTGACAAGCCACCCATGCCGTATGCTGCTCTGTTTAAAAGGTTGATGGATCTTGGGTTGGTTCGACCAAGGATGTTAGCTCCATTGAGATCAGATCAGAGGCCACCCAACTATGATGAGAATGCCAGGTGTGAATTCCATTCTGGTGCGCCTGGGCATAACATTGAGGGGTGTAGAGCCTTTAAGCATACTGTCCAAGACCTAGTGGATTCCAAGGCCCTCAATTTTACACTATCACTGAATGTTAATGCTGATCCCGTGCCGGTGCAGGGTCAGGTGATGGGGGGTGTGATCGCTGAAAATTCAGATCGCGTCTGTGCGGTGGGGGAAGAGACTGACAGTGACTGTGAACTGGAGTCATGGATAAAATCGTGCGCGGCAGGGAACTGGAAGGCTTAAAAAGATCAGCACTGTCACTCATCCTAAAGAGTAGTACTTTCTTGTTTTCAGTTTTATTTGCATGAAAGCCATACGTGTTGCCCGACACGTAATGGTCCATTGTAAGGGCCACCTCATGTTTCATTTTGCAACATTTCTGCATCATTAATAAATGGATGTTTTTTCAATCAAAAAAAGCGGTGTTCCCTGTTTTTCATTTATTTTTGCAGTTTTAAAAACAAATAAAAATGGTAATGTTTATTTTCATTTTTCCCTTTTGATTTGTCTCGTTCCAACTTCGACAAGTAATTCTCCGGATCTCATTGATAACAATTTGGTTACACCTCGTATGACTTCGACAATCCGATCTATCATGCCGAAGAAGAAGGCGAAGAAGATTGTGATCTGCTGGAATTAGCCAAGTTGTTGAAACAAGAGGAGAAGGTGATTCAACCACACGAGGAGCGAGTCAAGATTGTCATCCCAAGTGCCGCCGAGATCAGAAGGGAAATGAAAGTTGAGGCCGCTTCAGAGACAAGCCAAGAACAGGATGGTATATGTGCGCCTGGTTGTATCTAGATACACCAAGGTAGGATACCAATGTTGTGGAGGCACGAGCTACCATGGAGAGAAGACTGTCCTCCAGTGAAGCGGAAGCCGGTGCTAAAAGATGAGAATGTGTGTGGACTGCTGAGACGTGAATAGAGCTAGTTCGAGAGATGAATTCCCGGTACGTCACAACGAGGTATTGGTTGATTATAATGCTCAGTTTATCTTCATGGATGGCTTCTTGGCCGAGACCAGATTGAACTGTTGCCAGATGATATGAAGGAAACCATGTCCATCACACGAGGGGCACCTTCTGGTTATAAGATGATGTCGTTCAGTATCGAGAAGGCCGGTGCCAAGTATCAGAAGTCTAGGGTGACTTTGTTTCATGATATGATTCATCGTAAAAGCAAATGCCATGTTGATGACATGATGGCAAAGTCCCAAGCAGAAGAGGGGCATCCGGTAGATCAAGTTGTTTGACAGGTAGAGATAACTCATACTGTTGAGTTCGAATTAGCGCACTTATGGAGTGCTATCCAGCAAGCTGCCGAGGCATGTTGTAAATCAGAGGAATCAAGGTTGATCCTGAAAAAAAAAAGGGATAAATTGCAGGAACTTCTGATTCCGATGCTTCCCAGGGGGATGATTGTTAACCTGGTACTCGGCAGCCCTCGAGAGGTCTATGAGGTGTGTACTAAGTCAGCATGACTAGTCTTGTCGAAAAGAGTATGCAATTTACCTAAGCAAAAAGTTTATCGACGGTGAAACAATACACTCACTGTTCGAAAAAACTTGATGTACTTTGGCATAGGTTGCTCGCCGACTGAGACAGTGTATGCTGACTCATACCACTTCGTGGATATCCAAAATGGATTTGGTTAGGTATGTGTTTGAAAAGCTAGTAGCAACCCATGGAAGGTTATCAACCAAGGAAGTTTGAGGTCCCTGATGAGGACATCTCAAGGTACTCAAATCGAAAGATTGAGAGTGACCGATCCCGGAGGAGGGGCCTGGCCCTGAATCCGAACGGATTCCGATGTCTGATGGGGAAGTTAAAGTGAATGAGGTAGTGCTTCCCGAATCACAGTTGGTTGCACCAACAATGGTGGCTGAACATAAAGTCTGTATCCTGGATATCGAACCTTGGGATGTGCATCTACTTGGGCAGTGACTTCCTCACAGATATATGAGAAATCAGAGAAGACTGAATGGATAAGGACTCAGAATGACATGTTGAGTCCAACTGAGGAAAGAGGGCTGACAGTTACTTGTCATGGGGCGTTGTACCCAGTGAATGAAGCGTATTGTTGACTGAGAAGTGTGACCTCGAGCGTACCACGTGGAAGAATTGGTTGAAAAGGATCCTTCCTCCTCAAGACGATCGTGGGGCAAATGGATAAATAGTTATGAGTGTCTCATTCGTGGTCAAGAGGGTTTTCTCAGACCAGGCCATGTTGTTGATGACCACGGATGACGACGATTTTCCATCCACTATGAGTGCGGACGCAGTTAGAAAATACTTCGTGAAGGAGACCCGCTGGACAAAAAGAATAAAGAGTCCAGGCAAAAATGGGCATCCCGGCGAACCAAGAAAAAAGAGAAAAAGGTTCGGGCAAAAGTTAGGGATAATAAAAGAAAAGAACTGTACACCCGGCAAGTTGAAAACCCGCAAGAGCGACTTGGGCAAAAAAGGGTATCCCGGTGGACTAAAACCCAAAAGGGAGGTCCAGGCAAAAGAGGGAATGAAACGAACAACTGCGTCCAGCATGATCATTTGTGCTCATGATGACTTGGAGAATCTCCGACAGAGACCGATCAGAAGCGTCTTGTTCAGAAGACAGAAAGTGCGGAAAGTCTTGAGGACATATGGGGTGTAACCGAGTTGGAACCCGATGAGATCACGGTTCCGCATTGCCAATAGGATAGATTTTTTCCTTTGTACGCAATCACCTCTTTCCAGGGTTTGCTTCCTGTGTGTTGCTCAATTCTGAGTCATCTTTTTGTTTCAGTCAATAAAGTGCGTGTTCAGTCCAATAAATTTTGTTTTTGTGTCATTACCGTTTTGATTACGAAAACATCCGTTTATTTTGATAAGAATATTTGCATTTTGAAACATAGAGGTCCTTTCCGATGCATGCTTGTGAGATTAAAATCTGGAAATCTTACTCGGAAGTTTTGAGTGACCTAAGTGTTGAAATATTGAAACACCTGGAGGCATACCTGAGGCACGCTTTTATCTGACGATTTCTGATGCAGGTACTGTTAGATATCTTCATCCACTTACCGGTGGTACTGTGAACCCTTGTTGACAAAAATCCAGGCAGAGCCTGATCAGGGGCAAGGGATAGTTGAACGGTGGAAAGACAGTGAAGGGTTACGACGACAGTCCTGGAAAGTTAATCAAGAAGACTTTTCAAAGTCTGATGATTGGAAAGTTTGTATGAATACCAGGAGTTCGATCTCCGTGGAGTACGGACGAGATTGGGAATACAAGATGATGGAGCAGAAAAGTCCAGAAGCGTCTGGGAGTTCGTAAAAAAGGAAGGCCGACACTGTGGGTGGATGATGGATGCCGCTGTTTGGCGACTCGACAGGTGTTCCGTGTCCAATAAGCTGTATTTCCCCCAGTAGGTGTGAGAGGGTTACCTCCCTAACAGATTTGAGATCAGTGTCTCCTCAGCGAGCCTGAAGGTTACTGCCTTACCAGTAGGGTTTGTGTTGATGGTTTTCCCTCAGCGAGGTCCCCAAATAGATCAGGTTCAGAGAAAATCATCCCCAGTAGAGATAAGAATGGGTTGCCTCCCCTAGCAGGGTAATCTCCAAGCAGTTCGGGTTCGATGGAGTGCATCCCCAAGGTTTGTCTTTCCCTAGCAGGATGGAAGTTGACATGGTTATAGGATCCCCAGCACAGTTCTTGGAGTTCCCCGGTGTTGTCTCTGGAAGAGACGTGTGTTTATGCATTCATCATTTAGATAAGCATAGCATATTGCATCATTAGTGCATAGCATTTCCATGATCATGGGGCATTGTGTAAAACAAAAAAAAAACTCATGCATCGACATTGCAAACATATCCATTAGCCCTAGGCCGTGGTGACCAGCCGAGATTGGGTTGTTGGAAAGAGTTTAGCATCGCGCCATTGGATCGGTTTCAGAATTGGGTTCCCCAGCAGGGTTGAGAGAAGTGTTTTCCCAACAAGTGACTCCGCAAGTGAGTGGGTATCCCCAGCAGTGCTACTCCCCGAAGTTGGCAGCATCTTGCAAGCTTGGGTCCATTCCCTTAGCAGAAGTGGGTGTGTCTGATCTCTCCATGTAGAGTCTACCCCTTAAGCAGAAAGTGTCTACCATTTCCTTCTGCGCTCCCCACTGAGTTATGTCCTCGTGGATGAAGGTTGTTTCCGTTCCCTCCCTAATAGGATGGGTTTTCCCTATTGAGTTCTTTCCTCATTAGGATGAGTCCTGTTTCAGTCTGCCTTTTTGGATCGATCCTAAATTGGCTTCCTGTTGGCTGTCTCCCGTGCTTCCCTGGGGCATAAATGAATAGTCGCTCACTAATCGGCACTCATTCATCTTATCCTCAGCGGAATTTGTTGGCTTCTACCTGCGAACCGGTAGCTGTAAGTCCTTTCTTTACGGTCTTCTACCCACTACCCGGTAGTTGTAAATCCTTTTTTCTCACTCTGTCTCTCAGTAGATTCGTTTGGTGGCTTCTACCTACAAACCAGTAGTTGTAAGTCCTATCTTGGTGGTTTTCTACCTACTAGCTGGTAGTTGTAAAATCCCACTTTCATCCCCTTGTTGGAGTTAACCCTTTGTGCTCATCCTATCGATGACTGGTTACTTTTTCGTGGTTTTCTGCCTACTAACCGGTAGATGTAATCCCCTCTTTGCAGTTATCAGTATCCGGTTTGTGATATTGATATTCTTTCCCCTCTGGATACTTGCCTTGATCAAGCAGTATTGTCCCCATTGGGTCTTCCCCTTCTTTTTGGATACTTGCTCCGAGTAAGCAACTTTATCCTCTTTTGATTGGTCATCTTTTGCATACCTAGTCCTGGTACCCTGATGCCTTTCTTTTCGGTCGTTTATCCATCTAACAACCTACAACCCGGTTATGGATAATCTTCCATGCGAGTGTATTATCTATGTTTTGACGGCTATAGATAATATGTCTCATGCACTTTTTGGTCAATCTTTCGATTGTTATCTCCAGCAGAGTAAGATTCGTATTTCTTGTGGAATCGAATGTCCATCCTTTAACAAGACTGCTTTTCTAAGCCCTCTTCAGGATGTTGAGTGTTTTGGAACACAAACCAATTCATGCTTTGGCACTCAGGCCAATTTTTCCGGTATTCAGACCGAAGAAGTTTCCGACGATCAGGTCGATGTACTTATGTTTTTTCCGGTATTCAGACCGAAGAAGTTTCCGACGATCAGGTCGATGTACTTATGTATTTTCCGGTATTCAGACCGAAGAAGTTTCCGACGATCAGGTCGATGTACTTATGTTTTTTCCGGTATTCAGATCGAAGAAGTTTCCGACGATCAGGTCGATGTACTTATGTTTTTTCCGGTATTCAGACCGAAGAAGTTTCCGACGATCAGGTCGATGTACTTATGTTTTTTCCGGTATTCAGACCGAAGAAGTTTCCGACGATCAGGTCGATGTACTTATGTTTTTTCCGGTATTCAGACCGAAGAAGTTTCCGACGATCAGGTCGATGTACTTATGTTTTTTCCGGTATTCAGACCGAAGAAGTTTCCGACGATCAGGTCGATGTACTTATGGCACTCAGGCCAATTTTCCGGTATTCAGACCGAAGTGGCGTCCAGGCCAATTTCCGATGTTTTGGATCGACATCAAATCTCTCATACACCGATGCTCAGTATTCAGACTGACGAGCGGCGCTCAGGCCATGGTTATCCCTGTGTTACCATTTATTTTGGTATCCAGGTCGACGTTTCTATTCGGTATTCAGGCCGATGTCTTTTTTCCGTTCCAGACAGATTTTTTTTCTTTCAAGACTGTTTCTTCGCCGATCCTGACAGGCGTTGTTAATTATTTTCCCAGCAGGGTGCAAATTTCTATGGTTCTTAGTATTCAATCCCTGTTTACCGTGAAAGTCTGACAGCCATCGCTATCATCCGTTCGGGTTCCCAGCTGATTGAATAGGGGCAGCTGTAGCACCTCAAATTTGCACCTATCATTGTACATACATTCTCATATCAGGTCATAACATAACATGGTTCACTGCATAGCATTGCATTATCCCTTTGCCTCAAGTGCAAAGCCATTCAGCCAGATTAGGTCAAACTGGTCAGGAGATCAGTCAATCAAGCAAGCAAGTACAAATTCCAAGGAAGCAAGTCCCTAGGGTTGGTCCAACATGTTCACATGACCTAGGGGTCCTTTTGAAGTGTTTTGGTCAAGGATTGGATGTTCAGAAGTCATCAGTCATGGCCCAGTTCACCAAAAACCCTAAAAAGTCAACTGTTGGTCAACTGTGCATGATTTTATGGTTGTGATGGTAGGATTTGGTTTAGAGGGCTCATTCATGTCCATATAGGCCTCATATAACATGACAAACACCATCATGGAAGAATTTGAAACCAGACAAGAAATTTCCAAAAATAGAAACTTGACCTGTAATTGGAATTTGCCAAAAATGGAAACTTCTTGATCCTAACTTACATCATGATACAAGCTTCAAATGAATTTTTGCCCAACATGAAAGTTGAAGATCTTGTTCTCCCATTTCCAAAAAGTCCAAGAACACTCAATTCCCATGTATGGTTGGCAAGTTATGATCAATTCATTCTCAAAAATTTTTGAACTTCAGAAGGCCATATCTCTCAAACCATTTGGCCAAATTGGGTGGGGTTTTTTGCAACAAGTCACATTTGATCCCCTCTTTCCAAATATATCATCACCATTCACCAAAACATCACCAATCAAAATGGCACTTTTGGAAGTAACTTGAATTATTTTAAGTGAAGTGAAAAATTGACTTTTCAAAATAACCATTTTCAATCACTTTTACCAATTGGAATAGTTCAGATATCATATTTAGACTTTGTTGGAAGCCCAATTTCGTGCACTTTCATGCACCTCCATGTAAATTGGTGGATTTTTAGCAAAATGGTCAAAAAGCTTCATTTAACCAAAATTTGGATTACCACAGAACTTAATCATGCTTAGCACACTAAACAGCATATATATTTGCCATTTTCTGCCAAACAGAACCCTAGCAGCCACACATTCAAGACAGAAAATTCATTTCTCTCAAAAAACCATCATTTCCTTCATTTTGATTTTTCTGCTAAAAACTCAAAGGAGCACGATTCTTGCTTGGTTGCTTCATCATTCAACATCTTTTTGGAAGCCATTTGGAGCCTTGTTTCCCAGCTGTAACATCATCTTCCAGCTCTGTTTCATCAAGAACACTCCAATGGCAGATCTTGTTCTGAGCCATTCCAAGCTTTGCTGAGCTGAACTTCTCCAACCATTCATCAATACCAACTACAAGGAGCATCTGTTTCGATCATTGGAGGCCAAACAACCATTATAGCTCAACTGTTCTTCAATCTTGGTAAGATTTCGAACCTCTCATTTTTCTAAACCATGCTATGCTTTAACTAGGTCTTGTTATGCTGGTCATTTTGAAACTTAAATCATTGAAAATGGTTGGCTATTCTGAAAGTTATGTTGATTTAAAGGTTGTTGCTCCAATATGTTTTTGTTTGGTTCATGATGTTTGGCTTGATTTAATGTGAATGGTGGTTGGATTCGTGTTATTCATGCTTAGATGTATCGATTGGTGTGATTAATTTCATTTTCTGGGCCAAAATTATTTCACGATTGGATGGAGATGATGAAGGTCTGCTGTGCTGTTCATAAACCCTAAAGCATTTCCAGATTTTCTGTTTTTTGAACGCGTTCTGCATGGTTGTACTATTCCATTAGCATGTAGCCAATCATCACGTGCCACGCCTTCCACTTATACGCACCGTTTCATTAAAACTTCACCAGAATTACAAGTATGCCACCGGTCGTGACCCTTGTCCTATTAAATCATGTTTATTTCAATTATTTCTTCAATAATTATTCCATTTTGATGCTCACCTTCCAAAAATCATAGCATCTTCATCTTTGATCCAAAATTCATGAAACTTTTTGCATTTTGTTCATCTCAATCTCTACTTATTTATCATGATTTTTCCTGAATTTTTTGATGAATAGATTTTTAATGGTGCTAGGGTTTGTGACATGTGCTCATATTTTGTACCTTTTGCCAAAACATTTGTGAAATGATGATGCTTTGTCCAATGGCTTTGAAATTGTTTGTGCTTAAACTAGACACATTCATGGTGATTTTGGTGTAAAGTTTGTGAATTTATCTTTGCTGGTTTGTGAGTTATGAGTTTTTGAATTAGGGTGTGACAATTTGTGTCACACCATTGATGTCTCACTTCTTGATTTTCAATACCATGCTTCTTGACCTCAAATTGCTTTGAATTTTTGCATGAATGTACTCGTGGATGTCTAGTTTACATGTGATTTTTCTTGGAATTATTTGTGGCATTTCCTAATTGTTTGAGATTTTTCTCCCCTGGTTGGTCATATGTTGACCTTTTGTGACACTTGATGCCATTTGTTTTGTGAAATTCTCATACATTATTGGATGGACATGAAATTTTACATGTGATTAGTAGACATCTTAAGGTTTATCACGGTGTTAGTCCCATTCATTTATCATTTTCTATCACTGATTTATGATTTATTCAAGTTGATGCATGTTTGGTTGACTTCTTTGAGCATGTTTGAACTTGCCCTGCCTTTCTGATTTTCATTTCCCTACTTCCCATGATCCAATTGAGCTGAAATTTGGTGTGCTTACCATACTATGGATTATGTTTGATCATGACTTATTTGATGATTTTTGGAATTGTTTATGATTGGTTTTGAGTTGAGTCTTGCTGTTGACTTCTATGAGCTTCCATATGCCATGCCTTGACCTAATTTGTTCATGAAATGATGATGATGATTGCTATGAATGTGAAACCAATTAAGTTTGCTTCTTGATTGTTTGAATTTGATTTTGATTGGATTTCACATGCTGTTTTGGCTTTCTCATTCCCTTTTGACCCTAGGCTTGTCCTAGTGGTCTTATTGCTCATGTTTGAGTTCATTTTTTCAGGTTAAGCAACAATTACTCAAAGAAACCAATGCAAATTGATTGAGTGTGCTTGTTTATCATGACTAACTTGTTTGTTTTGTAGCTTGCTTGGCTCACATGCTTGAACCTTGTGCATTGCACAGTTAAACTGATTGTGTAGACTGTTGATCCTTATCTCATTTTTGCTTTAACTTTGACTTGTATACTGACGTTGCTTGACTGATTTCAGGTACTTTAGTTGCTTTTAGTTCCTTGTGAACTTTGCTTTGCTTTGCTTAAGAGCAATTTGCATTGAGGTATAACTTATTTACTTCATGTAGTCTGGAAGACCTGGCCTGTTACTTGGCCAGGCAACTGTCTGAAGTCCTCCTTAAGAGGCAATGTTTGTGACTGTTTAATTTTGTCCTTGTACATATTCAAAGACCTCCTAAGTGAAGAGGCAATTGGCAGAACCCAAGGGATATGCAACCTATCCCCTGCTACTCTGTGTGTCATCTGTTTTGCTCACACCACTGTGTTGAGGCATTGCAGATACAAACCCAAGATCTTGTACAATTGTACAGTTGAGTCAGTTTCAAATGTGTAGAAGGGTTCCCCCTTTCTGAACCCACACATTCTTGTCTTAAGCTCTCCCAGGCCAGGGATAAGAGCTATGAAGTCCTATCTTCACTCACTTTTCATCAGCTTCACCCTAACTCTTAATGTTAGGGTTAAGAGCTAACACTACCCAGTTCCAGTGGTTTGTTTGTTGAGGTTGATATGACCCCTCGACTAAAACCTAACTTTGATTGAGCCCATTGCTTGCATATAGTGTGTGCTACCTGTGCTTGTGTGTTTGTTTGACTTGCTTCCTGTGCAAGTTAGGTTTAGTTTGACTTGCTTCCTGTGCAAGTCAGGTGTGGCTTGCTTCCTGTGCAAGTCAGGTGTGGCTTGCTTCCTGTACAAGTCATGTTTAGGATAGGCTTGCTTCCTGTGCAAGTTAGCTAGAAACCTTAACTTAGGGACGATTTTGCATGACAACATCTAGGCTCGAGTCGTAGTCTCCCTAGTGTTGTGTCTCCCTCTGTTATCTGGTTAGGCTAGTCCTTTTTCCCTGCGTAGGGGAACTACGTCGCCCTGATCCTCATACCAGATGAGGTACGTAGGCAGGAGATGAGCTGATCTCTCCGGGCGCCCTTTTATTTTGTTTGTGTGAGTTGTTTCTCCTTTTCTGGTTGGAGTCCGACGTAAGTCCAGCGATTGGCAGTTGGTTTCCTGTGTGTGTTTGGTTCGGATGCTGATGTAAGCCCAGTGATTGGCATTCGGGCTCCACGTTTACCTTTGTCTGTTTGTTTGTGTGCGTGTCAGTCGAGCTACGAATGCTCTGATTCTCCTTCGTCCAAGGAGATACGTATGCATAGGATGCGATATCCTAGCGAGCATGTATCGTTTCCCCAGTCCGAACTACTTTGACTCTGATGTCTATGCCTGATAGACTAAGTAGGCCCAGGATGCGGTATCCTGCCGAGTCAGTTTCAGTCTTGTTTGTTTTCTTGTGTCTCTTTCAGCCAGTGCGTGTGTGTGTTTTGAGCAGTGTTATAGCAACCATTTTCCTTCCTATTGTGCGTGGATCCCGTCGAGTACGACGGATGCGTAGGGGTGCTAATACCTTCCCTTCGCATAACCGACTCCCGATCCCATTCTCTTTGGTCGCGAGACCATGTTCTTTCCAGGTTTACTCTGAGCGTTTCCTTTCCCTCTTTTGGGATAAATAACGCACGGTGGCGGCTCTGTTGTTCTTGTTTTCCCGCCGGTTTTTCGCGTAATGCGACAATTCCTAGATAAGGTTTCCCTATGTATATCATTATCCTAAATCCGTAAGGGTTTCCTTTTATTTGTTACTATCATAATGTGACACTTGCATGGCATCTCAAAAACTTTTAGCATACCTTTAAAATGAAAAAAAAAATTGCATACCCATGCATTTTCATACATACACATACATTTGCATATCCTTTTCACTTTCTCCCCTATCCAAGTGTCATCCAGCTAGCAAGTCTCTCGATGCTCGCAAATGAACTTGCCACATGTCTCAAGAAGTTATGGAGGGACTCAAGAGTAGCAAGTACCATTTAAGAGATAAGGTAACCCTTCTCCTTGCAAGCCACCGTCCTACCCAATGCTTTAAATACAACGACCTTGGATGATGTTGCCTCAACAAAGTCTGCAATGGTATCTACTTCAGCAGTAGTCTCATGCGCTCCATCAATCATAACAAAGGAAGCTTGTAAATAACTTGGATCCTATACCAAATTCTTATGGTCAATTGCTGAAGCCTTTACTAAGAGGTACCCTAGTAGGACTATAACCAAATGATCTTCCTCCTCGTCCATATCCTACAAGTTATGACGAGAATGCCCGATGTGAGAACAAAGTATAAGGCTTGCATTTGACTTTCGAAAAAGAAGTCATATTGGTGAACAGTCACCCCTTATCTTTACAAGTGCAAGAACTTCAAGAAGTGTCTCCTAAAGCCGATTGGATCAACAATGAAGCTCATCCCTATGATCAATAGACTTTATCATTTCTAATTGTAATTTCTTTTTTGCTAAGGGTTGTTTGTATCTAAAACTTGTACTTTTTGAAAAGTAATTTTAATAAAACGAGCATGCACGTCTTTTGAATCAATCTATTTGTTTTCACTCTTTCTTATGTCATCATAAAAAATCAACACTTTTCCGTTCCACTTTTCAACCATTAACAAACTTAAAGGAGAATGATATAAACAAAATAACCTGAATTTGCTGACGTATGCTTTTAATAGTAAGACTTGAGTGACAATGTAAGGCATTGTTTCGCTTCCCTAAACACTGGAGAAATAAGGAGATAATCCGTAGTCAACCCCCTCGAGCCAAAAGTTGGTGTTTCTTTTTCTATTAAAAAACTCTTAATATTAACCAGGGGTAGGGTAGTTTTTCAATTAAGTCAACGATGCACTATGATCTCAAGAGAATTATTTTATCTAATCACAAGAATAATAGGTTCAAGCACATCTTATTCCTCGCATATATCATCTAACATCGAGGAAGTTGAGAAAGTTCAAAGCTTACAATAGCTAACATGGCAGTGACAACTTTTGAAATCAAAAGCAAAGTCACAAGAGTTGTTTAAAAAAAGCCTGCTAAGTCAAAAAAAAAAGGGAAACAACCAGAATTTTTTTTACTTAGGCAAAAGTTAGGGAATTATTTTATTTTAAAGAAAAGCTCGCTAAGTCAAAAACTAAAAAGGAGTTGACTTAGGCAAAAGTTAGGGCATCCCAATGGACCATAAATTCAAAAGAATGGTTCCATGCAAAAATAGGGATTAAAAAGAAAGAAAGAAAAAGGAAAATAATCTTGTGAGTGAAAGTAGGCGACTGCCACCTCAAGAATCCCATTAGTGCTTGAATCATTACATCCATAACCATTATCAAAATTCTCTTGTAGACTAAATGCATTCGTTGAAGTAATTGGATTTAGGAATGAAGATCATCATGGAGAAGTGGTGGGTCTTAATAAAAATTTGAGCCTTATATCTTTTGTTTCATAAACCGTGAACCAGACCACGTTATAACATTTAAAAGTCCTAATTGAAGTTAGGTTCACTATGAAAGCATACTCAGTAAAATTTGCGTTAAATTGACTCTGAATATTTGTTACTAACCATTATGTTCTATCACATCTTCATTTGTACCAACCTCATGGCCATATATCATCTATATACACCATATTTGTTTTCCATAACAATTTTAAATTTCAAAAACTTGCATGAGCATGATGTCAGAATTACTTTTCAAAAAGGAACATTTTTCTCGCAAATTAATACTTAGCACCAAGGAAATATCAACAATGGTCTGATCAAGGGCACACCACTTCGAGACATTCCTGACTAGGGGAAAGTCACCTAAGGATCTTTCCAATTAGGGGGAAAATCTGTATGATCCTTGGGGCACATCATCTGAAGATCCTACTGATTAGAGGCGAAACATTTCAATATTTGAAACATCTATGTCAAATAACATCCATGACCCTCATAATCAGAGGCATACCTTTCAAGACTCTCATACTGGGGCATACCAACTCAAGGGCATAAAGAGGCCAATCACTCCAAAAAGTCATCTATCTGGGGCATAGTTTTCAAAGGTTCAAATATTGGGGCAATTCATATAAATGTCATATCGCAACATTGTGGGATCTAAGTTCCTTCTCATGGTACTCCTCTAGACCCTAATAATCAAGGACATACTTTTCAAGATTCATTAACTGGGGAAGTCCATATCAAAGTCATACTACAGCATGATGGGATCCAAGTTCATTTTTGGGAAATACCCTCTAAAGCTTAATCGATCTAGGGCAAACCGCAGTAAGGCTTGATCAAAAGAAACCGCTCCAAAAAACAGTTCGTCGGGGGCATATCATTCCAAGGGTCTACTAGTCAAGGACGAATCTCTCCAAGGCTAATCCTATGGTAGGACGTCTCAAGTTCATGGTATGGTTAAAACGCTTCAAATTCATATTGAGGTGAATTTATTCAAATACCCAACAGGCTGGGGCAACTATGAGATACTACAGGGACAATCCCTCTTAATACTTTCAAGATGCACGTACAAGCTCTTCCATTTATCAATAATCGTCAAGTTTGAAATGAGTATCGGGAAGCCATGCTAGCGTAACACCCTACCACCTTTAGAAAAAATATCCTGGTTACACGAACAACCTCTCTAAGCCTTGATAACTCTGACTCATCACATGGGTACTTGTTGAAACATTCAAATCATTGTCATGCATTAATCATGTCGCTACACTCTAGCATCAAACCATGCATATCATCTCATTCATCTAGCACATTCCCATAACATGAATCTAACATCTACAAAAGCCCAACCTCACTTGGCACCTACATCTAAAAATCCCAACCTCATTTGGCATTCACCCCAAAAGTCCAACTTTAATTGGCATCTCATAAAAGGCCAACCTTGATTGCCACTCAATACCTACAAATGTCTCAATCTTTAGCAGCACAACCTAAAGACTAATACATTGCATGCATCAATCATCAAATTAATACATCATATCACGCGTAGAATATCCATGAATGTGAAGCATTACGCCATACAAAATCTAAACATGCATACATAACATGCATAACATAACATAGGTTAAGACTCATGACTCGTCGTGAGAGTCTGGATCAATCCCTAGCTAAATAGGTGATAGATCTCTGTCCAAGATTCTCCCTAACTTTTTTCTCGTTGTACACCCTAGTGGGTCGGTCTTAAGGATAATTCCCCAACAAGTATCCTTGGAGCTCATTCTCCAAGCAAAACTACTTAGCAACATTGTCCCTAGTATGCCCTAACGGTATACAATTCCTTCACCGGATCCTTGCAGGGATTTCTTAGGACTTTCTCTAGCACTCGCGCTCCTTAAGGAACATTGTTTGGAAGTATATTCCCCAATAGACGGTCATCTTACGTGACACCAGTCTTCCCCAGTAAATAACATCTTCACAAAGCCTTTTCAATCAAGGATTTTATCAGGGGTTTCATCAAAGGATTATATCAAGGAGTTCTATCAGGAGTTTCATCAAGGGGTTCTATCAAGGGATTTCACCATATTTCTATCAAGAGGTTTCATAAAGGGATTTCATCAAAATAGTTTTATCAAGGGTTTCATCTAGGAATTCTATCAGGGGTTTCATCAAAGGATCATATCAAGGAGTTCTATCAAAAGTTTTATCAAGGGGTTCTATCAAGGGATCTCATCATATTTCTATCAAGGGGTTTCATAAAGGGATTTCATCAAAATAATTTTAGCAAGGGTTTCATCTAGGAATTCTATCCAAAGTTTCATCAAAGGATTCTATCAAGGAGTTCTATCAAGACTATCATCAAGGGGTTCTATCAAAAGGATTTCACCATATTTCTATCAAGGGGTTTAATAAAGGGATTTCATCAAAAGGGTTTTATAAAGGGTTTCATCTAGGGATTCTATTCGAAGTTTCGTCAAAAGTTTCCATCAAGGGGTTTCACCAAAGTATCACCAGAGGGGTCTCATCCAGAGTGATTGTGATATCACTAAAGTCTTACTCGACTCTAGTGACATGATCAGAGGATCATAGGCAAATATCACCCGGAGAGTTTGAAACTGGTCATCAGGGATTAATCAAGGGGTTTTATCATGGATTTGTCAAAAGAGTTCCATAAAAGTTTTATCATCAAGGGTTACATCAGAAGTTGTATCAGAGGTTTCATCAAGAGTTTTGTAAGGGATTTTATTAAGAGTTTCATCAAGGGTTCTACCAAGGCTATCAAACAACGACTAGAGGATCGTCTGAGTCCTGTTCGATTTCTGTGATTATGGAAATCATATGCAAGGAGATACTATCAGGGATATATCAAAGTGGGATGCCAATATAGCACCAAGGATTGATCAATCCTTGCTCGACATCCGAGTCTATTAACCCCGCGATCAAAATTAGGGTTCCTCTTTATATTTAACCATCTCCTCCCTGAGAAGATGAAGACTCGTCATCATCATCATCATCTCAAATTGAAGCTGATTAAATAAGGGCAGTTGTCGTACCCCAAATTTTGACCACTATTTCTTTCTTGTTATTGACTTAGAATCTAGGTCATTGACATGCTCAAGGCCCTTTATAAGGCATCTGGTCAATCCCAATGACCTAAAAAGTCAATGGAGGACCATTTTGACTTTTTTGTCCCTCTTAGGAATTTGTTTTAATTCAGGGATGTTTATTGGAATCTAATAATTTGGGGAGTTATGTTAGAGGGATATTACCATTAGTAACTAGGATATTTTGTCTTACTAAAACACATTAGTAAAAACTAATATTTAGGGGGATTATTTATTTTAATGGCAAGGGTAGAATAAATTATAATAATGTTATTAGTTAAATAGGGATAGGTTAATATTAGTATTATTTTTATATTAATATTAAGTTATATTATGGTTAATTAGGAATAGATTAATATTGGGATTAATTAGGGTTAAATTAATTAATTATTTTTTTATTAATCAAATTATTATTAAATGATATATTATCTAATTAGGATCATAATTGGGTCATTAGAGAATAATATTAGAATTAATATTATTACTGATATTAATTATTATTATTATATACTCGCTAATGTTATTTTATTAAAAATGAATGAAATAACACAATTGGTAGAAAAGTATGTATAAAGAGTTGTGACTAGGAGAGGCCATAAGTTCAAATCTTATCTTTCTCACTTTTAGATTATTTTTCCCTTTTATTTGTTTTTACTTTATTTCTAAATTTTATATTTATTTTCAAAACTACAAAAAAATCACAAAAATAGCATTTTTTATTATTTAATTATTAATTTTCGTATTTTTATTTAAAGTATATTTTAAAATATTATTTTTCCATTAAAATCATGGTTTTATGAATAAAATCTCAAAAAAAAAAATCAAAATCTTTTATTATTATAAGGTAATTAGATTATTTTTATTTATTTAAAATATTTTTATCTAAATTCACCAAGCCATGAATCCATCCAGATTCATTGACTTGGGCTTTAAGAAATTGGGAAAATCAGGTTAAATTAAAATATTCCTAAATAGTTCAATTTCATTTAATTTTTTTAACCTAATTTTACCTATAAATAATACCCACTTTTCACACTTTTGATCATCCATAATTTACTAAATCCAGTATTCTAAAGTTGTTGCTTTTCACATTGAGGAACAACAAAACCAAAATCCTAAAGTCTCCATCATCATCAATCTTTTTAAAAGGCGCGAACGAAGAAGAGGGATTACGAGAAGGCTATGATCAAAAACATAAAGGGCAAGAAAGAAAAACCAAAAAAAAAGGTTGAATCTTACTGCTTGATCGGGGACAATCTCCTCCCTGTAGGCCGATTTCCCTTAACCATAGATAATCTCCTCCTCGTAGGTCGATTTCCCTTATTCCCTCACTTATATAACTATTTGATATGTTGTTTCTTATTTGATGCCTAATACTTGTTTAGGGTATTGGTTTATTTTTGTTATTGTGGATCATGTTAATATTGATTGTGTTTGAATAATTATAATTATTTTAATATAAATCATTTTTGCACACTTTCTCTAAAAAAGACTTCTGCCCAAAAACTAATAATATGAGATAAAACCCTAGGATTTTAAGGGATACAAAAATTATGGTATAACAATGGGATAATTTAGGGATAACTTTGGGATAATAAATAAGTATAAATTTTTAAGGTTTTAGGGATAAAAAATTAGGGATAAGGGATATGACCCTTGGGTTTATATAATTACCCTTTTAATTTATTTTCTTAAATAAAGTAATAATTATATCCTTGCAAATAATTAATTGGGATAATTTTATGGATAATATGGGATAAGATTATGGGATAAAAGCCTAGGATTTTAAGGGATACAAGTTTATGGGATAACTACTAGAAAATTTAGGGGATAACTTTGGGATAATAAGTAGGGATACATTTTTAGGGTTTTAGTTATAAATTTTTTTATAACAATTTCAAGGGATAAAAACAAGGGACAAACATCAGAATAATGGATATGGTCTTTGAGATTATATAATTAAATTTTTAATATGTTTGTTAAAATAACTACATGTATAATTTCACTATGGGTTTACTTTCTTAAATTAAAATAGTTAGATATTTTTAATCGGGATAACAAATATGTCAAATAAATATATAATATTTATTTTCATAAATAAATCAAGTATTATATTTTTTTTTTGTAATCAATAATGAGGATAGTTTTGGGATATAAATTTGGGATAAAAAATTAGGGATTAATATGGGATAAAATCCTATGATTTTAAGGGATAAATCAAAGGATATAAATCGGGGATGGAAATTGGGATAAGGATAAATCAAGAAATATAAATTAGGGATAGAAATTGGGATAAGGGATATGTTATATAAATATATAATATTTAAGTAATAATTTTTTTTGTAATTAATGGGATAATCATTGAATAACTTAGGGATAACATGGGATAAAATCTATAACAATTGTTAGGGATAAAATCAGGGATTAAAGTCAGGGATAAGGGATACGGTCTTTGGGTTTCTAAATCAAACTTTTAATATTTGAATAATGATATAATATCACTAGGGGTCATTTTCTTAAATCAAAGTAATGAGATTTTTTTGCAATCAATTAAAGAGGGATAAAATCAAATTCAACACACTTCAAATTGTAAGACCTCCACCCTATTGTATTGAGGCATTTTATCCAAATCAATTACTTCTCCATCCCCGATGTATGAGAATTTTCAAGGGATAAAAACAATAAACCAACCAATTTTTTTGAAGATTAACTACGAGACTCTGATCCTTCAATAAATTTGAGGGTACGTAGACATAGAGTTGTAAGACTCTAGCGAGTCCAATAATAAAAAAAAACTTTTTTTCTCAATTAATCAATTTTATTTTAAATAATAAAATAATTTTCAATAAATAGACAAATAATTAACTAATAATAATTAATAAAGAAAACATCTTAAGGACACACTAACCCTAAAATTAGAGGAGGATCCTATTGAGTACAATGGAGGTAAGGGGTGCCTAACACCTTCCCCTTATTTAACCGACTCACGAACCTAGCATCTTACCCTTAGTTCATAGGTTTTATCATTATTTCCCTGTTCCTTAGGAACGAATAAAGGATGGTGGCGACTCTGTCATTTTTCCAGCCGCGACAATAAGCTTTTCTTTTTCTCTTTGTTTTCCAAAACTCTTTGGAAAGCACTGAGAAAAGATTTCCTTTGGGGAGACAGGGGTGAAAGATGAATCCTCTGGGGAAGACAATGTGAAAGTAGATAGTTGGTCGTCAAATCCGAAGTTGGGGACAGAAACATGACCAACACTGATTGGTGGGGATTGAAATATTTTGGGATCAATATTACGACTGGGGTAAAACTGGATATTCTCAACTCTGTGGTTTGAAACAAATTATGATCAACATCGACTCTAAGGCCGAAAACAAAGGTAGGCGTCAACTCTGAGGTTGGATTGATAGACATCAGCTCTGAGATCGGGTAATAAGGAAAGGTTCAACAACTCGAAAGTTGGGGAAAAGGTAAGCGTTCAACTCTGAGGCTGGAAAAGATAGAATTTCAACTCTGAGGTTGAGGGTAGGAAAGGATAGACGTCAACTCTGAGGTTGGACAAAGGTAGACGTTCAGCTTTGAGGCTAGAAAAAGAGATAACTCAACTCCGAAGTTAAAAAAATATAGTTGCTCAACTCTGAGGCTGGGAGCAAAAAATGATAAACGTTAACTCCGAAGTTGGAAACAAATAGATTTCAACTCTGAGGTTGGAAGCTAAACGATAAATAACAACTCTGAGGATGGAAAAGTGGCAACAACACTGAGGTTGGAGAATGGGCGACAACGCCGAGGTTGGAAAAGGGGAAGCAACACTGATATTGGAAAAGGGGCAACAACACTGAGGTTGGAGAAAGGGTGACAACACTGAGGTTGAAAAAGTGGAAGCAACACTGAGGTTGGAAAAAGGGTAACAACACTGAGGTTGGAAAAGGGGAAGCAACACGGAGGTTGGAAAAGGGGTAACAACACTGAGGTTGGAGAAAGGGTGACAACACTGAGGTTGGGAAATGGGCAACAACAGTGCGGTTGGGAAAGGGAGACAACAGTGCGGCTGGAAAAGGGGGCGGCAACACTGAGGTTGGGAAAGGGGAGACAACTATGAGGTTGGAAAATGAGCGACAACCAGGAGGTTGGAGAAAGGGCGACAACACTGAGGCTGCAAAAGGGGGCAACAACACTGAGGTAGGAAAATGGGCGACAACTCGGAGGTTGAAAAATGGAGCGACAAAACTGTGGTTGGAAAAGGGCAACAACACTGCGGTTGGAAAATGGGCGGTAACATTGAGGTTGGAAAAATGGGAAACAACTCTGAGGCCACAAATAAGGAAGGTTATCATCAACTCTGGGGTTGGGAATGAGAACATACAACTCTGAGGTTGGAGAAAGACAACAACTATGAGGTTGGAAATAAGAGAAATAGACAAGAACTCTGAGGTTGGAGTAGGAATTGATACTAACTCTGACGTTAGGTGTAGAATAGTCTCTCGACTGTGGGGTTAAAGGTAACAACATCATAACATATGAAATTTAAAAAAGGTGATTATCTACAACACTGTGGTTAGAAAAAAGGGATATCAACACCGAAGGGTATTGAAAAAGGGTGATGAACACTGATGAGCGAAGGGATATCAATACCGGCGGTATTGAAAAAACGGTGATAGACACTACTGATTGCTTAACTGGTTTTTCGATAGGGATAGGAATCACCACAGACATGCGTTGGGTTTAAAAGGGTTTTGCCAATGGGGATTGGACTTTGCAAGATGTTTGCCAAACAAGGTCTGAGCTTTGGCAGGCTATGTCAATTGGGCACTTTGCTGTAGGCACAAAAATCTCAGGGGGTCCCACAGGCACAACAGCAGGGATGAAGTTTCGAAACATGGCTACCCTTCCCGGGATTCACCAAACCTACATTGGGTATTTCGAAGCAAATCAAAAGGAAAAGTCTTGACAGAGACAAACTTTCTCGTGCAAAAGCAAACGAGGGGGAGACGTGATTTAGCGCACCAAGCAATAGAATAAACTCATGAAAGGAGAGTTATCTCAATGGAATCATCTACATGGAGGAGGCAATAAGCTTACAACAGGTAAGCAAAAAATGAATGACTTTGAAAAATCCTGTCGGGGATGCCAACTAGGAGCTTTACAAGGGTCAAAAAGGTCATTTATTTTCTATTTTATAATGCCAACGGGGTGGATTATGGAAAGAGGCCAACATAAATGGGCTGTAGAATGGTGCCAAGGGAGTTTTGGGCTTGCTTCTTTTTTGTTAGAGAGCTTCATGCTATGCTGGATGATATGCATGAATTAAATGATATGGATTATGCATGATAGGTTTATGCAATGATATGAGGATCTATGAATGCCCTAATCTTGGGTATGGTGTAATAAATGCTGGAAAAAATTAAATTGGGTTGCAAGGCTTCTGGTTTAGGGTATGGGATGCATCTCGCATGACTTCCCGACATCTGACTTCTTGATATTGCTGGAGGAAGAATCTGACATGGACCTTCTGATTCCCCAGGCTAGATCTGAAAAGTTTTCACAGGTAGGGAGAGAACCTCCTCTTTTTGGGATCGTCTTGCCCTAATCTGTTGGGTCTCTGCACGGATTGCCCCAGCCACAAGCTATGAAGCAACTTTGTCGTAGATCATCTTAATCTGACATGCCCTAGTGTCTTGGAACTGGATTCCTCTGATTAGCCATCTCGGAGGGTTGACTTCTTGTGCTCTTGGGGTGGCCTGATCGCTCGACTGGGTGAGTCGAGAATGGGATACAAACTGCAAGTGCACAGTTCTATCGCGTAGTTTTAAAAGATATCGATCCCACAGGGACTTATGAATCGATATACCGTTATCTAAAGTTACTACGTAAATCTAAGGTGAAGATGTTTGATTGTTTGGAGAAAAACTAAGAGCTAAACTAATGTCTAGATTAAATATTAATAAAACGGATATCGGTATGTAATTCGTCAAAACTAGGGAATCAAGTCTTTGTCGGTTTCTTGGTTTTAAAATGAATCGTTTCGGTTAACTTTATTGGTTAAAGGTTCTATCTCAAACTCTCGCTCTGTTGAATAAACCATGATTTTATATTAATGTTGCTGTCACTTATAATTAAGTCAAAAACCATATTTTGAAAACAATAAAGTTGCAGAAACTCTTTTTAAGAAAATACTGACTGTTTTAAACACCCTTATCTCAAACTCTCGCTCTGTTGACTTAGGTTATATAATTAAATCCAAATGCTTAACTCTCGTCCTCACATTCAATCTTTAAAAATACTTTTTGGAAAAGGTCAGAATTTAATTAACTCTAAAACTTGCTCTCGCCCTGATCTAGAATTAATGCCTAACTTACACTGTCCAGTTAAAATCTCAAACTCTCGCTCTATTGATTTTAACTTCTTTATGTCTTTTACTTTTGTAAAAAATCTTGTTATTAAACCTGTAAGTTGAGACCATAAAAAGATTGATTTTGATTTTAAGTTTAGATAGACCGACTCAGTCTCGATCCCTTATTCTGCTTACTTTACATACCGATACCTAGGCAAATTAGCCAGACATGCTAAATAAACAAGAATTTATATCATGCATAAACAGACTCATTCCAGGCAGGCAATATGAATAAACAATAGAATAAAACATTAAAAATTAAATAACAATTAAAGAACCTGAATGCGTAATACAATGGTCTTGAACACTCCACCACAAGCCGGTAGGATTTGTTCTTCGATTCTTCAATTAAGCAGTAAAATAAATCAAGGAAATAAAACTCGAATATAACGTAAGGTTAAATCCGGTATAAAGTTGCACAGTAGTTTCCGGTGTAGAAACTATTACGCGAAAAATATCTAAAAGCTAAAAACGGGAAAGATAAATTGCAAGGGAAAAGAGAAAGTAAAGCTTGCAAAAGAAATAAATAAAATGAACAATGCTGGAAAGGAAGAAAAATAAGCAAAGGCGTGAAAGGAAAATTTGGCAGAGCTTCCGCAAAACTGAGTGTGCAAAAAACTCTCCTTACGGCAAAGAGAGGAGATGGCTATTTATAATAGCCTTGGTAACTGCATTCCGTTCCCTACGAGTCTTCAGCATGGCTAAATACACGGCTTGGGAATAGGACACGAAGTCCTCAACGTTACTTCCATTCTTCTGAGAGCGTAACTTGCGCCAAAAAGCTAGTGGACTGGTGTGACGCTCGTCACACCATGTGTGACGTCCGTCACAAGGCTACTTCGCGTGACGCTCGTCACAATCCTTGTGACGCCCGTCACAGGGGCAACGTGCGCTTTCTTTTGGGCTGGGCTTGGTCTTGGTTATTTGTTTCCTTTTTATTGCTTTTTACGCCTCCTTTTCTTCCCTTTTTCACTTTTGCTTCAAAATGGGTACCTGATGTAAATAGAAAAGAAATACTGCATAATATCTGATAAAATGGGATAAATTAAAGTAAATGATAATATAATCTAATTAAATTAAGTCTTAAAATGTGATATAATTTCATGTTATCAAACTCCCCCATACTTAAATCTTTGCTTGTCCTCAAGCAAAATTCAGTATAGAACTTGTTAAAAGTTTTAGCCAGATGAAATTTCAAAGCACACATCAATTCGTACTAGGTTGCGAATGGATTTTTGTTTAGGAGGACTTGAGTTTAATCTTGACATCAACAACCACCGTTACAACTTAGATAACCCTATTTTTATGCCAATCAGTTTCAAGTACCCTATGATAGCTATCCTGGTTCCTTTAGTCTTATTTTACCCGTTTTCATTCTAGCGAAATCACATTAAGCCCTTTATCTTTTCGCGCACATAGTGGAGTAACCGGTTAGTGATTATGATCCGCTTTTAGCTAGAAGTTCTGGTATATAAGTCGGATAACTTCATTATTCAGTCCATTGCAAATTGCGGGGGATCGAACCGTAGTCCGCCCTACCAAGTTCAGTACCAGATTCCTACTGAACCAACTCATAATGGATCTTTCGTATTGTGCTTTTGCATGATCTGCAACCTTTAGATTAAATGATCTGGTAAGGATCACCTAATTTAATTAGTGCATTTCTTGATATATTTATATATTTTAGGTTACTTTGGGGATCATTCACTTATATTCATCGGCTCTCCACGTAGTTTGCTATTAAGATGGTGCTGACTTCTGTATAAACTACTTGGGGTTGCCATAAAAAGTTCAAGGAATTGGTATAATAGGTACTTTATCCTGATCTAACATATTGAGGTTCTCAGAGCGTTGTTATGGTAATAATTTTGTTTTGATCTCACTCAAGTTTTATAAAGTAAGCAACCTTTATACTTATTGGGTGTGTTAAAATTTTTGTTATGGCTCAGGAAATTGAGGGGAATAGATAATAGAGAATTTTCACACTTAGGAACTTAACTTAAAATAAATATATATATATATATATATATATATATATATATATATATATATATATATATATTTTTTTATATATAGGGAAAAAAAAGGGAAATAACAACGAAAGGGAGAGTACATATTTGAAAAATGAGAATGGAAAGAATATTGTTTCCCCCCCATACTTAAACTAAACATTGTCCTCAATGTTTTAAGGAAATGAAATACAAGATGGAAAGGAAAAAGAAAACAACTAAGGCTGCCTTCCGCCTCTGGTTCTTGGACCTGGTGATCTTTGACGTATGTCTAAGTTGTTGAACCTGCTAAACAACTCAGTAAATCGCTGGTCGGTTATGGCATTCCGAGCATCCTGTTGCTGTTGCATTTGACGCATCATCTGCATCATCTCTGTATTCTGTGCCTGCATTCCATCGATAGCATCCATAATGTCATCGTTGGTCGCAGGCCTTCTTCGTCGACGACGTTGGGAGGATGGGCCAGCTGCATTACTGGAAGGGTTTAGCGGGACTGATTGTTGTGTTGGCGGATGATCACCTTGTTCCATTTCTTCAAACTCATCTGTTTGCTGGTTTGTTTGTGAAGGCTCGGTGGTTTCAGGAGCGCTAAGATCGTAGAGGTGGCGGTCGGGGTTTGTGACATCAGTTAGGGTGGTATTGGGTAGCACAACACTCGGGACTGCTTGGTTGTTCACCATAAGATAATAGCCTCCGCCTACTCTGTTTTTAATCAGGCGGCTGGAGCGGCAATAGCTGATATCCATAGACAGGGGAGGTAGGGATTCTAAAGTTTGGAGTTTATCCCCTAGGTTCAGGCCAAGTGCTATGGAGGTTATTAATCCACCAACTATAAAGGGTTGCCGGCCTCTAGCACATAAGGTGCGGATATGATGAAAGAGAAAAGAGGCGGCGTTTACCTGAGCATCCGATTCGAAAACGCACTGGAGGAAAAATAACTCCTTTGAGTTGACCTTACTGTTGTTTGGTCTTCCAAAAAGTGTGTTTTGCAGGATACGGAGAAAATAACGGATGGTGGGGTTATGGATGTGGGAGAGAAGGAGTTCTTCCCAGTTGTAGGTATTTATACCGGAAATTTTCTTAAAAAGATCGAAAACTAGAACTGTGTTCCAGTTTGAGGTTGGAGGGATTCTGGCATGCAGCAGACCTTCTGTGGGAAATTGTAGCATGGCACTCAATTGGCGTTGGGTTAGAGAGTACTCGGTGTTAAACATACGGAAGGTTGCGGTACCGGTCAGAAATTCACCTTCACCGGCGGGAGTGGTGTAGTCGCAAGAACTTAGGAATTCTAAGGTTAGGGAAGGGTAGGTGGGTTGGTTATGGGTGCAAAGGAAGGTTAAATCGGCTTTACGGAGCATCCACTCGATACCTTGGAGTAAGCCCAATTGTTGTAAACAAGTTAAATCGGGGTACCTGGTGGAAGCGACGCCTCGCTGTTGGAAGCGCTCGAATTGCTCTTGCTGATAGTTGTCATCTCCGGATCGGAAGATGATATTTCCGAAATTTTGATTTCCCGCCATTGTGATGAATTTTTGAAGGGATGATTTGGAAAGGAAAAGAAGTGTATTTGATATGAGAGAATTGTTTTGTGGTGAATGAAGGAAGTTTTGGTAGGTATTTATAGGAGAAGGATTGGAAGGTAGAAAGAAAAAGTGGTTGAAAAGTAATTAAGTGTGGTAAATGAAAAATGAATGGGGAATGTAAAAAATTAAAGTGTAACGTTCGTCTCCAACGGCTCCTTAACGTTCACTTGTCTGAAGGGCGTTACGCTCGTCACAGGGGTGTGACGTTCGTAACAGGCGTTTTGCGTGCCGTTCGTCATGGAGTGTGTGACGCTCGTCACACCTCCTTTTTGGCAAGGCTTCAGTGGCGCTTCACAGAATTACTTTGGTAGCGTATTTTAATGTTTCATTTTGCTTATGATCATTTTTAGTATGCAATTTTAATGCATTGTGCACGCTTACTTGCTTTGTATAATAATAATAATAGGTAACAACAGTAGAGCATAATAGCCATTGCATAATAAAATTAATTAAACAGCTTCAATAAAAATGATCATAATGTATTACAGGGAAGGAAAATAATGAAATGAAATAGAAATAAACATGAATTCAAACAACATTAATGAAAAAATCTAGCCTAAAACTAAATAACTTAGAAAGAAATATAACTAAATTCCATCTATCTTCGGATCTCTGGCCGGAGGAGTAAGAGAGTTAACATGATGCCGTAACATACGTAACTGACTTGCCGTGCTGCTCATGTATTCTAGGATTTCAAGTCTCAAGTTATGGAAATCTTCCCTGAGGGCGTCTTGCTCTGACATCAAGGCTTCAATGACTGTTTTAATATCTGTTCCTGGCATATGATGTCGGAGATCAGGCATGACTGATTCTTCGGTCAGGACAGGCTGAGGAGGAGGATCAATATCATAGTAGCCGGAAGGTGTCTGAGGGTCAGATTCAGCAAGAGAGATATGGTCAACATAGTGCTCATAGTCGTCACAAATCTCATAATCCTGGATGGATTCAGTGGATCCAGCCGGAGTTGGGGTTTCATTCAGGTTATAGAGCCAGTTCCTTTGATTATGAACACTAGTTCTAGGATCGGGCATGGTGAATAGGCAGAGAACCTGGTTATCAATAATAAGCTCGAACTCATCAGACCCTATGTTTGCTATAAACATAGTGTTGAAGAGGAAGGGTATACTCATAGTAGTAATGCCACAAAAAGGGTTAAGGTCAAGCATAGGCTGACGTAGTCCAATAGCATTACCTATCATAGTGATCAAACCGCCTATTCTAATGGGTGCTCGCTCATCCTGGATAAGGTGGTCCAAATTAGCTAACATAAAAGTAGCACCGTTTACTGGACGGTTCTGGGAAGCACAAAATATGATGAAGAGTTCATCACGTGAAACTGAAGTACTATTTGGCTTCTTCCCAAATAAAGTGTGGGTCAGGATCTTATGGAAATAGCGAAAAGCCGGGTTATGTATGTTTCCAGAGAGAAACTCATGTTCTTCGGGCTCATCATTTCCAGTCAGCTTACCCCAAAAGTGTTCAAGCTCTCTATATTCAAAAAGTTCTTCCTGGCTTACAGTGAATGTATCAAAGGAGGTAGGAAAACCCAAAAGGTTGGTGAAGTCTCTAATATTAAATTGGTACTCCATATTGAACATTCTGAACTGGATAAAACCTCTGCTAATTCCTTTTCCATGGCTAGGTAGATAGATTAATGAACTAAGGAATTCTAGTGTGAGTCTCCGGTAGGTGGTGAAATGTCTCAGGATAGGGGAGGTCTCCCATCCTATCTGATTCAGCAAAAACAGGACACTCTGTCTCAGTCCAAGGGCAGTCATAGCCCAATCATCAGCATATAAACTAGGTAGCATCTCTCTAGCGGCTAGTTCTTCAAACTTTCGTTTCTGAGCCATTCCTCTGAACTTGATACCCATACAATCAAAATGTCCCATCTGGTTAGTGTTAACTAGAGAAAAGAAACATGAGTTTAAGTCAGGATTTGGCCAAATGCCGAAAGAAGAAAAGAATTATTATTATTATATATATATATTTTTTTTCTTTTTGAATAAATCAATAATGAATACTAAATAGAAATTAAAAGAAATAATTAAGAGAAAAATAGGGAAATGATAATAATAATAGAATAATAAAATAACAGATTAATTTGTGGGTTGTCTCCCACTAAGCGCTTTGTTTAAATGTCGCAAGCTCGACAAAGAAACTGTTAAATATAGTCTATGAGTCCTGGGGGCGTTTCGTCTAAGTGTAGAATTTGCGAATCCTCGTTGGTTTCCGCATAGTGATAATGTTTCAGACGTTGCCCGTTTACGGTGAACGGTTCTGTAGATTGTCCTTTTATTTCTACCGCTCCACTGGGAAAGATTTTAGTGATATGAAAAGGTCCTGACCATCTGGATCGTAGTTTTCCCGGGAATAACTTTAGTCTAGAGTTAAATAAAAGTACTGCGTCGCCTTGCTTGAAGACTTTCCTTGATATACGCTTGTCATGCCATTGTTTTGTTCTTTCTTTATAGATTTTGGCATTTTCATAGGCGTCTCTTCTGAGTTCCTCTAATTCGTTTATGTCAAGGATTCTCTTTTCACCGGCGGCTTTATAATTCAAATTTAAATTTCTAATAGCCCAATAGGCTTTATGTTCTAATTCTACCGGGAGGTGACAGGATTTTCCATAAATGAGCTTAAATGGGGTCGTCCCTATGGGAGTTTTATAAGCAGTTCGGTATGCCCATAAAGCTTCTGGTAATTTCAATGACCAATCTTTCCTTGAAGTGGCGACCGTTTTTTCTAGTATTTGCTTGATTTCTCTGTTAGATACTTCCACTTGTCCACTGGTTTGAGGGTGGTAAGGTGTTGCTATCCTATGTCTCACTCCATATTTAAGTAGTAGTTTTTCGAGTACCTTGGATATAAAGTGTGATCCACCATCACTGACTACTATTCTTGGGATGCCAAATCTCGGAAATATTATATTTTTAAAGAGTCTAGTTACTACTCGGGTGTCATTTGTTGGAGAAGCTATAGCTTCGATCCATTTTGATACGTAGTCAACTGCCACGAGTATGTATTTGTTACCGAAAGAGGATGGAAAGGGTCCCATGAAGTCTATCCCCCACACGTCAAAAATCTCTACTTCCAAAATACCTTTTTGTGGCATCTCGTCACGTCTAGATATGTTTCCCGTGCGTTGACATCTGTCACACTCCTTAATAGCCGCATGTACGTCCTTCCATATAGTTGGCCAATAAAAGCCAGCTTGTAGGATTTTAGAGCAGGTCTTGGATGTACTTGTGTGACCACCATAAGGCGCAGAGTGACAGTGTTGGATTATATTTTCTACCTCTTCTTCGGGTATACATCGACGGAAAATACCATCGGGGCCTCTTTTGAAAAGTAAGGGATCATCCCAGTAATAGTGTTTTATGTCGTGGAAGAGTCGTTTCTTCTGCTGGTAAGATAAAGTAGGTGGAACTATTCCGGCAGCTAAATAATTGACTAGATCAGCGTACCATGGTATGACAGATATAGCTAAGGTGGTTTCTACTTGCATGTCAGAGTTGTTCTCTTCCAAAGTAGCTATGAGTTTATCATACGAGAAATCATCATTAATGGATGTTCTTTCTGGTTCAAGGTTCTCAAGTCTAGAGAGGTGGTCTGCTACTACGTTTTCAGTTCCTTTCTTGTCCTTGATTTCTAAGTCGAATTCTTGTAGTAACAAGATCCATCTTAGGAGTCTAGGTTTAGCATCCTTTTTTGTTAAAAGGTACCTGATAGCAGCGTGATCAGTGTAAATTATTATTTTGGCTCCTACCAGGTAAGAACGAAATTTATCTAGCGCAAATACCACTGCTAAGAGTTCTTTCTCGGTTGTGGCATAATTCATCTGCGCTTCATCCAGGGTTCTGCTAGCGTAATATATAACGTGAAGCTTTTTATCCTTTCTTTGTCCTAAAACAGCACCTACAGCATAATCACTGGCATCGCACATTATTTCGAATGGTTCATTCCAGTCTGGTGTCTGCATAATGGGTGCGGAGATCAATGCTTGTTTAAGAGTTTGAAATGCTTTTAAACAGTTATCGTCGAATATGAATTCAGCATCTTTCATCAACAGTCCGGTTAAGGGTTTAGTTATCTTAGAGAAGTCTTTGATGAATCGTCGGTAAAAACCGGCGTGTCCTAAAAAGCTTCGTACTTCTCTCACGGTTCTTGGGGGTTGAAGATTTTCGATTACCTCTATTTTGGCTTTGTCTACTTCAATTCCTCTGTTCGAGATGATGTGTCCTAAAACAATTCCTTCTTGTACCATAAAGTGGCACTTTTCCCAATTAAGTACTAAGTTTACTTTTACACATCGCTCCAGAACTCTTTCCAGGTTTTCAAGGCATTCTTCGAAACTTTGTCCGTATACAGAAAAGTCATCCATGAATACTTCCATGATGTTTTCGAGAAAGTCGGCGAATATTGCCATCATGCATCTTTGAAAAGTTGCAGGGGCATTACACAGACCAAACGGCATTCGTCTATACGCGAAGGTACCAAAAGGGCATGTGAATGTTGTCTTTTCTTGGTCATCAGGGTGAATTGGTATTTGAAAGAAGCCTGAATAACCGTCTAAATAACAGAAATGTGAATGTTTAGCTAATCGTTCTAACATTTGGTCAATGAATGGTAAAGGGAAATGATCTTTTCGGGTTGCTTTGTTTAGTTTCCTATAATCAATGCACATTCTCCATCCCGATTCGATTCGTTTAGTTATAGTTTCTCCTTTTTCGTTTTCAATAACGGTTATGCCTCCTTTCTTGGGTACAACGTGTACAGGACTAACCCATTTGCTGTCAGATATAGGATATATAATACCTGCTTCTAATAACTTGGTTATTTCTTTCTTTACTACCTCACTTAGGATCGGATTTAGTCTTCTCTGGTGTTCCCTAGAGGTTTTACAGTCTTCTTCTAACATGATGCGGTGCATACAAATAGAAGGGCTTATTCCTTTAAGATCGGTGATGTGGTATCCTAGTGCAGTTGGATATTTTCTTAAGATATGTAGGAGTTTTTCTGTTTCGAGTCTTCCTAGATCTGCATTAACTATCACAGGTCGTTCAAGTTCTAAGTCTAGGAATTCATATCTCAGATTTTTGGGAAGTGTTTTCAAATCAGGGGTTGGTTTGTTAAGACACTGCGTAGGATCTGGTGTTATTGCTAGGCATTGTTTAGATTTGTCCTCTAAAAGATAGTCTGATGGTTTGTCTTCTCCTGACTCTGCTTCTTTTATGCATTCATCGATGATATCCATGAAGTAACATGTATCTTCTATTGCAGGTGCTTTCAAGAATTGGGAAAGAATGAATTCAATTTTTTCTTCACCTACTTCGAAGGTGAGTCGTCCTCGTTTTACGTCTATGATTGCACCGGCAGTTGCTAAGAATGGTCTTCCTAGTATAATAGGTGTCGTATCATCTTCTCTAATGTCCATAATTGTGAAGTCAGTGGGAATGTAAAACTGACCTATGCGTACGGGAACGTTTTCAAGGATTCCTACAGGATATTTGATGGAACGATCTGCTAATTGCACAGACATTTTGGTCGGTCTTAATTCTCCCATCTCCAGTTTCTTACATATGGATAAGGGCATAACGCTAATTCCGGCTCCTAAATCGCATAAGGCTTTGTCGATGACAAATTTTCCTATGTGACAGGGTATAGAGAAGCTACCCGGATCCTTGAGTTTAGGGGGCATGTTTTGGATTATAGCGCTACATTCGGCAGGGAGTGTAACGGTTTCGCTATCCTCAAGTTTCCTCTTATTAGAAAGAATTTCTTTTAAGAATTTAGCATATGAGGGCATCTGCGTAATAGCTTCGGTAAACGGAATTGTAACGTTTAATTGTTTAAGGAGATCAACAAATTTTCTAAATTGGCCTACATCTTTGGTTTTAACAAGCCTTTGAGGGTAAGGTATAGGTGGTTTGTAAGGTGGTGGAGGTACATAAGGTTCCTTCTTTTCTAGGGTTTCCTTATTACTCTCTTCCTTTTCCTTAGGTTCACTTTCCTCAGTGGATTTCTCAGGGTTTTGGTTTTCTATCCTTGGGTCAGACGGTCCTTCCACTTCCGTTCCACTTCTCAATATAATTGCATGAGCTTGGCTTCTCGGATTGGGTTGGGGCTGTCCAGGGAATGTACCAGTTGGTGCAGCGGTAGGTGCTTGTTGTTGAGCTACTTGAGATATTTGCGTTTCCAGCATTTTGTTATGGGTAGCCAAGGCATCTACTTTGCTTGCTAGTTGTTTAAGTTGTTCGCCAGTGTGTATGTTCTGGTTTAAGAAATCTTTATTGGTTTGTTGTTGGGAAGCTATAAAGTTTTCCATCATGATTTCCAAGTTGGATTTTCTAGGGGTATTATTGTTAGGATTCGGTTTCTGATATCCTGGAGGTATAGATGGGGCTTGATTTGGAGACTGTCCAGGTGCGTATAAAGCATTATTACTCTTATATGAGAAGTTTGGATGGTTCTTCCAATTTGGGTTATAGGTATTCGAATAGGGGCTTCCTTGAGCATAGTTTACTTGCTCTGTTTGGATTCCAGTCAAGAGTTGACATTCCGCAGGAGTGTGGCCTTGGATTCCACAGACCTCGCAATTCTGAGTTATAGCAACCACGGCTGCTGGAGGTGATACGTTTAAACTTTCAATCTTCTGGACCAAAGCATCCACTTTTGCATTGACGTGATCAAGGTTACTTATCTCGTACATGCCAGTTTTCGGTTGAGGTTTTTCCACTGTTGTTCGTTCGGTTCCCCACTGATAGTGGTTTTGGGCCATGCTCTCGATAAGCTGGTAAGCATCAGCATAAGGTTTGTTCATTAGTGCACCACCTGCAGCGGCGTCTATTGTTAACCTTGTGTTGTATAAGAGACCATTATAAAATGTGTGAATTACTAACCAGTCTTCCAAACCATGGTGTGGGCAAAGTCTCATCATGTCTTTGTATCTTTCCCATGCTTCGAAAAGAGACTCGTTGTCTTTCTGTTTAAATCCGTTTATCTGGGCTCTTAACATAGCTGTTTTGCTTGGTGGAAAATATCGGGCAAGAAAAAATTTCTTCAACTCGTTCCATGTGGTGACTGAGTTGGAAGGAAGAGATTGAAGCCATCTTCTAGCGCTATCTCTTAATGAGAAAGGAAAAAGACGAAGTCGAATTGCCTCTGAAGTGACACCATTAGCTTTAACAGTATCAGCGTATTGGACAAATACGGACAAATGAAGGTTTGGATCTTCGGTAAGATTTCCAGAGAATTGGTTCTGTTGCACAGCCTGCAACAACGAAGGTTTAAGTTCAAAGTTGTTTGCTTCGATTGCGGGCGGAGCAATACTTGAATGCGATTCATCTTGCGATGGAGCGGCGTAATCTCTAAGAGCACGAGCTGGTTCTGCCATCTCGGTTAAAGAAGGAAAATCTTTGAGATCAGGAAGGTCTATAGGAGGGAGATTGTTTTCAGCACGATATTCCCGAATTCGTTGTAAGACTCGGAGATATAGTTCGATATCGTTGATTCGTAAATAGAGCGGTTCGCCTTGAGAGCGAGTGCGTGGCATACAAATCAACGAAAGAAAGAAAATAGAAGAAAAAGAAACCTTAGTCTCTACAGCGTAACGGAAGAGTTACGATATCGATTGAATAAAAATCCCCGGCAACGGCGCCAAAAACTTGATCGCTCGACTGGGTGAGTCGAGAATGGGATACAAACTGCAAGTGCACAGTTCTATCGCGTAGTTTTAAAAGATATCGATCCCACAGGGACTTATGAATCGATATACCGTTATCTAAAGTTACTACGTAAATCTAAGGTGAAGATGTTTGATTGTTTGGAGAAAAACTAAGAGCTAAACTAATGTCTAGATTAAATATTAATAAAACGGATATCGGTATGTAATTCGTCAAAACTAGGGAATCAAGTCTTTGTCGGTTTCTTGGTTTTAAAATGAATCGTTTCGGTTAACTTTATTGGTTAAAGGTTCTATCTCAAACTCTCGCTCTGTTGAATAAACCATGATTTTATATTAATGTTGCTGTCACTTATAATTAAGTCAAAAACCATATTTTGAAAACAATAAAGTTGCAGAAACTCTTTTTAAGAAAATACTGACTGTTTTAAACACCCTTATCTCAAACTCTCGCTCTGTTGACTTAGGTTATATAATTAAATCCAAATGCTTAACTCTCGTCCTCACATTCAATCTTTAAAAATACTTTTTGGAAAAGGTCAGAATTTAATTAACTCTAAAACTTGCTCTCGCCCTGATCTAGAATTAATGCCTAACTTACACTGTCCAGTTAAAATCTCAAACTCTCGCTCTATTGATTTTAACTTCTTTATGTCTTTTACTTTTGTAAAAAATCTTGTTATTAAACCTGTAAGTTGAGACCATAAAAAGATTGATTTTGATTTTAAGTTTAGATAGACCGACTCAGTCTCGATCCCTTATTCTGCTTACTTTACATACCGATACCTAGGCAAATTAGCCAGACATGCTAAATAAACAAGAATTTATATCATGCATAAACAGACTCATTCTAGGCAGGCAATATGAATAAACAATAGAATAAAACATTAAAAATTGAATAACAATTAAAGAACCTGAATGCGTAATACAATGGTCTTGAACACTCCACCACAAGCCGGTAGGATTTGTTCTTCGATTCTTCAATTAAGCAGTAAAATAAATCAAGGAAATAAAACTCGAATATAACGTAAGGTTAAATCCGGTATAAAGTTGCACAGTAGTTTCCGGTGTAGAAACTATTACGCGAAAAATATCTAAAAGCTAAAAACGGGAAAGATAAATTGCAAGGGAAAAGAGAAAGTAAAGCTTGCAAAAGAAATAAATAAAATGAACAATGCTGGAAAGGAAGAAAAATAAGCAAAGGCGTGAAAGGAAAATTTGGCAGAGCTTCCGCAAAACTGAGTGTGCAAAAAACTCTCCTTACGGCAAAGAGAGGAGATGGCTATTTATAATAGCCTTGGTAACTGCATTCCGTTCCCTACGAGTCTTCAGCATGGCTAAATACACGGCTTGGGAATAGGACACGAAGTCCTCAACGTTACTTCCATTCTTCTGAGAGCGTAACTTGCGCCAAAAAGCTAGTGGACTGGTGTGACGCTCGTCACACCATGTGTGACGTCCGTCACAAGGCTACTTCGCGTGACGCTCGTCACAACCCTTGTGACGCCCGTCACAAGGGCAACGTGCGCTTTCTTTTGGGCTGGGCTTGGTCTTGGTTATTTGTTTCCTTTTTATTGCTTTTTACGCCTCCTTTTCTTCCCTTTTTCACTTTTGCTTCAAAATGGGTACCTGATGTAAATAGAAAAGAAATACTGCATAATATCTGATAAAATGGGATAAATTAAAGTAAATGATAATATAATCTAATTAAATTAAGTCTTAAAATGTGATATAATTTCATGTTATCATGGCCCGCCCTAGTACAAGCCTTAAGGTAACTGTGCCTCTGGTTGGCTGATCTTCGAGGGAGTGCCTCTGACTAACTGGTCTTCAGAGAGGTTTATCGAATCTCGACGTGACTGCTTCTGATCACTTGGATCTTGGAGCAGTTTTGCCTTTCCGCTCAACAAAGTCTTTATAATTCTGCCTTTGTGTGATCAAGAGAAGTGGCTTTCCCATGCTCAATGGAGGTCTCAGGCGTTCTGCACCTTGGAATCACCAAGTTCCTCAATTCATGTTCACTGGGGAAGATTTCTGGATGTCAGATGATTACTCGTGAGTAAGACAAGTTCATTTTGGAAATGATAATGCAAATGTCAAGTTTATGCTAGTTTTAAAATCCCATTATGTTCACTAGAATTATGGCATATAGTGAACGAATCACTAATGAGAATGCCCTATCGATACCAACACAAATTATAAGTAAATAATTAAGGCGTCAGTTTAACACGATTATAGTATGCTTTCGAACTAAACCCCTGCTTCAATTAGGTCTTTTAAGGGTTGTAACTTGGTCTGGTTCACGGTTTCAGAAAGAAAAGGATTTAAGGGTCAAACCTATCCTAACCCACCCATACTTTGTGGTGTTCTCCAGCCCTACGTTCATCTAGTTCGATACAAGCGCTCTTCTTCCAAAAGGGATTTGGGGAGTGAAATGAACCCACAAGGTTTTTTAGAGTGGCAGTCATGCACCTTCTATTTGGTTTGCTGCCACACGATTTTTTCTCGCTGAGGATTTTCTTATGATTCCTCTTTATTGATTTGTTTTTCCATTTCCTTACTTTTGCTGGATTGACTCTGATTTGTAATCCACAAGGATGCCCTCATTTTTTCCTAAGTCACTTGTTCTCAAGTTTCGACTTAGCGGGCTTTCTTTCTTTTGATTTTGATTCTTTTGATTTTTGGGAACAAATCGTGTGACATTTGTTCGATTGATTGGATGGGTTGTGGCTGCCTCGTGCCTCTGTGGGTGAAGGACAACCAATGTGGACTTATTGTTTTCGACATCTTTTAAGGGATAAGATATGGTTGATCCTCAGATAGGACACTCCTTTTTAGAAGTTTGAACGTCTGGTCAAACTAACTGACGACTACCCTACCTCGGGTTAAGATTGAGGGTTTTATATTTAGAAACAAACTCCTACTCCTTGGCTCGAAGGGGTTAACTAGGGATTATCTTCCTTATAACTCCGGTGTTTAGGATTTGAAACAATGCCTTACATCATCAGCAAGGTTCTATTCAAAAGCGTACATGCAGTGATATCATGTTTTCAATTTCATCATTCTCCTTTTGATTTCGCTTAACAAAAGTTTGATATCGATGGAAGATATGAGTGGACACAAATGGATTTATTCAAAACAATACATATTTATTTCAATGTCATTATTATTCAAAAACAAACGAGTTTATTACAAGCAAATGTTACAAATGACTAACAAGAAAAATTACACATGAAAATGATTGAACAAACTAGTGATTGTCGGAGTGATCAGCCTCATTCTTCCCACAACTCGGGGTCTTAGTTCTTGCAGAAGAATACGTGATTGTCCCACAACTTCTTCAGATCTACCACTGCTTTGACTACGACACTGCAGATGTACTGGCCTGCGCGAGGTTTTTCGTGACATTTGGAAAAGCTGGCGCGAACGATATAGCCTTCGAGTCAATCAAGTCTTGTACTTTATGCTTGAAGATATTACAATTCTCGATCAAGTGCCCTGGCGTCCCAGAGTGATACTCACAGCTAACGTTCATGTCATACCCAGGCAGGAGAGGTACTGGAGGAGCCTTAGCTTCTCTTAGCTGAACTAATGAGCTCTTAAGCAGATAAGCTAGCAGCTGATCATAAGGCATGGGAACTGGATCAAACCTTCTGGGAGGCCTCCCTTGTCCCTGTCTACCCTGCTGATAGTAGTTCTGCTATTGGGAAGCAATAGGTTGTTGAGGAGCATAAGGTTGGTGATATTGCCTTGTTGGAGGACCAGTTGGGATAACATATGTCGACTGCTGATACGGATTAGGTGATACGTCTGCCACCGGATAGTATGGCATTTGGTAGGCTCCAACTTGTCTTTTGGCTATCATGGCAACATTGACCTACCCTTCCTTCTTTTTTGGGAATCCAGAATGGGATTTCTTTGCTCCACTGGCCGTAGTTGTTGTATCTTGTATCTTGCCGATTTTTATGCCATTCTCAATTCGTTCCCCAGCGATGACCAGGTTTGAGAATCCTGAGGTAGTGCTTCCGATCAGCCTATCAAGGTATGGTCCTTGAAGGGTGTCCATGAACATACCTACCAATTCCTTCTCGAGAAGATGAGGTTGGACCCTGGTAGCTAGATCTCTCCATCGTTGGGCGTATTCTTTGAATTATTCGTCCGGCTTCTGAGAAATACTTTGGAGTTGAGTCCGATTGGGAGCCATGTCTGAATTATACTGATAATGCTTTAAGAAGGCTTCAGCAAGTTCCCTCCAAGTTAGTATATGCGTGCGCTCGAGCTGCATATACCATTCCATAGAAGCCCCACTAAGATTGTCCTGGAAAAGTGCATTAAAAGTTTCTCGTCATCAGAATAAGCAGCCATCTTTTTGCAAAAAGCTAAGATGTGAGTCTTAGGACAGGTGATCCCTTGATATTTTTCAAAGTTTGGAACCTTGAACTTCGGAGGAATCTTCTCACCTTGCACTAGGCACATGTCGGTGGCATCCTACCCAAAGGTATCGGGACCTTCTATTTCCTTTAACTTGTCCTCCATCATACGGAATCTTCGTTCGAAGTCATCCAGAGAAGGACCAAAAGCATCATATACTGAATCAACCCTTGTAGTGAAGAAAGCATCCTGATGATTGTCACTCTCAAGTTGAGCTCTCCCATTGACAGGGATGTTGAATGTCTGAGCAGCATTTTGATACATTAGGCCTCTCTCGGGAGGTGGTTGAGTTACAACAGGAGTACCAGCTCCTCCTGGGGGATTCACTGGTATTGTCACAATGAGAGGATTGGCAACGACGGCTCTTAGATTAGCCTGACGCATTTCCTCTTGTCCTCTAGCCAAAGCTTGCATGGCTTCAACAAGTTGACCTATCTGGGCTTTCACGTAGGTCATATCTTCCCTCATAACAGCTTGATTCTTCTCCCACTGATCCATGAGAAGCTTATGATTATGACGTGTGTTGTATGAATGTCGGGAAGTCAGCTTGACCGTAGCAGGTTCTGGATAAAGGCCAAATAACAACAAGTCTTCATGAATAGGTTTGATGAAATGCAATTATGAATGCAACATGTTTTTATGTTCCCAAAGGAATGCATATGTTGAATGATATGATGAAATGGCATGCAACGTCATAGATCCAAGGGTTCATAGCATCTTGGAAAACCTGATCGTGAAGCTCAAGGTAGGTTGAAGGTTTATTTCCCTGCAAGAAACAACCATGTCCCCTTACAAGGTGAGTACTAAGACTTATGAAGATGCTTAGATTCACGGATCATGAGGCAAAAGTATTGTTATCGCCACAAGATGACTTGTGATTTAACAATACCATCGGGATGGTCTCCTCTAAGTGAGGTTTCCCTCAACTTCGAAAGCCATGGGTTGTCTAAGGTCCTCGGAGTCATGAACTCTCCTTGGAAGAATGGTTGTCAATGTGTACGTGACTCACGTGCCAGCAAAACTCCAAAAAGAATCTATTCCAAGTGGGATGTTCGTGTCTCCCTCTCAAGACAACTACGTTCGATAGGTCAACACGGAGTCCTTCCTATCTTATGTATACTCTCTAAGCTTGTGTATTAGGCTTCTCGCTATACACTACCTATCCCACAAGATCAAAGCAAGATAATATAGAACATGAATATATAACAGGAATGGATAAATAAAGAAAACGATAATAGAAGTAAACATCCAAGGAAAAGGATACATGAAAGCTAGGCTTGACTCGCTTATGGGAACTCCCTATTGTCCCCAGCTGAAGCGCCGCGAAAAATACAGAGTCGCCATCAGATTTTATTTATTCCAAAGGAAAGAGAAAATAGCGATAAAACCCCAAATGAGGGAAATGGTCTCGCAACCAAGAGCGGATTCAGAAGTCGGTTATGCAAGGGGAAGGTATTAGTACCCCTCAAATCCATGGTACTCCATGGGAACCACTTGGTGGTATCAAATGCATATGGATGTTTATTTATCTATAAGTTGCTTGCTATCAGGAATGAGATAAAAGAATAAGATGGGGGAGAAAATAAGTTTTAAGTTAGTGTGCTCGCCAAGGATTTGGGCCCTCGTGCCTACGTATCCCCATACATGCAATAGGGAAGTCAGAGCTTCGTAGTTCGGCTAAAAAATGACGTATTTGTTTGGTTGTTTTTACTGAACAGGATTGGCGTTCGCGTGCTACTGTTCACTTGCTTGTATACTCTATCATGGGAGCGGAAAGTATTTGCTTGTTTGCGGTAAAGTGGATACGCTTGGTTCGCATTCTAGCAGTTAAACATTACTTCCTCACACATGGAGGCTTAAGCTTCGTTCATGGTAGAACGAAAGTAACACGTCCTTATTGAAAGGTTTTGAAGTGTGCACTAAGGAAAAAGATGATTTGACTTGTTAGGATCGATTTTATGCATGGAGACAAGCATTAGACCCTTGGCTAGATACAATCAAAGGTCCAATAACTCGGGAGTTGAGAGGATAATGTTGTCCTAACCGCTCTTTTTCGTACAAAAAAGAGGTTTGAATTGTGAAAAGAATTTGGCAAGTCTAATCATTGGAACTTAGAGGGCGACAAGTATTCGACCCTTTACTAAGTACGATCAACAATCAAAGTACTTGGGAATTGAGAGAATAATGAAGTCCTAACTATTCTTTTTCATCCTCATAGAACCTAGATCTAACTTGTTTGAATCATTAGATGTTTTAGGAGGGAAAGTCAAGTGTCAGGTCCTCAGGCTAGGTACGACAACCAACCCAGTTATTTGAATGTTGTATACAAACACGTACACCCCATTTGACATTCCAATTTGTTATGAAAATGTTTTTGAAAAAGGAACTTGACATTGGATCAAGCATTTGAATTTATTATGAAAATAGTGAGTGAAGCATGAGTTTGAGAAGAGAATGGATAAGAGATGATAGAATGGATCATGGAGTGGATGGAGGACGCTTGACGTTGGATCAAACATTTACGTTGCAATCGTGTGAGTTTTATTCGGAAAACAATTTGACGTTGAATCAAGTACCTTTTGTTTCTTTTGAAATGCTTTATTTATCATTTTGTATTTTATCTTTGATTACTAACATGCATGGTGAACTAACTAGAAAGGAATAAAGCTAAGCTATTACATGACTAAGGGGCAGGGGAACATTTAACCCATAATGGGGGGATGGATCCACACAATATAACATGAGGGAATGAACGAAAAATACAAGTTACAAACTATTAACTATGTACCATGCCTATGGCATACAAGTGACATGGTACTTCCAAAAATACAAAGCTATTGAGTGAAAAGGAAATGGTTAGGAGCATGGCTAGCTAGGAGTGAACTTGAATCTCCAAGTCACATGTGGACACAAGACAACAAGCGAGTTAGCATGAGATAAAGCCGAATGAATGAGAACGATGCAACAATGTGTAAATGCATACAATGGTTAGAACCGATTCAAAGCTAATGGATTAATCAATGAAATACCATCAAAGGTATATCCTATGATCATGGCAAATGAAATTAGATATAAAAAGTATTCATTACCTAAATTGAAATGAGATTTTCAATTTAATCAAAATGATCATAAACCAAAGGAATAGATTAAATGGACAATTAAAGTGACTATTAATTCTAAAAATTAAAATCTACCTAAACACGAATTAGGAATTACTAATCAATCAAATGGAAAATTCACAATCTAATCAAGAATTGAATTCTAATCTACATGATCACACAAATCGAATTGCGTGGAAATTTAGCCTAAAGTCTAACCAGGGAAAAATCAACCATTAGCCATATAAAATCCACACAAAACCCATAAAAAGAAATAACGAGATTAAATTACTAAAAATTAATCATGGCAAGGTTAATCAATCACGAATTAATTCTGGAAAATTAAAAAACTAAACTTAATCTAACAATTGATTAAACCTAATTTCTAAATCCTAATCACCTAATTAAACCTAAGAATTAAGCTAAAAAGTGAATTAATCCTAATATTTAAAATTAAGAACTAACCTAAATCCAATAACTTAACCAACCAGCACCAAGATTAATAAAAAAAAAAACAGGAATTAACACTGATTAATAATAATTAAGTATGGGTTAAAGGGAGGATTTAAGAACTAATTCTAATATTGGGCCTGGGGGAACAATCCATGAACTGGGGGTGTAATGAGGAGGTATGGATAGAAGATTCACTTGGGCCTGAGCCCAAGCTTCAGTCGTACTCCTCCGGGTTCAACACGTGATAAGAAAACCCTAAAAGAAATCCATATCCGCTCGGCGAAATCCCTAGTTCCAAATGCTCGACGTGTAAGGCTTCGCCAAGAACACGGTTGATCCAGAAAAATTCAAGGATTCGATTTCTCATCTCCAAAATCCCGCATCCAAACATGTTGAATCTAGGTCGAAACGAAAAGGTTGTTCCTTCATGAACTAAGAATTCAGCTTTAACAAGATTCAAGCTCCACCCTCAAACGAAGAATCAAGGATGAGTCCTCGGAACACAATCACAACCAAAATCAAAATCGCTTAAGGCTCGTTCTTGCGTACGAGCGAAATCGACTGGAGAACGAATGACGTACCCGGTTCGTGCGTGCTTGCGATGGTTGTTGAAGCGAGGCAGGAGAAGACGATGAATGAAGGTGGATGACGCGTCGCGATTGGTGAAGGTGGATGACGCGTCGCGATCGACAAAGATCCTCCGGTGCGTTGTGATTGATGAAGATCTTTGAGAAATCCTTTGTATGCTTCTGTTTGATCTTCTCTCTTCTGTTTTCTGCTATTGTTCCATTTTTCTGCTAATGTTAGCAGTTGGTTTCGTCTTCTGTCAGAATGGTCGAAGAGGTTTGGATTGTGTGGAGGTTGCACATGGATTGGAACGAGGAGCGAATGCGATATTCGATTCGTGTCGGCTTCAAAGTTCCAAAGCGGTTTCCAGGTGACAAGCTTCCTTCTTCTTCCTTTTCTTCCAACGTCTTCTTCCTCTTTTCTTCTGTTTCTGCCCTGTGTCAGTTTTGACTTCTTTTTTTGCTATTATGCAGGGTGATGGAAAGGGAGAAGAGGATTTTCGCGGTTACTCCATGGTTGTTACAGGTTGGAGATGGTTATGAAGGGTTGTTGGGAGGGAAGTTCAGGGTGGAGAAATGAAGTTTTGCAGGGTTAGAGTGTTGGTTGAAGAAGATGGATCCATGAGTGAAGTGAGGGTGAAGGTAGTTTTTGATTATGATGGAGGATTGTTGGAGGGTGAGGGTGAAGAAGTGCAGTGAGGTTTTGAAGAATGAGGAGCGTAAAATCCTGAATCAGAATGGTGAGTTATATATAGACTTCTCTTCTTCCAAATTCTGTTAGGAAAATCAGTTAGGTACTGTTATGAGTTGGTTAGAATCAATGTGAGTTTCAATTATATCAGTTATGAATTGGTTAGATCCAATGTGAATTTCTGTTAGAGATTTTGTAGAGTATTGATTGAATTCGGGTAAGTTTTTATGCTTATGCAGGTCTTTAGCTTCGGTAATATCAACAGACAGGTTTCTCACATAGACATATGTTACTTCTTCATGGTCAAATTTGTAGCCATCCACTGCTGCATCGGCCCCTGACTCTGAAATATATGTAGATGTTGAGCTTGACTGCTGATAAACAGGCTGCACCACCACAGCATGCTGAGCAGTAGGTTGTGTCACGTGATTAAACTCTGAAGGAGGAGCACTTTAAAAAGAATGATGTGGGGCATGTTCGGATGCAACGGGCAACACTGATTGGCCTTTGGAGACACGTAAAATAGATGCACAAGTTTTCTTAGCAGGCTCCTCAAAAGACTCTTCCATAAGAGTGACAGGGGTTTCACGGATAGTATGAGCAACATTAGGCACCGGTGGATATGCCTCCTGTGTAGGAGTTTCCTCCACCACAACTTCAGTCTCGAGATCTTCTTGTAGTTGTTGCTGCTACTCAGGAAGACTATACTTGTCCACTGGATCATCATCTATATGAACTGAGTTGAGATCTTCTCTTGCTTCTTCCTCAAACCCATAGTCCGAAACTGGTGGTTCAGCATAAGAAGCAGAAACATGTGGCTGTGATTCAAGATTAAACCAAATTCCACTTATTTTGCTATACCCAATGTATTTTAATGATTACATGAATTCTATATGAGATGGATGTCATAGCTTTTGTGTTCAATGTCTTTTACTTCCACATAAACTTTTGGTTCATGGATTCTATCATTTTTCTATGTGCAAGGATTCACAATTTGACTTATTGGTGATTTGGTTTATGGAAATGTAATGGTCTATGTGTGGTATTTGGAAACCTTGAATAAGTTTGGAATATGTATGGAATTTATTTGTAAATGGATTCAAAAAGGTTTATTGGAAATGAATGTGAAATTATGTAATAGACAAAAATGTTTATGGATATTTGGATATTGACAAATTGGGTTAGGAATTTTGGCTAATGGATATATGGTTAATGAAATGGTTTTGGATAACTAGATATTGATAGGATTTAATGTGGTAATGGCTAATGGATAATTTAGTTTTGAAATGTGGATATGAATTATGGGTTAGATGGTGACATTGGTCAACTAGTTTACCAAAAAGTCAATAGTTGACCAAAAGTCAACTTAGGTAAAAATGTTCGTTTTCTTGTGTAACGAATATGGATATGACTGAAAAGCCCAACGTTCCTGAACTAAATGAAACATGTCAAGTTCCAAGACTTGAAGTTCAATCATGCCAAGCCAACCAACTGATATTTTAATCGAGCAATTGATTGTAGCACCTTGAATGAATCTTATCCAATGAACCAAAACCATGAATCTTAAGCAAACGGCTTAATCATTTATAATGAACCAAACGAATCAGATGAATCCTCAAATTGACTATACACAAATGATGATGATGCCACAACCCATAACTAAGGTTTCAAGCTACGATCCATGAGGAAGACATACAAATGCAAGTGGAATGTGTTATGGTACAATGGATATGTGGATGAGATGAATGCAAATGCTTGGTGTTAGTGACCTAGATGAACTTGTGAAAGGTAGGGTGAATTTTGGGGTATGACATCATCAAGGAAGCTACTGCCTTTGCTCAAGCCGGTAGTGTGGATGCTTTCGAAGCTATCTTTGTGTTGCTCATCTATGGGTTGGCTTTGTTCCCTAACATTGACGGTTTTGTTGATGTTAACGCCATTAGAATTTTCTTGATTGGGAATCCCGTGCCTACTTTATTGGGTGATATGTACTTCTCTTTGCATCTAAGGAATTCTAAGGGTGGTGAAACTATTGTATGTTGTGGTCCTCTTATGTACAAGTGGTTTATTTCGCACTTGCCTCAGACGTCTGCTTTTGTGGAGAACAAACAATGTCTACGGTGGTCTCAGAAACTTATGTCTCTCACTAGCGATGATATAGTTTGGTATGATTCTTCATTGAGTAGCTTAGAGATTATTGATTGTTGTAGTGAATTCTCTAATGTTCCCCTCTTTGGTACACAAGGAGGAATCAACTACAACCCTGCTTTGGCTCATCGTCAACTTGGGTTCCCCTTGAGAGATAAACCTAATAACACTTTGTTAGAAGGTCTTTTCTATAAAGAGGGTAAAGATCCCCAACATTTGAAGCAAAAGATTGTGCGTGCTTGGCATAATGTGCATAGGAAAGGAAGATCCGAGCTTGGTCCGTGCAACTGTGTAGCTTTGGAAGCTTACACTCTTCGGGTGAAGAAAAGAGCTTTGGAATTGAAGATTCCTTATACTTGTGAGAGACCTATGTCTATGGTTGTGGTTGAGCCATCAACTCTCCCTAACCAAGATGTAGAGGAGTTGGAAGACGCACTCACCAAGATGAAGCAAGAGATGGATATGTGGGAAGAGCGTTTCCATGCTTTGAGCCGAAAGCATGAGGAGTTGCATCTTGAGTCTAAGGATAAGGATGCACTTATTGAGCTTCTTAAAGACCGAGTAGTGAAGAGACAGAGAGAACCAGAGGTGTCATCTTCCTCTAGTATGCCTCAGCCTTCCGTTGCTTCCAAGAAGATTGTTGATCAGCTTATCCTCGAGAAGACTCAGATGAAGACTTCTTTTGAGTCCGAGATCCGACACATCCGAAGGAAGTACGCGCCTGCGGCCCGATCTTCTGAGTTGTTGTTAGGGATCCTTAGGATGATTAGTCTCCTTTTCTCTTGTATTTTGTATTTTGGTTTCTGAAATTGTACTCAGTGTAATCCTTCCAATTATATATATAAAAGAGATTTTTATGGTCAATCAAATTGTGCAATTGTTATTATTATATATTTGTAAATAAAACAGTAAGTTCCTTGAAAATAAAAACAACCAAGCATTGCATTTCATGCATCATTTGCATAACAGGTTTCTCTTTCGCCAGATGTCTTATTGGTTCTTCTTCTGTGTTTCAGCCAAGCTGACTCATCGATATAATACCCGCGCCAATCATCCAAGGATCATGGAGCATCTAGAGCAAGAGAACATAGATTTAAAGGACGAGATTTCCCGTCTGACTGCCATGATGGAGTCAGTCCTAGCTGCTGAAAGTCAATCTTCTCCAACGCCTGCAACTCCTCCTCCTTAGAGGACTGTCATATCTGAGGTTGTTTCTTCAACCGTGCCTACCGCTCACTGAGCTCCTGCCATGCCTGCCGGATTCCTGTGGGTAATTCCGCCCAACTTTGTACCTGAAGGTTTTGCGCCGACTTTTGTTTCCATGCAGGTATCTAGCCCGGTCATGTCTGTGCTGCCACCGGTTGTTCATACGCTGCCTCGTGTTGAGGATACCATATACCATTCCGAGCCGTCTGAGGGCCCTGATATTTATGAGAAGATGGATGAAATGAAATATCATTTCCTTAAGCTGCGAAAGGAGTTGAAGACCCTGAGGGGAAAAGCTTTGTTCGGTAAGAATGCTGTGGAACTTTGCTTGGTTCCTAATTTCAAGATCCCGATGAAGTTCAAATTCCCTGACTTTGAAAAGTATAAGGGGAATACTCAACCATCTCGTCATGTATGCTAGAAAGATGTCGACACAAACTGATAATGATCAGTTACTGATCCATTATTTTCAAGACAGTCTGACTGGTGCCGCTCTGAGGTGATACATGGGTTTGGATAGTGCGAGTGTCCTGTAAGACCCCAATTTTGACCCTAAGATCCCTCATGCAATCTCATCATATGCATTAGCATTGGGATCATACCTTGGCATCCTCTTTACCCCTCTTCATTGGGTTTGTTTTGGGAGAGATCACCAAGAACCATGTGATTGTATCATACTTGTATTTTATCATTTTTACTAACCAAAATACAAAAAATATGTCTTTGCATTTGCCTAACTCTTTTGTAGGTAGGGCATGATCACCTTTGATCTATCAAGTTCACATCTAGGGTTTAAGGCCCTCATTGCCAAGAGCACAACCAAGGAATGATCCATAATGACTCTAAGCATCATGAATGAGTTTGGAGTTGATTTGTCTTGGAAACCCTAGTTCATTTGGGTATCTTGAGTAACTTCTTCAACAAGCTTCTTCACCAATTGATCAAATTTCTCAAGGGGCACTTCAAAATTCATCATATTATGCATATATGAGATACCATGAGCCTAAAAAGTCAAGAGAATTGCAAGTTAGCAAGTTGGTTGATGATGGTTGGCCAGATGAATTCATCTGATCAAAACTGGGTCTCCCTAGACCCTATTGTTAGACGGTGTGACTAGTGATCGAGAGGGGGGGGGGGGTGAATAGATAACCTCTTTGAATATAAACAGATTTAAAATTTTATCAGAGTTATTGAAACTTAGCGGAAAATTTCAGTCCCGAATCGACTTCCGTCTATTCTGAACCACTACTAGAAAACCGGACACGCGAATTTATTGCTGGATTTGAATTAGAATGACAAAGATTATTAACACCAAAATCTTATCAAATTGAATGCACTTATCACTAAATCCTAATTCCAATGAATAAAACTCAGCTGACAGTTTTGTCGAACAATTGGTGTGTATGTGATCAATGATGAACAATGGTGGACTTTAGTTAAAGAAGTTTTCTTGCCACTATTGTATCATGAAAAATACAGCTACAACACACTAACTGGAATTACAAAACTGTTGAAAACGAAAAGAGAGATAAGGAAAGAATACGATACGCAGAGATTTGGTAAGGAAGTTCCCCACGTCGTCCTCGCGTGTGGGTACGTCTCCCTCTCAATTTCAAATGAAATTGAGAACTGTAATTATCAATAATGCCGAATTTGTTGATACAAGGTTACAATACACAGACAGAATTCTAAATCCCAAGAACTTCTTCTTGTATGAAACCTCCACTTGATCTGAGCTCGATCAAGAATTTCCTGCAAGAAATTGCAAACAATTCACCGGTTCCACGACCTGTTTGCGAAATCACCCAATTTCCAAACCCTACGCTGCGGCTGACTCTGTTCTGCAAACGTGACTGACAAACCCGCAAGAACACTCCAGTTCTTGAAGGACAAACCAGTTGGTTTTTCCTCGAAACCCCCTTCAATCTTCAACTCAGCTAGATCCTCGATCGTTCCACTGAACACCTCAGCTAGATCCTTGATCGTACCACTGAACGTTATCTCGTTGATCCTTTAATCCAAAGAACAAGAATGATTATGTGTTGATGTTCTTGAAGAAAAGAGATTGAGAAGATGAAGAAGATGAAGTCTCTTTCAGGTTTCTAACTGCTCAAAAACAATTGCTGCTACACACTCCTTTGATCTTGTGTTCAACTGTTTTTCTCTTCTGAATTCGTTGCTTGTACTGCTGTCACAATACTTCTTATATATGAAAGACAGAAGCTGTTAGTGGACAAAACATACTTATGCATTGATACAAAAGGTTATGCATCAATGCATACTGTAACTTGATTAATTTTAGAGAATTAATGTAAGCATGTATCGATGCCAAATTCGTATGTATCGATACATAGAGCATTTTAACTAGGCATGTATCGATACAAGACTCGTATGGATCGATACATAGAGCATTTTAACTGGCCATGTATCGATACAAGACTCGTATGGATCGATACATACTGAAGCAAAAACGTTTTGTAATTTGCAACAAATTTATGGATCGATGCATATGAACATGTATTGATGCATACTGACACAGAGTTCTTTTAAGAGATGTATCAATGTGGATCTTTATGTATAGACATGAAACAATAGTATAGGCTAAAAACACAAATGAATCATGTAAAATAATGCACAACCATCAATTAGACAATGATCACACAATTTGCTATCATTCAAAACTTATTCAAAGTAAAGAATTTGCTCACAAACTCCCCCTTTTTGATGAGGGCAAATTTTTAGCAAGATGTGTGATTCTCCCCCTGAGTTTGTGCATATCTGTCAACATCTGCATTTCTCCCCCTTTGTCAACATCAAAAAGAAGAAAAAAACAGTTTTATCAAGGCAACATGTTGTAGCAGGGCACAACAAAAATGATAAAGAAGCTATCAATCACAAAGAAGGAAGCTGAAAAAAGTAAAGAATCACTCACAAAGAATGACAAATGTGGGCAATATCATCAGAAGTAAACAGAAAGTAATAAGCATTTAAGTAGTAGGAAGGGTTTGAAAATTACATAAGCCAAGACATATATTGTACAACTAATCCAAAAAGAACTTAAGCAATATGCAATGAAATGCAGTGAGATGAAATGATGATGGTTTAATGTGGATTATAGCCACCACAGGACTCTTCGTCATCTCTATTAGGATCTCTGAAGCTTGGCGGAGGCGGAGGAGGAGGCATTGCATCTGGATTCTGGCCCATGAAGGTGTAGTGCCTAAACCGGTCCTGAACTTCAACACTTCTAAATCTGTCCATAATACTAGGATTGGCACGGTAGTCGTCCATAAAGCCAGACATTTCATTGTAGAAGACTTGGTGCCACTTAACCAAGTCTAGGTGCCAAGAGTGTTGGTTATGGTACATCCATGTATGCTCATCATGCCACTCACGATGCTCCTTATGCCACTCATTTTGTTGTACATGACAAGACCGTGCCTCTTCATGACGTTCTTGGTTGGCAATCTCCATTTGTTGAAGCATTTGAGTGAGGTGCGCAGTAGATGTTGAAGATGAAGCACCGTCGGAGAACGGAGGAACCGTAGGTTCAGGTACATAGTTGGTTGGAGACCACCTTTGTGGCACCCAATCACCCCAACCAGCATTGTTATCAGCTGCAGGCTCATCTGCTTCATTCACATCATGCATTTCTTCATCAGGTTGGTCTTCAACTACATGAATCCGTTCAGAAGGCACATCAAAGTTATAGATCCTTGTTTTTGGATTTCCTTTCAAAGAAATAGAAACATTGACGATCCTTGTCCCACCGATATCCCATATGAGATAAAGTGGAAGAGTCAAACTCTTGAGCAGCAGATGGAGATATGAGAGGAACAAGAGGGATTGCAATATTCTAGAACTTAAGAATCTTCATGATTTGAGATGCATAACCAAGAGTAACATTCTTGGCACTGTTACGCATGAAAAAGAGGCGCTTCACAAAGTAATTTGCCCAATTCAATGGAACCTTATTTTGAAGAATATACAGGAGATGAATGCTTGCCCTGTCTAACCTAGAATGTCCACTGTTTGCTGGACGCAGAATGTGCGAGATAATCCAATGGAGTATACGAGGAATTTTCTTTATCATACCAGACGTAACATGTTCGTCCTCACCCAGCGGTCTGTCCAGTTTCAAGATAGATGGAGTAAACTCCTTCAGGTTAAATCCAGTATCAAAATGCAGGTCATGCCAGGTCTTGAAATTAAGCGACGGAAGCGGAATTTGAAACACTGTTTCCCAATCAGCAGCTTCAAAAGTATAGGTTCTGACACCGATAGAACACTTAAACATATATCCTCTACCAGATTGTAAGCCAGCATAAAATGCACGGATAAAATCCTCATGGTAATCATCCTTTGTAGACAAAAATGACCCAAGTTTTTGTGCATGAAGGAGTTCAACCACATCATTGAGATGCAGATGAATAGCATCATGTTTATCGAAAACATGGGGTTTCATAACTAACCTTGTCTTGAAGGAATCCTCAAACTCAGTAGCAATAGCAGGATGAAACAAATCTAAGGCATTTGGAGGAATTTCCGGTAACTGCTGGGAAGTGCCAACCGGTTCCTTTCCTTTTCCTTTTCCCTTTGCTCTAGCTGGAATGGTTCTTGGAGGCATGGTGATGAACGGTTGAAGATGAATTTAGGGTTTTGGAAAGAATGATGATGAAGGAAATTAGGGTTAGCCGCAGGTTTTGGGAGGTATGGTAGCTGCTGATACTAAGTTTGTGAAGAGATGTGATAAGAGTTGCTGATGTGTCGATCCATGAGTGAGAAAAAAATGCATTTAATCCAAATAAGAATCAGTATGTGTCGATGCAGATGGGCATGTATCGATCCATGTCACGCATTTTTGTTTTTAAAGGGTCTATGTATCGATACAAACGACGGATGGATCGATACTGTAGGTGTTTAATTGGCTGCATTATATGGTAAAACACTAATGTCTTGACTGATGTCATGACATGTATATGTGACTACATTGTAGTTACTGCAGGACTAGCTAACACAGGATTATTGAATGCTGTGACATTCATACCTGTCAACAGATACTAAGGAACAGAAGTTCTGTTAGAACTTAGTATTCATTTGCAGTCTGGTTATCAAGGAAGAACCAGACCTGGCATAAGGCCTACTGACTGAATGTCAAACTGGATGTTGTGACATTCATCATTAACAGCAGCTGGTGAAGATTAGGCAGAGTGGTGTTCTGCTATACTTCAGCATATAACTTAGTTTGTTCTTCAAGAGAATAACAGAACTAACTTAAGGCCAAATGTGTAAATGTTAAGTTGGACACTTTGACATTTACTAATGTAAGCTGTTACTGTAGTATGGTCATTTTGATCATGTACATGTCAGCAAATTGTACAGTCTGTTTTCTGGAAAAACAGACTCAGCATATGGACCTTGATGTCAAGCTGAATGTCGTGACATTCGTGCCTGACAGCATATGCTAAATTGTAGGTTGTTCAGTTTTCTGTTTCAGCTTTTTCTCAGGCTATTCTTTAGGGATTCAACAGCTGAGAGAAAATCCAGGAAATCAACAACCAAGCTACATTCAATGAACCTAACAAATAGCCTATTTGTTAGCAACCTAAATGTTGAATTTGAGGGAACTTGTGTGACCTAAAATTCAGGGAAATACAGGTGCAAAAGCCCAGGTGCTGCAATATAAAAAGGAAGGCATTCCTTCATTCAGTTTCGGGGATTTTGAAGCGTGAAGAGTCAGTGTGTCCATCATACTTCACTGCTGTATTTTGTGAGTCTTATATTAGACGTATCTTGTAAGCCAAGCGATTATCAAGTAGATGATTGCTTTGGCATAGGGTGTTCATTGAGTTGTAAGTGTTGTGTCACTCAAAGCTTTTAAGCGTGAGTGCTGTGTATCTTGATTTAAGCTGTGAAGCATAATCAAGAGTTGTTTTTGAAGTGTGACTTCAAAGTGTCTTTAATATCACTGAGGTGATTGAGGGGGAGTGAGTAGGAACTCTGATCTTAGGTTAAGATTGAAATTGCATTGGGTAGGGATTAAGTGATAAGTTGTAAACGGGTGAGTTTAGCTTTGAATTGATACTACTAATAGTGGATTTCCTCCCTGGCTTGGTAGCCCCCAGATGTAGGTCATGTTGGACTGAACTGGGTGAACAATTACTTGTGTTATTTACTGCACTTACTATTAAGTTCTGCATAATCCCTGTCTGTGCAGAATTGGATGTCATAACAACCAGTGTGACATCCAAAGTCTGATAACTAGAATTTCAATTGGCATCAGAGCAGGCACCCTGCCTGTGAAGTTCTGGGTGAGATCTAGGGAAGTTACTTTCTAGTACCATGGACAAGGATTTAGGACACTCAAACAGACCACCCATGTTGGATGGATCTAATTATGATGACTGGAAGCCTCGCATGATAGCCTTCTTAAGGTCTCTAGACAACAAAGTCTGGAGAGCTGTCAACAAGGGATGGAAACATCCAACGAGGACTGATGAAGATGGAGTCAGTGTGTAGATTCCCGAAGAAGATTGGGACAAGGAACAAGAGGCATTAGCTCTTGGAAACTCCAAAGCCTTGAATGCACTGTTCAATGGAATCACTAAGAACATCTTCAGGCTGGTGCACCATTGTGAACTAGCTAAGGAAGTTTGGGATACCCTCAAGGTAACTCATGAAGGTACTTCCAAGGTGAAGATGTCCAAACTTCAGATGTTGACAACCAAGTTTGAAAATCTGAGGATGAAAGAGGAGGAGACTATTCATGACTTTCACATGAATATTCTTGAAATTGCAAACACCTCTGGTGGACTAGGTGAGAAAATGACTGAAGAGAAACTTGTAAGAAAGATTCTCAGGTCCTTGCCTAAGAGGTTTGCTATGAAGGTCACTGCCATAGAGGAGGCTCAGGACATCAGCAATATGAAGGTAGATGAGCTCATTGGTTCTCTCCAAACCTTTGAAATGGGCTTAGGTGAGTATGCTGAGAAGAAGAAAAGCATAGCCTTTATATCAAATGCTGAAGAGGAGTCAGAAGAAGGATATACAGGAGGTGATGAAAGTATATCAGAAGCCTTAGCCATGCTTGGGAGGCAATTCAACAAGTTCATGAAGAAGATTGATCAAAGAGGTAGACCTAATGTCAAGAACATCCCGACTGACATTAAGAAAAGATCAACTTCTGAGGAGAAGTTCAACCATGGGAAGGGAATCCAGTGTCATGGCTGTGAAGGGTATGGACACGTCAGAGCTGAATGCCCTACTTACCTCAAATTGCAAAATAAGGGGCTAGCTATCACATGGTCTGAAGGAGATTCTGAAAGTGAATCTGAAGGAGAATCTGCCAAACATGTCACTGCACTAACCAGTGTGTGTGTCTCTGAAGATGACACAAGTGCAGATGAGCTGACATTTGATGAACTTGCTGCAGCATATAAGAAGCTGTGTACCACCAGTGCAGAAGTGCGTGCACAAGGAGAAAAGCAGAAGAAACTCATCAAGGAACTGGAAGATGAGAGACAGAAGCAACTGTCTGCCATAGAGGGGCTAAATGATGAGATAGCCCTGCTGACCTCCAAGCTGAACCAGATGACCAAATCCATCAGAATGATGAATAAGGGAACTGACACCTTGGAAGAAATTCTAAAGGTGGGACAGCAGTCTGGAACCAAATCTGGGCTAGGATTTGGAAAAAGAGCTGAACACAAACGCCCAAAGGCTAGAGTTCAGAAGTTCAAGCAGATGTCAAAGCCAATGTCTCAACATCGAGGAGCTAGGATGAATGATCATCAGAAGAGAATATACCAGAATTGGAGGTGTCACCACTGTGGCAGGCTTGGACATATAAAAGCCTTCTGCTACTGGATTCATGGCTTCCCTAACAGAGCCTCACATGTCAGACCTAAGCATAAAACACGTAAGCGATGTGTTCCCATTAAGAAGCAACAATGGTATGCTAGGATAGCACACACTGCCCTAAGGGCTTCTTCCAGAGAAGACTGGTACTTTGACAGTGGATGCTCAAGACATATGACTGGTATGGAAAATCTACTGGTAGACATTCAACCTCACACCACCAGCTATGTGACTTTTGGTGATGGTGCCAAAGGAAAAATCAGAGGTGTGGGAAAACTGGACTGTTCTGGAGTGCCAAAACTGAACAATGTGCTGTTAGTAAGAGGACTAACTGCAAACCTCATCAGCATAAGTCAGCTGTGTGATCAAGGTTTTCATGTTCAGTTTACTAAGGAGCTGTGCATTGTGACAAATGGTGACAATCAGGAAGTTATGAGAGGAACCAGGTCCAAAGACAACTGCTACCTGTGGGAACCTGATCTCTCTAACTTTTCCACAACATGCTCCTCAGCCAAGGAAGAACAGGAGGTGAAGCTGTGGCATAGAAGACTTGGACATCTCCACTTACGGGGAATGAAGAAGATCATATCCAAGGAAGCAGTCAGAGGAATGCCAAAGCTTCTGATTGATGAAGGAAGAGTCTGTGGAGAATGCCAAGTGGGCAAGCAAACCAAGATGTCACACCCAAAGCTGGGACATTCCACAACCTCCAGAGTTCTGGAACTGCTGCACATGGACCTAATGGGACCTATGCAGGTTGAAAGTCTTGGTGGGAAGAAGTATGCCTACGTGGTGGTTGATGACCATTCCAGATACACGTGGATAAGCTTCATCAGAGAGAAGTCAGATACATTTGATGTCTTCAAAGATCTGTGCATAAGACTTCAAAGGGAAAAGGACAGTTGTGTGGTCCGGATTAGAAGTGATCATGGTACTGAATTCAAGAATTCCAAGTTTGATGAGTTTTGCTCATCTGAAGGAATAAGCCATGAGTTCTCCTCCCCTATAACTCCTCAGCAGAATGGAATAGTTGAAAGAAAAAATAGAACTATTCAAGAATCTGCCAGAGCAATGATTCATGCAAAGAAGCTCCCTATGCACTTTTGGGCTGAAGCAATGAATACCGCGTGCTATGTTCACAACAGAGTCACCTTGAGAAAAGGAACCTCCTCCACTCTGTATGAAATATGGAAGGGTAGAAAACCCACTGTGAAGTACTTTCATATTTTTGGAAGTAAATGCTACATTCTCACAGATCGTGAACAGAGAAGGAAGCTAGACCCCAAAAGTGATGAAGGCGTATTTCTGGGATACTCCACTAACAGCAGAGCCTATAGAGTGTTCAACTACAGGACCAATGTCCTGATGGAGTCCATAAATGTCATTGTGGATGATAAAGAGGAAGGAACCGATGTCATGGAGGATGTTGAAACATTCCTTGATAGTCCAACTGACAGTCCAGTCAAGCCTGAAGAAGTACAGGAACCTCCTCCTGAATGTGAAGTAGAAGCACCCACCAAAGTGCCATCTATCAGAATTCAGAAAGACCACCCTAAGGATCTTATCATAGGGGATCCCACCAGTGGTGTAACTACCAGGTCAAGAGGAATAAACTCAAATTCCTGCTTTGTTTCCAAGGTTGAACCAAAGAATGTGAAAGAAGCCCTGACTGATGAATACTGGATCATTGCCATGCAAGAGGAACTCGAGCAGTTCACAAGGCATGAAGTATGGGAGCTGGTTCCAAGACCTGAAGGGTCCAACATCATTGGTACCAAGTGGATCTACAAAAACAAATCTGATGAGAAAGGAGTAATTACTAGAAATAAAGCAAGACTAGTAGCTCAAGGATACACTCAAGTTGAAGGAGTAGACTTTGATGAGACATTTGCTCCTGTGGCTAGACTTGAGTCCATCAGATTGCTATTGGGGGTAGCATGCATCCTGAAGTTTAAGCTATTCCAAATGGATGTGAAGAGTGCATTCTTGAATGGCTACCTGAATGAAGAAGTCTATGTGGAACAACCCAAAGGGTTCTGTGATCCTAACCAACCTGAGCATGTATACAAGTTGAAGAAAGCCTTGTATGGGTTGAAGCAAGCACCTAGAGCTTGGTATGAAAGGTTAACTGAATTTTTGACCTCAAATGGATACAGAAAGGGTGGCATAGATAAAACCTTGTTTGTGAAGGATGAAGAAGGCAAAATCATGATAGCTCAAATCTATGTTGATGATATAGTCTTTGGTGGAATGTCAGAACAAATGGTTAAAAAATTTGTTCACCAGATGCAATCTGAGTTTGAAATGAGTCTAGTGGGAGAACTGACCTATTTCCTTGGAATGCAAGTAAACCAAATGGAGGACTCTATGTTTCTCTCCCAAAGCAAGTATGCCAAGAACATAGTTAAGAAGTTTGGTATGGATCATGCCAGGCACAAGAGGACTCCAGCTCCTACTCATCTGAAGCTAACCAAAGATGATGGAGGGCCTAGTATTGATCAATGCCTGTACAGAAGCATGATAGGTAGTCTGCTGTATCTAACTGCAAGTAGACCTGACATTTCTTATGCAGTTGGAGTGTGTGCCAGATACCAAGCAGAGCCCAAGGTGAGCCACTTGAATCAAGTCAAAAGGATTCTCAAGTACATCAATGGGACGTGTGACTATGGGATGCTGTACTCACATGGGTCTGAGCCTGTCCTATCTGGATACTGTGATGCTGATTGGGCTGGAAGTGCTGATGATAGAAAAAGCACATCAGGTGGATGTTTCTTCTTAGGAGAAAACCTCATATCGTGGTTCAGCAAGAAGCAGAACTGTGTCTCTCTGTCCACTGCAGAGGCTGAATACATAGCTGCTGGAAGCAGTTGCTCCCAACTGGTTTGGATGAAACAAATTCTCACTGAGTACAATGTCACTCAAAATGTCATGACATTGTTCTGTGATAATCTCAGTGCCATCAACATCTCCAAGAATCCCATCCAACACAGCAGGACCAAACATATTGACATTAGGCACCACTTCATCAGAGATCTGGTGGAAGACAAGGTGATCACTTTGGAACATGTAGCCACGGAACTTCAACTGGCTGACATATTTACAAAGGCTCTGGATGCTACTCAGTTTGAAAACTTAAGGAGCAAACTGGGAATATGTCTCTCTGAGACCTTATAGCAACCACTGATGTTTGGGATAAATTGTTTAATATCTCTGCCTATTAAACAATTTGTACTAGGCTATGATTGGTCAACAGATCATAGCTATGCTGCTTGCAACAAGGGTGTATACAAGAGGGTAAGGAGACACCCAACAGAGAGAAGGGCTCTGTACCTGCAGGAGTTCAAGGATGCTGTTCATGCAGGAGTGGTTCTGGATGTCAGAAACAAAATCATGGCATCTGATATGGTGGTACCTACTATAAAGCAAAAGTGGGTGATCACTTGATCGAAGCTGTGAAGCAAGATCAAGTGGATGTTAACTTGGTTGAAACTGTGAAGTAAAACCAAGTCTGGATCTCTGTCATTGTGCTCTGACTATGTTGTTGGCTTTGGCAACATTTGTGACAAAAAGGGGGAGTAATAATCACCAATACCCCTGACAAACAGAGTGGGTCTCCACAACAGACTCTCATGACAGATCTGAAGATCCCCCCTGCAGCTGATGTTGAAGTTTAGGTGCAACTTCTAATATGTGTGTGCTGCTATGTGAAGTTTTTATTTAACTTCCATGTGTGTGAGTGTGCTGCCACTCTGAGTGTATTAGCTAGTATTATTCCGCTGCTATGAACTCTGTTATGGGGATCAAAGTGTTTTAGCCAAAAATTTGCCAAAGGGGGAGTTTGTAGGTGTTTAATTGGCTGCATTATATGGTAAAACACTAATGTCTTGACTGATGTCATGACATGTATATGTGACTACATTGTAGTTACTGCAGGACTAGCTAACACAGGATTATTGAATGCTGTGACATTCATACCTGTCAACAGATACTAAGGAACAGAAGTTCTGTTAGAACTTAGTATTCATTTGCAGTCTGGTTATCAAGGAAGAACCAGACCTGGCATAAGGCCTACTGACTGAATGTCAAACTGGATGTTGTGACATTCATCATTAACAGCAGCTGGTGAAGATTAGGCAGAGTGGTGTTCTGCTATACTTCAGCATATAACTTAGTTTGTTCTTCAAGAGAATAACGGAACTAACTTAAGGCCAAATGTGTAAATGTTAAGTTGGACACTTTGACATTTACTAATGTAAGCTGTTACTGTAGTATGGTCATTTTGATCATGTACAGGTCAGCAAATTGTACAGTCTGTTTTCTGGAAAAACAGACTCAGCATATGGACCTTGATGTCAAGCTGAATGTCGTGACATTCGTGCCTGACAGCATATGCTAAATTGTAGGTTGTTCAGTTTTCTGTTTCAGCTTTTTCTCAGGCTATTCTTTAGGGATTCAACAGCTGAGAGAAAATCCAGGAAATCAACAACCAAGCTACATTCAATGAACCTAACAAATAGCCTATTTGTTAGCAACCTAAATGTTGAATTTGAGGGAACTTGTGTGACCTAAAATTCAGGAAAATACAGGTGCAAAAGCCCAGGTGCTGCAATATAAAAAGGAAGGCATTCCTTCATTCAGTTTCGGGGATTTTGAAGCGTGAAGAGTCAGTGTGTCCATCATACTTCACTGCTGTATTTTGTGAGTCTTGTATTAGACGTATCTTGTAAGCCAAGCCATTATCAAGTAGATGATTGCTTTGGCATAGGGTGTTCATTGAGTTGTAAGTGTTGTGTCACTCAAAGCTTTTAAGCGTGAGTGCTGTGTATCTTGATTTAAGCTGTGAAGCATAATCAAGAGTTGTTTTTGAAGTGTGACTTCAAAGTGTCTTTAATATCACTGAGGTGATTGAGGGGGAGTGAGTAGGAACTCTGATCTTAGGTTAAGATTGAAATTGCATTGGGTAGGGATTAAGTGATAAGTTGTAAACGGGTGAGTTTAGCTTTGAATTGATACTACTAATAGTGGATTTCCTCCCTGGCTTGGTAGCCCCCAGATGTAGGTCATGTTGGACTGAACTGGGTGAACAATTACTTGTGTTATTTACTGCACTTACTATTAAGTTCTGCATAATCCCTGTCTGTGCAGAATTGGATGTCATAACAACCAGTGTGACATCCAAAGTCTGATAACTAGAATTTCAGATACATACTGAACCAATTTTGACAGATTTGAAATGAGAAAGACATGAATCGATACATACATGTTCGTATCGATACATACTGATACTATACCAAATTTAATTAATTTTATGCAGTATGGATATGCATTATGAAGTATGTCATGATAATTATGCCCAAGTATGATTCACAAATCAGATTTTAATGTTCAAATAATATATGCAAAGAAATTCACATAAACGAGAGTGAGGAATTTTGTTTTAACATACACAATCACATAGTTCTAAAAGAAATATAAAAAGGAATGATATTACCTCTGTTGATGTAATCTTGTGAGGTAAAAATTAAATCTAAAACAAATCTCATCAACCAAGGTGAGGCATAATATAGATAAGAATAAACATGCTTAAGACAATAACGAAGAGAGATCTAAAATCCCTAATTCACGACGAATGTTGAAGAACGGTTCTGTTGCCAAAGGTTTAGTGAAAATGTCAGCAAGCTGGTTTTTAGAATCAACATGCTCAAATACAACGTCTTCTTTTTCAACATGGTCGCGAAGAAAGTGATGTCTAATCTCTATGTGTTTAGTGCGTGAGTGTAAAACAGGATTTTTAGTAAGGTTGATGGCACTAGTGTTGTCACATTTTATTGGAATACGTTTGAGTTGAATGTTAAAGTCTTGTAGTTGTTGCTTTAGCCACAAAATCTGAGCGCAACAACTACCGGCTGCAACGTACTCAGCCTCTGCAGTTGACAAAGCCACAGATACCTGCTTTTTGCTATGCCAACTTACCATGGAGTTTGAAAACAAGTGACATGTACCACTCGTGCTTTTCCTATCTGATTTGCAGCCAGCAAAATCAGAATCGGAGTAACCTACTAAGCTACAATCACTTCCTTTGGAATACCAAAGCCCATATTTAGATGTTCCATGAAGATATCTAAATATACGCTTAACAGCTTTTAGGTGCGATTCCTTAGGATTTGATTGATATCGTGCACACATACAAACACTAAACATGATGTCAGGTCTAGAAGCAGAAAGATACAGAAGAGATCCAATCATACCTCTGAACTTTTTGACATCTACATTCTTACCATGCTCATCTTTATCTAGATTTCCGTTGGTAGGCATAGGGGTGTCAATTGATTTTGAGTCATTCATTCCAAAGCACTTGAGTAGTTCTCTGCAGTATTTTGTTTGACATACTGCTGTACCCTCATCTAGTTGCTTTATCTGAAGTCCTAGGAAGTAATTCAGCTCCCCCATAAGACTCATCTCAAATTCACCCTGCATAACCTTAGAAAATTCTTCGACCAAGTGTATGTTAGTTGAACCAAAAATTATATCGTCTACATAAACTTGAACTAAAAGAATGTGCTTTCCCTTGTGTTTAATAAAGAGGGTATTATCCACTTTACCTCTTGAATATCCATGATCAATTAGAAATTTGCTAAGCCTTTCATACCAAACCCGAGGGGCTTGTTTAAGACCATACAAAGCTCGTTTTAATTTGTAAACATAATATGGATTTTCAGCATTCTCAAAACCAGGAGGTTGTGAGACATACACCTCTTCATTTATGACACCATTTAGAAACGCACCCTTTACGTCCATTTGGTAAAGCTTAAAATTATTAGAACACGCATAGGCAAGCAAGAGGCGTATAGCTTCAAGGCGAGCAACTGGAGCATAAGTTTCCTCATAGTCTATGCCCTCCTCTTGGTTATACCCTTGTGCTACTAAACGTGCCTTGTTCCTAGTTATCACTCCGTTTTCATCAAGCTTATTTCTAAAAACCCATTTAGTACCTATGATATGATGATCTCGCGGACGAGGGACAAGTTCCCAAACGTCATTTCTTTTAAATTGATTAAGCTCTTCTTGCATGGCCATTAGCCAAAATTCATCAATCAAGGCCTCTTTGGCATTTTTAGGTTCTACTTGTGAAACAAACGCGAAGTGAGAACAAAAATTACTTATCTTAGAACGAGTCATTACTCCCTTTGAAATGTCTCCCAAGATGTTGTCGATAGGATGGTCTTTTGAAGATTTCCAAGCTGGTGGAAGGTCATTCACTTCAGCTGTCCTTTCTTCCTCATCTTCTTCATGACTAGTATCTTCCTCCTTCTCATGGGCAGCTGTTCTGGACTGATCAGTTTCCGTAACAGCTTCCTTGAGTATGTCTTCTGTAGATACACCTGCGTCATCAAAAGAAATACCTTTTCCGACATTTTTCGGATAAGACTCATCAAAAGAAACATGGACAAATTCTTCAACAGTAAGTAAACGCTTATTATATACTCTATATGCTTTACTTGAGTGTGAGTATCCAAGAAAGATACCTTCATCCGCTTTTGCATCAAACTTCCCAATATTTTCCTTACCATTATTCAAAACAAAACACTTACAACCGAATACGTGAAGATGTGACAAGTTTGGCTTTCTTCCTTTTAAAAGCTCATAAGGGGTTTTATTTAGAATAGGACGGATTAAGATCCTGTTTAAAACATAATAAGCTGTGCTAACTGCATCAGCCCAAAAATATTTTGGTAATCCAACCTCATTTAGCATTGTTCTTGCCAACTCCTCTAAAACACGATTTTTACGCTCCACAACGCCATTTTTTTGTGGAGTTCGAGGAGCTGAAAAGTTATGCTCAATACCATACTTGTCACAGTACTTATCAAAGTGATAGTTTTGAAATTCACCACCATGATCGCTACGAATTGTAACTATTTTGGAATTCATTTTGTTTTGGGACAAATTTGCAAAATTCTTAAAAGCAGAAAAAGTTTCATCTTTGCTATGAAGGAATATAGTCCAAGTAAATCTAGAATAGTCGTCGACAATTACAAAACCATAATAATTTCCACCTAAGCTCTTTGTCCTAGAAGGTCCAAAGAGATCCATATGGAGAAGCTCAAGGGGTCGTGAAGTTGAAATTACATTTTTAGATTTAAAAGAGACCCTCGTTTGCTTTCCCATTTGGCACGCATCACATAGGTGGTCTTTTGAAAATTTTATTTTTGGAAGACCGACTACTAGATCCTTAGATACAACCTTATTAAGCAAATCGAAATTAACATGCGCTAAACGTCTATGCCAAAGCCAAGAATCATCATTCAAGGTAACTAGACATTTAGTGCTTGTTAAAGATACATCAAAAAGGTCAAGCATATAGATATTGTTTACTCTTACTCCCTTAAACACAACGTTCTGTTCAGCATGCTCAATTATGCAGCAAGTTTTTGTGAAAGAAACTTTATAACCCTTGTCACACAGTTGACTTATGCTTAACAAATTGTGTTTAAGCCCCTCTACTAAATGGACATTAGAAATAGTAGTGGTAGAGGGATTACCTACACTACCTTTGCCAAGTATAGCTCCTTTGTTATTGTCTCCATAAGTAACATATCCCTTCTTCTTTGCTTTGAAGTCTATAAAAAGCGATATGTCACCGGTCATGTGCCTTGAGCAACCGCTGTCAAGAAACCATCTCCTATCTACGGAAGCAAGGCACTCATCCTACAATATCAAAAGAGAGAAGTTGGTACCCAATTTTCATTGGGTCCAAGTGGGTAAGTGCTAACATGGTTGCCTTTTGGCTTCCATTGATAAATATCTTTAGGAACAAGAAATCTCCTAAACTGGAATTTCTCAATGGTATGGCCATCATGACAACAATAATGACATAAACCATGATGATGCGTTTGTTTATTCTTGTTCATTAAATCCTTTGGAATAAAAGAGTATTTTGCATATGGTGGATTTAATGACTTCTTAAACAACCTAGAGTCAACAACATAAGTAATCTTAGGTTGTAAAGATTTTTCCAATTTGACCTTGAGAGTGTTTACCTCTTTTCGCCAAATATGACAAGCGTCACAATACCTAACTTTACTACATCCATCAATGTCAATATCTTTTGAATTTTCTGCAATACTAGCTTTTAACGATTCTAAATCATTTTCAGCTTTGTATACTTTACCTTCCAGAAATGAAAAAATTTGTTTATCGGAAGATAATCTTTTAAAAGCATCTACAGCTTCGTTATGCAGTTTTTCAAAAGCTATTTTCAGTTCAGCAAAAGTCATAGAAGAGAAGTTATTATAGTAGGCTTGTTTTACCTTTTTATCATTGATTTTCTTCTTGTGGTAGGACAAATTTCTGGTGTGAGCCATAAGGCACAAATTTGCGGTTTCATCACTATCACTTGAACTTTGTGTGCTTGATGAATCACTGTCACTTTCCCATGCAATGTAAGCTCTTCTTTGTTTGCTGTACCCTTTTGGTGGAGCTTTTCCTTGATCCTTATACTTCATAGGACAGTCTGTTTTATAATGTCTAGATTTACCACAATTAAAACAAGATCCTCTTCCTCTACTCTTCTTATTCTCTTCCTGTTTTAAATCTGTAGATTGTCTTCGAAACTTCATGAGATTTTTGTCGGAATGCTTGACTCCGTTCTTTCGAATGAATCTATTATATCTCCTTACAAACAGTCCCATTTCCTCATCATCCGAATCTTTGTCACTACTTGAATCATTGTCACTTTGCTCTTTTCGTGAGGACTTAGAGCTAGAGGCCACAAGAGCTATTGGCTTCTTCTCTCCCTCTTTGTCTCTCTTCTTCTCCTTTTCCTTCTTACTTTTGTTCTCAAACTTTTCAAGACTTTCTAATGCTTGCTGATGTTCTTCCAGCTTTCCGAACAGTGTTGTAATCGCAAGTGTCGTTAGATCGTTGGCTTCCTTAATAGCTGTTACTTTAGGTTGCCATTCCCTGCTAAGACACCTCAGAATTTTATTAGTAGCTATTTCATTGGAAACAGGTTTTCCAAGTGCATTCAACCTATTAGTGAGATGAGTGAATCTCTTTTGCATGTCGGAGATAGATTCTCCTTGTTTCATGCGAAAGAGCTCAAACTCTTGATTGAGTGTGTTAATGCGAGACTGTTTTACTTCAGTAGTACCCTCATGGGCAACTTCTAAAGCATCCCACATTTCTTTAGCTGTCGTGCAATGGGATACCCGATAATACTCATCAACACCAAGTGCTGAAATTAGCATATTTCGAGCTCTCCAATCACTTGACCATTTTTTCTCATCTTTCTCATTCCAATCACCTTCTGGTTTAGGTACTATGGCGCCAGCCGCATTTGTCATAGTAATTTGAAAAGGACCATTTTCAATGGCAGCCCATACTAGCCTATCAACAGAATTTATCTGAACTCGCATGCAGTCTTTCCAGTAGCCGTAATTTTCACCGTTGAAAATCGGCGCTCTATTATACGCCCCCTTTGGTCCAGAATCCATATCGTTACAGGCAGCCACAGGGCACCAGCGAACCGACGCTCTGATACCACTTGTTAGACGGTGTAGCTAGTGATCGAGAGGGGGGGGGGGGTGAATAGATCACCTCTTTGAATATAAACGGATTTAAAATTTTATCAGAGTTATTGAAACTTAGCGGAAAATTTCAGTCCCGAATCGACTTCCGTCTATTCTGAACCACTACTAGAAAACCGGACACGCGAATTTATGGCTGGATTTGAATTAGAATGACAAAGATTATTAACACCAGAATCTTATCAAATTGAATGCACTTATCACTAAATCCTAATTCCAATGAATAAAACTCAGCTGACAGTTTTGTCGAACAATTGGTGTGTATGTGATCAATGATGAACAATGGTGGACTTTAGTTAAAGAAGTTTTCTTGCCACTATTGTATCATGAAAAATACAGCTACAACACACTAACTGGAATTACAAAACTGTTGAAAACGAAAAGAGAGATAAGGAAAGAATACGATACGCAGAGATTTGGTAAGGAAGTTCCCCACGTCGTCCTCGCGTGTGGGTACGTCTCCCTCTCAATTTCAAATGAAATTGAGAACTGTAATTATCAATAATGCTGAATTTGTTGATACAAGGTTACAATACACAGACAGAATTCTAAATCCCAAGAACTTCTTCTTGTATGAAACCTCCACTTGATCTGAGCTCGATCAAGAATTTCCTGCAAGAAATTGCAAACAATTCACCGGTTCCACGACCTGTTTGCGAAATCACCCAATTTCCAAACCCTACGCTGCGGCTGAATCTGTTCTGCAAACGTGACTGACAAACCCGCAAGAACACTCCAATTCTTGAAGGACAAACCAGTTGGTTTTTCCTCGAAACCCCCTTCAATTTTCAACTCAGCTAGATCCTCGATCGTTCCACTGAACACCTCAGCTAGATCCTTGATCGTACCACTGAACGTTATCTCGTTGATCCTTTAATCCAAAGAACAAGAATGATTATGTGTTGATGTTCTTGAAGAAAAGAGATTGAGAAGATGAAGAAGATGAAGTCTCTTTCAGGTTTGTAACTGCTCAAAAACAATTGCTGCTACACACTCCTTTGATCTTGTGTTCAACTGTTTTTCTCTTCTGAATTCGTTGCTTGCACTGCTGTCACAATACTTCTTATATATGAAAGACAGAAGCTGTTAGTGGACAAAACATACTTATGCATTGATACAAAAGGTTATGCATCGATGCATACTGTAACTTGATTAATTTTAGAGAATTAATGTAAGCATGTATCGATGCCAAGCTCGTATGTATCGATACATAGAGCATTTTAACTAGGCATGTATCGATACAAGACTCGTATGGGTCGATACATAGAGCATTTTAACTGGCCATGTATCGATACAAGACTCGTATGGATCGATACATACTGAAGCAAAAACGTTTTGTAATTTGCAACAAATTTATGGATCGATGCATATGAACATGTATTGATGCATACTGACACAAAATAGTTTTTTATGAGTTCTTTTAAGAGATGTATCAATGTGGATCTTTATGTATAGACATGAAACAATAGTATAGGCTAAAAACACAAATGAATCATGTAAAATAATGCACAACCATCAATTAGACAATGATCACATAATTTGCTATCATTCAAAACTTATTCAAAGTAAAGAATTTGCTCACAAACTCCCCCTTTTTGATGAGGGCAAATTTTTATCAAGATGTGTGATTCTCCCCCTGAGTTTGTGCATATCTGTTAACATATGCATTTCTCCCCCTTTGTCAACATCAAAAAGAAGAAAAAAACAGTTTTATCAAGGCAACATGTTGTAGCAGGGCACAACAAAAATGATAAAGAAGCTATCAATCACAAAGAAGGAAGCTTAAAAAAGTAAAGAATCACTCACAAGCAATAACATCAGAAGTAAACAGAAAGTAATAAGCATTTAAGTAGTAGGAAGGGTTTGAAAATTACATAAGCCAAGACATATATTGTACAACTAATCCAAAAAGAACTTAAGCAATATGCAATGAAATGCAGTGAGATGAAATGATGATGGTTTAATGTGGATTATAGCCACCACAGGACTCTTCGTCATCTCTATTAGGATCTCTGAAGCTTGGCGGAGGCAGAGGAGGAGGCATTGCATCTGGATTCTGGCCCATGAAGGTGTAGTGCCTAAATCGGTCCTGAACTTCAACACTTCTAAATCTATCCATAATACCAGGATTGGCACGACAGTCGTCCATAAAGCCAGACATTTCATTGTAGAAGACTTGGTGCCACTTAACCAAGTCTAGGTGCCAAGAGTGTTGGTTATGGTACATCCGTGTATGCTCATCATGCCACTCACGATGCTCCTTATGCCACTCATTTTGTTGTACATGACAAGACCGTGCCTCTTCATGACGTTCTTGGTTGGCAATCTCCATTTGTTGAAGCATTTGAGTGAGGTGTGCAGTAGATGTTGAAGATGAAGCACCGCCGGAGAACGGAGGAACCGTAGGTTCAGGTACATAGTTGGTTGGAGACCACCTTTGTGGCACCCAATCACCCCAACCAGCATTGTTATCAGCTGCAGGCTCATCTGCTTCATTCACATCATGCATTTCTTCATCAGGTTGGTCTTCAACTACATGAATCCGTTCAGAAGGCACATCAAAGTTATAGATCCTTGTTTTGGATTTCCTTTCAAAGAAATAGAAACATTGACGATCCTTGTCCCACCGATATCCCATGTGAGATAAAGTGGAAGAGTCAAACTCTTGAGCAGCAGATGGAGATATGAGAGGAACAAGAGGGATTGCAATATTCCAGAACTTAAGAATCTTCATGATTTGAGATGCATAACCAAGAGTAACATTCTTGGCACTGTTACGCATGAAAAAGAGGCGCTTCACAAAGTAATTTGCCCAATTCAATGGAACCTTATTTTGAAGAATATACAGGAGATGAATGCTTGCCCTGTCTAACCTAGAATGCCCACTGTTTGCCCTGTCTAACCTGTAACACCTCAAAATTTGCCCTCCTATCTTTGGACTAAGCTTAACATATTGCATACATTTTAGGTCATTAGGCATTGCATATTGCATATCATGTGGTTACATTGTGCAAGTCATCCTCTCAAGTCTTGTTCAGAAGATGAGGAAGTCAAAGGGCAAGCCTAGGGTTTTATTGACTGATCATTGGCCATCTGAGGATTGGGCTGTGAATTAGGGTTTTATGATTCTCCAAAGGATATTGGTCTTCATCTTGATTGAAGTGATACATCATCATCATCAGGGTTGGATTTCATCAAGTGATGGAAGCACATTCCTTGAGATTAGGGTTTTGACCACTGGTCAACCCTAATCAGTTGCATTGGGCCAGTCAGGGCATAATCAGGAGATGGGGTCTATGATGGCTATGGGGTTCATTATATGATTATATGGAGATTATTGAGGCTAGGGTTTCACCCTTGAGCCATTTCATCAGGAGAATGGGGCTCAGATTGATCTATGCTTGGCCAAATTCATCTATCAGTTGAAAAAGTCAACTGTGGTCAACTGTGCATGATTTAATGGATTTGGAGGTGAAAATGAGTTAGATACACTTCATTCATGTTGGAACAAGTGTTATTTGACATCTCAAAGCTTAAGAATGAAGAAAATCAAGTCAGGACAAAAACTGCCAAAAATAGAAAGTGACTTGTAATTGAAGTTTCCAAAAATGGAAAGTTTTTGACCTCAAAATTACATGTCCAAGGAAGCTTCAAATGAAAATTTGTTCAACATGAAAGTTGTATATCTTGATCTCACCTTTCCAAAAAGTCCAAGAACTTGAAAATCCCATGTATGGTTGTCATGTTATGGTCCAGTGAATTTCAGAAATGACCCATAATCAGGAGGCCATAATTTCCACATGGAGCATCCAAATTGGGAGTTCTTTATATGCACAAACTCCATTTGACATGTACTTTCATGGTGCATAATTGGATTTCTTCAAAAATGGTCAATGCAAAAAGTCAAATTTCAACTGGACAGTTAAATGAACCAGGGGCAAAATTGTCCAACTTGTGAAATAATTGGAATTTTTGGATGGGGATTTTTGCAACACCTCATAAATGGCATTTGAAACTTGTTGGAATATTCATAACATGCCAAGGCTTCATGGTTTGGAAATTGGCTTTTGAAATGGACTTGAAGATGAACACATAAGCCATCACATAGTGAAAATGAGAAATACAACTCCAATGAGCATGCAACAAGTGGCAATAGCTCATGACAGGTGTTTAGAAGGTGTATGAGGTGGCAGTGAGCTGTCATGAGCTGGCACATGAAATGACCATTTTGCCCCTAGCTTGAAAATGACACTTTGTTAATCATTTGGCATTTTGTTAATTGGTGTGATTAAGTGGTGATTAATCAAGAGTATATAATCCTAATCATCTCTAAATCATAACAGAATTCACACTTCCCCAAAATCAGATCCAAATTCATCACATTCTCTCAAATTCTCCAAGAACCTCTCAAGAACACATTGAACAAGAATTCATCAAATCTTCTTCAATTCTTGCTCAAATGCGAAAATTCTTGTTGCATTGATCTTCAATCATCATATACTCCAGCTGTTTTTGGATTTCATCATCGAATTCACCCTAATTCGCAGCTGTACAAGATTGCATCCTTCATGGCAAATCGAGTTTTCATGCACTAGGAGTGAAGTCAATGGAACCTAAGCCTTGCATCTAACTTCCACAAGCCTCTACTCCATCTGTTTGAGGTCAAAGCACGCAAAGAACAGCAAGAACATCACTGCCATATCAGGTACCTCAAAATTCGAACATCACGGTTCTTCAATTACTTGGATGCGTTCTGTAGAGTGTTGAATGTAGATCGTAGTGATGTGTTTAGTTTTGCAAATGGATAACTGTAGCGTGTGAAATCTGGATTGAAAGTTTTGATGTGAAACCCTAACTCGATTGAGTCAGAAGATTTAGGAATAGTTAGGTTAAATTAGGTTGATATTTGAGGTCCTCATGTTGAGACGGTTCCATTGACTATTCGCATGCTGATTTTGGTGATGGTTTGAAATTCACGTGTTCTTGGTGTGCCTGGGTTGAAGACGATGGTTTTCTGAAAAATAGGCTGGTTGATCCATAATTTCGTTTGAAAATTTGAATAACGTGTTTACCGCGTTACTGTTCCTGTTATTTACGAAAGTGCCATTAGTTAATTCATTTAATTAATTTAATTCATTAGAAATCATAATCACTTTAGAAAATTCATAAAAAATTAATAAAAAATCAGAAAAATATGTGGATTTTTTTGTTGACTTCCTAATTGACTGTAGAATTTTATTGACCTATTGATTGAAGTTGTGCTTGGTAGAAATTGTGTTTGACCTAGGGTTGATTAACATGTGATATATTTTGATACACTTTGCCATATCCATTGTGAAATCCTCATGCTCTAAAAGAAATGCTTGAAAATTTTTGTGATGATTGTAGACTGGTTGATGGTTATTTACATGTACATTTTGTGAATTTTGGATTCCTGGTGATTGAGTTATGAATTTTGGAACCTAGGTGTGACAATTTGTGTCACACCTCATTATGTCAACTTGCTGGATTTATTTGAATGACCTAGGCTTGTTGAATTGATATGAAATTTTGCATGGATGTTCATGAACATGTTAAGATGCTATGTGAATTTTTGTGGAATTTTATGTGGCATTTTCAAATTGATTGCTATTTTTCATCTCTGTTGGTCAATTGTGCAAGCTTGTGTGACATAGGTTGGTAGATCTTATGTGAAATGCTCATGTGGTATTGGATAATCATGAAATTTGGTATGATGGTTATAGACACATGATAGGACATGATGCTTTTGGTCCCACTCATTTCTTTACTGTTTTCATTGACTTGTGAATTTTTGAAGTGAATGCATGTGTTGGTATTGTGATTTGGAGCATGTAATTGTGTCTGTTTTTGTTGATTTTCGTTGACATGGTTTCCTTTGTCCAATTAAGCTAAAATTTGATATGCTGGACCTTGATTATGTCCTGTTTAGGTGTAAATTATTTGGGGATTTTTGGAATTGTTTTGATATGGAATTGGATGCAATAGTTCTGTTTGGATGTTTGGTGTTCCATTTGACATAAGTTGACATGTTTTGGTCATGAAATGAATGTGGTGGATGATTTAAATATGGGAGCAATTGTGTTGGCTTTTGTTTGACATTAATTTGAGTTTGGTTGATAATACCTTGCTGTTTAGGAATTTTTCTTGCCTTTGGACCCTAGGCTTGGCCTAGTGGTTTAGTTTCTAACATTTGATTGATTCTTCAGGATGAAAAGGTGCAATGTTTATGGAGAATGATCCAAGTCAATTCAATTGATGTTGTTTGATGTTTGTACACTAACATAACTTTGTTTTGTAGGTTGTGAAGTTTGGGCTTGAGCTCATAGCTTGCCTTTGTTGTGCATTAGTTTGTATAGTCTGACTGATTAATACTTGCTGTTTATTTTTGTCTGTCTGAGTACTAACTGTGCTTGACTGTTTCCAGGTACTTTTAGTTGCTCAGTTCCTTGTGAACTTTTGCTTTGCTTTGGTTGATAAGAAATTTGCATTGAGGTATAACTTCCTAACTTCATGTAGTCTGGAGACCCGGTCTGTTATTTGGCCGGGCAAATAACTGTCTGAAGTCCTCCTTAAGAGGCGATGTTTGTGATTGTTTAATATTGTGCCTAAGCAGGTGAAGTCCTTAATCAAGGCAATTGGTGGAAGGTAGGGATATGCAATCTATCCCCCACTATTCTGTGTGTCGTCCCTCTGCTCACACGGCTGTGTGTTGATGCATTGGGGCACAAACCCAAGATCTGTGCTGTCGCACAATCGAGTCAGAGTCATTGAACGTAGAAGGGTCCCTCCATTCTGGACCCACGCTCCCTTGTCTGAAGCTCTCCCTGGTCAGGGATAAGAGCTGTGAGGTCTGATCCTCACTTCACCTTTCATCTGCTTCACCTTAGCCTCGTAATGGCAAGGTTAAGAGCAAACACAGCCCGTACAGATGACTTGCTGAGGCAGTCAAACCTATTGTGTGAGCCCACTTGTTTGGTTATAGTGCGTGCTATGTGGATATCTGTTTGAGATGCTTGTTCTCATTTGATGTATGCTTGAATTATTTTGTATGCTTGTATGCTTGCTTCTTTCCTGGATAGGAGTAGTTTGCTTATGCAAGTAGGATAGAAAACTGAACTTAGGGTAACGATGCATGACAACACTAGGCTCGAGTCCAGCTCCCTGGTAGTGTGTCTTCCCCTGGTTTCTGGCTAGTAATTCAGTCCCTTTCAGGGGAACTACATCGCCCTGATCCTTGTTCCAGACGAGGTATGTAGGCAGGAGGTCGTGCGAGACCTCTCCGGGCGCCTTTTTCTTTTTTGCGTGTGTTGTTTGACAAATGCTAGGCTCGAGTCCCCGACTCCTTAGCATGTTGTTGTTTGTTTGTGCTTTTTGGGTTCGGATGCCGACGTAAGCCCAGTGATTGGCTGTCGGGCTCCATGTTTGCCCTTTTGAATGCGTTTTGGTTCGGATGCTGACGTAATTCCATCAAGTGGTTGTCGGGCTCCATGTTTGCCACCCTGGTTTGTTTGTTTGTTTTGTGTTGTTTGGCGTGCGTAAGCCGAACTACAGTGGCTCTGATTCTCGTTCCAGACGAGATATGTAGGCATAAGGTGCGATACCTTATCGAGCTCTTTCCTCTTAACCCCACCTGCGTTCCCTGTGTGTGTGTGTGATGTTTTAGCAACCTATTCTTTATTTTAGAACGTGGATCCCGTCGAGTACGACGGACGTGAGGGGTGCTAATACCTTCCCCTTGCGTAACCGACTCCCTTACCCTTTCTCTTTGGTCGCAAGACCATTTCCTTTCCAGGTTTCTCTGAGCGTTTCCTTTCCCTATCTTGGGATAAATAACGCGCAGTGGCGGCTCTGTGTTGTGTTTTTATTTGAGTCCTGCCGGTTGATTTTTCGCAGGTTGCGACAGCTGGCGACTCTGCTGGGGACTATGAAAGATGTTGACCTGCGCTGGTCCATCTTCCCTAAGCGAGTCCTTCCTAGCGTTCTAGGATAGTTTAGGTTGCTTGTCTTGCTTTATTTATTGCATTTATTATTCTAACCAGTGTATATATTTGCATAAATATTTGCATGCATCATACTATCATTGTGCTGTCTCTTGTACAGGTGGTTCCTCTGTTGTGGGGTGGGTGTTCTGAGTGGGGCTAAAACCCAGGCCCGAGTATACACCTAGGGTTAGTGTGGTCTCGCGTTCCTCATTTGCTTTATCAGCATATTGTTGCAACGTGACATACCACAAGCCAGACGAGGTTCATTTGATAGTGCTTTCCTCTGTGGGGTACTCCACTTTGGTTGAGTTACTTCATCTGAACTATTGACTCTGGTGACCGATCATTTCCCGGATCTTTGGTTTAGACGATCTTAAGGGAGCTACAATGGCACACCCGAAAGGGCAAACCCATTGAGTATCTCCGCCCGATTGTCGAGACTATTATCCGTCTTAGGATAACCTGTTTAGAATTTACCTGTGAGGGGAGGGTGATTCTTTCAGATGCATGTTCAGATGGTGACTCAGATGGTGACTTTTTGTTCCGTGGATCAGAGTCCTATGTATAAGTCGGATTTATGGCCATTTATTGCGGTGACGCCGGAGTGCTGTCCGTGGTATTTATCAGTGGGGATCCGTTTATTTCAGGATTCCCCGGGCCGAGTTACTTATCAGTGGGGATCCGTTTATTTCAGGATTCCCTGGGCCGATTCAGATGATTGTGGTTATCAGATCAGTGAATCTCTGGTGATGATGGTGATGTATCAGTCAGTTCCGTTTATTTCGGAACCCTTGAGTTGGAATTATGGTTACATTTTCCTCAGATGGTTGTGGTCGGTTCAGAGATCAGGGCTGTGATTCAGAGCAACAGATGATCAGATGACTTGGAGGATGGCCCAGTGCATTGCATACATCTGCATCATTCTCATTTTGCATTCATCTGCACCAAACCTACGTTTAGCCATATGGGGAGTATTATGGATTGAGAATCTGGTTGAGACATCTTGAATTTCAGAATATGGATGTCAAAATGTTGTCTGTCTCGATGAAATCAGAATCAAAGGACGGAATCTTCCTCATATGGATAGACGTTGCATTCATGCATATTAACCTGTTTGCTGTTTTGCAGGAATCATTGCTCGCGCTCGTAGAGTCATCCCTTTGCACTCAACCCGTCCTCACAGATACTTCACCAGACGCAACACTCCTAGGCTGATGGATCTTCCGAGTACTGATCTCCTTGAGCTGAAGGACAAGATGACTGAGCTGATCAACATCATGCAGGGTTTTGCAGTTGGTCAGAAAGCTTTAGCAGATAAGGTTGAGAAGCTTGAGCGGGCTTCTGCAGCTAACAGTGTTGTTAACCTGGATGGTGTCTCCAACCAGGGGCGGGTTGGTTCCAGAGACGATGAAAAAAGAGCAACCGTAGGTATGGTGAACAACAATGCTGGTGGATTTGGTGCTGCTACTGGCGGTGGGCCCGGTCTGGGGCATAATCTGAAGGATAGTTTGTTCCCGCCATTCTACGGGTTTGATGATGACAGAGAGGAAGACAGAGAAGATGATCAGTTTTCGATGCACAATGAGCCTTTGGGTCAGTATGGTGCTCAGCCACAAAGCAAAGAAATTCAGTTACTGGCAGAGAAGATTAAAATGCTGGAAAGTTATGCCACTCCAGGGATGATCAACATGTCAAATATGGGAGGTTGAGGGGATTGTGATCCCACAGAAATTCAAGGCGCCCGCATTTGATAAATACAATGGGAGTTCCGGTCCAGAAACTCACCTTCAAGCTTTCGTTCGCAAGATTTCTGCGTACACGACGGATCAAAAGCTTTGGATGTACTTCTTCCAAGACAGTCTGCCTGGAGGATCCTTGGAGTGGTACACCAAGCTTAAGTCGTCCGATATCAAGAGCTGGCAGGATCTTGGTGACGCTTTCTTTAAACAGTATCAGTTCAACGCTGATATGGCTCCGAGTCGTACCCAGCTGCAGGGTATGTCTCAGAAGAATAACGAGGGGTTTAAAGAATATGCCCAAAGATGGAGGGAGTTGGCTGCCAGAGTTCAACCTCCTCTAGTGGACAGAGAGATGTCTGATCTCTTCATGGGTACCCTGCAAGGGGTTTTTGCTGAAAGAATGGTGGGTTGTCCCGTTACCAACTTTGCAGACATTGTGGTGGCCGGGGAGAGAATCGAAAGTTGGCTGAAAATGGGGAAGATACAAGGTAATGCTTCGTCATCAGGGTCGAAGAAGCCATTTGGGAACGGTCAGCGCAATAATGAGGGTAATACCAGTGCGGTCTACGCTCAGAGAGGACCCGGTAGGGATCGTAACTTCCAACACACCGCTGCGGTAACTATTCCTGCTGACAATCAGCCTGCACAACAGCAACAGCAGCGTCAGCCATTTCAGCAGAGGTCTCAGAGGGTAGGATATCCAGTCAGGAGGAGGATGAGTGATCGACATTTTGACAGGCCGCCTGTGACATATTCTTTCCTATTGAAAAAGCTGAAAGATATGGGGCTGGTACAGTTGAGGACTTTGGCACCTATGGGACCTAATCAAAGGCCAGCCAATTTTGATGAAAATGTCAAATGTGAATTCCATTCGGGTGCTCCCGGGCACAATGTAGAGGACTGCAAAGCTTTTAAGCACGTAGTCCAAGACCTGGTGGATTCAAAGGCTATTAACTTTGCACCGTCTCCAAATGTTAATGCTAATCCCATGCCGGCGCATGGTCAGGCAATGGTGAACGCAATTACTGAAGATTCAGATCACGTCTGTGGGATGGGTGAAGAGACTGATGGTAACTGCAAGTTTGATGGTTGGATAAAGCCGTGCGCACCAGGGATGGAAGTCCAGAACTGGAAGGCTTAAAAGATCAGCACTGACACTCATCCCGAAGAGTAATGATTTTCTGTTTTCAGTTTTATCTGCATGAAAGCCATACGTGTTGCCCGACACGTAATGGTCCATTGTAAGGGCCACCTCATGTTTAAATTTGCATTTCTGCATCATTAATAAATGGATGTTTTTCAGTCAAAAAGCGGTGTTCCCTGTTTTTCATTTATTTTTGCAGTTTAAAAACAAATAAAAATGGCAATGTTTGTTTTCATTTTTCTTTTTTGATTTGTCTCGTCCCAAAGTTCAAAAATAATTCTCCGGATCTCGTTGATAACAATTTGGTTACACCTCATATGACTTCGACAAACCGATCTATCTTGCTGAAGAAGAAGACGAAGAAGATTGTGATCTGCTGGAATTAGCCAGGTTGTCGAAACAAGAGGAGAAGGTGATTCAGCCGCATGAAGAGCGAATTGAGATTGTTAACCTGTGTACTGCCGAGGTCAGGAAGGAAAGGAAAATTGGAGCCGCTTCAGAGGCGAATCAAGAGCAGAATGGTAGCCCTATTGAAGGAGCATGTCGATACCTTCACCTGGTCATGTCAGGGTATGCCAGGGTCGGATACCGGTGTCACTGCGCACAAGTTACCGTGGAAAGGAGACTGTCCTCTAGAGGAGCAGAATGCCGGTGCTACTTGTCAGAAAGCCATGGTGACTTTGTTTCATGATATGATTCATCGTGAAATCAAATGCTATGACATGATAGCAAAGTCCCATACGGAGGTGGGGCATCTGGCTGACCGGGGCAAGTCGGTTGACTGGTTGAGACAATTCAAGCTGAGGTTGAATTCAAGTAAGTGCACTATCAGAGTGCGGTCCGGTAAGCTGTTGGGGTTCATTCTAAGGGAGGAATCGAGGTTCATCCTGCAAAAAAAAAAAAAAAAAAAAAAAAAAAAGAAAAAAAAAAAAGAAAAGCAATAAGAGATATGCCTGAACCGAGAACCGGAAAAAGAGGTTCGTGGTTTCTTAGAAAGATTGAACTACCTGTCATGGTTCACATCTCATCTAACAGCCACGTGCGAACCTATATTCAAGATGTTAAGAAAAAAAAAAGATCAAACGGTCAGGTGAAATAATGATTGCCAAGGGGCATCGAAAAGATAAAAGAAAGTTGCAGGAACCTCCGATTCTGTTGCCTCTCTATGGAAAGCGATTGTTAATCTGGTACTTGACAGCCGTCGAGGGGTCTACGAGGTGTATTGGGTCAGCATGACTAGTCTTGTCGAAAAGAGCATGCAATTTACCTAAGCAAAAAGTTTACCGACTGTGAAACAATACATTCACTGTTCGAGAAAACTTGATGTACTTTGGCATAGGCTGCTCGCCGACTGAGACAGTTTATGCTGGTTCATACCACTTTGTGGATTTCTAAGATGGATCCGATCAAGTATGTGCATGAGAAGCCAGCATTGACCGGACGGGATGTGAGAATGCAAAAGAATGCTGACTGATTTGTGATCCGCTCAGAAAGCAATCAAGGGGTGTATTGTCTGATTACATCTCTCTGCAACCCGTTGAGGTTATCAACCGATGAAGTTTGAGTTCCCTGATGAGGACATCTCGAGGTACTCAAATCGAAAGATTGAGGAACCGATCCCGGAGGAGGGGCCTGACCCCAAATCCGAACGGATTCTGATGTCTGATGGGGAGGTTAAGGAGAATAAGATTTTGTTGCCCGGATAACGTTTGAATACACCAACGACGGTGTGATTGAGTAGGAAACTGGTATCCTGGGTATTGATCTTCGGTGTGTCTACTGGGGCAACTCCTTTCTCATTGGTATATGGAATGGAGGCGGTATTACCTGTTGAGGTTCAGATTCCCTCTTTGAGAGTCCTGATGGACGTGAAGTTGCAAGAGGCTGAATGGGTAAGGACCCGGTATGAAGAGTTGAGCCTGATTGAGGAAAAGAGGCTAGCGGCTATCTGTCATGGGCAATTATATCAGCAGAGGATGAAGCGTGCTTTTGATAAAACGGTGCGACCTCGGGTATATCACGTAGGTGATATGGTGCTGAAAAGGATCCTTCCTCCTCAAAACGATCGAAGGGGCAAGTGGACACCGAATTATGAAGGTCCATTCGTGGTCAAGAAGGTTTTCTCTGGCGGAGCCTTGTTGTTAACGACCATGGATGGCGAGGATTTTCCATCCCCTGTGAATGCGGACGCAGTTAAAAAATACTCCGTATAAATAGACCCGCTGGACGAGAAGAATAAAATAGTCCAGGCAAAAATGGGCATCCCGGCGAACCAAAAAACAGAAAGAAAGGTTCGGGCAAAAATTAGGGATAAAAATGAAAAAATGTACACCCGGCAAGTCGAAAACCTGAACAGGCGACTTGGGCAAAAAAGGGTATCCCGGTGGACTGAAAACCCGAAAGGGCGGTCCAGGCAAAAGAGGGATTGAAACGAACAACTACGTCAGGCATGATCGTTTGCGCTTTGGTTAAAGCATCATGGATAATACCTGGTAGGGATCAGTTGGAATCGTCTTGTTCAGAAGGCAGAAAGCATGGAGAGTCTGAGGACATATGGGGTGTAACCGAGTTGGAACTCGATGAGATTGCGGGTTTCACATTGCCATTAGGATAGATTTTTCCTTTTGTGCGCGATCACCTCTTTTCAGGGATTGCTTCCTTTTGTATCGCTCAATTTGAGCCACGCTTTTCCAATCAATAAAATGCATATTCAGTCAAATAATTTTGTTTTTGTTTTTCATTACCGCTTTGATTGCAAAAACATCCAGATATTTTTGATAAAGAATCTTGCATTTTAAGACATACAGGTCCCTTCCAATGCATGTTTATAAGATTGAAAGCTTGAAATTTTATTTGGAAGGTTGAGTGACCCAAGTCTTGAAATCTTGACACGCCTGGGGCACGGTTTTATCTGACGATCTGTTTTGCAGGAACTGTTAGGTATTCGTCACTCACTTGCAGGTTGTGATGTGGAAGCTTTGTAATAGATCCCCAGAGAGTTCGCTCAGGGACGAATGAATGAAAACGACGAGAGGACGTCGAGACGTACGATGATCCTTTATGGTAATCAAGAAGACTTTTCAAAATCGGAAGGCTTGAAAGTATGTAATTCCCCGCAGGGTCCAATCAGGGGCGAGTGCATGTAGAAATTCCCCAGAGGGGAATGGTGAAGAGACGTCGAGACGTCCGAAGACCTTTGGAATTAATCAAGAAGACTCTTCAAAGTCGGAAGATTGAAATTTCTGTATACATCCCAGGAGTACGTTTCTCGTTGAGCGCGGAGCGAGTGGGAATACAAGATGATGGAGCAGAAAAGGTCCAGATGAGTCTGGGATTTCTCAAAAGTGGAAAGTTGATACGAGATTGGAAGGGGGATACCATGGTTCGACGAGTCGACGGGTGTTCCGTAACAACTTTTCTCATTCCCCAGCGTGGTCCCCAAGCAGAATTAGAGGACTAACTCCCTAGCAGATCCGAGGTCTGTGGCTTCCCCAGCCGAGTCAGGATGGTTATCCCCGGCAGGTAAACGATGTTTCCTCAGCAGCCAGGATCGAAGGTTGCTATCCCCGAGTGGAGCGGGTTTCAATGAAATATATCTCCAGCAGTGTTCATCCTACCAGTGGATTGGATAAGTTTCCATAGCAGATGGATTTTTGCATCCCCAGCTGAGTGTATCCTACGTGTGGATTGCATGGGTTGTCCCCAGCGGAGTAGCATTCGTTTTCCCTAGCAGGGTCAGGATGGTTATCCCCGGCAGGTGTAAAACGGTATTTCCTCAGCAGCCAGGTCTGGAGGTTGCTACTCCCCGAGTGGAGCGGGTTTCAATGAAATATATCTCCAGCAGTGTTCATCCTACCAGTGGATTGGACGAGTTTCCGTAGCGGACGAATTTCTGCATCCCCGGCTGAGTGTATCCTACGTATGGATTGCATGGGTTGTCCCCAGCGGAGTAGCATTCGTTTTCCCTAGCAGGGTCAGGATGGTTATCCCCAGCAGGTGTCAGATCAATGCTTCCCCAGACGCCAGGCCTGGAGGTGGCTGTTTCCCAGCAGAGTATCTGTGAGCATCTCCCCAGTGAAGTCGTCAGGTATCTGTGAGGGTTTTCCGAAGCAGAGTCGGGATTGATATCCCTAGCAAGTCAAAGATTGTTGTATCCCCACAGAGTGTTGGTGGTGCTGTTTCCCAGCAGTTTCCCGAGCGGATTGGGTGCAAAGGAGGTTCTTCCCCAGCAAGGGTTACCTTTTCCCAGCGGCAGTGGTATTCCCCAGCAGGGTGGAATCGGAGAATTGACGAGTTCCTCGGCAGAGTGTCTCGAGCTCCTCAGAAGAGTCCCTTGAGGGGGATGCTTTTTATGCATTCATCATGTAAATAAGCATAGCATATTGCATAGAAAAAATAATAAATCGCGTAGCATTTCCATAATTATGGAGCATTACGCAGAAAAAGATCATGCATCATATTGCAAGCATAGAGCTAGTCTCAAGCCGTGGTTACTGTTTGAGAGGTGGTTGTGCCAGAAAGCGAAGATGTTACTCTGTGGAGTTTAGCATCATGACGTCAGATCAGCAATGTTCCCCAGTAGTGCGATATTGGAGGAAATGTTTCCGTCGGACAGAGATGGAAATAAAATCTGAGGACGTTACGCGATCAGCGCGATTCAAGCCGTGGTTACCGCTTGAGGATTGGTTTTATCAGACAGTGAAGGTGTTACTCCGAGGAGTCTAGCATCATGGTTTTAATCAAGGATATTCCCCAGTAGTACGATACTGGAGGGTAAGTTTCTGTCGGACAGAGATGGAAATAAAATCAGAAGACGTTACACGATCAGCACGATTTCGGGGTCCAAAAAGAAAAACAAGAAAGAAGATAATTCCCAGCTAAACGCGAAGTGTTTGTCTGCCAGGGTTGAATAGAGAGCAGTCAGCTCAGGGCTTGTCATCCTCAGCACGGGTCGTTGTGGCAGTCCGGCCAGTTTCCGATTTCCAGATCGAAGAGGTTCTCAACAGTCAGGACGAAGAACTTGTGGCACTCCGGCCAGTTTCCGATTTCCAGATCGAAGAGGTTCTCAACAGTCAGGACGAAGAACTTGTGGCACTCCGGCCAGTTTCCGATTTCCAGATCGAAGAGGTTCTCAACAGTCAGGACGAAGAACTTGCGGTAATCCGGCCAGTTTCCGATTTCCAGATCGAAGAAGTTTCCGATTTCCAGATCGAAGAGGTTCTCAACAGTCAGGACGAAGAACTTGTGGCAGTCCGGCCAGTTTCCGATTTCCAGATCGAAGAGGTTCTCAACAGTCAGGACGAAGAACTTGCGGCAATCCGACCAGTTTCCGATTTCCAGATCGAAGAAGTTTCCGATTTCCAGATCGAAGAGGTTCTCCACAATCCGGACGAAGAACTTGTGGCACTCCGGCCAGTTTCCGATTTCCAGATCGAAGAGGTTCTCAACAGTCAGGACGAAGAACTTGTGGCACTCCGGCCAGTTCCGATTTCCAGATCGAAGAAGCTCATGATGATTAGATCGATGCAGCTTGCGGCAATCCGGCCAGTTCCCCGGTATCCAGACCGAAGTGGTATCCAGACCGAAGAGGTGTCCAGACCAAAGTGGTGTTCAGGCCAAGAAAATGAAAAAGGAGAGCGGGGTTCAAATGCAGAGATCCGAGGATCGTTAGCGCAGAAAATTCCGGGGTTCAAGAAAATATAAAATAGAGAAAACCTTGGGGTTCAAGAAAAGCAGAAAAAGAGGATAATAATCCCGAGCGGATGAGTGGTGTTCAGGCCATAGTTATCCCTGCGTTACCATTTATTTTGGTATCCAGGTCGACGTCGCTGTTTTGGGGTTCAAGCTGAGTTTTTTCCGTATCAGACGGGTTTGTTCAGAGGTTGTTTCTTCGCCGATTCTGGCAGGCGTTGTTAATTATTTTCCCATCAGAGCGCAAATTGTTCGTCTGTTCTTGGTATTCAATCACTCTTCATCCTGATCATCTGAAAGCCGAGGCTATTCATATCGACAGGTTCACAGTGGATTGAATAGGGGCAGCTGTAACACCTCAAAATTTGCCCTCCTCTCTTGGGACTAAGCTTAACATATTGCATACATTTTAGGTCATTAGGCATTGCATATTGCATATCATGTGGTTACATTGTGCAAGTCATCCTCTCAAGTCTTGTTCAGAAGATGAGGAAGTCAAAGGGCAAGCCTAGGGTTTTATTGACTGATCATTGGCCATCTGAGGATTGGGCTGTGAATTAGGGTTTTATGATTCTCCAAAGGATATTGGTCTTCATCTTGATTGAAGTGATACATCATCATCATCAGGGTTGGATTTCACCAAGTGATGGAAGCACATTCCTTGAGATTAGGGTTTTGACCACTGGTCAACCCTAATCAGTTGCATTGGGCCAGTCAGGGCATAATCAGGAGATGGGGTCTATGATGGCTATGGGGTTCATTATATGATTATATGGAGATTATTGAGGCTAGGGTTTCACCCTTGAGCCATTTCATCAGGAGAATGGGGCTCAGATTGATCTATGCTTGGCCAAATTCATCTATCAGTTGAAAAAGTCAACTGTGGTCAACTGTGCATGATTTAATGGATTTGGAGGTGAAAATGAGTTAGATACACTTCATTCATGTTGGAACAAGTGTTATTTGACATCTCAAAGCTTAAGAATGAAGAAAATCAAGTCAGGACAAAAACTGCCAAAAATAGAAAGTGACTTGTAATTGAAGTTTCCAAAAATGGAAAGTTTTTGACCTCAAAATTACATGTCCAAGGAAGCTTCAAATGAAAATTTGTTCAACATGAAAGTTGTAGATCTTGATCTCACCTTTCCAAAAAGTCCAAGAACTTGAAAATCCCATGTATGGTTGTCATGTTATGGTCCAGTGAATTTCAGAAATGACCCATAATCAGGAGGCCATAATTTCCACATGGAGCATCCAAATTGGGAGTTCTTTATATGCATAAACTCCATTTGACATGTACTTTCATGGTGCATAATTGGATTTCTTCAAAAATGGTCAATGCAAAAAGTCAAATTTCAACTGGACAGTTAAATGAACCAGGGGCAAAATTGTCCAACTTGTGAAATAATTGGAATTTTTGGATGGGGATTTTTGCAACACCTCATAAATGGCATTTGAAACTTGTTGGAATATTCATAACATGCCAAGGCTTCATGGTTTGGAAATTGGCTTTTGAAATGGACTTGAAGATGAACACATAAGCCATCACATAGTGAAAATGAGAAATACAACTCCAATGAGCATGCAACAAGTGGCAATAACTCATGACAGGTGTTTAGAAGGTGTATGAGGTGGCAGTGAGCTGTCATGAGCTGGCACATGAAATGACCATTTTGCCCCTAGCTTGAAAATGACACTTTGTTAATCATTTGGCATTTTGTTAATTGGTGTGATTAAGTGGTGATTAATCAAGAGTATATAATCCTAATCATCTCTAAATCATAACAGAATTCATACTTCCCCAAAATCAGATCCAAATTCATCACATTCTCTCAAATTCTCCAAGAACCTCTCAAGAACACATTGAACAAGAATTCATCAAATCTTCTTCAATTCTTGCTCAAATGCGAAAATTCTTGTTGCATTGATCTTCAATCATCATATACTCCAGCTGTTTTTGGATTTCATCATCGAATTCACCCTAATTCGCAGCTGTACAAGATTGCATCCTTCATGGCAAATCGAGTTTTCATGCACTAGGAGTGAAGTCAATGGAACCTAAGCCTTGCATCTAACTTCCACAAGCCTCTACTCCATCTGTTTGAGGTCAAAGCACGCAAAGAACAGCAAGAACATCACTGCCATATCAGGTACCTCAAAATTCGAACATCACGGTTCTTCAATTACTTGGATGCGTTCTGTAGAGTGTTGAATGTAGATCGTAGTGATGTGTTTAGTTTTGCAAATGGATAACTGTAGCGTGTGAAATCTGGATTGAAAGTTTTGATGTGAAACCCTAACTCGATCGATTCAGAAGATTTAGGAATAGTTAGGTTAAATTAGGTTGATATTTGAGGTCCTCATGTTGAGACGGTTCCATTGACTATTCGCATGCTGATTTTGGTGATGGTTTGAAATTCACGTGTTCTTGGTGTGCCTGGGTTGAAGACGATGGTTTTTTGAAAAATAGGCTGGTTGATCCGTAATTTCGTTTGAAAATTTGAATAATGTGTTTACCGCGTTACTGTTCCTGTTATTTACGAAAGTGCCATTAGTTAATTCATTTAATTAATTTAATTCATTAGAAATCATAATCACTTTAGAAAATTCATAAAAAATTAATAAAAAATCAGAAAAATATGTGGATTTTTTTGTTGACTTCCTAATTGACTGTAGAATTTTATTGACCTATTGATTGAAGTTGTGCCTGGTAGAAATTGTGTTTGACCTAGGGTTGATTAACATGTGATATATTTTGATACACTTTGCCATATCCATTGTGAAATCCTCATGCTCTAAAAGAAATGCTTGAAAATTTTTGTGATGATTGTAGACTGGTTGATGGTTATTTACATGTACATTTTGTGAATTTTGGATTCCTGGTGATTGAGTTATGAATTTTGGAACCTAGGTGTGACAATTTGTGTCACACCTCATTATGTCAACTTGCTGGATTTATTTGAATGACCTAGGCTTGTTGAATTGATATGAAATTTTGCATGGATGTTCATGAACATGTTAAGATGCTATGTGAATTTTTGTGGAATTTTATGTGGCATTTTCAAATTGATTGCTATTTTTCATCTCTGTTGGTCAATTGTGCAAGCTTGTGTGACATAGGTTGGTAGATCTTATGTGAAATGCTCATGTGGTATTGGATAATCATGAAATTTGGTATGATGGTTATAGACACATGATAGGACATGATGCTTTTGGTCCCACTCATTTCTTTACTGTTTTCATTGACTTGTGAATTTTTGAATTGAATGCATGTGTTGGTATTGTGATTTGGAGCATGTAATTGTGTCTGTTTTTGTTGATTTCCGTTGACATGGTTTCCTTTGTCCAATTAAGCTAAAATTTGATATGCTGGACCTTGATTATGTCCTGTTTAGGTGTAAATTATTTGGGGATTTTTGGAATTGTTTTGATATGGAATTGGATGCAATAGTTCTGTTTGGATGTTTGGTGTTCCATTTGACATAAGTTGACATGTTTTGGTCATGAAATGAATGTGGTGGATGATTTAAATATGGGACCAATTGTGTTGGCTTTTGTTTGACATTAATTTGAGTTTGGTTGATAATACCTTGCTGTTTAGGAATTTTTCTTGCCTTTGGACCCTAGGCTTGGCCTAGTGGTCTAGTTTCTAACATTTGATTGATTCTTCAGGATGAAAAGGTGCAATGTTTATGGAGAATGATCCAAGTCAATTCAATTGATGTTGTTTGATGTTTGTACACTAACATAACTTTGTTTTGTAGGTTGTGAAGTTTGGGCTTGAGCTCATAGCTTGCCTTTGTTGTGCATTAGTTTGTATAGTCTGACTGATTAATACTTGCTGTTTATTTTTGTCTGTCTGAGTACTAACTGTGCTTGACTGTTTCCAGGTACTTTTAGTTGCTCAGTTCCTTGTGAACTTTTGCTTTGCTTTGGTTGATAAGAAATTTGCATTGAGGTATAACTTCCTAACTTCATGTAGTCTGGAGACCCGGTCTGTTATTTGGCCGGGCAAATAACTGTCTGAAGTCCTCCTTAAGAGGCGATGTTTGTGATTGTTTAATATTGTGCCTAAGCAGGTGAAGTCCTTAATCAAGGCAATTGGTGGAAGGTAGGGATATGCAATCTATCCCCCACTATTCTGTGTGTCATCCCTCTGCTCACACGGCTGTGTGTTGATGCATTGGGGCACAAACCCAAGATCTGTGCTGTCGCACAATCGAGTCAGAGTCATTGAACGTAGAAGGGTCCCTCCATTCTGGACCCACGCTCCCTTGTCTGAAGCTCTCCCTGGTCAGGGATAAGAGCTGTGAGGTCTGATCCTCACTTCACCTTTCATCTGCTTCACCTTAGCCTCGTAATGGCAAGGTTAAGAGCAAACACAGCCCGTACAGATGACTTGCTGAGGCAGTCAAACCTATTGTGTGAGCCCACTTGTTTGGTTATAGTGCGTGCTATGTGGATATCTGTTTGAGATGCTTGTTCTCATTTGATGTATGCTTGAATTATTTTGTATGCTTGTATGCTTGCTTCTTTCCTGGATAGGAGTAGTTTGCTTATGCAAGTAGGATAGAAAACTGAACTTAGGGTAACGATGCATGACAACACTAGGCTCGAGTCCAGCTCCCTGGTAGTGTGTCTTCCCCTGGTTTCTGGCTAGTAATTCAGTCCCTTTCAGGGGAACTACATCGCCCTGATCCTTGTTCCAGACGAGGTATGTAGGCAGGAGGTCGTGCGAGACCTCTCCGGGCGCCTTTTTCTTTTTTGCGTGTGTTGTTTGACAAATGCTAGGCTCGAGTCCCCGACTCCTTAGCATGTTGTTGTTTGTTTGTGCTTTTTGGGTTCGGATGCCGACGTAAGCCCAGTGATTGGCTGTCGGGCTCCATGTTTGCCCTTTTGAATGCGTTTTGGTTCGGATGCTGACGTAATTCCATCAAGTGGTTGTCGGGCTCCATGTTTGCCACCCTGGTTTGTTTGTTTGTTTTGTGTTGTTTGGCGTGCGTAAGCCGAACTACAGTGGCTCTGATTCTCGTTCCAGACGAGATATGTAGGCATAAGGTGCGATACCTTATCGAGCTCTTTCCTCTTAACCCCACCTGCGTTCCCTGTGTGTGTGTGTGATGTTTTAGCAACCTATTCTTTATTTTAGAACGTGGATCCCGTCGAGTACGACGGACGTGAGGGGTGCTAATACCTTCCCCTTGCGTAACCGACTCCCTTACCCTTTCTCTTTGGTCGCAAGACCATTTCCTTTCCAGGTTTCTCTGAGCGTTTCCTTTCCCTATCTTGGGATAAATAACGCGCAGTGGCGGCTCTGTGTTGTGTTTTTATTTGAGTCCTGCCGGTTGATTTTTCGCAGGATGCGACATAACCTTGAATTGGCAAGTCGGATTGAGTTGGGCGGAGGTAACCTTGGTGTAGATGAGTTTCCTTCTGGGTTTCCTTTAGGGTTGCTCTGAATTCTCTGGGTTAGCCTCCAGGGTTTGTTGTGCCTTCTTTCTATCTCTCGATTTTCGTTTTCCTTCGTTCTCCCTTTTTCTGACTGAAGTTGTGGTATTTATAGTGCTCTTTTTATGACCTAATGGGCTCAGAATGAAGCCCAGCATTTTCTGGTATTCGCAAGCTTCGCTAGGCGAGTGGCGTAGCAAAGGGTTCGCTAGGCGAAGGAATTGCTCGCCTAGCGAGCAAACCAGTTTAGGCCATTTTCTGGATTTTGTCGTCTGTGTGCTGGGTCCTTGTTCTTTTAAGATCAATGCCTTGAAAAAATAAGTTGGAATGCCTTAGAAATGCCTTGTAATATTAACGGGCAAATTTTGGGGTATGACAGCTGCCCCTGTTCAATATTCTTGAACCGAGAGATTTAGAATGGTATGTACGCCATTCGTGGTCTGGAGGTGGAAGATTATTGAACACTAGAATGCCCCAAAAATTTGCACTTGTTAATCAGAAGTTATTCCTGATGGAGATGGGCTTAAAGATGCCATCCAGGAAGTTTGATGATGAAAGATCAGAATGGATCATACGCTGCTGGGGATAAAGGATCAGAATGGACCATATGCTAGATCGTATCTGAGTTGCAGAATGAGCCGTACGTTAGGCTGTATCTGACGAAGGTAGAATCAGAATGGATCGTACGCTAGATCGTATCTGAGTTGAAGATCCAAATGGGTCGTACGTTAGACCGTATTGGAGTTGCAGAATGAGCCGTACGTTAGGCTGTATCTGAAGAAGAAGGTAGTCGTACGCTAGACTACACCCCGGAATGTACCGTACGCTAGGAAGTATCTGAGGATTTGAAGATCCAAATGGGTCGTACGTTAGACCGTATTGGAGTTGCAGAATGAGCCGTACGTTAGGCTGTATCTGAAGAAGAAAGTAGTCGTACGCTAGACTACACCCCGGAATGTACCGTACGCTAGGCAGTATCTGAGGATTTGAAGGTCAGAATGGATCGTACGCTAGATCGTATCTGAGTCGAAGGAGTCATATGTTGAGCTGAATCAGAATGAACCGTACGTTAGGCTGTATCTGATAGTATTTGTTGTATTTGCAGTAAATGTCTGGGATGGGCTTAAAGATGCCACCATTAGGAGGATATCAGACTGCTTGTCAGAATGAATGTTCATATGGATTGTATCTGAGAGGTGTAGTTGAATCTTGAACGTAATTGATAAAGATGTCCGTCTGAATGGATCTTTACTCTAACAGTATCAGGAGGATAATTAACCTGAAAAAAATAAAGTTAGCTTCATGCTATGTCATGATGCATGAGATGTTTTATGCTTTCGGAAATAAATGCGAATGTTGTAGGCATGCGTATGCTGTGAAATGATGTAATGAATGAACTATGCATGAGGAAGGTTCTTTCAGGGGAAAATAAATCCCAATATTCTGGTTGGGAACATTTGTATCGATGACCCTCTCTTAGCTGGGGATACTTGATTTCTGTCTGATGGTAGAGATATTCAACAGAGTCTGGCTGGGGGATGGAAGAGATAATCAGTCTGTTTAGCGATGCCAATTTCTTCTGGGGAGTGACTGTTTTTTTTTTTGGGGAATAGGATTAGTGACCGGATTCCTTGGAACGCATGATTAGACCTTCTCCTCGATCCTGAAGCCTTTTAGTAATTGCTATTGCTATTTTATGCATGTATTTTCGGTAAGCATCAATCATGTTCAAACGCATATACTCATTCGAATTAAATCAATGGACGTTTATGCAAACAAAACAGAGAGAGTAAAACAAAAGCATTTTTTAGAAATAAAATTGTATTGATTTTTGAAAGAGGGCCTATAAACAGGCAATTTGAGTACAAGGAGACAGAAATCCTAGTAAGAGGAAATTGTCAAGAAAACAAAGAGAAAGCTATGCAGAAAAAGTCCCATCGATATTAGCTCCACTACCGTCATTATGTCTTCAAGCATCTCATCTCCTGCTGTCGGATGGAAGTGATTGGCTTGTTCAGTCCCTTTGACTTGGATGAAGCTGACCGAGAATGGGACATAGTCGTACGCTTTAATCCCTAATTTTTGCCTGGACCGCCTTTTCAGGTTTTCAGTCCACCAGGATACCCTTTTTTGCCCAAGCCGCCTTTTCAGGTTTTCGACTTGCCGGGTGTACGTCTTTATATGTTTATCCCTAATTTTGCCCGAACCCTTTTGGTTCGCCGGGATGCCCTTACTTTTGCCTAGATACGTCGACCTAGCGGGTCTCTTTTATGCGTAGTATTTTTTAACTATGTCCGCGTTCACAGGATGCGGGAAGTTTTCGCCATCCATTGTAGCGAGTATCATGGCTCCACCGGAGAATACCTTCTTAACTACAAATGGCCCTTCGTATGTGGGAGTCCATTTGCCTCTGGGATCACCTTGTGGTAGAATGATACGCTTGCACTACGCCAAAAACTGGAATAGACAGCGCACCTTAGAGGGCGCTTTATTACAAAAGCGCACTCTAAAGTGAAGCGAAAAAATAAGGAGTGAACAACTGGAATAGACAGCGCACTTTAGAGGGCGCTTTTGTAATAAAGCGCCCTCTAAGGTGAAGCGAAAAAATAAGGAGGAGATAGAGGGACAACAATACAGGGCGCTTTTTAGAAAGCGCCCTCTAAGGTTACCCTTAGAGGGCGCTTTTAAAAAAGCGCTCTATAAGTCCATGTGCATTTCCAGTTTATAAAGCGCTTTTGGAAAGCCTTAGAGAACGCTTTCATAAGCGCCCTCTTAGACCCCCTTTAGAGGGCGCTTTTTTTCCACAAGCGCCCTCTAAGGTCCCCTTTAGTAAACATTAAAATTATAACATACTGCACGTTTTGTTATTTCACTCTCTGTTATTTTCGTTCTTTTTCACGTTAGGGTTCTCACTGCTACGATTTTCGCTACTTCTAAGGCGTTCTCCTTCCACCTCTGTTAGATCTACGACGTTTCCTCCTTCTATTAATTCGTTGTTAGCTGATCGATTTTGACACCATAGGTATTTTTCTAATCTTCATATTACTTGGTTTCTCTTCTGACGTTCGCTATTGTTCATTTTTGGTGCTGTTCAGGTTCGACCGAAAGGAAACTAAATTTGTAACGCTCCAAATTTATCAGACCATAATCTGAACAATATTTACATGTCATTTAGGTTCTTGCTACGATTTTAACTTTGTAGTTAGCAGACAAATCTGGTCGTCGGCTTTTACTTATTGTGAGTCTGAGCTTTTTCGATAATTTTTGCATTCACATTACTATTTGTTTGGAGGGTAATAAGAGATTAATCAAAATCTCCTATTGCAGGTTTCTTCATCTGCAATGGCTTTGAGTCTTTTGGTTGTTTCAATATCATTCTACTTGAAGGTAATAATAATTTTTTTGTTTGTTATATTTTTTGAACATTTTTTTTTGTTTATTTTTATATATATAATACATTAACTAGATATTACACATGCATTCATGCATAAATGTTCAGAAATTTGTAACACAGATTCACAGGATTATATATCAGTAAATTCTTCTTTATATTTTTGGTTTTTTATATGGATAATATATTTTATGTTGAATTTGCTCTCAGGAATATATATCACCAGATTTTGATTTATATGCGACATTGAGCCTCGTATCGGTGGCTGGAGTTGTGGTGTGTAAATACAACTTTATTACACAAATGATGGTTTCTATTGTTTGTTTCCCTAACTTCATTATTATAAACTTTCAATTTCTTTCAGGTCATGGTTATTGCATTCTCTCTGGGATTAGGAGCAATGCCATGGATTATAATGTCTGAGGTACAATTTTCTTCAATAATAATATGCATGACAACCCTATATGAACAAACCTTTGTTGTAATATAATGTGATAGTTGATATGTTGAATATATTTTACATAATAGATTCTTCCGATTAACATCAAAGGCCTAGCTGGAAGTTTTGCAACACTTGCCAATTGGTTCTTTTCCTGGTTGGTTACAGTAACAGCAAATTTGCTCTTGGATTGGAGTTCGGGAGGTTTGTGTGCATTGCCTATGTTAATTTTCTATAAATATCTATTGATTCTAACCAGAAGCTTCCTATGTTTTTATCAGGAACCTTCACAATATATACTGCAGTGTGTGTTTTCACAGCAGGATTTGTTGCCATTTGGGTCCCCGAGACAAAGGGAAAAACTCTTGAAGAAATACAACAGTTTTTCAGATGAAGTTTCCTTTCGAGTAGCACTTCAGCTAGTGTTCACTCATGTATTCACATTCATATTTTTTTTTCTGAATCAACTCAATTCATTTTTGTGCTCTTTGGTCTTGTTAAATATGAAAAATATCAAGGGGCAAGGGATACTTGAAAGTATCAATTGATATTTGTTTAGATGGAGATGTTCCATTGTCGTCAAGCCTCATTCGCGTAGATGATGATGCTGGATATTTGAAAGTATCCCTCTACGACAATGGAACATGTCCATCTAAACAAATATCAATTCTATCTTCAAAAGATAAGGGACCAAAAATATAAGGGGATTACGCAGCAAATCGAGTCAGTTGCATAAAAAAAAAGGTATAAACACAATTATATGATATTTATGGATAGAAAATGTTAATTCTTGATCTTATACTTCACCTAACTAATTTTATGATATTTTAGGTTCATGCTATTGATATTGAACAAAAAGAGGTTGTTGCTAAGAAGACTGCTGCTAGCAAAAAAAACATACATCTCAGAGATGCTTTTGCTACTTAGTTTTATTTCTTTTTAAGTTATGAATTGGTTGTATATTTAGAATCTTTAGAAGTTAAACGATTATATATCAGTGGATTGTTGTATATGTATGGATTGTTGTATATAAGGCTTGTTGAATGCAATGTGTGAAAAAGGGCTTCAAATTATACAGTTTTGGGTGTACTGCTTCAATATACAGGTTGTCTAAAATAAATAAAAAAATATAGCGCTTTTAAAAAAAAAAAATTTAAATAACCACCCACTTTAGAGGGCGCTTCCCAAAATAAGCGCCCTCTAAACCCTTTAAATTTCCACTTTAGAGGGCGCTTTCCAGTAAAAGCGCCCTCTAAACCCTTAAAAGTTTCCACTTTAGAGGGCGCTTTCCAGTAAAAGCGCCCTATAAACCCTTAAATGTTTCCACTTTAGAGGGCGCTTTCTTTAAAAAACGCCCTCTAAAGTGGCCCTTAAAGGGCTTAAAGAGCCACTTTAGACAGCACTTTCACCAGGAAAAAAAGCGCTGTCTTTACCTATTCCAGCGCCAGATTAGAGGGCGCTTTAAAGCGCTGTTATAGGCCAAAAAAAGCGCCCTCTTTTCCCTTATTTGGCGTAGTGTTGATCACCAAGTCGCCAATTTGATACACCTGTCTCTTGACTCTTTTATTAAATGCCTGGGTCATGCGCTTCTGATATATCTGCCCATGACAAACAGCCGCAAGTCTCTTTTCATCAATCAAATTTATCTGATCGAGTCGAGTCTGAATCCATTCACCCTCGTCTAAACCTGCCTCTTTCATGATTCTTAGAGAAGGAATCTGAACTTCCACTGGTAAGACGGCTTCCATGCCGTAGACTAAAGAGAAAGGAGTTGCCCCTGTCGAAGTGCGTATTGAAGTGCGATAACCATGAAGGGAAAAAGGTAACATCTCATGCCAGTCTTTGTATGTTACTGTCATTTTTTGTATGATCTTCTTAATATTCTTATTAGCAGCTTCCACAGCGCCGTTCATCTTTGGCCGGTACGGAGAAGAGTTATGGTGTTTTATTTTGAACTGCGTGCAGAGTTCAGTAATCATCTTGTTGTTCAAATTAGTACCATTGTTAGTGATAATTCTTTCAGGGATGCCATATCGACAAATAAGACTATTCTTGATAAACCGTGCTACCACATTCTTGGTAACAAAAGCAAATGAGGCTGCCTCTACCCACTTTGTAAAGTAATCAATAGCAACAAGGATGAAACGATGTCCATTAGAAGCAGTAGGTTTAATCTCTCCAATCATATCAATGCCCCACATTGCAAAGGGCCACGGTGCTGTCAACACGTTCAATGGAGCAGGAGGCACATGTACTTTATCCGCATAGATCTGGCACTTGTGACAAGTTCTGGAGTGATGGTGGCAATCAGCTTCCATGGTAGACCAATAATACCCTGATCTCAGAATCTTCTTGGCCATTGTATGTCCACTAGAATGAGTCCCAAAGATACCGTCATGCATGTCTTCCATGATCTTTTCTGCTTCCTTTTTATCCACACAGTGAAGCAGAGTCGAATCATGATTACGTTTGTATAATACTCCATTACTCAGAAAGAATTTAGCGGAGAACTTCCTCAGAAATTTTCTGTCATTGATGGATACCCCTTCAGGGTATTCCTGAGCTTCTAAATATCTTTTTACTTCGTGGAACCAAGGTTCCTCTTCTACTTCATCCGCGTTAAGTTCATAACAATAGGCTGGTTCATCTAATCGTTCAATAGTGATCCTGGGAGCTTCATTGTCCCACCTGACTTTGAACATAGATGACATGGTGGCCAAGGCGTCTGCCAACTGATTCTCTTCTCGTGGAATATGTTTGAATGTAATCTTTTCAAAGTATGGGATTAATGTCAACACCCGCTCTCGATAAGGGATGAGATTCGGATGTTTAGTGTCCCATTCTCCTTTGATCTGACTGATTACTAAGGCTGAGTCTCCGTATACGCTTAAAAACTTGATTCTTAGGTTTATAGCAGCTCTGAGTCCCAAAATGCAGGCTTCATACTCAGCCATGTTATTGGTACAATCAAAGCATAGTCTAGCAGTGAAAGGAGTATGGCAACCCTTGGGGGATATGATTACAACACCAACACCATTGCCCAATGCATTAGAAGATCCATCAAAAACCATAGTCCATCGGGATCCCAGTTCGGGTCCTTCATCCGGTTCAGGTTCTTCATAATCAGTAACAAGCATGACATCCTCATCTGGGAACTCAAAATTCATAGATTGATAATCATCCACTGCCTGATGAGCTAAATGATCAGCTAACACGCTTCCTTTGATTGCTTTCTGGGTAGTATACTGGATATCATACTCTGTTAAAATCACCTGCCATCTTGCTATTCTTCCGGAGAGGGCAGGTTTCTCAAATATGTATTTGATAGGATCCATCTTAGAAATCAATAAAGTGGTATGATTCTACATATACTGTCTTAGTCGGCGAGCAGCCCAGGCCAAAGCACAACAAGTTCTCTCGAGCAGTGAGTATCTTGTTTCATAGTCGGTAAACTTTTTGCTAAGGTAGTATATGGCATGCTCTTTTCGACTAGACTCGTCATGTTGCCCCAACACACACCCCATTGAATTTTCTAACACGGTCAAATACATAATTAGAGGTCTTCCTTCAACTGGTGGCATCAGAATTGGAGGTTCTTGGAGGTACTTCTTGATTTTGTCAAAAGCTTCTTGACATTCATCATTCCACATCATCTCTTGATTTTTCCTCAGTAACTTGAAGATGGGTTTGCAGGTAGCGGTCAAATGGGAGATAAACCGGGCAATATAATTCAAACGTCCCAAGAAACCTCTAACTTCTTTATCTGTACCGGGAACTGGCATTTCTTGAATAGCTCTCACCTTGGCCGGGTCAACCTCAATTTCTCTGCCACTGACAATAAATCCCAAGAGTTTACCGGATCTTACTCCAAAGGTGCATTTGTTCGGGTTCAATCTCAGCTTGTATTTCTTCAACCTCTCAAACAATTTGTACAAATGGTCGAGATGTTCTTCTTCAGTATGAGATCTGGCTATCATGTCATCCACATATACTTCTATTTCATGATGAATCATATCATGGAACAAAACCACCATAGCACGCTGGTACGTTGCCCCAGCGTTCTTTAAACCGAATGGCATTACTTTGTAACAGAAAGTGCCCCATTGCGTCACAAACGTAGTTTTTTCCATGTCTTCAGGTGCCATCTTGATCTGGTTATAACCCGAGAATCCATCCATGAATGAGAATACTTTGTGTTGAGCGGTGTTATCTACCAGAACATCAATGTGCGGAAGTGGGAAGTCATCTTTGGGACTCGCTTTATTCAAATCTCTGTAATCTACACACACTCGCACCTTACCATCCTTCTTCGGCACTGGTACCACATTAGCAACCCATTGGGGATAAGAAGTAACGGCTAGAAAACCGGCATTGAACTGTTTCATAACTTCGGCTTTGATTTTCTCAGACATCTCAGGACGCATGCGACGAACCTTTTGCTTAACAGGATGACAATCTTCCTTCATCGGCAAACCATGTACTACTATATCAGTATCCAGTCCTGGCATGTCTTCATAAGACCAAGCAAAAATCTCAATATAGTCATGTAACATCTGAATCAATCTTTCCTTGACACTGTTTCCCAAGCCTGCTCCTATTTTGACTTCTTTCTTGTCCACTTCATTACCCAGATTTACAATTTCGATTGGCTCTTCATGCGGTTGTATAGTCTTTTCTTCTTGCAGTACCAGTCTGGCAAGCTCTTCAGGCACTTCACAATCTTCCTCCCTTCCATCCTCGGTTTGGTAGATCGGATTTTCAAAGTCATAATTAACAGTAGCAGAACTATTATCAACAGGATCCAGAGTGGATATGGAGCTGCAATTTGTTACGTGAGTGTGTGTAAGAAAACATAGCTTGTTCGAAAGATGACAGGAAAGATAAAGAGCGCAATATTTGAATGCAAAACGTCCATTGATTTATTGAATGTGAATATGCTTATGAAAATGACAAAACCCTTAACAAATTAGCTATTGTGCCCCGGGCATAGACACAATGCTTTAAGAAGTTCAATTTAAAAATTTGCAACACTAAAATAGACAATAACAATTACTCCTGGCTAAAGGAAATCGGGATAGTGTCTTCAGCCTTTCAATTATTGAGTCCGTCACCAACTGTTGGGAAAATCCAGCTATCCAAGTCATAATCGCTATCAGCATCTTCTACAGCATTAATCTGATCTTTGACTATCTTTTCAGAGTTAAACCCCAGGCCAGACTTATCAGACTTGTACGGTACATCGATCAGTTGACCCCAGCCAGTACGACCACCATCTTCAACCACGGTTCGAGCGTCTTTCAGAGAAATCATAGCAGGGGGAGCACGAATAACCTTGTGCACAAGGGGAGTTGGCTTAAGGACAGGACTGGGCGGAGGAACCACTTCAAATGACTGAGAAGGAGTCTCGAAGAATTCGCCATCCATCTCGACGTATCTGAAGGCCTGCACACTACTAACAATATACTCTTCTTCTCCACACACAGTGACAATCTTACCCTCTATTGGATACTTCAGCTTTTGATGGAGAGATGAAGTTACGGCACTTGCCCCATGAATCCAAGGGCGTCCCAGCAAGCAGGAATAGGCCGGACGGATGTTCATCACGTGGAAGGTAGTGTTGAAGACTTGAGGTCCTATCTTGATAGGGAGAACCACTTCACCATGGACAACACTTTTCGCACCGTCGTACGCACGCACCACAGTATCACTAGGTTTCAATTCAATGCTCTTACAATCAAGCTTATCGAGCACAGCTGTCGGCAGTACGTTCAAAGAAGAGCCATTGTCGATTAATACGTGAGATAAGGTGATCCCCTCACACTCAATGGAGATATGCAGAGCTCTATTGTGATTCTTTCCTGCTGGCGTCAGGTCAGTGTCGGAAAAACCTAGGCCATTGTCAACAGTCAGGTTAGCAACATAGTTTTCGAACTGATCGACAGATGTCTCCTGAGGTACATGAGCGGTCTTCAAGAATTTTATCAATGCATGGACATGGGATTCAGAAGATAACAACAAGGATAACATCGAAATTTTAGACGGAGTATGCCCCAGCTGCTCTACCACATCAAAATCACTCTTACGGATGATTTTCAGCATTTCCTCCACTTCCTGCTTGGCAACATCTTCAGTAGTAACTTCGACCGGTGTCTCTGACCGAGAAGGGTTGATCACTGGTTCCTTTCCTCGAGTTTCAGGGGCGGGAGGTGAGATTTCTGGAGAGAAGATCCTTCCACTTCGGGTAATTCTACTAGTCCCAACAATGTCGTTAGGATTAGCAGAATTACCAACCTGCTTTACGCCATGGATGTAAACGTCACCTCCATAATTCCACGGAATGGCTTTGCTTGAGGAATACGGTACTGGGCCAGGTGTAGTAATGATCAAGGGAGCTACCTTGGGCTCAGCAGTAATCTTCACAGGCACTCTAGTAGCGGTAATCTTCACCGGAACTTTGGACTTAGCAATCACAGATATTTCTTCAATAGGGTTTTCCACCTTAGGAATCTTCTCAAAGAGAATTGTACGATCATCCATCAGCCGTTGAATACCATTCCTCAATTTCAGGCAATCATTGGGTCGGAGCATACAGAGATCGCAGTTTTCAGCACAACCTGGAAATAAACCAGTTTGCAACAAATTCTTCTTGATGATCAGGAGAGGAGATGTTAAGTCCGCTACAGTAGTAATGTGGGAATTGTCATTCACAACATTAACGGTCTTGTCATGATTAGGCATAGGTGCAGTGATGACATTGGGAGTCTCTGGAGGATCAAATTCAATTTCCCCAGCGTCGATCATGTCCTGAATCTTATTCTTCAACAACCAGCAATCGTTTGTATCATGCCCGAGGCTATCGGAGTGATATGCACACCTGGCATTGGGATTATAACGAGGCGAAGTAGTGTTGAGATTTGCGGGAGGGCCTCTGAGGGTAATTAAATTTTCCTTTAGCATACCCTGCAGGGCTTGTGCTAAAGTCATATTGATCTTGGTAAACTACCTTCTTGGCCTGTCTTGTCTGTGCTGGAAGTTTTGAGCTGGCGGTGCTGCAATTGTAACTGCTCCAATGGTATGGTCACGACTTTTCTTGTTATGACCCCTTTCACCGTACACAGCATTTGACTCATTCTTTCCGTGATGGGGCTTTCTAGTGCTTGCAGAGGTAGCTGCCTGTATCTTTCCACTTCGAATACCGCTTTTAACACGTTCACCCGTCAATATAAGGTCAGTGAAACCCGATGAAGAACTTCCCAGTAGATGGCTGTAGAATGGACCAGTCAGTGTACCCATGAACATGTCCACTATTTCTCGATCAGTCATAGGGGGTTTGACTCTACCAGCCAAATCTCTCCATTTTTGAGCATATTCTTTGAAGCTTTCTTTAGAGCCCATAGTCATATTCTGCAACTGTAACCGAGTAGGTGCTAATTCAGAATTATACTGGTAATGCTTGTAGAAAGCTGTCGCTAAATCAATCCAGGTGTGGATGTTAGAGCTCTCGAGCTGATAATACCACTCCAACTGTGTGCCAGACAAACTCTCTTGGAAGAAATGGATCCATAGCTTCCTATCAGTGGTATACGGCTGAATCTTTCTCACATAAGCTCTCAGATGCATCTGAGGACAAGACGCACCATCGTACTTAGTGAAAGTGGGGATCTTGAATTTGCGAGGAATGACCACATCAGAGACCAGTCCCAAGCTTTCGAAATCCAGACCGGGCGCTTTCTGACCCTCCATAGCTAGCATACGTTCTTCCAGCAACTTGTACTTATCATCCTTCGGAGAGTACTGTTCATCTTCATAATCTTCATCGTCGTCCTCATGGTTGAGAGGATCAGCATTCTCATCTTCCGAATCATTTTCTGTCTCCTCTTCTTGATCCTTCAGAAGTCTAATCTTGACTCCTGCAGCCTGTCCTTTAAGCCTTCTTCCCGGGTTGATGTAACTCACAGGTTTCTTGTCCTTCTTCTTCTCGAGCAAGAGAGCCTTCAGTTCCTCCTGCCCCTTGAATAAGCTCAAGATCATCTCCTGGAATTGAGCATTTTGAGCCTGGAGATCTTTGACAGTTTGTTCGAGGGCCATTTTTCTGTTTGCAATAGGAAGACCGTGAGAACATAGATCCTTTAGAATACCTGTTATGCAATGTTATGTTATGCAATGTATGAAATGTTTTCAAGGACTTTTGGAATTTAACTTTGCATAAACCGCCAAGAAAGGAACTTTTATTAATAATTTTGTAATCAATATTTATTACAACAAAATAATAAAATACAATGAAAGCTCAAGTCTCCCAGGGACGGCTTCTTTTCGGGCGAAGATATGTATTGAGTCTTCGTTCCTCATTAAGCTGGCTGGTGAGTTCTAACACTTTCTTCCTTTCAGCACAAAACTGAGCTTCAAAAGTATCCCTTTCCTCTCTCAACTGGATCCAGGATCTCTTCAACTCTTCAACATCGGTAGGCATATCTGGATAAGGAATGATCTGAGGAGTACCTCCTTCAACTTCTGGTTCAACAATCAGCGGTCCGACTGCAAGATATGGCATGACAAGCTCACGAGCTCTGGCGCGTACCCATCTGAGATAAGGTTCCATAGGAATAGAGTTTTTCTGTCCTAAAGTGCTTCTTTTCACCATGCCCCAAGCTCGTATAAACCTTTGACGGAGACTTTGAGAATCATTGTCATAGTCAAACACAGTGCCTTGGATAATCATTTCATGTGGACCATCTCTTCGAGCACAACCAAACTGACGTAGGGCTAAAGCAGGATTATAAGTAATACCTCCCCTCATTCCCAGGAGTGGTACGTTAGAGATTTCTCCACAACGGTCAATGAGGATAACATTTTCTTCGAGATGAGGACACCAACGGATGTCTGAATGGGAGAGTGACATTATCCTTTGAGACCATTTCAAATTCTGCTCATTCTTCAAGACTGATTGAGGAAGGTGTGAAATAAACCACCTAGATAATAAAGGTATGCAGCACATGAGAGTCCCTTGCCTTTTCATAGTACGGGTGTGAAGGGAATGCAAAATGTCTCCAAGCAAGGTAGGCACAGGGTTATGAGTGAGAAATATCTTAATAGCATTCATGTCTATGAATTGATCCGGGTTAGGAAATAGCACCAAACCATAGATTAGTAATGCTAGGACATCTTCGAAAGCATGGACATTCATATCTTTTAAGAATTCTCGGGCCTTATTTATCAGAAACTTGGCAAGTAAACCCTTAACTCCACTTCTTGTTACCCAGTTGGTTTCAATGTCTGACTTTGTCATGTGTAAAGCTGCGGCAACTTCTTCAGACTTCAGAATCTTTTCTAAACCACTGAAAGGTGTTTGATCAAGAATAGGTATCCCAAGCATCCGGGAAAACTCTTCTAATGTGGGTACCAACTGATAATCTGGGAATGTGAAGCAATGATGTTTAGGATCGAAGAACTGGAATAGGACTCTCATCATATCTTCTTTGAAACCAGTGGTAACCAAATTGAGGAGAGAACCATGTTTCTTGATGAACTGAGCCTGATCGGGAAGTTCTGACACTAAATCCTTGAGTTGAGGAGAGATGGCTACAAAATTGATCCGGATGGTCTTCCTGGGAGCCATAGCCTTACAAAACAGAGCAACGTTAAATCCCTAAGTCCTTGAATGGTTAGTACAATGCCATGATGTTATGATGTTATGATGTTATGATGTTAAATAAGTAACAAGCACAAACAAGTCACACAACAATCATTCTTAGGTTTTAAGGCTTGCATGAGTTCCATAGGTAAATACCCTCCCCACTGAAGTTTGGTTGGTTCAACCTGTCCTAGAATAGTAACCGGGTTCTAGAAGGATCTCAAATCATTGACCTTCCTTTAAGTCCACTTCAGTGCAACACCAAGTGGTTGACCGAAGCTTCCCCAAAGTCCAATCTCAAAGAGTGTAGTATCGAGTCTCAACCAACCCCAGTCGGAACCGAAGTCAGTTATCTCACTACTTTCTAATGGCTAGGATGAGTCAATTAGGGTTCTAAAGGTCTGGTTAATGCTTTGATGACACCACGCGGAAGCCAAATTTTTCCTCAAGTAAACATGAGGAACATCAGGACATCCAAAGTGTCACATTAACCGTAGCCATCATTTTGACCATTCCAGTATACGCCGGATAGTCGCGATGATCTATTGCTACTTACCTAAGGTACACTAGATCCGGGTGTAGGATCTTTCACTCAAGCATAAAATACCCAAGCAATCCCTTAAAAGTAAATCAGACAATTTGAATAAGTGATCTTGTTTTTTAAGGTAACCTCTCTTTTTAAGTCCCCAGCAGAGTCGCCAGTTCTGTCATACGGTGAACTGACTTTGTGTGTTCTTGCTTTGGAAAGCAAATGTTGCGGATAGCAAGAGTCGCCACCGACTTTTCTTTTATCCAATAAGGAAAGGTGGAAAAGAACAGGAAAGACCTTAATTAGATTTTGGGTTCGGGAGGTACATTATACAAAGGGAAGGTGTTAGCACCCTTTGTATCCATGGTTATCCATGGGCTCTTAATTGCTGGATCACTTATATTTTTCTTGTCTAAAAAGTGTTTGTGTATTGCTTAGAAAATATTTTGAAAAGAGAGTTTAACTTTGTAATGATTCTTGTACGAATGTATACAAAGTATTCATCTCGTTTAATTTTGAAAGCTGTTTAGAAAAACATAACTGGGCAATGATTCTAGTACGAATGTATGCCGATTGGTGATTTTCTAATAGATGTTTTGCAAAGTGTAAAGTGTGGAAAGTATTTTTTTTTTAAGTTGTGAGTCAGCATTTAAGAGTTATACCTATCCAAGGTCTTTATGGGTATTTCCTATCCTTATGAGGGTAAAACTGTCCTTACTATTGAGAAGTAAGTAGTCTTGTCCTTTTGGATTTAAGGGACATCGTAGGGTCATCGATTGGTCATTGAAGGCAACATTGGTAAGGATACCTTAGCATTCGAAGGGACAATCATCATTTAACCGTAGGCTACAACGACGGGTCATCGAGGGACAAAATCGTATATTCGCCGGCAACATCTGAGGGACGATGATTTATTTTATAGGGACATGATGATTTAACCGAAGGGTCTTTGCTAAGTGTATCCCCACATTCGCGGGACATGACCGTAATACCGTAATACCGTAAGGCAACAAAGAGGGGTCCAAGATCACATATTCAAAGGCAATATTTTATAATCAATTAGGTAATTAGGATGAATCTCCACATTAAAATCAATTAAGTAATTAGGATGAATCTCCACATTAAAATCAATTAAGTAATTAGGGTGAATCTCCACATTAAAATCAATTAAATAATTAGGGTGAATCTCCACATTAAAATCAATTAAATAATTAGGATGAATCTCCACAAGGGCATCCCACAAATAAAGTGGAATACCTAGCAAGCTACCTTTTCCGGGAGTATGTGAACCCTTCCAAAATTCAGCAAACAGGTCAGAATACCAAATCAGGGTGCAATCGAGAATTACACCACAAAAGAAATCACAACAGCAATAGGGTCAGGTAAACAATGCATGGCTATGATAAAACATGTCAGATGAGCAAAAAAATCAGGACAGAAAAGTCAGCGATTGTCACGTTCGCTCCTGCCTCGCCTAGCGAAGGCTTAGCGAATACTCGCTGCATGCTCGCGTAGCGATGTGCTAGCGAGCGGCTGCGGGTTCTGGTTTTGATAACAGTACAATTTCAGCAAGCTTTCACACCCTATGGCATCCATTATAGAAATTACTTGGTTAAACGTTCAAGATATTCATACATACTTAAATTCACATGCAAAAACTTGAGATATTTTCATAAATTCAATCATAATGCCACATGCAAGTTAAGAACATAAGGCGGTAATAGTAATGCAAACCTGTTTGCAATTGAATTGCAACCTTGAATTGGCAAGTCGGATTGAGTTGGGCGGAGGTAACCTTGGTGTAGATGAGTTTCCTTCTGGGTTTCCTTTAGGGTTGCTCTGAATTCTCTGGGTTAACCTCCAGGGTTTGTTGTGCCTTCTTTCTATCTCTCGGTTTTTGTTTTCCTTCGTTCTCCCTTTTTCTGACTGAAGTTGTGGTATTTATAATGCTCTTTTTATGACCTAATGGGCTCAGAATGAAGCCCAGAATTTTCTGGTATTCGCAAGTTTGGCTAGGCGAGTGGCGTAGCGAAGGGTTCGCTAGGCGAAGGAATTGCTCGCCAAGCGAGCAAACCAGTTTAGGCCATTTTCTGGATTTTGTCGTCTGTGTGCTGGGTCCTTGTTCTTTTAAGATCAATGCCTTGAAAAAATAAGTTGGAATGCCTTAGAAATGCCTTGTAATATTAACGGGCAAATTTTGGGGTATGACACCAGGTCTTGAAATTAAGCGACGGAAGCGGAATTTGAAACACTGTTTCCCAATCAGCAGCTTCAAAAGTATAGGTTCTGACACCGATAGAACACTTAAACATATATCCTCTACCAGATTGTAAGCCAGCATAAAATGCACGGATAAAATCCTCATGGTAATCATCCTTTGTAGACAAAAATGACCCAAGTTTTTATGCATGAAGGAGTTCAACCACATCATTGAGATGCAGATGAATAGCATCATGTTTATCGAAAACATGGGGTTTCATAACTAACCTTGTCTTGAAGGAATCCTCAAACTCAGTAGCAATAGCAGGATGAAGCAAATCTAAGGCATTTGGAGGAATTTCTGGTAACTGCTGGGAAGTGCCAACCGGTTCCTTTCCTTTTCCTTTTCCCTTTGCTCTAGCTGGAATGGTTCTTGGAGGCATGGTGATGAACGGTTGAAGATGAATTTAGGGTTTTGGAAAGAATGATGATGAAGGAAATTAGGGTTAGCCGCAGGTTTTGGGAGGTATGGTAGCTGCTGATACTAAGTTTGTGAAGAGATGTGATAAGAGTTGCTGATGTGTCGATCCATGAGTGAGAAAAAAATGCATTTAATCCAAATAAGAATCAGTATGTGTCGATGCAGATGGGCATGTATCGATCCATGTCACGCATTTTTGTTTTTAAAGGGTCTATGTATCGATACAAACGACGGATGGATCGATACATACTGAACCAATTTTTAAAGGGTCTATGTATCGATACAAACGAAGCATGTATCGATGCCAAGCTCGTATGTATCGATACATAGAGCATTTTAACTAGGCATGTATCGATACAAGACTCGTATGGATCGATACATAGAGCATTTTAACTGGCCATGTATCGATACAAGACTCGTATGGATCGATACATACTGAAGCAAAAACGTTTTGTAATTTGCAACAAATTTATGGATCGATGCATATGAACATGTATTGATGCATACTGACACAAAATAGTTTTTTATGAGTTCTTGTAAGAGATGTATCAATGTGGATCTTTATGTATAGACATGAAACAATAGTATAGGCTAAAAACACAAATGAATCATGTAAAATAATGCACAACCATCAATTAGACAATGATCACACAATTTGCTATCATTCAAAACTTATTCAAAGTAAAGAATTTGCTCACACCTATCTCCTACAATGTTTATCATATGAAAATGATTTCAAAATAAAAGTTACTCTAAATGACATTCCAAACAATTTTCATGTTGACATATAAAGCTAATTTTGCTTGTAAAGTCATTTTCTATGTTCAAACATTATAGGTCATTTTGTCTAAACCCTAATTTGAAAGTCAACTTCCCAAGGCCATAACTTGCTCATTTTTTATGAGATGAAATATTTCCAAGTTGCACAATCAAATTCAAGGTGTATACTTAAACTTTTATGTTTTGAGTGAGAGCTAAATCAACTTTTATCAGTATGTGATATGAGGATACATTATAGGTCATTTTGGACCAATACCATTGAACAAGTGATTTTCCTCAACTTCAAAAATGCATAACTCACTCATCACAAGTCCAAATGATGTCAAATTTGTGACCATTTTGAATTGTTTTGAAATATCTACAACTTTGATGAAGAAACGTTTCTCATTTGGAGCTCACGTAAAAAGTTAAGCAAGGTGGAATAATTGAACATGTGACTTGACACTTAGAAAATATTTTGACATGTTGAAATTTCCAACCTTCCACCTCAAAGTTCACCATGATACAAGTTTCAAATGGAAAAGTGTTCAACATAAGAGTTGTTCCTTTTGATCTAAGCTTCCCAAAGAGTCCTAATTCATTCATTTTGGACAAAGTTTGAGGGGTCTGCGCATGTCTTAAACAGGGTTGTATCAGTTGGCAAGATTCATGCTTCAAATATTCAAATAAATTTGCCTTGCAATCCAAGCTTCATACGGACCTCATTTCAGTTGATTGTGGACCTTTTTGCATTGCTTCATGGGCTTGGACACACCTATGCAAGCATGTACATTGCATCGCCAATTTTGGAAGTAATTTCAAGTGTGCAAATAACACTTCCCATTTGCTATAAATAGAGGTCTAATGCTTCAGTTTGAAGGACCTTGCACGCCAGCTTTGAATCCCTAGCTCCAAACCCTCACCATTCAAAGGAAAACCTGATAAATTTCAATTGAAAATTGAGTTTGAATCTCACTGTTTGGAGATTCAAAAACTCCAGGATCCAAAGATTTGCATTACTCTTAAGCCACTTGCACAAGCTCCATAAGCAAGATCAAGCACGAATTGAAGAAAGAGAGATCCATTTCTGCACAGCATTGGAGGTATTTTTCCAGATTTTTCTTCTTTTCGATTCTCTCTCAATTCTCATCAATTCTCTTGGATCTTTGGTTGTCTGAAGTCCTACCAATGTAGGCAAGAAGATTGAGTTGCTTTGAGGTGAAATCGAAGCAACTCAGTTGACACACCTCAAAATTCAACTCCACATATCTCTCTATATATTTGGAGTTAGGTTAAATTGAGGTGATATTCGTGATCTACACCATTTTTTCTTTAAGATCATGTCCTCCTTTTTCATTTATGATATGTTGATGACTGAATTAGTCCGACCAGGGTCATCGGAGAAGATGACCGACCTTTGGCTCCGGCGATGAGTTGGAAGTGTTCAGAGCCATTGATTTGTTTTAAAACGTTTTAATCTAGAGCGCTCATTGTGATTACCAAGCGTGTGGACAATCGACTAGCGCACATCATGGAACGTGCGTTCTCCACCACTTGATCTGCCACCTCAATCAATGAGGGAGATCAAGTGGTCCACGTTTTTTTGATTATCTGATTTTTATTTTTTATTCCTTTGATTTTCATTAATTCATATTAATTTTAATATTGATCCAAAAAATATGAGAATTTCACCAATTTTTTAAAAATAAAATCCTCTTTCATTTTCTGAATTAAAATTATTTTTTGGATAATTATTAATATTTTTCATGATTTAATTGATTTTATGAATATTTTTAACTGTTTAAAAATACTTTTAAGTTTCCAAAAATTCTGAAATTTTTTCTCCAAGGTCCTTTGACCTTGTTTGACCTATGATAAATCTCATGGCCATTTATTTGGTGTTTTGATGAGGTTTTAGGAAATTGACCAACCATATTTAATTTAATGCATTATTTTTAATATTTTTAATTGATTAAATGCCAAATTAATTGTGTAGAGCCATTCTAATTGTTTTTTCTGAGTTTGACTTGTGTTGTTGGGCCTTGGTCAAGGTTGGTTTGACTTTGTTAGGTTAAGATCATTGGATTTAGGGGATTGATGGAATGTACATTCCATCTCCCAAAATGAATGAATGATCTTAACTTGGTAAAAGTCCTCCTTTGTCCAATTTGAGTTTGATCCATTTCCCCTCCCTCTTGATCTCAATCCCATTATCTTCTCATTCATTTCATGGACCTATGATATCTCCACATCCTAAGGCTAGTTGATTGCAAAATTAACATAAGTATGGATGAGATTAGGTCCATCCCACTTTGCATATTCTTTTTGTGTGTGGTATGTTTCATGAGCATAGTTCATCATACTATGTCTCTAACATGCATTAACACCAAAATTCTATTGCCCGACCTCAAATAGTTGTGACTTCTACATAAGTCCAATTACGATTGCTTAACATATAGCTAAATTTTGACACAAAAGGCATGGCATTCTAGTTAGCGAGATTGTAAGTCTCCCCTCTTTCATGGTATTGTGTGGAAACTTGGCCTTTTTTCCTTCCTTTGGAAGATGTCTTGGTTCAAGGATCCATGCTTGTGATAAGTGGGTTGAGTGTTCTCCAAAGAATGACTTAAACAAAAGAGCAAAAGCAAAAGAAATACTAACTTCTAACTTATTAACAACTAACATTTAATTTCAAGTCCTTTATTTTAATGCACTTTTTTTAAAACTTGATTCATTAGCCATTAGTCATACCATTCTAATTGTTTATGTTAAATGTAATTTTCACTTTGTCCACTTGGACCATATTTTGTGACATATTTTATTTGTGTATATTGTGTTTGTTTGTGTGGTCTTTGACCATTAATGTACATAATAAGAACAAAAACCCTAAAAATATCTTGTGTGGACTGTTGGTTTGATCTGAGACAATTGGACTTAGAATTTAGGCAATACTCCCTATGCAAAGGACTTGGCCAATGCCAACTTTCATGAAACCAAGTGCTTGAGAATTGAAACTTCATCCGATGCAATGTTGAAGATCCATTGGAATTCATCTACATCATGATCATTATGAAGCTATTATTTTGAACATGTGACTTATGCCATCTTGGAATTCATCTACTACATGGGCAAACTTGAAGAAGATCATGGAGTTGCTAAGCTTGGATGGGGCTATCTTTATTTGATGCCTTGCTATTCAAGTTGATATTTTGTGCATTGTTTGTTGCTTGATTCTAAAGTCCAACGGCATTATGGGTTTCTATATGACATTCTTGTCTATTGGATTGCAACCCAATGGTCAGATCTTTTCAACTCTCAACTTTTTAATTTGTGCTTAGGATTAGTGTCTTCATCTCCTCGCCACTTCTTTTATTTTAAATCTCTCCCTCCTTTAAAAAACTTCTTTTCTTGTGTCTGTTTCTAAACTTAGACCATTTTTTGCAAACTAGAAATTTTGGCCTTATGCCATTGCATTTTTCAAACTCTTTTCTTAAGCAAGCTTGTAAACAAACTTAACTATACTTGACTTAAAATTTTCAAAAGCCAAAACGAACTAACACTCATTCAAATCATTTTAGGCCTTTGTGCCTTTCAAACTTAAATTTTTTGTTAAAAGCAATGCATCCACTTTGAAATTGATACCACGAACTACGAGGTTTTGATCCCTCATTTTATGTTGGTACATAGGCAAAAGTCCGAAGGTCTTGTCAAACACAAAAATATAATTAATGAATTCTTTTCTCATCCCTCCATTCTATTTGTTTGCAAACATCATTTGTACAAAAACACATATGCACACAAGAAAGGGCTCCCTAGGAGTACCTAGGACACTTTGGGTGCTAACACCTCCCCTCTGTGTAACCAACCCCCTTACTTGTAATCTCTGGCATTTTATTAGTTTTGATTTGAAAACTTCTTATTCTTGGGTTTTGTTCGTACTTTTCCCTTGGAAACAATAAAAGCGCGGTGGCGATTCTTGTTTATTTGACGTCTAGCTTATCCATATCTTGATGGTCATGAATTTATCGCTACATGTCTGCACGTTCCATGATTTGGGTGAGGCTTTCGTGAAGCAGTACAAATATAATGTGGATATGGTTCCGGATAGGGACCAGTTGAGGTTGTTGTCTCAGAAGGATAAGGAGATGTTCAAGGAATACGCCTAGCAATGGAGAGAGCTTGCCACTCAGATTACCCCTCCTTTGGAAGAAAAGGAGATGACCAAGATTTTTCTCAAGACCCTGAGCTCATTTTACTATGAGCGCATGATTGTCAGTGCCCCCAGCGATTTTACCGAAATGATAAACATGGGGATGAGGTTAGAAGACGGTGTCTGAGAGGGACAGTTGTCTAAAGAAGAGGTTTCGTCTAGCAAGAAGTATGGCAGTGGGTTTGTCAGAAAGAAAGAAGGCGAGGCTAATGTAGTATCCGTTGGGAGGCAGAGGAGGCCTCATGCCAGAAGAAGTCCACAACCCCGTCAACACAATCATCAAGTATCATCTGCTATTCCTGTATTTTCAAACAATCAATCAACACCAATTCAACAACAACGTCAACAACAACCACAACAAAGAACGAACAACTACAATAACAACACCAACAATCATCAACAACAATAAAACTTCGAGAGGAAAAAGGTCTCTTTCGACCCGGTTCCTATGTCTTATGCTGAATTATACCCATCATTGATTCTCAAGAACCTTTTGCAACCAAGAAATCCTCCGCAAATTCCAGAACCATTTCCATGGTGGTACAAGCTAGAGCTTCACTATGCCTTTCACCAAGGGGCTACTGACCATGATATTGAGAACTGTTACCCCTTGAAATACGAGGTTCAGAAATTGGTTAAAAGTGGGATGATGTCCTTTGAGGACCTGCGTCGAATGTCAAAGCTAACCCACTACCTGCTCATGGTAACCCTTCCGTTAACATGGTAGATGGATGTCATGGGGAGTTCAAAGTATTTGATGCCTGTTTCATTAGAAGGTCCTTGGTGACGATACACAAGGATATCTGTTTGGTGAGTGATTGTGAGCATGACCATGATGGTTGTTCAATCTGCAATGTTAATCCTTGAGGTTTTGTTGTTGTGAAGAGAGACATCTAGAGGTTGATGGATGAAGGTATGATCCAGATTCTTCAGTCCCGTCACTTAGGTGATGATGTGAATGTTATAGTTCCAGTGTTAAGAACTCTAGAGAGAATGGTGATCCAATTTGACAGCGGCAGCAGTAACAGTGTCAACAATAGATCGGTATCACCGTTGGTAATACGGTTAGCGGGTCCAATCCCGTATACATCCGATAAGGCTGTTTCATATCAGTATAACACTACTATGTTAGAGAATGGTAAAGAGGTTCCATTACATACAACCAGTTCTGTTGTGAGCATTGTTGATGTTACAAAGGTGACCCGTAGCGGTCGTGTTTTTGGGCCGGTGTTCCCAAAGAATGTAGAAGATGTATCTTCTAGTAAGAGTGTTGAAGTGCCTGTAGTGGATCCAATTAGTGCTCCAAAGTGTAAGTCTGGTGAATCCATCGGTTTGAAGCCTAATGATGATGATGAGGTACTCCGGTTGATTAAGAAGAGTGAGTTTAATATGGTGGAGCAGTTGCTCCAAAATCCCTCCAAAATTTCAGTGTTGCCTCTGCTTATGAGGTACTCCGGTTGATTAAGAAGAGTGCAAAAGGTATTGGAGCAAGCTTATGTTGAACATGATGTTACGGTTGATCAGCTTGATCATATTGGGGCTAACATCACCTCCTGCAACAACTTGAGCTTTTGTGATGAGGAACTTCCTGAGGAGGGTAGGAATCACAATTTGGCATTGCATATTTCAATGAATTACAAGGAGGATGCACTGTCAAATGTGTTGGTTGATACTGGTTCGTCTTTGAATGTATTACCCAAATCAACTCTTTCTAGATTGACATATCAATGAGCTCCGATGAGATATAATGGCGTGATCGTCAAGGCATTTGATGGTTCTCGCAAGACCGTGATTGGTGAAGTGGACCTTCCTATAAAGATAGGTTCGAGTGATTTCAAAATTACTTTCCAAGTAATGGATATCCACCTGGCCTATACCTTCTTGTTAGGAAGGCCATGGATACATGAGGCAGGAGCCGTTACGTCAACGCTGCACCAAAAATTGAAGTTTGTCAAGAATGGAAAGCTTGTTATTGTCGGTGGGGAGAAGGCTTTGTTGGTAAGCCACCTATCGTATTTCTCTTATGTAGAAGCTGAGGATGAGGTTGGAACTCTGTTCCAAGCTTTATCTATTGTTGAAGAAAAGAGAGTTGGGGAACCTATGTCCTCCTTCAAAGACGCTCAGAAGATTGTTGAAGACAGTATTTATGATCAGTGGGGACAAATTATAGAAGTCACCGAGAACAAAAGCAGAGCCAGTTTGGGATTCCAACAAGGTTCATCTGAGTTTAGAGCTGAAGATGTGCAACCCAGTTTCCTTAGCGGAGGGTTCATTCATGGTAATGAATAACACTTAGCTGTTGTGATCGAGGGTGATGAAGATGAAGACTGCACCAATTTTGTGACACATGGAAAAGCTTGCAACAATTGGACTGCTATTGATATTCCTGTTATTATGCATCGTTCTAAGTAATTGCTTTTATTATTTTTGAAAATCCTTCTCCTATTCCTAAAGGAGAAGTGAACATTGTATGGCATTTTCAAATTAGATCATTAATAAAATTCAATTCTATTCATCCACATCTATGATGTTTATTTTTACCTTTTGCTCTTTCTGAAAAATGGTAATCACAAAGAACATAATTAAAATATAATTTGTCCATCTGCCTAATATTTGGTCACCAAATCACTTCTCTAAAATCAAAATATCAAATCATTATGCAGGTTGGTTTCTAAACCCATCGAATATAATGATCCTACTCCTTAGCCAAATTTTGAACTCCCTGTGTTTGAGGCCGAGGAAGGAAGTGTTGAAGAAGTATCTGATGAATTATCTCGTCTACTTGAGCACGAGGAAAAAGCCATTCAGCCATTCGAAGAGCAGATTGAGTTAGTCAACTCAGGTTCCGAAGATGATGTGAAGGAAGTCAAGATTGGATCTCAACTGTTTCCATAGGTTAAGAAGGGGTTGATTGATCTTATCCAAGAGTATTCAGATGTGTTTGCCTGGTCCTATCAAGACATGCCTGGGTCGGAATCTGAGATTATGGAGCATAGATTGTCGTTGAAGCCAAAATGCCCACCAGTCAATCAGAAGTTGAGGAGGACTCATCCTGACATGATAGTGAAGATCAAAGAAGAAGTGCAGAAGCAGATTAATGCTGGTTTCCTTGTTACTGCTGAGTATCCGCAGAGGGTGGCCAATATTGTGCCTGTTCTGAAGAAGGATGGAAAAGTCCGTATGTGCGTAGATTATAGAGATTTGAACAAAGCTAGTCCGAAAGATGATTTTCCTCTGCCACACATTGACATGTTGGTAGATAATACAACTAAGTTCAAAGTCTTTTTATTTATGGGTGGATTTTCCGGATATAATCAGATCAAGATGGCACCCGAAGATATGGAGAAGACCACATTCATTACACCCTGAGGAACATTCTGTTATAGAGTGATGCCTTTCGGTTTAAAGAATGCTGGTGCAACTTACTAGAGAGCAATGACCACTATTTTTCATGATATAATGCATAAAGAGATAGAAGTCTATGTTGATGATATGATTGCCAAATCTAGTGACAAAGAAGAACATATTGAGCATTTGTTGAAGCTATTCCAGCATTTGAGGAAATATAAACTTCTCTTGAATCCCAATAAGTGTACATTTGGTGTTTGTTATAATAAGTTGTTGGGCTTTATTGTCAGGGAGAAGGGTATTGAGGTTGATCCTGCCAAGGTCAAACTAATACAAGAGATGCCTGCGCCCAAAACTGAGAAGCAAGTCAGAGGTTTTCTCGGCCGCTTGAATTATATCTCAAGATTCATTTCACACATGACTACCACGTGTGCGCATATATTCAAGCTTCTTCGGAAAGATCAGTCTTGTGATTGGACCGAAGACTGCCATAAAGCTTTTGATAGTATTAAAGAGTATCTGCTCGAGCCTCCGATTTTGTCTCCGCCTGTTGAAGGAAGACCGTTGATCATGTATTTGACTGTGCTTGATGAGAGTATGGGTTGTGTTCTTGGTCAGCAAGATGAGACTGGAAAGAAAGAAAATTCTATTTACTACCTCAATAAGAAGTTCACCAATTGTAAGACTCGGTATTCTATGCTTGAAAAGACTTGCTACGCATTGGCTTGGGCTGCTAAGCGTCTGCGTCAATATATGTTGAATCATACCACTTGGTTGATATCCAAAATGGATCCAATCAAGTATATTTTTGAGAAGCCTGCTTTAACTGGGAGGATTCCCCGTTGGAAAATGTTGTTATCAGAGTATGATATCGAATACCAATCTCAGAAAGAGATCAAAGGTAGTATTTTGGCTGACCATTTAGCTCACCAACCGATTGAAAATTACCAGTCAGGTCGGTATGATTTTCCAGATGAAGAGATTTTGTACTTGAAAATGAAAGATTGTGATGAACCATTTCTTAAAGAAGGTCCAGAACCTAGTTCCCGTTGGGGCATGGTATTTAATGGAGCTGTTAATCAGTATGGTAATGGCATTGGGACAGTAATCATTACTCCTTAAGGCACGCATTTTCCATTTACAGCTAGATTGACTTTCAAGTGTACAAACAACATGGTTGAGTATGAAGCTTGCATTATTGGGCTTGAAGAGGCCATTGATCTCAAAATAAAGTATTTGGACGTCTATGGAGATTAAACTTTGGTTGTGAATCAAATCAAAGGTGAATGGGAGATAAATCAACTTGGTTTGATAACATATAGAGACTATGCGGGGAGGATTTCGACTTTCTTTACCAAGGTTGAGTTTCATCATATCCCTCGAGATGAAAACCGGATGGCAGATGCTCTTGCAACTTTGGCTTTAATGATTATGATGAAATATTGGAATAAAGTTCCCAATTTGACTGTGATGCGTCTGGATAGGCCAACTCATGTGTTTGCTGTTGAAGAGGCCAAAGATTAGAAGTCGTGGTATTATGATATTAAATGTTTCCTCCAAAGTCAGATTTACCCTCCTGGGGAATCTCTGAAAGATAAGAAGACTTTGAGAAGATTATCTGACAATTTCTACCTGAATGGTGATGTATTGTACAAGAGAAACTTTGATATGGTTCTGCTTAGATGCGTGGATAGACACGAAGAAGACTTATTGATGATTGAAGTCCATGAAGGTTCCTTTGGAACTCATTCCAATGGACATGCTATGGCTAAGAAGATGTTGCGAGCAGGTTACTATTGGATGACAATGGAATCTGACTGTTGCAAGTTTGTGAAGAAATGCGACAAGTGTCAAATTTATGCAGATAAGATTCATGTTCCTCCGACACGGTTGGATGTAATTTCCTCTCCATGGCCCTTCTCCATGTGAGGAATTGATATGATTGGCATGATTGAGCCCAAAGCGTCAAATGGACATCGTTTCATTTTGGTGGCTATTGATTACTTCACAAAGTGGATTGAAGCGGCATCGTATGCAAATGTAACCAAGTAAGTTGTTGTGAGGTTTATAAAAAATTAGATTATATGCCGATATGGTGTGCCAAGTAAGATCATTATTGACAATGGATCTAACTTGAATAATAATATGGTGGAATCTCTTTGCAAAGACTTCAAAATTGCACATCATAATTCTTCTCCCTACAGATCGAAGATGAATGGGGCTGTTGAAGCTGCAAATAAGAACATCAAGAAGATCATTCAGAAAATGGTAGTGACGTACAAAGATTGGCATGAGATGCTCCCATTTGCTTTGCATGGGTATCACACATCTATTCGCACTTCAACAGGGGCAACCCCTTTCTCACTTGTTTATGGCATGGAAGTTGTGCTCCTAGTACAGGTGGAGATCCCATCATTGCGTGTCTTGATGGAATCCAAGTTGACTGAGGCTGAATGGTGTCAGACCAGGTTTGACCAGCGGAACTTGATAGAAGAGAAGAGATTGACTGCCATATATCATAGTCAGTTATATCAGTAGAGAATGAAGAAAACTTTTGATAAGAAGGTCAGACCTCGTGTGTTTAGAGAAGGTGACCTTGTACTCAAGAAGATTTTATCTTTCAAGCCATATTCTATGGGAAAATGGACTCCTAATTACGAAGGCCCATATGTTGTTAAGAGAGCCTTTCCACTCGTCCTGTGAACGCAGATGTAGTCAAGAAATACTTCTCCTAAAAAGAAAAGAACAACTCGCTAAGTTGAAAACCTGAAAGGGTGGCTTAGGCAAAAATGAGCGTCTCGGTGGATTGAAACCCGAAAGGGGGATCCAGGCAAAAATAAGAGACATGAAAATAGAAAGAATCATCCCAATAAATTGAGTGCCCCACCTTGGAGCAATTTATGCAAAAATTAGGGATTATGGCAAGTAACTGCATCTTGCTGATCTTCAGTTTTGAAGATATTCTTGAGCAAATCGGTCAATTCTGATTCACCATCCCCGATGAAGTCGCCAAGAGCACAATGGATATCAAAAGTTGGTAGGAGGATTAGTGATCATTGTATTCAATGTAGCCCTTTTCCATGTAAATTATCATTTTTAAACTTTTGTAAAGATCTATGGAGTCTTATCATTTACAGACTACCATTCCATTAAATAAAGTTGAGCTTTTTATCCAATTGTTTCTACTCTTGTTTAATTCAGCCAAATAGATTTAAATTTTATTATGATCATTTTGAAATTAAATTTTAAATTAAAATCATATTTTCTTAAATATATAAAAGCAATTATTTTTAAACAATAAATATCATTTAAAGGAATATCAACAGCAGTTTGAAAAGCAGTGAGCCCTAAATGCGGAGCATTATTGGTTCTCCCTAAGCAGTGGGTGTAATCCATATTTCATCCCCGATAGCATTTCAGTAGCCAAATTCTGTTGGTCTCCCCAACCAAGTTTGTTGGCCTCCCTTGAGTTGTAGGCGTGTTATTTCGACAGTTCGTACAACTTCGGCATAATTTTAATTCCTCGCAAATCGTCAGAGTTACTCCTGATGTTGAGCAGCTATTGCGTTTCTCCCCTGTAGGGTTGTCTCCCATTTGATATGGTGTTGACCTAAAATTCCCCGCAGAGTTTGTAGTAGTTTCCTTAGCAGATCCTCTCCTTGTGCTTTACCCAACCAGGATTGGGCTTTCAAGATGTTTGTTTCTCTCCAGCAGTTGTTTCCCCCCGTGAGGATTGGCTAGGGATTCTATCGATGATTCAAATCAGTGACACTTGTATCCTTTGTGATCGTTTTGTCAGCATAATCATCATATATACATATACATATACACTCATATAATTTCATTATTACATTGTTGCACTTTATGATTCATTGTTCGTTTTGATCCTCTGCTATGGTGGTTTACTTTTTCCCCATGCAGATGTGGTTTGTCTATCCACTTTCAATTGTAGAGTGTCAGCCCATTAAGTAGAAAGACTTTAATCTTTCTCTTTCCCCACTGAGTTGTTTCCTCGTGGATGATCATTATTTCAGTTTCCTCCCTAGTTGATTATCTGGATGAAACCACTCCTCCTTGAGTTATATCCTCATTGGGATGAGTCCTTTGATTGACCTTTTCTTTCTAAATCTTACCTAGATAGAAGCTTTTGGTCCCTTGAGAGCCTATTACCCAGTAACTGGTAATATTCTTCTCATGTTTGTCACTTTTGTCCAATACCCGACAAAGGTAACCTTGCTCCCCAACGGATTCCTTTCCACGTCTCCCAGGAAGTATATCCTTGATATGTTCATCCTAACCGATGATGAATATCTTCTTCCCCTTGTTTGAGTCTATCCTTGATATGTTTATCCTAACTGGTGACGAATATTCTCTCCTTTGGTATTCTACCCAGTAATCGGTGTCGCATTACGCGAAAAAACCGGCGGGAAAAGACACAGAGCCGCCACCGTGCGTTATTTATCCCAAAGACAGGAAAGGAAATGCTCGAAGTAAACCTGGAAAGGAATGGTCTCACGACCAGAGATTGATAGGTACGGGAGTCGATTATGCGAAGGGAAGGTATTAGCACCCCCACGCATCCGTCGTACTCGACGGGATCCACGCTCAGAAAGAATAGAATAAGGTTGCTGAATAACTGCTCAAAAACTGCACAAAACTGGAATGGAATAACACAGGTGAAAGACGGAAGAAGAGGACTCGGCAAGATGTCGCCTCTTGGGCCTACGTAGTTTGTCAGACACAAACATCAGAGTCGACGTAGTTCGGGGAAATGGGAAACGTGCTCGCTAGGATGTCGCATCCTATGCATACGTATCTTCTCTAACCAGAGTAAGAATTAGAGCACTCGTAGCTCGGCTAACGCACGCCAAACAAAACACACGCAAAGACGCTGAGACGTCAGGACAAACACACAACAGGAAATGGAATGCCAATCGCTGGTCTTACATCCAACTCCGAACAAAGAAACACAAACAGGAAACCGAATGCCAATCGCTGGACTTACATCAGACTCCAAACAAACAAACACACACGGGAAACCGACTGCCAATCGCTGGACTTACGTCAGACTCCAACCAAACAAACACCAACAGGAAACCGAATGCCAATCGCTGGACTTACATCAGACTCCAAGTACACACACAAGAAGAAGAAGGGTCTCGATTGCAACTAGGGCAAGAGAAAGGGAAGGTCTCAATCGCAACGGGGGTGAGAGAAAAGGATTAAAGTTAGTTGTTAGTCAAACTCGACAAGACATCGCATCTCGTGCCTACGTATCTCATCTGGACATGAGAATCAGAGTTGCCGTAGTTCGGCTAAACCATTTCTATTTGTTTTGTGTTTTTAATTGAACAACGTCACTACGCAATCTACCGGATGCTCGACCTTGGGAGACTTACTCACCTGTAGTAGAAGGAGTTAACGCGTTCTTAAGGGGGGATAAAGTTGGTTTGTGTTTTAGGAAAGCTCACGCAAGAAAGGAAGTCCTAGACGAAGGAACCGTGCTACCTTAATTGACATGCAAACGAGACTATGCGAAGTCCAGCAATCCTATGGGGATACAACAAGCGAGTCTCAAGAGAGACCAAAAACAGGAAATGGAATGCCAATCGCTGGGCTTACATCCAACTCCAAAAACAGATGGGAAATAGAAAGCCAATCGCTGGTCTTACATCTGACTCCACAAGCAAACAAACATGTTGAGTAAACAAGCAATCAAGCAACACAAGCTATATGCAAACAAGCGGCTCATATAAGGTTGGGCTTTAGTCAAGGGGTCATATCAACCTCGACAAACAAGCCAACACTGGAAGGGGTGTCTGAGGCTCTTAACCACTGACATTGACCGTCAGGGTGAGCAGATGAAAGGTAATGAGGATAAGACCTCATAGCTCTTAACCCGGGCCTGTGTGAGCTTTAATCAATGAAAACGTGGGAGTCCAGAATGCGGGACTCTATTCCACTTGACTGACTCTATATACAAGGATCTTAGGTGTTTATTCACAATGCATCAGCACGTAGTGCGAGCAAGATGAAAGACTCAACTGAATAGCAGGGGACTGACTGCACATCCCTTCTATCTGCCAATGCCTTTTCACTTAGGAGGTCTTACAATGTAATCATGCCTCATTGAGGTCTTTAGCACAAAATTAAACAATCAAGAACATGGCCTCTTAAGGAGGGCTTCAGACAGGTGCCTGCCAAAGATAGCAGCAGGTCTTCCAGACTACATGGAGTTAAAGAGATTACCTAAGTGGTATGCCAACCACAAGCAATGCAAAGCAACTCAAATAATGAGTTAAAGCTACTAAAGTACCTGTAAGAAAATCAAACAAGTCAATATTCACATTCAGACAAACTAAACAGACAGTCAACAGTCAGACAACCAATATACACAAGGCAAGTCAACAACTCAAGTGAGTTAGCCACCCAAGGACCTACAACACAACCAACATTAGTTAAACAACATAAATTGTATCTCAAGCAAAGAGATCACATCATCCATTAGGACTTATTGCTTGAACCTGAAATGCAAAGCTCAAATTGTAAGTTCAACCCCTAGGGCAAAGCCTAGGGTCAAAGGTGAGGCAAAAAGTCAAAACAGAAGCTAAAATTCAACATGAATCACATTTAATCCAGTAAGAACATGTCCTAAAAAGGACCAAATCAAAATCATCAAGCAAAGTCATGTAGTGAGCAAGAGAAGACAAAGGCAATTTCAAAGCACACAATTGGACATTTAGAATCAAAATTCCATATTAAAACAGCAATGACTCAAACAATTCTGGAAAATTTTATGTGCACACAACATGTCAACCATAATCATCATGCCAAAAATTATAATCAGAAGAGTTTAATTGACCTGGAAATGAAAATGCACAAGTATGACATCAAATTGTGTGACACACATTGTCACACCATGCAAACATGTGTATAAAACAGAAATGGAAAATGAGAAACATGCCCAATCAAGCCTCAAAGGTCAAGCAACATGTTGGGAATCATCATACAAAATTTCATGGCAATTGGATCATTATTGAGCATTTCATGATAGAAAGAATGAAGCATGGTACATTTTGCATATATGATCAATCAACCAATCACAATTCAAATTCCAGAGATGATAAAATCATGAAACCACCACCAAAAAATAATAGACAAACACATGAACATTTTGCAAAAATTTGGGAATTAATTGGATGAATTTTCAATTTGATATGAATTTTTGAAGTTGGAAAATATTTGAAATAAAATGTGGAAAATGTACATGAAATTATGGAGGGAAAGAGGAAATGATGAATTAATTTGAAAATATGGCTCAGGCTGGAATCGAAGTAGGTTCAGATAAACATGAAGCGCGCTGAACAAAATTGCAAAGTCCAGGAATCGAAGTGTGTTTGTGCCAAAACGCAGAGTTTCATTAAACTTGCTGGCAACACAGTCATGGTCAAAGGCATATGTGGCAGCGGTCAAAGGATTGTAGGCCAATCAATTGGCCAACAGGCACGCATATGTGGCAGCCAACACACAAAACCCTAGCCAGCATACATAAATTGCAGACGGCGGCGCCTAGGGCGGAAACCACCGTCTTCTTCGTGAAGACGGTGGAGGAACAGTACACGCACATGAAATTTTTTCCAGAATCCAGTAAAAATGATATCAATCGAAAGCTTTTCACATGTACATCACATATCAATCATCATTTAATCAAAACAAGCCATGGATTAAGAGAATCGACGACAAACATTTTGACATTCAAACTTTCAATTCCATATAACTCAGCCAATAATCCACCAAATCACATGAAATTTTCATCAGCATGCTCAGCAAGAGAAGGTCTACATTATCATGGCAAAAGATTGGAGAATTAAGAGCTTCGAAAAACCTACCTCTTGAAGAACAGTTTCTGGAATCAGCAGTTTCAAGGCCTGGCACGATTCAAATCCACTCCTGTATCACTGTTATGAAGCTTGAAGTAGAAATTGAGGCTTGGAAAGGCTTAGATCTGGCTCAAACAACAGTTTCCATCTTCACCTTCATGAGCTTGATATGCTTGATTTCCACTTGAATCCTTCAAAACAAAGCTGGATCTGCACTAAATGAGGATCAGAGAACAAGAATATACAAGAAAATCACTAGCTTATGTGAAGAAAATTTGAATTTGGATTGAGAGAAAATTTTGGAGGGAAGAAGAATTTAGATCTAGAAATGGTGAAGATCCAGAAATTCTGTTAGGATTTGGTATATATACTCAATCTTAATCACATCCTAATTAAAATTAAGCATGGTTTAATTGAGATTAGTGAAAATAAGGTGTATGGAAAATTTTGGAAAATTGGTGGTGCATGGAGCATTTGGACGTGAACAGTAGCATGTGCATGATCAAATTCACTTAAAATCTTCCAATGAACACAATGGCAATGGTATTTTGTCCATACAATGCACCAATTTCAAATTTGCCATTTTCCCTCCAAAATGGGCATGAAAGAACAAATGATCATATGATGAGATTTCATGCAATGTGATGATGGATTTGGAAAATACATGTTATGAGAAGAATTATGCAAAAATAAGCACTCAATTTGGAATTATGAGTCAAAAGTTATGGCCTTTTGAAGTTCCATGCACACTTGGCAATGATTTGATCATATCTTCTCAACCATTCATCAGATGATCATGATCTTGGACTTTTTGGAAATGGGAGAGAAAGATCTTCAACTTTCATGTTTGACAAAATTTCATTTGAAGCCTCTTTGATGTTGGAAAGTCAAGTTGAAAGTGGTCCAAAAACTTGCCATTTTTGGAAACTTGAAATTATAGGTCACTTTCCATTTTGGGAAACTTTTGATCTGGCTTCAAAATCTTCAAGGTATGAGTTTTCCATGATGAATGATCCTCTTGTGGACATGAATGAAGTCTCTCAAACTATTTCTCCACCTCCTAGCCCTCAGTTGACTTGCAGTTGACTTTTATGGGCCCCAGATGACCTGAAACTGCACTGTGGACTTTGAGCCTTCAACACTTGGTCAAGTTGCTTCAAAATGAACCTTGGTTCACATAAGCTCTCTAGAACAACCATGGGGCTTTCATCTCAAGGAAAAACCTTGCTCTTTTGCACTGAGGACTTCTCCCGATGCCAGTCTTGACTGATGAGATGCAATGCACTATGCAATGTTAATGTAATGTTAGTGTAATGTCAATGACCTAAAAATGAAATGAATGCATGAACGGGGGGTGCAAATTTGAGGTGCTACAATCGGTAGTTATAATCCCTATTTTGTTGTTCCCCGGAGAGTTAATCCTTGATATGTTCATCCTAACCGGTGAAGGATTTCCTTCTCTTTGCGGTCTTCTGCCCAATAACCGATAGTTGTAAATCCTGCTTTTTTCCCCTTTGCAGAGTTTATCCTTGATATGTTCATCCTAATCGATGAAGGATATTCTCTTTTTGGTATTCTATCCAGTAACTGATAGATGTAATTCCTACTTTCCCCTCTGAGTCTATCCTTGATATGTTCATCCTAATCGATGACGGATATTTTCTTTTTTGTATTATATCCAGTAACTAATAGATGTAATTCCTATTTTCCCCTCTGAGTATATCCTTGATATGTTCATCCTAATCGATGACATATATTCTCTTTTCGGTATTCTATCTAGTATTCGATAGATATAGTTCCTACTTTTTAAGGCAGTTTATCCTTGATATGTTCTTCTTAATCGGTGATGGATATCCTCCCTAGAATCCCCAGACAAGTCTATCCTTGATATCTTCATCCTAATCGATGATGAATTTTCTTTCCTCTGAGTCTATCCTTGATATGTTCACTTTAACCGGTGACGGGAATTCTCTCTCTTTGGTCTTCTGCCCAATAACTGATAGTTGTAAATCCTATTTTGGCATTTCCCAGAAGTTTATTCTTACCCAGTAACTGGTAATGAATACACCTCCTGGATACCTTCAGCGAGTCATCCTTGATATGTTTACCCTAACTGTAGTGGGGTATTCGTTACCTTTAGATTTATTGACTAAATCAAAAGTAAATCATACAATTCGATTCGCCACCACACTTCTATTTATCCAAAGAAAAAGTTAGAAAGCGATCAAAAACCAAGAAGTTTTATCAAATAAAAAACTAATAAAAATGTCAGAGATCTGGGTAAGGGGGTTGGTTATGAGATAGGAAGGTTTTAAGCACCCAAAACATCCTTAGTACTCTAAGGGAGCCCTTTTTGCAAGTGTGGTATGGTAGGTTGCTATTTGTGAAAATATTTGTGCAAACATGATTGGGGAGATGAGAAAAGAATGTACAAATCATTTACAATTTTGTTGTTTGAATGGATAAACCCATTGCCTACGTACCATCACAAAGGTAGGATCAAAACCTCGTAGTTCGGGGTAAAAATCTCAAAAGAAGTTGGTGAATTGATTGGTCAAAAGCCTTAAGGTCCTTTGTTATCAAAGGGAGAAAACTCAACCTAAACCACAACCCACCATGTGTGGAGAGCTTCAACATACTAGTGAGGGATCGACCCTATAATAAGTATGGAAGACTTATAGTCTAATCACTAACGATGAGGTGAGGTTTACATCAACCACTATGATAACTCAAACCTAATAGCTAATGTTTATGGAAAGCTTTGGCAAAGGTGGCCATTGGAACCACAAAAACAATTTGAGTGAGTTGGATTTACCAAATTAGAAGTATTCACAAAGGGAAGTCAAAGTTGACTTAAGGTTCAATTCAAAATAAGTGTTATGAAAGGAGTTTGAAAAAAAATCAAAGGCATAATGCCTAGGTTTCTAATTTTAAAAACAATGTCAATGTTTGCACAAAAAGTTTGGCTTGGGTTAGAGTGGAGAGAAGAAGAGAAGGGCTAGGTCCTAAACATGCAAAGATGAGAGAAGAGAAATAAAACCCTTGGAGTTCCCTTCTCGAGATCATAAAGATGACCCAAGAGCTCCTTTCCTTTGGACTTAGAAAGTAATAAGCAATTAACTCAAGCAATCAAGCAAATATTCAATCAAGCTCCTAGGATCCTCCAATTTGGACTTGTCTATCCTATCTTGGATGCTCATGACAATGGTCCTTCTAAGTACTCAAGCTTAGAATCCATATCATACAAGAACAAACAAATCAAAAGGTTCCAGAATGCAATAGAAATAATGGACAAGAGTGAGTTTAGAATAGGGGTCCTTTGAATTCAACTTTCAAGATTAAGCATTCTAAAGGCATGAGGCCTAATTGCTCTTCAACATATTTAGCATTCTAAAGGCATGAGGCCTAGTTGTTCTTGAAACTCCATTTAGCATAGGTATGGTCCTAAATCTAAGCCCTTTCTCCTTTTTGCATTGGTTCACACAAACAAAAACAACACAAGCACAAGGCAATAGTATATACACAATAATATGCTCAAGTGAGCAAAAGGCAAATAGCATAAACATAAACATGAGCTCAAATGAGCAAAGGGAAAGACAATATGAATTAATGAGCAAGAAATTTAAATTGCATTAAAGTAAACTGCAAGAATTAAATGCTTAAATTAAAAGTTAGTGATTAGTAGTTAGTGTTAGTGTGCCATAAGGCAATTTAGCGCTATGTTATGCAATCGTAAGTGGACTAGTGTAGTAGTCACACCTATCTGAGGCCGGTCAATAAAACTATAGGCAATTAAACACAAGTTAGAGACCATGACTAGTAAGCCAAGCTTCTACAACTTGGCATGCCAAAAGAAAAGAAGAATGACCTTGTATGGATTTTAGGTTTTTTGCTTGACCAAGAAGCAACCTATCTTGGACACAAAGCAATTCACTTGATCTTTGATCAAGATGAATTTGATTTGGATCAAAGAAGGTTAAGCCTCTCATATGTCAAGGCTAACCACAAATCATTAACTCATTGGTCCAAAGAAAAGAAGAAGATGAAGATGGAAATGGAATGTACAAAGTTGAAATTCAAATGACATAACCAAAAAACATTAATCAAACATGAATGAAATCAACATCAATCAATGGTAAACAGAAGTGAAATGAAGATTGGAAGTCAAGAAAGGTCAAACATATTTTTGGTATTTTTTGGAATTAAAATAATGCATAAAATAAAATGACAAATAAAGGTCAAATTTCAAATTCAATTCAAATCAACTTGGATAAGTTCAATTGGATCATCATAAGTCTAACATGGTCAAACAAGGTTTGACAAATTTTCTCAACATTTTTTGAAAACAGGAACTAATTTTAATTAATTAAAAATGAAGAAAAAATAACATAATTGGACTAAAATCTCAAATAAATCTCAAATCAATTAAGAAATTGATGAGAATATTTTTCATAGATTCATCATCATCGAAAGATGTTAAGCAAATATTTTTGGCATTTTTGAATATCAAAAAGTATTTTAAATAAATTAAAAACAATCAGAAATGAAATAATTCACAAAAAATATTAAATTGAATCACAAAAATAATTAAAAATCATTTTATGAAAATAGAATTTAAGAGAATTTTTTTGCAATTGGTCCCATATTTTTGTGATTCCAAATAAAGAAGTTATGAATTTTTAAAATAAAATGGAATAAAAGAAATTAAAATGGAAATTCAGAAAATAGGAAAAACCACAAGCGTCATATCCCACTTCAGTAATTGACGTGGCTGATCACATGGTTGGGAAGTGCGCGCGCATGGTATGGACAAGTCAAACGCGTGACACAATGTATTAAATAAAGTCATAACATTCAACAGCCAAGATTAGATTTGGATATCATCATCCAAGGCCCAAGGTTTGGACGCGGGGGGGCGGTGGGGGAAACCACCGTCTTCTCCGGCCACCAGTTGCAGGTTTTGAAACCTCAACCAAAACGAGCGATCCATATACCAATCGAAAGCTGGGGTGATGCACATCACCCTTGTAACCTTAGTTTTTGCTCAAGACTCTTATGGAAGAAGAACTCTGAGATTGAAAACAAGGTGCTCAATCTGAAGTTAACTAATTCATAAAATTAAAACCCCCACGGGCTTGCCTCTCAAATGAGGACTTCAGAAATGCCAACAACACCAAGCAATGCACAATAATCAGAGAGATTCGAATCAAAACAGTTATGATATCAACCTTTGAAGTGCAGCTTTTAAGAGCTTGATCCCATCCAATCCTTGAGTGCAGCTTGATCTTGAAGTAACAATGAAGCAAGGCTAAGGAATTAGAAGCTAAAGATCAACCAGGGAAGTTGAAATTTAAGCTTGAAAAGAGAAGTGAAATTTCAGAATTCCTTTAATGAAGGGTTGAGGAATCAGTTCAGTAGAGCTTCAGGCGCCTTCAGGTTACCATTTGAAGTAAGCAATGCCTTTTATTTATAGCCACAACTGATGCAAAGATGTGAAGAACTCGTGTGCATGTGAAGTTGGGTCCTCCATGCATGGGCCTGTACAGGCGCACGTGAGGCCCAAAATCAATTGGTTTTGCATGATGAACATCAACCAAATGGATTTCGACATGCATATGGCAATGTATTAGCTTGTGCATGGAAATTTAACATGTTATGCATAATTGATCATAAAGCTTCACCTCTTCGAAAATGCCAATTGGAAAATTGAAACATAAGCATGTGGGTAATGGTTGGAAAGGTTTTGACATAAGGAACAAATGTTATGTTGAACAAAAATTCATTTGGAGTTTGGAAAATATTGAAAACTGGCCATGCAGTTCAAGGTACCAAACATGTATTTGAAAAATTTGCCAAAATAGACCAACTTCAAGCCCTTCTGTTTTAATAATACAAGTCTCAAATAACAAAACCTCAAACATCAAAATTTGCATCATTTGGATTTTTGATGAGAAAGTTATGGGCACTTGAAGTTGGACTTCTTCACATTTCAATGGCTTTGGTCCAAAGTGACCTTTAATGTTTTGTATTATCACATGTGTTTATTTTAGGATTATGAAAATTTGTCCAACATAATAATTGAAGTAGACATCTTAAAATTTCCAATTCACTTTGTCTCACCTCAAAATCATAAAAAATGAAGGAGTTAGGTCTTTGGGAAGTTGACCCAAAATTAGGGTTTCAGTCAAAATAACCTATAATGTTTTGAAATGAATGATGACCTTCCAAGTTTCAAATGAAATTTTGATGAAAATGAAAGTTGTTAATATGGTTCTTGAGAACATTTTGTCTCTTGGGGTAATCTTCATTTGACAAACACATCAAAAGTTAGGTCTCAGTGGATTTCAAAATAGTCAGATGATTTGACTGATCAACTTCTCAAAGCCAAACATCAAATCGTGATGAATAAATGATTGAGGACACTCAGATAGGCTCATATATGCATAAAAGGATGAATGAAAGAACTTACCTTGATTGTATTTTATCATAGGTTGAGATTGCTTCATGAGCAAGGCACAATCAATGCACAGGTGAATTAGGGTTTCCTTGGGAAACAATCCTCAAGCCCTTTGGTTTATCTTGATCAAATTGACAAATTGAGATACTTGGGAGGCATATATGATGATTGAGAGCTTTGCGAACCATTGTAATGCTTGCTTTCATCTTCATCTGGCCACTTCAATGGGCATAGTGGCCTCCTAGGAGCCTTGGATCACATGACTGCTTGAGCTTCAAAACAAAAGAAAGTTAGTGAAATATTTTTGTGCTTTTGGTTAGTAAACAAAATAAGAAAAGCAATAATATACAATTCAAGCATGCTTGGTGGTCTCAAACCAAATCATACAAGCCCCAACCCTAGGGTAAAGGAGCCAAGATGCTATGATCCTTGAGGCAGATGTATTGAGCAATGATATGATGCCATGAGGGATTTGAGGGTCAAAATTAGGGTCTTACAGATGCCCCTATTTAAGGTCATTCTAGTCGTAGTTATGAAGGTTAAAATCTTCGTCTCGACGCGGTAGAATGGGCTTAAATAATAACAAAGAGACGAATTTTGGTCCCTAAGAGACCTCATGATGCAAAATGTATGTATGCAGAAGTTTAATACTCTACGGGGATAGATGTCCACAAAGGAAAAAGAAATCAGGAGAAACTGAAAATCCATAGGAGTAATACACTCATAAATGGGACAGAGACTCTGGGAGAGAAATAAGGGTAAAAATGCGTGAGCAGGTCACGGCTTAAGATTTGCTGAGAGACACGAAGGGATTCCATGAAAATGAATCAATGGAAAGACTCGAGCTGACGCAAAGATGCATGTATTGTGGAATATGCCAATACAGCAAACTATCCACAAGGGATACTCCGGATAAAAATCCGGACTCGGTTGAGGAATATCCAATAAGTAATTCAGCCGAGGAAGAAACAATGAGATATTACCGGTTACTGGGTAATAAACTCAAAAAGAGACATGTGATCAAAACACCGGTATGAGGGTGAAAAAACGACACGCTTAGGGAGAAAGAATATCTAAGAACGGTATAAGGGTGAGAGATATCAATCATCCAAAACGTCTGAGGAGGACCCAAAAGGCATACCTCAACTCAGGAAAATCTGACTCCACAGGGGACAAAAGTCATAATAGGGAGCAGAAGGAAGGAACACCAGGGATACCGGTTACTGGGAATATAATAGGTGACCAACCAGACGTGAATTGGGAACATTCCCAAGACACTCATCATCCGAAAGGAGGGCTAAAAAAAAGAAAACTCGATTACATGATGGACATTCGATTCCATAAGAAAAAAAGGAAGACTTCGACTGAAGAGCTCATGAGATATATTATCTATTACCGTCAGAACGTAGACAATATACTCGCATGGAAGATTATCCACAACCGGTTACTGGGTTAATAAAGGATAAATCGACCGACAAGAAAGGACATCGGGATATCGATTACTGGGTATAAAATGATGACCAATCCAGAGGAGAAACAATCATTACCAAACAAGGGTAAATGAAAGATGACTCGTTGGGGATACATTGACAAAAGCAATGATCCCAAAGATATATCATCGGTTACTGGGCGATATACTCAAAAATGAAGGAATATCAATACCGAATATTGGATAAAGATAACCAACAAAGAGGGGATTACATCTACCGGTTACTGGGTAGAAAACCACAAAAATAGGACTTACGACTACCGGTTACTGGGTAGAAGGCCACAACATCCGCTGGGGAGAGAATGAACAATTACTGTTTACTGAGTAATTGATCACCTGAACCACAGGGAAGTGCAAGGGGAAATAACAAGAAAGGAGTCAGTCTAGGAACAAACTAGAGAGACGCAATGAAACAAGACTCCACCCAATGAGGATATAACTCATGGGAGTGATTCCATCCCAATACATGTTTTGGGAGGAAACTGAAACAATAATCATCCACGAGGACATAACTCGGTGGGGAATAACGAGGGAAAGATAGACACTTTCTGCCTATAAGGCTGACTCTAAATAGAGAGATCATACACAAACATCTGCTTGGGGAAGATCATTTCACCAATTAGCAGGAGATAACAAGCAAAGATATATGGCGAAGAATGCAACATGAATATCTGAATGTTATAATTATGCATGTATATGCGTGGTTTATGTATGATAAATGTTAACAAACAAACATATCTAACACAAACAGGTCCAAGAATCAATTGGACAAACATCCGGTACAATATCTGGAAAGAGAAAAGCCAGGCCCACATGAGAAAACCGAATCTGGTGGGGGGCAACAAATACCAGGAAACACCAATCACCGCTGAAGATCATGCAGAGTCGCTGCCGGGGACCAAGACCACTGCTAGGGGAACGAGCAGGATCACGGGGGATCAAAGATCGTTGTTGGGGATCAGCAAAAGGGCACCACTACCACGAGCTGGGGATCATCCAACAATTCGCAGAGATGTGGATAAGATCGGTCATAGAAGAAATCTACTGGGGATATTATCAGGGGGATACTATGAAATTCTGTTGGGAACAACCACCAAACAGAAACACATCAATTAAACATTCACTTCTAACCACTGAAGGAACAACTCTGCTGCGGAGAAAGAACCAAAATCGGTCTGCTGGGGAAGGAAATAACACATCTTCCTCGAAAGTTCCAACGCCAAACTAGAATCAGGTAAAGTCTCAGCTGGGAAGCTACAGAGCCACTGCCAGGGAACTCAGCACGGATAAGATCCATCATAGAAGAAACTCTACTGGGGAACTTATCAGGGGAGAGGATATGAAACTCTGTGGGGAACAAACACCAAACAGAAATTCCCATAATCAACACATTTCCTCATATCTGCTGGTGAAACGTCTCTGCCGAGGAGAAGGAGACAACTGCTCCGCTGGGGGAAGGAACTAAACATCTTCAACACCAGCTCTGCTAGGAGGAAACTATCCAAGAAGGAGGAAGCAAATACATCAGGCTCTGATCAGGCAACTCCCCTGGGGAAAGACTGTTGACAACTGAACTGAGGATAACCTGTAGGTGATCATGCTGGAGATAATCTGATGGCGAACCAACTAGGGGGAAGTCCAAACGTGAGCAAACCCACTGAGGATGAGTGATAAGCAAACTTGCTGGGGGGGGGGAATTGTATGCGAATCCGCTGGGGATTGGCTACAAACCAACTTGCTGAAATTTCCACTCATGCTGGGAATTCCTGCTCAACTCTGAGGGAGATTTCCACTCATAATGAGGGAATACCAACTTCCTCGAAAAGATAGCATATCAATTTTATCAATCTATAAGGGATTTTAGGTCAATCCACACAAGGGATGACAACCGTATAATTGATAAGACACAGATGCTAGACCCAAACTCACTAGGGAGTTAGAAGACCGAGGCCAAAACTCCAGACTCTCTGGGGAATTTGGCGGTGTATTACCTTTCTCTGCGCTCACTGAGGAGACAACCTGAAAGATAATGGAGAGGATACAAATATGCTAGGAATATGAACAAATTTCTTACCCTTTTGGAGATCATACTATCCTTGGGAGAGCACTGAAGACATTCCATTTATCCTTTCAATCATTGTGAATGTTCACTTTGTTTGAAAAAACAAGTTATAAAAACTTCATTCGTTTAAAACAATGATATTTATCAATTAAAACATGCAAATATTTGTTAAACAGAAACAAATAAGAGTGCAAAGAATTGGATAAAGGCTCAAATTTATTTGATGGAATGGTAGTCTACAAATGGCAAGACTCCATGGATATTCACAAGTTTGAAATTGGTGATATATATTGGAAAAAGGGCTACATTGAACATAATGACCATTTCTCCACCAACTCTGAATCCAAGGTATTTGAAGCTTCAGTTGACGATGACCGAGCGAGAATCTTTGACAGATGACAGTTGTAGAACAAAGTCTTGTCAGGATGCAGTTACTTGCCAAATCCCTAATTTTTGCCTGGATTTCCCCAAGGTGAGGTACACAATCTAGCAGGATATATATATTCATTTTTTTATGTCTCTAACTTTTGCCTGGATCGCCCTTTCGAGTTTTCAATCCACCGAGACACTCATTTTTGCCTAAGTTGCCCATTTGGGTTTTCAACTTAGCGAGCTATTCTGTTTTTATTTTAGGTGAAGTATTTCTTAACTGCATCTGAATTCACAGGACGAGTGAAATCCTCCCCATCCATAGTTGTAAGTATCAAAGCGCCTCCTGAAAAGGCTCTCTTAACAACATATGGACCTTCATTGTTTGGAGTCCACTTGCCCCTGGAATCAGGCGCGAAAGACAAGACTTTCTTGAGCACGAGGTCACCTTCTCGGAACATACGAGGCTTGACCTTCTTATTAAAGGATTTCTTCATCCTTTGCTAATATAACTGACCATGGCACATGGCAGTTAATCTCTTCTCTTCAATCAAGTTCAGTTGGTCATAACGACTCTGAACCCATTCAGCCTCAGTCAACTTGGCTTCTATCAAGACTCTCATTGATGGGATCTCAACCTCTACGGGGAGCACAACCTCCATGCCATATACAAGAGAGAAAGGGGTTGCCCATGTTGAAGTGCGTACGGATGTACGATAACCATGTAAAGCAAATGGCAACATCTCATGCCAATCTTTATACGTAACAACCATCTTCTGGATAATCTTCTTGATATTCTTGTTAGCAGCTTCAACATCCCCATTCATCTTGGGTCTATAGGGAGAAGAATTATGATGTGCAATCTTGAACTCGTCACACAACTCTTTCATCATCTTGTTGTTCAAGTTAGATCCATTATCAATAATGATCTTGTCTGGCACACCATATAGGCATATGAGTTAATTCTTGATAAACATTACAACCACCTGCCTGGTCACATTCGCATACGATGTCGCTTCAACCCACCTGGTGAAGTAATCAATTGCTACGAGAATAAATCTGTGATCGTTCGACGCCTTTGGCTCTATCATGCCAATCATGTAAATTCCCCACATGGAGAAAGGCCATGGTGAGGAAATCACATTCAGAAGTGTCGGGGGAATATGAATCTTATCCGCATAAATCTAACACTTGTGGCATTTCTTCACGTATTTGCAGCAGTCAGATTCCATTGTCAGCCAATAATAGCCTGCTCTCAACATCTTCTTTGCCATGGCATGTCCATTGGAATGAGTACCAAATGAACCCTCATGGACTTCAGTCATTAACAGGTCTGCTTCGTGTCTATCCACACATCTGAGCAGAACCATGTCATAATTCCTCTTGTAAAGAACATCGCCATTGAGGTAGAAACTGCCAGATAATCTCCTCAAAGTCTTCTTATCTTTAACAGATGCCCTAGGCGGGTAAATCTGACTCTGAAGAAAACACTTGATATCATAATACCATGGCTTATCATCTTTCACTTCTTCAACTGCAAATACGTGAGCTGGTCTATCCAAGCGCATCATAGTGATATTGGGGACTTCATTCCAGAATTTCACCATAATCATCAAAGCAAGTGTAGCAAGAGCATCTGCCATCCGATTCTCATCTCGAGGAATATGATGGAAGTCAACCTCCGTAAAGAAAGTTGAAATCCTCCTCGCATAATCTTTGTATGGGATGAGGCCAGGCTGATTCGTCTCCCATTCACCCTTAATCTGATTAACAACAAGGGCCGAATCACCATAAACATCAAGATGTTTGATCCTAAGATCAATACACTCTTCCAAACCCATCATACATGCCTCATACTCCGCTATGTTATTCGTGCATTTGAAAGTTAGCCTTACTGTAAAAGGAAAATGTGTGCTCTGAGGAGTAATAATCACTGCCCCAATACCATTTCCATATTGATTTACAGCGCCATCAAACACCATGCTCCATCGGGAACTAGGCTTTGGCCCTTCATCGAGCGTAGGCTCATCGCAATCTTTCATCTTCAAATACAGAATTTCCTCATCTGGGAAGTTCTACTGAACGAACTGATAATCCTGAATTGGTTGATGTGCCAAGTGGTCAGCCAAGATACTACCTTTAATAGCCTTCTGAGCTCGATACTCAATATCATACTCAGACAACAGCATCTACCAACGGGAAATCCTCCCAGTTAAAGCAGGCTTCTCAAAGATATACTTGATTGGATCCATTTCGGATATCAAGCAAGTGGTATGATTCAACATATACTGGCGTAAACGCTTAGCAGCCCAAGCCAAAGCACAACATGTCTTCTCAAGAAATGAGTATCGAGACTCACAATCAGTGAACTTCTTACTCAGATAGTATATAGCATACTCTTTCTTTCCTGATTCATCTTGCTGACCTAATACACTACCCATTGAGTCTTCAAGAACAGTCAAGTATATAATCAAGGGCCTCCCTTCCACAGGCGGAGACAGAATCGAAGGCTCAGACAGATACTCTTTGATACTGTCAAAGGCCTTTTGGAAATCCTCGGCCCAATCATGACGGTGATCTTTCCGGAGGAGCTTGAATATTGGCGCACATGTGGCAATCATGTGGGATATAAATCTGGAAATATAATTCAAGCGGTAAAGAAACCCTCGGACTTGCTTTTCAATTTTGGGCGCAGACATTTCCTGTATTGCTTTGACCTTGGCGGGATCAACCTCAATACCTCTTTCACTAACAATAAAGCCCAATAACTTGCCGGAACAGACTCCAAATGTACACTTATTCGGGTTCAAGCAGAGTATATACTTCCTCAAACGCTGAAAAAGCTTCAACAAGTGCTCTACATGTTCAACTTCCGTTCTCAACTTTGCAATCATATCATCAACATACACCTCGATCTCCTTGTGCATCATATCATGAAACAAGGTAGTCATAGCTCGTTGATACGTGGCTCCGGCGTTCTTCAAACCGAAGGGCATCACTCGATAACAGAATGTTCCCCAAGGTGTGATGAATATCGTCTTCTCCATATCCTCAGGTGCCATTTTAATCTGGTTATATCCGGAAAATCCGTCCATGAATGAGAAGACATTGAATTTAGATTTATTATCTACAAAAATATCAATATGTGGTAGAGGGAAATCATCTTTCGGACTAGCTTTATTCAAGTCTCGATAGTCCACACACATTCAGACTTTTCCATCTTTCTTAGGCACAGACACAATATTGGCCACCCATTGAGGATATGTAGAAGTCACCAGAAACCCCGCATCAATTTGCTTCTGAACTTCTTCTTTAATCTTTACTGCCGTATCGGGATGAGTTCTTCTGAGCTTCTGCTTCACAGGCACACACTCAGGCTTCAAAGGCAGGAAATGTTGCATGATATCAGTATCTAGACCAGGCATGTCTTCATATGACCAGGAAAAGACGTCGACATATTCTCGTAGCAACTCAATCAACCCCTTCTTGACTGACTCTTCCAGGAGTGCCCCAATCTTCACTTCGCGAACACAATCCTTAGACCCCAAGTTGACTGTGTCCAGATTCTCAAGATGCGGCTGAATGATCTTTTCTTCGTGCTCAAGTAGACGGGTAATCTCATCAAGAATCTCTTCAACATCATCTTCTTCGGCCTCAAATACAGGGAACTCAAAGTTGGGAGATGGTGTTGGATCATCATGTTCAATGGGTTTGATCAACCTGCATAATGATTTTGGATATAAGAGAGATTTTAGAATTCAAACAAGGCAAGTCATTATGCAAATGAACAAATTGTTTTTATTCTATTTGTAGGGTTTTTTGGTGATCACCAATTTCATGCAAAAAAGAAAAAAGGGAAAATAATTTGGAAAAACAAACATTTAACATGTAATTATTGAATGAATATCTTTGTATTAATGTGCCAATAATGTCATCACTTCTCCTTTTGGCATGGGAGAAGGGTTTTCAAATAAAAGTGAACATATTACGTGGACTTATGGACAACTGTTGGAACATCAACAACGACCCAATTATTGCAGACTCCTCCAGGGATGACAAAGTTGCCAGAATCTTCCTCTGCATCATCTTCCACTATAGCAGCAACCTCCTGGTCTTCGACCGTGTGGATGAAACCACCACTCTGGAACAAGCCACACTCATTGAAAGTGCATGAAGAGTATCCTATGCCAGCCCGGGATTTAATTTCTTCCAGCTTAATCCTTTGTCCTAAACCAGTAGTTGCACCATGCTTAATGGCCAACTTCGCATCATTGTAGGACGCAAATGAAGAAGCTCCTTTCTTTAATGGCTCAGCAATAGATAAGGATTGGAACAGAGTCCCAACCTCATCCTCAGCATCTATGTAAGAAAAGGAAGACAAATGGCTTACCAAGAGAGCCTTTTCTCCCCCTACCACCACCAACTTCTTGTTCTTCACGAACTTTAACTTTTGGTGTAGGGTGGATGTCACGGCGCCTGCCTCGTGAATCCATGGTCTGCCAAGCAAGCAGCTATATGATGGGTAGATATGCATGACCTGGAAAGTGATATGTAAATCACTAGGTCCTATCTTGATTGGGAGCTCAACCTCACCAATCACAGTCTTCCTGGATCCTAAAAGCCTTGACTACCACTCCACTCTGCCTCATGGGAGGCCCCTGATATGAAAGTTTCGCCAGAGTGGATTTTGGCAACACATTTAGCGACGATCCTGTGTCTACCAATACATTAGACAAGGCATCATCCTTTCAATTCATGGAAATGTGTAGAGCCAAATTGTGGTCTTTTCCCTCTTCGGGAAGATCGGCATCGCAAAAGCTCAGGTTGTTACAAGCAGTAATGTTTGCCACAATGCTATCAAATTGTTCTATTTGTGACATCGTGATCCACGTATGCCACGCCCAACACCCTCTGCAAAGCTTCGCGGTGTGGCGCGGAATTCATCAGCAAAGACAATACAAATATCTTTGATGGAGTTTGAAGCAACTGATCTACAACATTATATTCGCTCCTTTTGATGAGCCTCAGCATCTCATCATAGTCCTCTCTCAATATGCCATTCTGGCCAACAGGGACGGAAGCTCTAACAGTAATGGCCGGTTTGTCAACAACAAGTGCCGGATTCGGAGAAGAAGAAGAAGAAGTCCCCGCAGGACGGGCAGCATTATCAACAACATCAGTTCTTCTTATGTCAACCTGGGGTTTCGTCGCTGCCGAAGAAACACGACCACTGCGGGTCAAACCACTGACATCAGATATACTTGTAACAGAAGTGAAGGGTAATTGCACTTCCTTCCCATCTTCCAACGCAACCGCATTATATCTGTAGGGAACAACGCTGTCTGAAGAGTATGGAACAGGGCCAGCTGGCTTGATAACGAGAGTAGGAGAAGCCTTCTTCTTGCTGTCATCATATCTGACGACAACAGGTTCAGGCAGTCTGAATACAGGGGATATAACATTAACTTCATCCTTATCACGATTCTGAAGTATCTCGATCACACCCTGATCCAACATCTCTTGGATATCTTTCCTGACTTGGCGACATCCTCTCTCGTTGACAGTGCATACACGGCAGCTGTCATGGTCATGCTCGTAGTGACTGTGTCCACATAACAGTCTGTGCATCTCGACCAATGATTGCCTGATATGGCTAACATACCGGACCTTGTATTTGCCAAGACAACCCTGAACCATGTTAACTGCAACCTTCCCATGCTCGGGCAATGGGTTCTTCTTTACATTAGGACCTGCGTCCTCAAAAAACAATATACCACTTCTAACAAGGTCTTGAACCTTGGTCTTGAGAGGATAACAGTTCTCCACATCATGTCCGGGAGCACCGGAATGATAAACACAGTGAAGCTCGGGCTTGTACCACCACTAAGGGTTGGTCGGTACAGCGGGTGGGTCACGTGGAGTGATCAACTTCCTTTCAATCAGTGAAGGATATAGCTCTGCATAAGTCATTGGAATTGGATCGAAAATGACCCTCTTCCTATCATAGCTAGTGCTGCTATTGTTGTTGTTTCGAGGTTGGTAGGCCTGCTGTTGCGGACGATGTTGTTGTTGTTGATATTGCTGATGTTGATTTTCCCTGAATGCAAGTGCTATATGAGCCACCTGATGCTGGTTACTGGCAGGGCGCACAGTCTTCCTCTCCACAAAGGGTTTTCTTTGTTTAATATGGGAAGACATATCATGTTCCTCTCCCTCTTTCTTCTTGGCAAACACCCCATAACGTTTCGCAGAAGAGCCTTCTTCTCTGGTCAGGCGTCCTTCCTTGACTCCTTCCTCTAGTCATATTCCCATGTTCACCATCTCGGTGAAGTCAGAGGGAGCACTAGCGATCATCCGCTCGTAGTAGAAAGAGCTTAAAGTCTTTAAAAAGATCTTCGTCATTTCTTTCTCTTCGAGTGGGGGCACAATCTGTGCAGCCAATTCACGCCACCTCTGGGCATACTCCTTAAATGTTTCCTTCTCCTTCTGGGACATAACCCTTAGTTGGTCCCTATCGGGAGCCATATCAATGTTGTACTTGTACTGCATGACAAAAGCTTCACCGAGGTCATTGAAGGAGCATATGTTTGCACTATCCAAACCCATGTACCATCTCAATGCGGCACCAGACAGGCTGTCCTGGAAATAGTGGATCAGGAGTTGATCGTTGTCAGTATGAGTTGACATCTTGCGTGCGTACATCACAAGATGGCTGAGAGGGCAAGTGTTTCCCTTGTACTTTTCAAAGTCAGACACTTTGAATTTGATGGGAATCTTGACATTTGGCACGAGGCACAACTTAGCAGCAGATTTACCGAAGAGGTCCTTCCCTCTTAGAGTTTTCAGTTCCTTGCGCAACTCAAGGAATTGGTCATTCATAGCATCCATTTTCTCATACACATCTGGGCCATCAGACGGCTCAGAATGATAAATGGTGTCATCAACTCTCGGCAAAGTGTGCACAACTAGAGGTGGCACAGCAAGGACCGGGCTAGATGCCGGCAGAGAAGCAAAAGTAGGGGCGAGACCCTCTAGAACAAAAATTAGCGGGCATCCCCCAGGGAAACCCGGCTGGTATAACAGACGGAGCGAAATGAGCATTGGCAGCAGGCACGGTAGAGGAAGCTACCTCTGAAATGACCGTCCTCTAGGGAGGAGTTGAAGGCGTTGGAGAAGACTGGCTTCGGGCAGCCAAGAATGACTCCATCAGGGCATTCAATCTTGCCACTTCCTCCTTAAGTTCCCTATTTTCTTGCTCAAGGTGATCCATTAGATTTGAAGAATTGGCTCTGGTGTAGTACCGATGCGTCAGCTTGTCTTCAAAATAAATGAAGAACACAGAGTTAGACCACTGATCAAGAAACCCTGAACAAAACCTGCTTATGCATATGATGCATGCAATGCCCGTGCATTTGATGTTATTTTTATCAGAGGAATTCTTAGAGATCTATTTGCAAATATTTGGAAATATTAATCTTTTAGACATATAATGGAATATTCATATTGATAATATTTGGAAAAAAAATTTACACCAAAGAAGTACAGTCTTGGTAACCAAATACAATACAAGAGAGAAGGAAAATAACATCCTATGGAACCCTAAAAGCAATCGTCCAAAGCTCTCGAGACCGGAAGATAAGCTGCACGAAGCCTCTTCACCTCTCTCTCATAGGCTGCCTCCATATCTGCCTTCTCCTTGGCGAGTCGATCGTACTTCCTCTTCCAAAACCTGGATGATTGAGAAAGAAGAGAAGTCACCACATCATCAGGCTCGTCGATAACCTGATGCTCTAGAAAATCTATCAAAGCATCCTTATCTCTAAGCTGCTGAAGTAGCTCCTCTCGCTCACGAACCCAAGCACGCGAACAGTCTTCATCTCTCAACTCCTCTACTCCTTGGTTAGGAAGGGTTGAAGGCCCAACCATAACCATAGGGGTAGGTCTCGGGTAATCATAGGGCATGTGGTACTCAGAAGCTCTCTTCCTCACCCACGAGGTGTAAGGTTCCAAAGCTATACAATTCTTCGGACCAAGCTCTTTCCTTCCCTTCCTATGAATCTTGAGCCAAGCGCGTACCATCCTTCCCTTCAAGTTCTGGGGATCTTTACCCTCTTGAAAGAACACACATTCTAACAAAATGTTATTAGGTTTATCCTTTAAGGGGAACCCAAGCTGACGGCGTGCCAAAACAGGGGTGTAGTTAATTCCACCACATGTACCAAGAAGAGGCACATTGGAGAATTCACCAGAAGAGTCAATAATCTGCACACCATCATATACACGGTTGTACCAAAATATATCATCATTAGTGAGAGACATAAGTCTCGTGGACCACCGTAGACATCCTTTTTTCTCCTTGAAGGCAAGTGTCTGAGGCAAGTGTGAAATAAACCACTTGTACAACAGAGGCAAACAATACACAATGGTACCACCACCTTTTGCATTCCTCATATGCAAAGAGAAATAAGTGTCACACAACAAAGTAGGAACGTGATTAAGAGTAGAGAAAATCCTAATAGTGTTCACATTCACAAAATTGTCGATGTTGGGGAATAACACTAGCCCATAGATGAGAAGTACAAACATGGCCTCAAAGGCGTCCTCACTCATGGCCTTCCCAAAAAAAGTAGCTTGGGCGATGAGGAATTCAGACGGGAGACCTTGAATTCCACCTTTGATAGTCATATGAGCACCAATATCAGATATATCTACGTGCAACAGATCAACAATCTCTTGAGAAGAAGGAACTCTCTCCAAGCCACTGAACGACAACTGATCTAGGATAGGTATACCCACAAGATAGGCATACTCCTCAAGCGTAGGCAAAAGCTGGAAATCCTGAAAAGTGAAGCAACGATACAAGGGATCATAGAACTGCACCAACCCGCTCATCAGACCTTCATCCACCTGAGTAGCAAGAATAGACAGAAGCTTCCCATGGCGAGCTTTAAACTCCAAGGGATCTAATACATAGGATGTCAAACTCCTTAACTCTTTCAAGTTGGGTTGTCTGAAACTGTACTTCTTTGTATTCCTTCTTTGTTTATCCATGTCTGAAAATTTGCAAATACACGTCTTAAGTTCCTTGAAATTTTTCTCATTGTTGATTATATGGATGCAAATGAATGCATGAATGCATGAATGCATGGATGCAACAATCACACTCAAGAATCAAGTAAATCACACCACACAAAGGTCACGAGATGGATCAAGTTATCCTTAATATCAATCATCCATTTTGGTGGATTATGGTTTACACCTTATCAACACCCAAGTTCCATTGATATTAAGGATATACGAGAACAGATCAACCGCGAATCAAGGGTTTGTTGCAAGTCACGAGCATGGAGTCTTGGTTAAGAACCACCCAAAGGGAGGGTACCATGGTTAAACCTGACAATCATGTTCTACAAGGGGTTCCCATAGTCATCATCCCATCTTTCGGATATTATCCGATAAACGATTACTCGTATTCCAAAAATATTCTCAAGAGAGACTCTTATGAGTGTAGTATCGCGTAACAATTGTATCAAATCTTACACTTGAACGACCTTTGCACTACGTCCTAAAATAGGCCAAGATGGGCTAGGTGATCTAAGGTCCCTGGCTTCTAAGGTTCCTATTGGAAAGAGTAATTCATAACCACGACTACTCGTGTGACATTATTGATCCCAATATAACCTCCACCAAGTGAATGAACTTGCAAGTCAACTTGCTAAGGAATAACTCCACACAAGTCAACAAGACTATGCCATTCTCCTATCATAAGTGCACTCGAGTTTGGGTATAGAACTTATCTCACAAGAGACCACCAAGCACACAAGCAATTAATATATATCAAGCAATTCATACATTACAAACAATACAGTCATCCCAAATTTGCACAAAAATATGTCACAAAGAATATAAACATACAATACAACAAAGGAAAAAAGCAGGCTAAACCCACTAGGAAAGCTACAGCCTATCCCTAGAAGAGTCGCCACTTTTCTGTAGCGGGGTATTCGTTACCTTTAGACTTATTGACTAAATCAAAAGTAAATCATACAATTCGAGTCGCCATCGCACTTCTATTTATCCAAAGGAAAGGTTAGAAAGCAAACAAAAACCAAGAAGTTTTATCAAATAAAAAACTAATAAAAATGTCAGAGATCTGGGTAAGGGGGTTGGTTATGAGATAGGAAGGTTTTAAGCACCCAAAACATCCTTAGTACTCTAAGGGAGCCCTTTTTGCAAGTGTGGTATGGTAGGTTGGTATTTCTGAAAATATTTGTGCAAACATGATTGGGGAGATGAGAAAAGAATGTACAAATCATTTACAATTTTGTTGTTTGAATGGATAAACCCATTGCCTACGTACCATCACAAAGGTAGGATCAAAACCTCGTAGTTCGGGGTAAAACTCTCAAAAGAAGTTGGTGAATTGATTGGTCAAAAGCCTTAAGGTCTTTTGTTATCAAAGGGAGAAAACTCAACCTAAACCACAACCCACCATGTGTGGAGAGCTTCAACATACTAGTGAGGGATCCACCCTATAATAAGTATGGAAGACTTATATTCCAATCACTAAGGATGAGGTGAGGTTTACATCAACCACTATGATAACTCAAACCTAATAGCTAATGTTTATGGAAAGCTTTGGCAAAGGTGGCCATTGGAACCACAAAAAAAATTTGAGTGAGTTGGATTTACCAAATTAGAAGTATTCACAAAGGGAAGTCAAAGTTGACTTAAGGTTCAATTCAAAATAAGTGTTATGAAAGAAGTTTGAAAAAAAATCAAAGGCATAGTGCCTAGGTTTCTAATTTTAAAAACAATGTCAATGTTTGCACAAAAAGTTTGGCTTGGGTTAGAGTGGAGAGAAGAAGAGAAGGGCTAGGTCCTAAACATGCTAAGATGAGAGAAGAGAAATAAAACCCTTGGAGTTCCCTTCTCGAGATCATAAAGATGACCCAAGAGCTCCTTTCCTTTGGACTTAGCAAGCAATAAGCAATTAACTCAAGCAATCAAGCAAATATTCAATCAAGCTCCTAGGATCCTCCAATTTGGACTTGTCTCTCCTATCTTGGATGCTCATGACAATGGTCCTTCTAAGTAGCTCAAGCTTAGAATCCCTATCATACAAGAACAAACAAATCAAAAGGTTCCACAATGCAATAGAAAGAATGGACAAGAGTGAGTTTAGAATAGGGGTCCTTTGAATTCAACTTTCTAGATTAAGCATTCTAAAGGCATGAGGCCTAGTTGCTCTTCAACATATTTAGCATTCTAAAGGCATGAGGCCTAGTTGCTCTTGAAACTCCATTTAGCATAGGTAAGGTCATAATTCTAAGTTCTTTCTCCTTTTTGCATTGGTTCACACAAATAAAAACAACACAAGCACAAGGCAATAGTATATACACAATAATATGCTCAAGTGAGCAAAAGGCAAATGGCATAAACATAAACATGAGCTCAAATGAGCAAAGGGAAAAGACAATATGAGTTAATGAGCAAGAAATTTAAATTGCATTAAAGTAAACTGCAAGAATTAAATGCTTGAATTAAAAGTTAGTGATTAGTAGTTAGTGTTAGTGTGCCATAAGGCAATTTAGCGCTATGTTAAGCAATCGTAAGTGGACTAGTGTAGTAGTCACACCTATCTGAGGCCGGTCAATAAAACTATATGCAATTAAACACAAGTTAGAGACCATGACTAGTAAGCCAAGCTCCTACAACTTGCCATGCCAAAAGAAAATAAGAATGACCTTGTATGGATTTTAGGTTTTTTGCTTGACCAATAAGCAACCTATCTTGGACACAAAGCAATTCACCTGATCTTTGATCAAGATGAATTTGATTTGGATCAAAGAAGGTTAAGCCTCTCATATGTCAAGGGTAACCACAAATCATTAACTCATTGGTCCAAAGAAAAGAAGAAGATGAAGATGGAAATGGAATGTACAAAGTTGAAATTCAAATGACATAACCAAAACACATTAATCAAACATGAATGAAATCAACATCAATCAATGGTAAACAGAAGTGAAATGAAGATTGGAAGTCAATAAAGGTCAAACATATTTTTGGTATTTTTTGGAATTAAAATAATGCATAAAATAAAATGAACAAATAAAGGTCAAACTTCAAATTCAATTCAAATCAACTTGGATAAGTTCAATTGGATCATCATAAGTCTAACATGATCAAACAAGGTTTGACAAATTTTCTCAACATTTTTTGAAAACAGGAACTAACTTTAATCAATTAAAAATGAAGAAAAAATAACATAATTGGACCAAAATCTCAAATAAGTCTCAAATCAATTAAGAAATTGATGAGAATATTTTTCATAGATTCATCATCATCCAAAGATGTTAAGCAAATATTTTTGGCATTTTTGAATATCAAAAAGTATTTTAAATGAATTACAAACAATGAGAAATGAAATAATTCACAAAAAATATTAAATCGAATCACAAAAATAATTAAAAATCATTTTATGAAACTAGAATTTAAGAGATTTTTTTTTGCAATTGGTCCCATATTTTTTTGATTCCAAATAAAGAAGTTATGAATTTTTAAAATAAAATGGAATAAAAGAAATTAAAATGGAAATTCAGAAAATAGGAAAAAACCACAAGTGTCAGATCCCACTTCATTAATTGACGTGGCTGATCACATGGCTGGGAAGCGCGCGCATGGTATGGACAAGTCAAACGCATGACACAATGTATTAAATAAAGTCATAACGTTCAACAACCAAGATTAGATCTGTAGATCATCATCCAAGGGCCTAGGTTTGGACGCGTGGGGACGGTGGTGGAAACCACCGTCTTCTCCGATGAGAAGGCCTTTTCCAGCCACCAGTTGCAGGTTTTGAAACCTCAACTAAAACGAGTGATCCATATACCAATCGAAAGCTGGGGTGATGTATATCACCCATGTAACCTTAGTTTTTGCTCAAGACTCTTATGGAAGAAGAAATCTAAGATTGAAAACAAGGTGCTCAATCTGAAGTTAACTAATTCACAAAATTAAAACCCCCACGAGCTTGCCTCTCAAATGAGGACTTCAGAAATGCCAACCAAACCAAGCAATGCACAATAATAAGAGAGATTCGAATCAAAACAATTATGATATCAACCTTTGAAGTGCATCTTTTACAAGCTTGATCCCATCCAATCCTTGAGTGCAACTTGATCTTGAAGTAACAATGAAGCAAGGCTAAGGAATCAGAAGATAAAGATCAACCAGGGAAGTTGAAATTTAAGCTTGAAAAGAGAAGTGAAATTTCAGAATTCCTTTAATGAAGGGTTGGGGAATCAGTTCAGCAGAGCTTCAGGCGCCTTCAGGTTACCATTTGAAGTGAGAAATGCCTTCTATTTATAGCCACAGCTGATGCAAAGATGTGAAGAACTCGTGTGCATGTGAAGTTGGGTCCTCCGTGCATGGGCCTGTACAGGAGCATGTGAGGCCCAAAATCAATTGGTTTTGCATGCTGAACATCAACCAAATGGATTTGGACGTGCAGATGGCAATGTATTAGCTTGTGCATGGAAATTTAACATGTTATGCATAATTGATCATAAATCTTCACCTCTTCGAAAATGCCAATTGTAAAATTGAAACATAAGCATGTGGGTAATGGTTGGAAAGGTCTTGACATAAGGAACAAATGTTATGTTGAAAAAAACTTCTTTTGGAGTTTGGAAAATATTGAAAACTGGCCATGCAGTTCAAGGTACCAAACATGTATTTGAGAAATTTGCCAAAATGGACCAACTTCAATCCCTTCTATTTCAATGATGAAAGCCTCAAATGACAAAACCTCCAACATAAAAGTTGTAGATAGTTTCAAAAAAATCAATTTGGAATTACATTTTGCATCAATTGGGTTTTGTATGAGAAAGTTATGGGCACTTGAAGTTGGACTTTTTCACATTTCAATGGCTTTGGTCCAAAGTGACCTATAATGTTTTGTATTATCACATGTGTTTATTTTAGGATTATGAAAATTTATCCAACATAACAATTGAAGTAGACATCTTAAACTTTCCAATGCACTTGGTATCACATCAAAATACTAAAAAATGAAGGAGTTAGGTCTTTGGGAAGTTGACCCAAAATTAGGGTTTCAATCAAAATGACCTATAATGTTTTTAAATGAATGATGACCTTCCAAGTTTCAAATGAAATTTTTATGAACATGAAAGTTGTTCATATGGGTTTTGGGAACAATTTTTCTCTTGGGGTCATCTTCATTTGACAAACACATCAAACCTTAGGTCTCAGTGGATTTCAAAATAGTCAGATGATTTGAATGATCAACTTCTCAAAGCCAAACTTTAAATCAGGATGACTAAATGATTGAGGATACTCAGATAGGCTCATATATGCATAAAATGATGAATGAAAGAACTTCCCTTGATTTTGATTGATCATAAGTTGAGATTGCTTCATGAGCAAGGCATAGTCAATGCACAGTTGAATTAGGGTTTCCTTGGGAAACAATCCTCAAGCCCTTTGGTTTATCTTGATCAAATTGACAAATTGAGATACTTGGGAGGCATATATGATGATTGAGAGCTTTGTGAACTATTTTCATGCTTGCTTTCATCTTCATCTGGCCACTTCAATGGGCATAGGGGCCTTCTAGGAGCCTTGGATCACATGACTGCTTGAGCTTCAAAACAAAAGAAAGTTAGTGACATATTTTTGTGTTTTTGGTTAATAAACAAAATAAAAAAAGCAATAATATACAATTCAAGCATGCTTGGTGGTCTCAAACCAACTCACATAAGCCCCAACCTAAGGGTAAAGGAGCCAAGATGCTATGATCCTTGAGGCAAATATATTGAGCAATGATATGATGCCATGAGGGATCTTAGGGTCAAAATTAGGGTCTTACACTAACAGATAACGAATGTCCTCCTTGTCAGATTTTTTTTATCCCTCTATCCAGTAGCCAGTAATGGATAATAAATTTTTGCTCCTCCTGTGTTGAAGATCTTTTCTTCCCCACTCGAGTTTGAGTGCGCATTCCCTTTGTGGAACCGTTGTTTCTTGCTTGGTTCGAGTATTCCAGCTTTGTTCTGATTTACATGTTTCCCCGACTGAGTCTTTCCATTGATTTATTTTTCATGGAATACCTCGAGTCCCCTAGTTGTTCTTAAGTCGTAGCCTGGCCTACGCACAACCCTTTTTCCCTAGAGTCTCTGTCTTTCCAGTGAGTTTTCCTTATGGAATGCATTATACTCCTGTGGACCTTATGTCTCTCCGGATTCTTTTCCTTTGTGGAAATATTTCCCCACAAAGATTATTTTAACATTCATAAAAAATGCATCATGAGGTCTCTTAGGGACCAAAATTTGTTTCTGTATGTTGTTATTTAAGCCCATTCTACCGAGTCAATGTTGTAGCGGGGCATTCGTTACCATTAGAGATATTGACTAAATCTAAGGTAAACCATACAAGTCGAGTCGCCACCGCACTTCTATTTATCCAAAGGAATGGTTAGAAAGCGAACAAAAACCTAAAAGTTTTATTGAATCAAAAACTAGTAAAAATTTCAGAGATCGAGGTAAGGGGGTTGGTTATGCAATGGGAAGGTTTTAAGCACCCAAAACATCCTAGGTACTCCTAGGGAGCCCTTTTCACACTTGTTGTAAGGTTGGTATTTTTTATGAAAATTTGTTTGTGTAAACATGATTGAAGAGATGAGAAGAGAATATACAAGTTATTTACAATTTGTGTTTGGATGGATAAACCCATTGCCTACGTACCATCTTAAAAAAGATTAGGATCAAAACCTCGTAGTTCGGGGTAAAAATCTCAAAACAAGTTGGTGAATTGATTGGTCCAAAAGCCTTAAGGTCTTTTGTTATCCAAGGGAGAAAACTCAACCTAAAACCACAAATCCACCATGTGAGGATAGCTTCAACATGCTAGTGAGGGGTTAACCCTATAATAAGCATGGAAGACTCATTGTCCATCACTAAGGATATAGGTGAGTATTATATCTACCCCAAGGATAACTCAAACCTAATAGCTAATGGTTATGAAAAGTTTTTGATAAGAAGTGGCCATTGAAACCAACAAAGTATTTGAATGGGTTATATTTACCAATGAAGAGTATTTACAAAGTGTCGCAACCTGAAAAAGGAGATGCGGAAAAACAACCAGCGAGAAAGAAATGACAGAAGAGTCGCCACCGTGTGTTATTTATCCCAAAGGAGGGAAAGGAAACGCTCGAAGTAAACCTGGAAAAGGGAAAGGAAAAGTTAAGGTCTCGCAACCAAATCTTGGGTTCGGGAGTCGATTATGCGAAGGGAAGGTATTAGCACCCCTACGCATCCGTAGTACTCTATGGGATCCACTTTTGTTGTTCTTGTCTAAAGGGTGTGGGTTTATCTAATGTACTATTTACTAAAAGAGGGGGTCAAAAGAAAATGACTCGCACGGATATCGCATTCACTGCATACGTATCTCATTTGGATATGAGAATCAGAGTCTTCGTAGCTCGGCTGCCTATGGGCTAAAGAGGAGTGTGCTCGCTAAGACATCACGTCTTATGCCTACGTATCTCATCTGGAATGAGAATCAGAGCAAACCGTAGTTCAGCTAACTACGGGTTAAGGGTTGTGTTTTTTAGATGAACGACGTTACTACGCAATCTACCGGATGCTCAACCTTTGGAGACTTAATCGCCTGTAGTAGAAGGAGTTAACGTGTTCTTAGGAGAAGAAAAATCAATGAGTTTGTTTGGGTTTTAGGAATGCTCATGCAAAAAAGGAAGTCCTAGACGAAAGAACAGTGCTACCTTAATTGACATGCAAACGAGAGACTATACGAAGCCTAGCAATCCTATGGGGAGACGATCACACCATACAAAACAAACATGCATAAAGTAAAATGCCACCAAGGGGCTAAAACCTACATGGGTAGGGCTTTAGTCAAGAGGGGTCATATCAACCTCGACAAACAAGCCATGGAATAGGTAATCAAATGGGCTCTTAACCACTGACATTGAACGTCAGGGTGAGCAGATCAAAAGGGTAATGAGGATGAGACCTCATAGCTCTTAACCTTGGACAGGGTGAGCTCATGACAAAAAGTGGGGATTCAGAAAGGTGGAACCCTCTTCACTGACTGACCGGACAAAAGATCTTGGGCTTTTGTTCTGAAGCATCAGCATGTAGTGCGAGCATAAAGAACGACACACTGAATAATGGGGGATTGATTACTAGTCCCTTTTATCCGTCAATTGCCTCTTCGTGGAGGTCTTTAGCACTGGTGCCTCCTTTTGGAGGTCTTTGGGCACAAAAGTAAACAAACAAAAGAAAACATTGCCTCCTATCGAGGTGTTCCAGCTAAGAAAGCGGTAAAATGCGGGAAAGTTAAGGGGATCAAGAGGTCTACCACACAGATAAAGATCCGAAGTAATAACAACTAAAGAAATAAGAAACCCAGAGATCTCTCGAGCTGGCACCATCAAAGAAAGCAAGTCAATACAGGTAATCGGAATAAATCTCCAAATGGTATCCCACAAATAAAGTGGAATGCCAAGCAAGCTATCCTTTCAGGAGTCATGTGAGCCCTCACAAAAAAAGTCAACAAACAGGTTAGAGAAACAAGATAGGGTGCAATCAAGAGTTGCACCAAACAGAAGAATCATAGACATAACAGTGTCAGGTGAGCAGTGCACGGATGCAATAGAAAGCATGTCATAACGAACACAATACAGATTGGAGAGCAAACAGAAAAAAAACTACTGTCGCGATCGCTACTGCTTCGCCTAGCGAAGGCTTAATGCCAAAATGCCGCTCATCATGGCCTGAATGCCGCTCATCAGTCTGAATGCCGAAAAAGAATGTTAACCTGGATACCAAAATAAATGGTAACACAGAATTAACCATGGCCTGAATGCCGCTCATCAGTCTGAATACTAGAAATGACTTCGATTTGAGCATCGGAAGATATATGATTAACCATGGCCTGAATGCCACAAGTTGCGTCAACCTGAATGTCAGAAACTTCTTCGATCTGAACATCATAAAACTGGCCTGAACGCCACTTCGATTTGAATACCGGAAACTGGCCTGAATGCCACAAGTTGCATCGACCTGAATGTCGGAAACTTCTTCGATCTGAACATCGGAAAACTGGCCTGAACGCCACTTCGGTCTGAATACCGGAAACTGGCCTGAATGCCACTTCGGTCTGAATACCGGAAACTGGCCTGAATGCCACAAGTTGCATCGACTTGAATGTCAAAAACTTCTTCGATCTGAACATCGGAAAACTGGCCTGAATGCCGCAAGTTACATCGACCTGAACGTCGGAAACTTCTTCGAACTGAACATCGAAAAACTGGCCTGAACGCCACTTCGGTCTAAATACCGGAAACTGGCCTGAATGCCACTTCATGCCTGTCAGCATCGGCAGGAATAGGGAAAGATAATAGAGGCGGCGCATGGGCCAATGACACTTGCTGGGGAGAATAAAGGTAAGTCATGAACAATCTTCAGTCTGAGTACTGGAAACAACTTCTGGCTTATCACCGAGAATGTTTTATGCTTACATGCGTATGTTTGAATTTTTCAATGGCGTAGTGCTCCATGAAAATGGAAATGCTACGCGATTTGGGAGGATGCAATGCAATATGATTCTACATGCAGGGATGCGAAATGCTGGTTAGAATGCCAAGCCGAGGCAAGGGAATCTGCTGGGGAAATGATCACCATCTTCTGGACCCTGGCAAGGTTGTTGGAGATGCACACCGCAAAGAACTCTGTGGGGAAATGACCTGCCACACGGTGTTCTAGCAATGACGAAATACTGAGACTCTGACTGGGGAGAGAACGACACTGAAAACCTGCTGTTGGAGAAAGCGATAGTGGTTCTGGCAACCATAATCTGTGAGAGAGACGACTTAGCAGGGGAAGCAAACACCGATACGGTACCGAGATTCTGCTTCAAGGAAAGAGACCATGGATCTGGCGTCGAGATCATCGATCTGGCTTCGAACCCTAAGGAGCAGCCGCTTCTGCTGGGAAGATACAGTCTGGCACTGTCAACTCCGCTGGGGATATATAGTCTGGCACTGTCAACTCTACTGGGGAGTGTATATTCTGAAACAACCGCTTGGGGGAGGTACAACAGTGAGAGCCTGCTGGGGATCAAAGAATCCAATGCTCTGATCAGCTTTGCAGGGATAAGATACCAACTTCGACTATTGGGGGAAAACATTCGCGATCATCGGCTTGGAACCTTAAGGAAATGCTCCGAGGGTACCTGTTCAGAATAGACGATCTAAAGCACTTAACATTTACAGCAATTTTAAATGTTTATTAAGCATGTACCTTTAAAGCTCTTATGTTTCATGATGCAATGTTTATCCAAAATTCGGACGTCATTTTTGCAAACAAAACAGTAAAATGAAAATGAAAACAGAGATATACTGAATAACATGATTTTATTGATTGAATGGCCTCTGAATATGCATTTACACCAGGAAGCAATCCCTGGAAAGTGGTAATCGCACAAAAGATAAAAACAGAAATTAATCTAATGGCAATGTGAAATGGATTTCTATTGGGTTCCAATTCTGCTATGACTTGCTCGTCTTCAAGATCCTCCAGATGATCAGCTTTCTGAAAAGAGTGATTGGACTGTTTCCTATCCTTCAAAAGTTTCCGGTTATCGACACGAGATGAGATTCAGAGCTACTCATAATGCAGTCATTCGTTTAATCCCTAACTTTTACCTGGGTCGCCCTTTTCGAGTTTTCAATCCACCGGGATACCCATTTTTGCCTAAGTTGCCTTTTCAGGTTTTCAACTTACCGGGTGTACGATCTTTTCATTTTTAATCCCTAATTTTTGCCCAAACCTTTTTCATTTTCTTGGTTCGTCGGGATGCCCATTTTTGCCTGGACTATTCTTTTTACTGTCCAGCGGGTCTATTTTATGCGAAGTATTTTTTAACTGCGTCTGAGTTCACAGGGGAAGTGAAGTTTTCACCATCCATAGTTGCAAGCATTAAGGCCCCACCATCAAAAACCTTGGTGAGATTATACGGTCCATCATAGTTAGGAGTCCACTTGCCCCTGTGATCTGTCTGAGGAGGAAGGATCATTTTCAACACCAAATCTCCGACCTGGAAGCATCAAGGACGCACTTTCTGATCAAAGGCTCTCTTCATCCGACTCTGATACAACTGGCCATGATAAATGGCTGTCATTCGCTTCTCTTCGATAAGACTCAACTCATTGAACCTTGTCCGAATCCATTCAGCTTCGTCTAACTTGACATCCAACAGGACTCTTAGAGAAGGAATCTCCACTTCAACAGGTAGGACTGCTTCCATACCATACACAAGGGAGTAAGGGGTTGCCCCGGTCGATGTACGTACTGAAGTACGGTACCCATGCAAGGCGAAGGGTAGCATCTCATGCCAATCTCTGTACGTAACGACCATCTTCTGCACAATCTTCTTTATGTTCTTATTTGCCGCCTCAACAACACCGTTCATCTTAAGGCGGTAAGGGGAAGAATTGTGATGCTGAATGTTGAAGTTCTGGCACAACTCCTTCATCATTTTGTTGTTGAGATTAGAACCATTATCAGTAATGATTCTTTCGGGAATCCCATAGCGACAAATGATTTCTTTCTTGATGAAACGGGCAACCACATGTCTGGTGACATTCGCGAACGATGCTGCTTTGACCCACTTGGTGAAATAGTCGATGGCAACAAGGATGAAGCGATGCCCATTGGAGGCGGTCGGCTCAATCTTTCCAATCATATCGATGCCCCACATAGCAAAAGGCCACAACGAAGAAATCACATTCAAAGGATTTGGCGGCACATGTACCTTATCAGCATAAATCTGGCATTTATGACACTTCCGGGCATATTTGAAACAATCAGATTCCATGGTCATCCAGTAATATCCCGCTCTCAACAATTTCTTAGCCATTGCATGTCCGCCGGCATGAGTACCGAAGGAGCCTTCATGAACTTCCTGCATTAACATGTCTGCTTCGTGTCTATCCACGCATCTGAGCAAAACCATGTCGAAGTTCCTCTTATACAACACATCGTCTTTGTTCAAGAAGAAACTGCCTGCCAATCTTCTCAAAGTCCTTCTATCATTGTTGGATGCCCCTGCAGGGTACTCTTGATTCTTCAGAAAGCGCTTGATGTCGTGATACCAGGGCTTGTCGTCAACTACCAGTTCAACAGCAAACACATACGCGGCCCTGTCGAGGCGCATCACATCGATCCTGGGAGCGTGGTTCCACCGAATCACGTTGATCATGGAGGATAGAGTGGCAAGAGCATCTGCCATCTGGTTCTCATCATGAGGTATGTGATACAGCTTTACTGTTGTGAAGAAAGTCATAAGTCTTCTCGTGTAATCTCTATAAGGGACCAAATTGGGCTGGAGGGTGTTCCAATCACCATTCACTTGATTGATCACTAGAGCTGAATCTCCGAAGATGTCCAGAGTCTTGATTCTCAAATCAATGGCTTGCTCAATATCCAAGATACAGGCTTCATACTCAGCTTCATTATTTGTGCACTCAAAAGTCAGACGAGCGGTGAAAGGCATGTGGGCACCTTTCGGAGTAGTAATCACAGCGCCAATTCCACTTCCTCTGGCATTGACAACCCCATCAAACAACAAAGTCCGCTTTTCGTCTGGATCAGGTCCCTCCATAACAACTGACTCTTCACAGTCTTTCATCTTGAGGAACATGATGTCTTAATCTGGAAAATCAAACTTCATCGGCTCATAATCACCAATCGGCTGCTGAGCAAGATAGTCTACAGAATACTCCCTTTGATGGCTTTCTGGGATGTATACTGGATATCGTACTCTGTCAGTACCATTTGCCAACGAGCAACCCTTCCGGTGAGAGCAGGCTTCTCGAATATGTACTTGAGTGGATCCATCTTGGAGATCAATAAGGTTGTGTGAGTCAGCATGTATTGTCTCAAACGCTTAGTAGCCCATGCAAGTGCACAACATGTCTTTTCAAGCATCGAGTATCTCGACTCGCAATCTGTGAATTTCTTACTCAGGTAGTAGATGGCATGCTCTTTCCTACCTGTCTCGTCGTGTTGACCGAGAACACAACCCATGGAATTGTCTAGTACTGTCAAATACATAATCAGCGGTCTCCCTGGGACCGGAGGCATAAGGATAGGAGGATTCTGCAAATACTCTTTTATCTTCTCGAAAGCCCTTTGGCAATCATCATTCCACCTGATAGCCTGATCTTTTCTCAGCAATTTGAATATTGGCTCGCACGTGGCTGTTAGGTGAGAGATGAACCTTGCAATGTAGTTCAACCTCCCTAAGAAACCACGAACTTGTTTCTCTGTTTTTGGCTCAGGCATTTCCTGTATCGCTTTCTCTTTGGCCGGATCCACCTCAATCCCTTTTTCACTAACAATAAAACCCAGTAATTTTCCAGATCTGACCCCAAAAGTACACTTGTTCGGATTAAGCCTCAACTTGAATTTTCTCAAACGCTCAAACAATTTCTGCAAACTTACCAAATGTTCTTGTAGGTGTTTAATTGGCTGCATTATATGGTAAAACACTAATGTCTTGACTGATGTCATGACATGTATATGTGACTACATTGTAGTTACTGCAGGACTAGCTAACACAGGATTATTGAATGCTGTGACATTCATACCTGTCAACAGATACTAAGGAACAAAAGTTCTGTTAGAACTTAGTATTCATTTGCAGTCTGGTTATCAAGGAAGAACCAGACCTGGCATAAGGCCTACTGACTGAATGTCAAACTGGATGTTGTGACATTCATCATTGACAGCAGCTACTGAAGATTAGGCAGAGTGGTGTTCTGCTATACTTCAGCATAAAACTTAGTTTGTTCTTCAAGAGAATAACAGAACTAACTTAAGGCCAAATGTATAAATGTTAAGTTGGACACTTTGACATTTATTAATGTAAGCTGTTACTGTAGCATGGTCATTTTGATCATGTACAGGTCAGGAAATTGTACAGTCTGTTTTCTGGAAAAACAGACTCAGCATATGGACCTTGATGTCAAGCTGAATGTCGTGACATTCGTGCCTGACAGCATATGCTAAATTGTAGGTTGTTCAGTTTTCTGTTTCAGCTTTTTCTCAGGCTATTCTTTAGGGATTCAACAGCTGAGAGAAAATCCAGGAAATCAACAACCAAGCTACATTCAATGAACCTAACAAATAGCCTATTTGTTAGCAACCTAAATGTTGAATTTGAGGGAACTTGTGTGACCTAAAATTCAGGAAAATACAGGTGCAAAAGCCCAGGTGCTGCAATATAAAAAGGAAGGCATTCCTTCATTCAGTTTCGGGGATTTTGAAGCGTGAAGAGTCAGTGTGTCCATCATACTTCACTGCTGTATTTTGTGAGTCTTGTATTAGATGTATCTTGTAAGCCAAGCCATTATCAAGTAGATGATTGCGTTGGCATAAGGTGTTCATTGAGTTGTAAGTGTTGTGTCACTCAAAGCTTTTAAGCGTGAGTGCTGTGTATCTTGATTTAAGCTGTGAAGCATAATCAAGAGTTGTTTTTGAAGTGTGACTTCAAAGTGTCTTTAATATCACTGAGGTGATTGAGGGGGAGTGAGTAGGAACTCTGATCTTAGGTTAAGATTGAAATTGCATTGGGTAGGGATTAAGTGATAAGTTGTAAACGGGTGAGTTTAGCTTTGAATTGATACTACTAATAGTGGATTTCCTCCCTGGCTTGGTAGCCCCCAGATGTAGGTCATGTTGGACTGAACTGGGTGAACAATTACTTGTGTTATTTACTGCACTTACTGTTAAGTTCTGTATAATCCCTGTCTGTGCAGAATTGGATGTCATAACAACCAGTGTGACATCCAAAGTCTGATAACTAGAATTTCAATTGGCATCAGAGCAGGCACCCTGCCTGTGAAGTTCTGGGTGAGATCTAGGGAAGTTACTTTCTAGTACCATGGACAAGGATTTAGGACACTCAAACAGACCACCCATGTTGGATGGATCTAATTATGATGACTGGAAGCCTCGCATGATAGCCTTCTTAAGGTCTCTAGACAGCAAAGTCTGGAGAGCTGTCAACAAGGGATGGGAACATCCAACGAGGACTGATGAAGATGGAGTCAGTGTGCAGATTCCCGAAGAAGATTGGGACAAGGAACAAGAGGCATTAGCTCTTGGAAACTCCAAAGCCTTGAATGCACTGTTCAATGGAATCACTAAGAACATCTTCAGGCTGGTGCACCATTGTGAACTAGCTAAGGAAGTTTGGGATACCCTCAAGGTAACTCATGAAGGTACTTCCAAGGTGAAGATGTCCAAACTTCAGATGTTGACAACCAAGTTTGAAAATCTGAGGATGAAAGAGGATGAGACTATTCATGACTTTCACATGAATATTCTTGAAATTGCAAACACCTCTGGTGGACTAGGTGAGAAAATGACTGAAGAGAAACTTGTAAGAAAGATTCTCAGGTCCTTGCCTAAGAGGTTTGCTATGAAGGTCACTGCCATAGAGGAGGCTCAGGACATCAGCAATATGAAGGTAGATGAGCTCATTGGTTCTCTCCAAACCTTTGAAATGGGCTTAGGTGAGTATGCTGAGAAGAAGAAAAGCATAGCCTTTATATCAAATGCTGAAGAGGAGTCAGAAGAAGGATATACAGGAGGTGATGAAAGTATATCAGAAGCCTTAGCCATGCTTGGGAGGCAATTCAACAAGTTCATGAAGAAGATTGATCAAAGAGGTAGACCTAATGTCAAGAACATCCCGTCTGACATTAAGAAAAGATCAACTTCTGAGGAGAAGTTCAACCATGGGAAGGGAATCCAGTGTCATGGCTGTGAAGGGTATGGACACGTCAGAGCTGAATGCCCTACTTACCTCAAATTGCAAAATAAGGGGCTAGCTATCACATGGTCTGAAGGAGATTCTGAAAGTGAATCTGAAGGAGAATCTGCCAAACATGTCACTGCACTAACCAGTGTGTGTGTCTCTGAAGATGACACAAGTGCAGATGAGCTGACATTTGATGAACTTGCTGCAGCATATAAGAAGCTGTGTACCACCAGTGCAGAAGTGCGTGCACAAGGAGAAAAGCAGAAGAAACTCATCAAGGAACTGGAAGATGAGAGACAGAAGCAACTGTCTGCCATAGAGGGGCTAAATGATGAGATAGCCCTTCTGACCACCAAGCTGAACCAGATGACCAAATCCATCAGAATGATGAATAAGGGAACTGACACCTTGGAAGAAATTCTAAAGGTGGGACAGCAGTCTGGAACCAAATCTGGGCTAGGATTTGGAAAAAGAACTGAACACAAACGCCCAAAGGCTAGAGTTCAGAAGTTCAAACAGATGTCAAAGCCAATGTCTCAACATCAAGGAGCTAGGATGAATGATCATCAGAAGAGGAAATACCAGAATTGGAGGTGTCACCACTGTGGCAGGCTTGGTCATATAAAAGCCTTCTGCTACTGGATTCATGGCTTCCCTAACAGAGCCTCACCTGTCAGACCTAAGCATAAAACACGTAAGCGATGTGTTCCCATTAAGAAGCAACAATGGTATGCTAGGATAGCACACACTTCCCTAAGGGCTTCTTCCAGAGAAGACTGGTACTTTGACAGTGGATGCTCAAGACATATGACTGGTATGGAAAATCTACTGGTAGATATTCAACCTCACACCACCAGCTATGTGACTTTTGGTGATGGTGCCAAAGGAAAAATAAGAGGTGTGGGCAAACTGGACTGTTCTGGAGTGCCAAAACTGAACAATGTGCTGTTAGTAAGAGGACTAACTGCAAACCTCATCAGCATAAGTCAGCTGTGTGATCAAGGTTTTCATGTTCAGTTTACTAAGGAGCTGTGCATTGTGACAAATGGTGACAATCAGGAAGTTATGAGAGGAACCAGGTCCAAACACAACTGCTACCTGTGGGAACCTGATCTCTCTAACTTTTCCACAACATGCTCCTCAGCCAAGGAAGAACAGGAGGTGAAGCTGTGGCATAGAAGACTTGGACATCTCCACTTACGGGGAATGAAGAAGATCATATCCAAGGAAGCAGTCAGAGGAATGCCAAAGCTTCTGATTGATGAAGGAAGAGTCTGTGGAGAATGCCAAATGGGCAAGCAAACCAAGATGTCACACCCAAAGCTGGGACATTCCACAACCTCCAGAGTTCTGGAGCTGCTGCACATGGACCTAATGGGACCTATGCAGGTTGAAAGTCTTGGTGGGAAGAAGTATGCCTACGTGGTGGTTGATGACCATTCCAGATACACGTGGATAAGCTTCATCAGAGAGAAGTCAGATACATTTGATGTCTTCAAAGATCTGTGCATAAGACTTCAAAGGGAAAAGGACAGTTGTGTGGTCCGGATTAGAAGTGATCATGGTACTGAATTCAAGAATTCCAAGTTTGATGAGTTTTGCTCATCTGAAGGAATAAGCCATGAGTTCTCCTCCCCTATAACTCCTCAGCAGAATGGAATAGTTGAAAGAAAAAATAGAACTATTCAAGAATCTGCCAGAGCAATGATTCATGCAAAGAAGCTCCCTATGCACTTTTGGGCTGAAGCAATGAATACCGCGTGCTATGTTCACAACAGAGTCACCTTGAGAAAAGGAACCTCCTCCACTCTGTATGAAATATGGAAGGGCAGAAAACCCACTGTGAAGTACTTTCATATTTTTGGAAGTAAATGCTACATTCTCACAGATCGTGAACAGAGAAGGAAGCTAGATCCCAAAAGTGATGAAGGCGTATTTCTGGGATACTCCACTAACAGCAGAGCCTATAGAGTGTTCAACTACAGGACCAATGTCCTGATGGAGTCCATAAATGTCATTGTGGATGATAAAGAGGAAGGAACCGATGTCATGGAGGATGTTGAAACATTCCTTGACAGTCCAACTGACAGTCCAGTCAAGCCTGAAGAAGTACAGGAACCTTCTCCTGAATGTGAAGTAGAAACACCCACCAAAGTGCCATCTATCAGAATTCAGAAAGACCACCCTAAGGATCTTATCATAGGGGATCCCACCAGTGGTGTAACTACCAGGTCAAGAGGAATAAGCTCAAATTCCTGCTTTGTTTCCAAGGTTGAACCAAAGAATGTGAAAGAAGCCCTGACTGATGAATACTGGATCATTGCCATGCAAGAGGAACTCGAGCAGTTCACAAGGCATGAAGTATGGGAGCTGGTTCCAAGACCTGAAGGGTCCAACATCATTGGTACCAAGTGGATCTACAAAAAACAAATCTGATGAGAAAGGAGTAATTACTAGAAATAAAGCAAGACTAGTAGCTCAAGGATACACTCAAGTTGAAGGAGTAGACTTTGATGAGACATTTGCTCCTGTGGCTAGACTTGAGTCCATCAGATTGCTGTTGGGGGTAGCATGCATCCTGAAGTTTAAGCTGTTCCAAATGGATGTGAAGAGTGCATTCTTGAATGGCTACCTGAATGAAGAAGTCTATGTGGAACAACCCAAAGGGTTCTGTGATCCTAACCAACCTGAGCATGTATACAAGTTGAAGAAAGCCTTGTATGGGTTGAAGCAAGCACCCAGAGCTTGGTATGAAAGGTTAACCGAATTTCTGACCTCAAATGGATACAGAAAGGGTGGCATAGATAAAACCTTGTTTGTGAAGGATGAAGAAGGCAAAATCATGATAGCTCAAATCTATGTTGATGATATAGTCTTTGGTGGAATGTCAGAACAAATGGTTAAAAAATTTGTTCACCAGATGCAGTCTGAGTTTGAAATGAGTCTAGTGGGAGAACTGACCTATTTCCTTGGAATGCAAGTAAACCAAATGGAGGACTCTATGTTTCTCTCCCAAAGCAAGTATGCCAAGAACATAGTTAAGAAGTTTGGTATGGATCATGCCAGGCACAAGAGGACTCCTGCTCCTACTCATCTGAAGTTAACCAAAGATGATGGAGGGCCTAGTGTTGATCAATGCCTGTACAGAAGCATGATAGGTAGTCTGCTGTATCTAACTGCAAGTAGACCTGACATTTCCTATGCAGTTGGAGTGTGTGCCAGATACCAAGCAGAGCCCAAGGTGAGCCACTTGAATCAAGTCAAAAGGATTCTCAAGTACATCAATGGGACGTGTGACTATGGGATGCTGTATTCACATGGGTCTAAGCCTGTCCTATCTGGGTACTGTGATGCTGATTGGGCTGGAAGTGCTGATGACAGAAAAAGCACATCAGGTGGATGTTTCTTCTTAGGAGAAAACCTCATATCATGGTTCAGCAAGAAGCAGAACTGTGTCTCTCTGTCCACTGCAGAGGCTGAATACATAGCTGCTGGAAGCAGTTGCTCCCAACTGGTTTGGATGAAACAAATGCTCACTGAGTACAATGTCACTCAAAATGTTATGACATTGTTCTGTGATAATCTCAGTGCCATCAACATCTCCAAGAATCCCATCCAACATAGCAGGACCAAACATATTGACATTAGGCACCACTTCATCAGAGATCTGGTGGAAGACAAGGTGATCACTTTGGAACATGTAGCCACGGATCTTCAACTGGCTGACATATTTACAAAGGCTTTGGAGGCTACTCAGTTTGAAAACTTAAGGAGCAAACTGGGAATATGTCTCTCTGAGACCTAATAGCAACCACTGATGTTTGGGATAAATTGTTTAATATCTCTGACTATTAAACAATTTGTACTAGGCTATGATTGGTCAACAGATCATAGCTATGCTGCTTGCAACAAGGGTGGATACAAGAGGGTAAGGAGACACCCTACAGAGAGAAAGCCACTGTACCTGCAGGAGTTCAAGGATGTTGTTCATGCAGGAGTGGTTCTGGATGTCAGAAACAAAATCATGGCATCTGATATGGTGGTACCTACTGTAAAGCAAAAGTGGGTGATCACTTGATCGAAGTTGTGAAGCAAGATCAAGTGGATGTTAACTTGGTTGAAACTGTGAAGTAAAACCAAGTCTGGAACTCTGTCATTGTGCTCTGACTATGTTGTTGGCTTTGGCAACATTTGTGACAAAAAGGGGGAGTAATAACCACCAATACACCAATACCCCTGACAAACACAGTGGGTCTCTACAACAGACTCTCATGACAGATCTGAAGATTCCCCCCCTGCAGCTGATGTTGAAGTTTAGGTGCAACTTCTAATATGTGTGTGCTGCTATGCGAAGTTTTTATTTAACTTCCATGTGTGTGAGTGTGCTGCCACTCTGAGTGTATTAGCTAGTAGTATTCCGCTGCCATGAACTCTGTTATGGGGATCAAAGTGTTTTAGCCAAAAATTTGCCAAAGGGGGAGTTTGTAGGTGTTTAATTGGCTGCATTATATGGTAAAACACTAATGTCTTGACTGATGTCATGACATGTATATGTGACTACATTGTAGTTACTGCAGGACTAGCTAACACAGGATTATTGAATGCCGTGACATTCATACCTGTCAACAGATACTAAGGAACAGAAGTTCTGTTAGAACTTAGTATTCATTTGCAGTCTGGTTATCAAGGAAGAACCAGACCTGGCATAAGGCCTACTGACTGAATGTCAAACTGGATGTTGTGACATTCATCATTGACAGCAGCTACTGAAGATTAGGCAGAGTGGTGTTCTGCTATACTTCAGCATAAAACTTAGTTTGTTCTTCAAGAGAATAACAGAACTAACTTAAGGCCAAATGTATAAATGTTAAGTTGGACACTTTGACATTTATTAATGTAAGCTGTTACTGTAGCATGGTCATTTTGATCATGTACAGGTCAGCAAATTGTACAGTCTGTTTTCTGGAAAAACAGACTCAGCATATGGACCTTGATGTCAAGCTGAATGTCGTGACATTCGTGCCTGACAGCATATGCTAAATTGTAGGTTGTTCAGTTTTCTGTTTCAGCTTTTTCTCAGGCTATTCTTTAGGGATTCAACAGCTGAGAGAAAATCCAGGAAATCAACAACCAAGCTACATTCAATGAACCTAACAAATAGCCTATTTGTTAGCAACCTAAATGTTGAATTTGAGGGAACTTGTGTGACCTAAAATTCAGGAAAATACAGGTGCAAAAGCCCAGGTGCTGCAATATAAAAAGGAAGGCATTCCTTCATTCAGTTTCGGGGATTTTGAAGCGTGAAGAGTCAGTGTGTCCATCATACTTCACTGCTGTATTTTGTGAGTCTTGTATTAGATGTATCTTGTAAGCCAAGCCATTATCAAGTAGATGATTGCGTTGGCATAGGGTGTTCATTGAGTTGTAAGTGTTGTGTCACTCAAAGCTTTTAAGCGTGAGTGCTGTGTATCTTGATTTAAGTTGTGAAGCATAATCAAGAGTTGTTTTTGAAGTGTGACTTCAAAGTGTCTTTAATATCACTGAGGTGATTGAGGGGGAGTGAGTAGGAACTCTGATCTTAGGTTAAGATTGAAATTGCATTGGGTAGGGATTAAGTGATAAGTTGTAAACGGGTGAGTTTAGCTTTGAATTGATACTACTAATAGTGGATTTCCTCCCTGGCTTGGTAGCCCCCAGATGTAGGTCATGTTGGACTGAACTGGGTGAACAATTACTTGTGTTATTTACTGCACTTACTGTTAAGTTCTGTATAATCCCTGTCTGTGCAGAATTGGATGTCATAACAACCAGTGTGACATCCAAAGTCTGATAACTAGAATTTCAATTGGCATCAGAGCAGGCACCCTGCCTGTGAAGTTCTGGGTGAGATCTAGGGAAGTTACTTTCTAGTACCATGGACAAGGATTTAGGACACTCAAACAGACCACCCATGTTGGATGGATCTAATTATGATGACTGGAAGCCTCGCATGATAGCCTTCTTAAGGTCTCTAGACAGCAAAGTCTGGAGAGCTGTCAACAAGGGATGGGAACATCCAACGAGGACTGATGAAGATGGAGTCAGTGTGCAGATTCCCGAAGAAGATTGGGACAAGGAACAAGAGGCATTAGCTCTTGGAAACTCCAAAGCCTTGAATGCACTGTTCAATGGAATCACTAAGAACATCTTCAGGCTGGTGCACCATTGTGAACTAGCTAAGGAAGTTTGGGATACCCTCAAGGTAACTCATGAAGGTACTTCCAAGGTGAAGATGTCCAAACTTCAGATGTTGACAACCAAGTTTGAAAATCTGAGGATGAAAGAGGATGAGACTATTCATGACTTTCACATGAATATTCTTGAAATTGCAAACACCTCTGGTGGACTAGGTGAGAAAATGACTGAAGAGAAACTTGTAAGAAAGATTCTCAGGTCCTTGCCTAAGAGGTTTGCTATGAAGGTCACTGCCATAGAGGAGGCTCAGGACATCAGCAATATGAAGGTAGATGAGCTCATTGGTTCTCTCCAAACCTTTGAAATGGGCTTAGGTGAGTATGCTGAGAAGAAGAAAAGCATAGCCTTTATATCAAATGCTGAAGAGGAGTCAGAAGAAGGATATACAGGAGGTGATGAAAGTATATCAGAAGCCTTAGCCATGCTTGGGAGGCAATTCAACAAGTTCATGAAGAAGATTGATCAAAGAGGTAGACCTAATGTCAAGAACATCCCGTCTGACATTAAGAAAAGATCAACTTCTGAGGAGAAGTTCAACCATGGGAAGGGAATCCAGTGTCATGGCTGTGAAGGGTATGGACACGTCAGAGCTGAATGCCCTACTTACCTCAAATTGCAAAATAAGGGGCTAGCTATCACATGGTCTGAAGGAGATTCTGAAAGTGAATCTGAAGGAGAATCTGCCAAACATGTCACTGCACTAACCAGTGTGTGTGTCTCTGAAGATGACACAAGTGCAGATGAGCTGACATTTGATGAACTTGCTGCAGCATATAAGAAGCTGTGTACCACCAGTGCAGAAGTGCGTGCACAAGGAGAAAAGCAGAAGAAACTCATCAAGGAACTGGAAGATGAGAGACAGAAGCAACTGTCTGCCATAGAGGGGCTAAATGATGAGATAGCCCTTCTGACCTCCAAGCTGAACCAGATGACCAAATCCATCAGAATGATGAATAAGGGAACTGACACCTTGGAAGAAATTCTAAAGGTGGGACAGCAGTCTGGAACCAAATCTGGGCTAGGATTTGGAAAAAGAACTGAACACAAACGCCCAAAGGCTAGAGTTCAGAAGTTCAAACAGATGTCAAAGCCAATGTCTCAACATCAAGGAGCTAGGATGAATGATCATCAGAAGAGGAAATACCAGAATTGGAGGTGTCACCACTGTGGCAGGCTTGGTCATATAAAAGCCTTCTGCTATTGGATTCATGGCTTCCCTAACAGAGCCTCACCTGTCAGACCTAAGCATAGAACACGTAAGCGATGTGTTCCCATTAAGAAGCAACAATGGTATGCTAGGATAGCACACACTGCCCTAAGGGCTTCTTCCAGAGAAGACTGGTACTTTGACAGTGGATGCTCAAGACATATGACTGGTATGGAAAATCTACTGGTAGATATTCAACCTCACACCACCAGCTATGTGACTTTTGGTGATGGTGCCAAAGGAAAAATAAGAGGTGTGGGCAAACTGGACTGTTCTGGAGTGCCAAAACTGAACAATGTGCTGTTAGTAAGAGGACTAACTGCAAACCTCATCAGCATAAGTCAGCTGTGTGATCAAGGTTTTCATGTTCAGTTTACTAAGGAGCTGTGCATTGTGACAAATGGTGACAATCAGGAAGTTATGAGAGGAACCAGGTCCAAACACAACTGCTACCTGTGGGAACCTGATCTCTCTAACTTTTCCACAACATGCTCCTCAGCCAAGGAAGAACAGGAGGTGAAGCCGTGGCATAGAAGACTTGGACATCTCCACTTACGGGGAATGAAGAAGATCATATCCAAGGAAGCAGTCAGAGGAATGCCAAAGCTTCTGATTGATGAAGGAAGAGTCTGTGGAGAATGCCAAATGGGCAAGCAAACCAAGATGTCACACCCAAAGCTGGGACATTCCACAACCTCCAGAGTTCTGGAGCTGCTGCACATGGACCTAATGGGACCTATGCAGGTTGAAAGTCTTGGTGGGAAGAAGTATGCCTACGTGGTGGTTGATGACCATTCCAGATACACGTGGATAAGCTTCATCAGAGAGAAGTCAGATACATTTGATGTCTTCAAAGATCTGTGCATAAGACTTCAAAGGGAAAAGGACAGTTGTGTGGTCCGGATTAGAAGTGATCATGGTACTGAATTCAAGAATTCCAAGTTTGATGAGTTTTGCTCATCTGAAGGAATAAGCCATGAGTTCTCCTCCCCTATAACTCCTCAGCAGAATGGAATAGTTGAAAGAAAAAATAGAACTATTCAAGAATCTGCCAGAGCAATGATTCATGCAAAGAAGCTCCCTATGCACTTTTGGGCTGAAGCAATGAATACCGCGTGCTATGTTCACAACAGAGTCACCTTGAGAAAAGGAACCTCCTCCACTCTGTATGAAATATGGAAGGGCAGAAAACCCACTGTGAAGTACTTTCATATTTTTGGAAGTAAATGCTACATTCTCACAGATCGTGAACAGAGAAGGAAGCTAGATCCCAAAAGTGATGAAGGCGTATTTCTGGGATACTCCACTAACAGCAGAGCCTATAGAGTGTTCAACTACAGGACCAATGTCCTGATGGAGTCCATAAATGTCATTGTGGATGATAAAGAGGAAGGAACCGATGTCATGGAGGATGTTGAAACATTCCTTGACAGTCCAACTGACAGTCCAGTCAAGCCTGAAGAAGTACAGGAACCTTCTCCTGAATGTGAAGTAGAAACACCCACCAAAGTGCCATCTATCAGAATTCAGAAAGACCACCCTAAGGATCTTATCATAGGGGATCCCACCAGTGGTGTAACTACCAGGTCAAGAGGAATAAACTCAAATTCCTGCTTTGTTTCCAAGGTTGAACCAGAGAATGTGAAAGAAGCCCTGACTGATGAATACTGGATCATTGCCATGCAAGAGGAACTCGAGCAGTTCACAAGGCATGAAGTATGGGAGCTGGTTCCAAGACCTGAAGGGTCCAACATCATTGGTACCAAGTGGATCTACAAAAAACAAATCTGATGAGAAAGGAGTAATTACTAGAAATAAAGCAAGACTAGTAGCTCAAGGATACACTCAAGTTGAAGGAGTAGACTTTGATGAGACATTTTCTCCTGTGGCTAGACTTGAGTCCATCAGATTGCTGTTGGGGGTAGCATGCATCCTGAAGTTTAAGCTGTTCCAAATGGATGTGAAGAGTGCATTCTTGAATGGCTACCTGAATGAAGAAGTCTATGTGGAACAACCCAAAGGGTTCTGTGATCCTAACCAACCTGAGCATGTATACAAGTTGAAGAAAGCCTTGTATGGGTTGAAGCAAGCACCCAGAGCTTGGTATGAAAGGTTAACCGAATTTCTGACCTCAAATGGATACAGAAAGGGTGGCATAGATAAAACCTTGTTTGTGAAGGATGAAGAAGGCAAAATCATGATAGCTCAAATCTATGTTGATGATATAGTCTTTGGTGGAATGTCAGAACAAATGGTTAAAAAATTTGTTCACCAGATGCAGTCTGAGTTTGAAATGAGTCTAGTGGGAGAACTGACCTATTTCCTTGGAATGCAAGTAAACCAAATGGAGGACTCTATGTTTCTCTCCCAAAGCAAGTATGCCAAGAACATAGTTAAGAAGTTTGGTATGGATCATGCCAGGCACAAGAGGACTCCTGCTCTTACTCATCTGAAGTTAACCAAAGATGATGGAGGGCCTAGTGTTGAACAATGCCTGTACAGAAGCATGATAGGTAGTCTGTTGTATCTAACTGCAAGTAGACCTGACATTTCCTATGCAGTTGGAGTGTGTGCCAGATACCAAGCAGAGCCCAAGGTGAGCCACCTGAATCAAGTCAAAATGATTCTGAAGTACATCAATGGGACGTGTGACTATGGGATGTTGTATTCACATGGGTCTAAGCCTGTCCTATCTGGGTACTGTGATGCTGATTGGGCTGGAAGTGCTGATGACAGAAAAAGCACATCAGGTGGATGTTTCTTCTTAGGAGAAAACCTCATATCATGGTTCAGCAAGAAGCAGAACTGTGTCTCTCTGTCCACTGTAGAGGCTGAATACATAGCTGCTGGAAGCAGTTGCTCCCAACTGGTTTGGATGAAACAAATGCTCACTGAGTACAATGTCACTCAAAATGTTATGACATTGTTCTGTGATAATCTCAGTGCCATCAACATCTCCAAGAATCCCATCCAACATAGCAGGACCAAACATATTGACATTAGGCACCACTTCATCAGAGATCTGGTGGAAGACAAGGTGATCACTTTGGAACATGTAGCCACGGATCTTTAACTGGCTGACATATTTACAAAGGCTTTGGAGGCTACTCAGTTTGAAAACTTAAGGAGCAAACTGGGAATATGTCTCTCTGAGACCTTATAGCAACCACTGATGTTTGGGATAAATTGTTTAATATCTCTGACTATTAAACAATTTGTACTAGGCTATGATTGGTCAACAGATCATAGCTATGCTGCTTGCAACAAGGGTGGATACAAGAGGGTAAGGAGACACCCTACAGAGAGAAGGCCACTGTACCTGCAGGAGTTCAAGGATGTTGTTCATGCAGGAGTGGTTCTGGATGTCAGAAACAAAATCATGGCATCTGATATGGTGGTACCTACTGTAAAGCAAAAGTGGGTGATCACTTGATCGAAGTTGTGAAGCAAGATCAAGTGGATGTTAACTTGGTTGAAACTGTGAAGTAAAACCAAGTCTGGAACTCTGTCATTGTGCTCTGACTATGTTGTTGGCTTTGGCAACATTTGTGACAAAAAGGGGGAGTAATAACCACCAATACACCAATACCCCTGACAAACAGAGTGGGTCTCTACAACAGACTCTCATGACAGATCTGAAGATTCCCCCCCTGCAGCTGATGTTGAAGTTTAGGTGCAACTTCTAATATGTGTGTGCTGTTATGCGAAGTTTTTATTTAACTTCCACGTGTGTGAGTGTGCTGCCACTATGAGTGTATTAGCTAGTAGCATTTTGCTGCCATGAACTCTGTTATGGGGATCAAAGTGTTTTAGCCAAAAATTTGCCAAAGGGGGAGTTTGTAGGTGTTTAATTGGCTGCATTATATGGTAAAACACTAATGTCTTGACTGATGTCATGACATGTATATGTGACTACATTGTAGTTACTGCAGGACTAGCTAACACAGGATTATTGAATGCTGTGACATTCATACCTGTCAACAGATACTAAGGAACAGAAGTTCTGTTAGAACTTAGTATTCATTTGCAGTCTGGTTATCAAGGAAGAACCAGACCTGGCATAAGGCCTACTGACTGAATGTCAAACTGGATGTTGTGACATTCATCATTGACAGCAGCTACTGAAGATTAGGCAGAGTGGTGTTCTGCTATACTTCAGCATAAAACTTAGTTTGTTCTTCAAGAGAATAACAGAACTAACTTAAGGCCAAATGTATAAATGTTAAGTTGGACACTTTGACATTTATTAATGTAAGCTGTTACTGTAGCATGGTCATTTTGATCATGTACAGGTCAGCAAATTGTACAGTCTGTTTTCTAGAAAAACAGACTCAGCATATGGACCTTGATGTCAAGCTGAATGTCGTGACATTCGTGCCTGACAGCATATGCTAAATTGTAGGTTGTTCAGTTTTCTGTTTCAGCTTTTTCTCAGGCTATTCTTTAGGGATTCAACAGCTGAGAGAAAATCCAGGAAATCAACAACCAAGCTACATTCAATGAACCTAACAAATAGCCTATTTGTTAGCAACCTAAATGTTGAATTTGAGGGAACTTGTGTGACCTAAAATTCAGGAAAATACAGGTGCAAAAGCCCAGGTGCTGCAATATAAAAAGGAAGGCATTCCTTCATTCAGTTTCGGGGATTTTGAAGCGTGAAGAGTCAGTGTGTCCATCATACTTCACTGCTGTATTTTGTGAGTCTTGTATTAGACGTATCTTGTAAGCCAAGCCATTATCAAGTAGATGATTGCTTTGGCATAGGGTGTTCATTGAGTTGTAAGTGTTGTGTCACTCAAAGCTTTTAAGCGTGAGTGCTGTGTATCTTGATTTAAGCTGTGAAGCATAATCAAGAGTTGTTTTTGAAGTGTGACTTCAAAGTGTCTTTAATATCACTGAGGTGATTGAGGGGGAGTGAGTAGGAACTCTGATCTTAGGTTAAGATTGAAATTGCATTGGGTAGGGATTAAGTGATAAGTTGTAAACGGGTGAGTTTAGCTTTGAATTGATACTACTAATAGTGGATTTCCTCCCTGGCTTGGTAGCCCCCAGATGTAGGTCATGTTGGACTGAACTGGGTGAACAATTACTTGTGTTATTTACTGCACTTACTGTTAAGTTCTGCATAATCCCTGTCTGTGCAGAATTGGATGTCATAACAACCAGTGTGACATCCAAAGTCTGATAACTAGAATTTCAGTTCTTCTTCCGTATGAGATTTGGCAATCATATCATCAACATAAACCTCAATTTTCATGATGAATCATATCATGGAAAAGAGTCACCATCGCTCGTTGATATGTTGCTCCGGCATTTTTCAGACCAAACGGCATCACCTTGTAGCAGAAGGTGCCCCATGGGGTTATGAATGTTGTCTTCTCCATGTCTTCTGGTGCCATCTTAATTTGATTATAGCCAGAAAAGTCATCCATGAAGGAGAATACCGAGAACTGAGCTGTGTTATCTACCAAAATGTCGATGTGAGGTAATGGGAAATCATCTTTAGGACTAGCTCTGTTCAGATCCCAGTCGTCAACACACATCCGTACCTTTCCATCCTTCTTAGGTACTGGAACGATATTTGCAACCCATGGCGGATAATTTGTGACTTCTAGAAACCCTGCATCCAACTATTTTTGCACTTCTTCCTTTATCTTGACAACCATCTCTGGTCTTGTTCTTCTGAGCTTCTACTTGACCGGAGGACAACCTTCTTTGAGAGGCAAACGGTGTACCACAATATCTGTGTTAAGCCCTGGCATGTCCTGATAAGACCAAGCGAAGATGTCAACATATTCTTGCAGTAATTCAATCAGCCCTTTCTTCACATTATCTTCCAAAGCAACCCCTATCTTGATTTCTCTCTTGGCGTCCTCGGTGCCGAGATTAATCACTTCAATAGACTATTGATGCGGTTGAATGACCCTTTCCTCCTGCTTTAATAACCTGGTAAGTTCTTCAGGGAGTTCACAGTCTTCATCACCCTCTTCTTTAGCTTGAAAGATTGGATTTTCAAAGTCGAAGCGAGCCATAGCAGAACCGTTATCAATAGGATCCGGTGACGTGCATCTGCATGAGTGATGGTATGTGCTTATGAGTGTGAACAAGGAATGAAAGCTAAACAAAACATTGCCAAAATGTATTTTTTTTTATTTTTGAAACCTACAAAAATAGAAAGACAGTGAACAAAATATTTGAATGCAAAAAGACGTCCTTTATTTATGATAAAAAATGCAGGTATCCACATAGATGAGCCCTACAATGAGTCATTACGCCCTGGGAGGAACGTAAGACTTGGATATGCATGAATAAACAAGAAAAATTACTCCTCCAGAAAAGTGACTTGGACAATCTCCTCAGAAGACCAATTGCAGAGAACTTCACCCGGGACCCTCAGACGCATCCAGTTATCGATGTCGCAATCACTATCCCCATCTTCATCGTTGACCGCAGAGACCTGGCCATACTGAATGACGCCAACGCCGGAGAAAGTAATCGGCCCCTGACGAGTCTGAAGTGTTGAAGTTGTAGAAGTCAGAACTGGCTGATACCCAATCCCGAACTTGTCTTCTTTCATTGGTAACATCAACAGATGTCCCCAGCCGGGGGCAACGCCCGAATCTACCAAGGCCTGTGCCTGCTTGAAGGATGAGATAGAGGCACCCGCTTTACCCTCTTCCACCGGAGCTGCGTCCTTGATCTGAACTGCCTCAAAGGCCTGACATAGGGTCTCATGAAATTCACCTTCTCCCTCTACATACTTGAATGTAGACAGGTTACTGACCAGAATATCCTCCTCACCACAGACGGTGATAATCCTTCCATTGACTGGAAATTTAATCTTCTGATGTAAAGTTGAAGAGACTGCCCCAACATTGTGACATGTTATGGGATATGCAAATGCATTGACATGTTTATCAATTCCAAAGGGCATTCTACCCCCTTGATTCCAGTCTCACATTTGATAAATAGTGTAAGAAGAAAACCCGAACTAGAATCAAGAAGAAGATATAAACCCCTGGGAATAGATAAACATGTGTTAAATGATGTGAATGCAAAATGATGTGATGCAATGTAGTGACATGGAAATCAGGATTGCTGTATCTGCTTGAACAACTGTCAGGTTGCACTGTGTGAAGAGAAAACTATTGAAGAATATAATACAAGATCAAAGCTTTGCTCCAGAAAACCGGGTTGGTTGGAGGTTAAGGTTTCCTGAATTTAGCCCGCCCCTCACTGGTAGGTTCTAAGAACAGAAGTTTGTCAGTTTCTTGCCCTTCAGTCGAGAATAATACGTTTACCACTGAAGGTTTGGCATTATTACGGGATAAAAGACCTCCACTGACTCCCCTTAACAGGACATCCTAATAGCAAGTTCCCAGTCTCGGGGTCCTCGGATTGATCAGCGAGAATGCGCCCACCAGAGCTAACATAATCATGTCTCGGAGGAGAGGCCTTGACTGAGTTCTCGGGAAATGGTCACCAGAGTCGACGATTTCTAGAGGAACATCAGCCGTTATGGAACACCCATAGGACAAAATATATCCAAAAGAAACCTCGTCTGGATGTGGGTCTTCATGAACGACTTAACGTAGCAACACGCCACGCAAGCCTCATGACTATCCACTCTAAAACCTATGTGTACACTCAAGCCTGGATAATGGGCTTATCTCTCATAGAACACCCCATCCCAACAAACAAACAAACCAACAGCAGAGCCAACAGATACAACAATGATATGTACACAATGCAATGAAGCAGGTAAATGCTGAAAAATAAATAACTATACAAAAGAATGAACACCCAATAAACAAACAACCTACAAAAGCTAGGAGGGACTCGCTCAGGGAAACCAGGGTCCCCAGTTGTTGCAACCTGAAAAAGGAGATGCGAAAAAACAACCGGCGAGAAAGAAATGACAGAAGAGTCGCCACCATGCGTTATTTATCCCAAAGGAGGGAAAGGAAACGCTCGAAGTAAACCTGGAAAAGGGAAAGGAAAAGACAAGGTCTCACAACCAAATATTGGGTTCGGGAGTCGATTATGCGAAGGGAAGGTATTAGAACCCCTATGCATCCATAGTACTCTACGGGATCCACTTTTGTTGTTCTTGTCTAAAGGGTGTGGGTTTATCTAATGTACTATTTACTAAAAGAGGGGGTCAAAAGAAAATGACTCGCACGGATATCGCATCCACTGCATACGTATCTCATCTGGATATGAGAATCAGAGTCTTTGTAGCTCGGCTGCCTATGGGCTAAAGAGGAGTGTGCTCGCTAAGACATCGCGTCTTATGCCTACGTATCTCATCTGGAATGAGAATCAGAGCAAACCGTAGTTCGGCTAACTACGGGTTAAGGGTTGTGTTTTCTAGATGAACGATGTTACTACGCAATCTACCGGATGCTCGACCTTTGGAGACTTACTCGCCTGTAGTAGAAGGAGTTTACGTGTTCGTAGGAGAAGAAAAATCAATGAGTTTGTTTGGGTTTTAGGAATGCTCATGCAAAAAAGGAAGTCCTAGACGAAGGAACAGTGCTACCTTAATTGACATGCAAACGAGAGACTATACGAAGCCTAGCAATCCTATGGGGAGACGATCACACCATACAAAACAAACATGCATAAAGTAAAATGCCACCAAGGGGCTCAAACCTACATGGGTAGGGCTTTAGTCAAGAGGGGTCATATCAACCTCGACAAACAAGCCATGGAATAGGTAATCAAATGGGCTCTTAACCACTGACATTGAACGTCAGGGTGAGCAGATCAAAAGGGTAATGAGGATAAGACCTCATAGCTCTTAACCCTGGACAGGGTGAGCTCATGACAAAAAGTGAGGATTCAGAAAGGTGGAACCCTCTCCACTGACTGACCGGACAAAAGATCTTGGGCTTTTGTTCTGAAGCATCAGCACGTAGTGCGAGCATAAAGAACGACACACAGAATAACGGGGGATTGATTACTAATCCCTTTTATCCGTCAATTTCCTCTTCGTGGAGGTCTTTAGCACTGGTGCCTCCTTTTGGAGGTCTTTGGGCACAAAAGTAAACAAACAAAAGAAAACATTGCCTCCTATTGAGGTCTTCCAGCTAAGAAAGCGGTAAAATGCGGGAAAGATAAAGGGATCAAGAGGTCTACCACACGGATAAAGATTCGAAGTAATAACAACTAAGAAATAAGAAACCCAGAGATCTCTCGAGCTTGCACCATCAAAGAAAGCAAGTCAATACAGGTAATCGGAATAAATCTCCAAATGGTATCCCACAAATAAAGTGGAATGCCAAGTAAGCTATCCTTTCAGGAGTCATGTGAGCCCTCACAAAAAAACTCAACAAACAGGTTAGAGAAACAAGATAGGGTGCAATCAAGAGTTGCACCAAACAGAAGAATCATAGCAATAACAGTGTCAGGTGAACAGTGCACGGATGCAATAGAAAGCATGTCATAACAAACACAACACAAATTGGAGAGCAAACAGAAAAAAAACTACTGTCGCGATCGCTACTGCTTCGCCTAGCGAAGGCTTAGCGAAGCGTCGCTGCAGGCTCGCCTAGCGATGCGACTAGCAAATGCCTGCGGGTTCTGGATTCTCCATTGCTAACAGTACGATTTCAGAAACCCCAAACCCTATGGCACACATTTCAGAAATTAAACGATTAAACATTCGAGACGTTGTTTTACACATTCATGCATATCTAAACCCGTGGGCAAAACCGAACGATACCCACTCTTTCGAATTCACCATTATACCTCATACATTTAGAAATTTCAAATTGAAGGCATAAAATAATGGGAATAAGGAAAACCTGATTGGAGAGATCGAATGAAATTGAATTGCCCGGTTGGGTTTTCAAAGCAATCTTAGGGTTTATATGAGAGGGAATTGATTCTTTGCAGATGAGTTCCCTTCAGTCTCTGGACGCTGCTCTGAATCCTGTTAGCTTTTCTCCTTCCTTCTAGTCTGTCCCTCCCTTTGGGAGATGGAAGTCTAGAATTTATAACCTGATTTTTGTGGCTTTGTGGGCTCAAATGAGAGGTCCAAGTCCAAGATTCTGCTGTTATATTTTTTCCAAAAACGCGTGCGCTTTGCCTAGCGAAGAATTTGCTCGCCTAGCGAGCATGACAGTTCAGATTCGCTAAGCAAACTACGCTGTTCGCCTAGCGAGCAAGACACACTTTTGCTCCTTCAAGATTAGCGTTTTGAATGATAAATAGCCCCCATTTGAACATGTTGGAAGTAACTCAGGTCATCCCCTGTGTTGACTGATCATCTAAATAGAACCCACAAAGTGTCTTGGATGATATTCAAGCTTCTCAGACCTAATTCTGATTGACATGATGAAATGCAATATGAAATGTTAAATGACCTAAAAATGAATGCATGAATGAGGGGGGCAAATTTGAGGTATTACACAGAGTATGGTAAAAGCTGACTTAAGGATTCAATTCAAAATAAGTGGTATGAAGAGAAAGTTTGAAAATTAAAAGCATAGTGCTTAGGTTTCTAATGTTTGAAAAGAAGTGTTAAATGTTTGCATAAAAGTTTTGGCTTGGGTTAGAGTGGAGGGAAGAAGAAGAATGGCTAAAGTCCTAATCATGCAAGAGATGAAGGATAAGAAACAAGACCACAAATGGAGTTCCTCTCTAGAGATCATATTGATGATCCAAGTAGCTCCCATCCTTTGGAATATGCAAGCAAAATAAGTGTAAGCTCAAGCAATCAACATAATCAAACAAGCTCTTAGAAGATCCCCAATGGCTCTTGTATCTTTCACTTTGGATGAACATGGCAATGGTTCTTCAATTTGGCTCAAATAGGATTCCCCTAGCACAAAAGAACACACATCAAAGAGTTCTATCAAGTAAATCAAGAATGGACAAGAGTGAGTTTAGAGATTTGGTCCTTCTAATCCATCTTCAACATTAAGGCCTTTTTACTCCAATTTGCATAGGGAATGTCCTAGAATCTAAGTCCATTTGTCCATTTTGCGTTTGGTCCACAACAATCAAAACAAAACACAAGCACAATAATATATACACAATTATATGCTCAAGTGAGCAAAAGGCAAATTGCATTAACATAAACATATGCTCAAATGAGCAAAGAGCAAAAGTAAATGAATAATATGTACAAGAATAGTAAATTGCATAAATGTAAAGAGCAAGAATTAAATGTTAATGGTTAATGGTTAGTGTTAGAGTTAGTGTGCGATAAGGTAATTTAGCGCTATGTTAAGCAATCGTAATTGGACTTATGTAGAAGTAACAACTATCTGAGGCCGGTCAATAATAATGTAGGCAACAACACAAGTTAGAGATTTTGATTAGTGAATCAAACTCCAACAACTTGTCATGCCAAAAAAGAAGATGAGAAATGATCTTGTATTGATTTAGGTTCTTTGCATGATTAGGAAGCAACCTATCCTTAATGCAAATCCATTCACTTGATCCATGATCAAGTTGAATTAGATTTGAATCAAGGAAGGTTAAACCTCCATGTATCAAGGCTAACCACCAATCTTTAACTCATTGATCAAAAAGAAAAAGAAGAAGAAGAAGAAGAAGATGAATATTAAAGTACATTAATGGAAATGGAATAAGATACTCAATAAGAATTGACCAAAGATAGATAAGATCAAGGTCAAACAATAGAAAATAGAAGCAAAATGAAGATTAGAAGTCAAGAAACAAATAAAATATTTTTGGTATTTTTCAATATTAAAATAAAACTTGAATTAAAATAATAAAGAAAGGTCAAACTTCAAATTCACTTCAAATCAAATTTAAAATGTCCAAGTGAATTATCCCAAGTTCAACAAGGTCAAACAAAGTTTGACAAAAAATTTCAGCATTTTTATAAGTCTGAAACTATTTTAAATCAATTAAAAATGCATAAAAATAACCTAATTGAACTAAAATCTCAAATAAATCTCAAATCAATTAATAAATTGATGAGAATATTTTTCATAGATCTATCATCATTCAATTAGGTTGGAAAAATATTTTTGTATTTTTTGGATATCAAAAACTATTTAAAATGAATTAAAAATAAGCAGAAAAGAGAAAATTCCTAAAAAATATCAAATGATAAAATAAAAAATATTAAAAATCATTTTTAGAAACTAGTAATTAAAAGGAGAAAAATGAAATTGGTCTCATATTTTTTGGATCAATAATGAAGGAGATATGAATTTTTAAAAAGAAATGGAATTAAAAGAAATAAAAGAAATTAAAATCAGAAATTAGAAAATGGAAAATGCGTGGACCGTTTGATCTGAGCTTATTAATTGAGCTGGCAAATCATGAGGCTCACACACGCGCGCCTACCATCTTCCTTGGTCAACTGAAGCGCACCATGCCATTAAACAAGTCATAACCATGAACGTATGAGATTAGATATGGAAAAACAAATAGAAGCCTCAGATCTAATCTGGAGACCAGACGGTGGCCAGCGCCACCGTCTTCTCCGGCCAGCTCCGACGAGGTTCAAAAATTGCAGAGGAAAAAATGTTAACCAAATGCTACGATCCAGGTACCAATCGAAAGCTGGGGTGATGTACATCACCCATGTACCAACCAAATCCACTCTAGGTTTCTACATCAAGAGAAATCAGAGATGGAATTTCTGTGGTGTTCACATGAATTTAATAGATTTTGAAAGTTCAAGGCTCAAGAATGTTGCCTCTATGCAGAGGACTTCAGATCACACAATAACAGCAAGAAATAACCAGTATATGAGTAGATTCGAAGAAAATAAAAGCTGAGGTAAACCTCTGATTTGCAGAGCTTAGAGTCACAATTCCTTGGTGTTAATGCTTGCAGTTTGTTCCTTGGATCAAAGGGAAGAAGGCTGAGGAACTTTAGATCTAAGAAAATAATCGAGGTAGTTGAATTCTAGATCTGAAAATTGAGAGAAAAAAAAGAGAGAGTTCCTTTGGTGTGGGGGTGAGGTTTCAATTGCACAACATTTGGGGCGCCTTCAGGTTAGTGAAATGAAGAGCAATGGCATTGTATTTATAGGCAAGGCATGGCTGAAGTGCATGAACATTCCCTTGCATGAATGGAAAGGGCCTCCATTCATGGGCCTGTACAGGTGCATGGAGGGCCCAACTCCACTTGGATTTGGCAGCTGATCATCATCATGTGCAAACTGGACGTGTAAATTATGCATAATCATCTCATGCAATGCAAATTTTATGAATTTCCAAAATTGTACCATAATGTTTAGGTCTTCGAAAATGCCATGTCCAAAATAGAAACACCACCTCATGAGTAATGGTTAGAAAGCTTTTTGCATAAGGATCATTTGTTATGTTGATCAAAACTCCATTTGATCCTTGGAAATTGATGAAAAGTGGACATGAAGTGTAGGGTGCAAAACATGTACATGGGAGATTTTCAAAAATGGCCAAAGTTCAAGCCCTTTTGTCTCAATGACGCAAGCTCCAAATGACAAAATATTCAACATCAAAGTTTTATATAGTTTCAAGACAATAAATTTGGACTTAAATTTTGCATCATTTATATTTTTGATGAAGAAGTTATGGGCACTTGAAGTTGGACTTTTTCACATTTCAATGCCTTTGGTCCAAAGTGACCTATAATGTTTTGCATTAACACATGTATTTACTTTTAGATTTTGAAATTTTGATCAACATAACATTTGAATTAGACATCTTAATCTTTCCAATTCATTTTATCACACCTCAAAATCATGAAAAATGAAGGAGTTATGTCCTTGGGAAGATGACCCAAAATTAGGGTTTCAGTCAAAATGACCTATAATATCTTGGAATGGATGATGACCTTCCAAGCTTTAAATAAATTTGTGATGAACATGAAAGTTTTTCATATGGTTCTTAATAACATGTTTTATCTTGGGGTCATCTCCATTTGACAAACACATTAAAAGTTAGGTCTCAGTGTATTTCAAAATAGTAAGATGAATTGACTGATCAACTTCTCAAGTCCAAACCTCATATCTTGATGAATTGATGATTTAGGGCACTCAAATAAGTTCAAATATGCATGAAATGATGAATGAAAGAACTTACCTTGATTTCATTTGACCATGGGTTGATGTTGCTTCATGAGCAAGGCATAGTTGATGAACAAATGAATTAGGGTTTCCTTGGGAAACAAGCCTCAAACCCCCTTGATTTGCTTTGATCAAAATGATGAATTAAGACACTTGGGAGGCATATTTTAAGGATGAGAGATTTGGGAACCATGCCATGCTTGATTTCATCTTCCCTTGACCATATTGATGCACAAAGGATCTCCTAGAAGCTTTGGACCTTGTGACTACTCAAGCTGACAAACAAGAGATGTTAGTGACATATTTTTGTGCTTTTGTTTAGTAAACAAAATGAGAAAAGAAATAATATACAATTCAAGCATGCATGGTGATCTTAAACCAACTCTCAAGAGATCCCCCCCAAAGGTTAAGGAGCCAAGATGCCTATGATCCTTGAGGCAATGCAAATGCAATGTTAGGATGCCATGAGGGATCTTAGGGTCAAAATTGGGGTCTTACAAATGCGAAGATTTTTACCTTCATCTCCTCAGTTAGAACGTCCTTAAATAAGGGCAGCTGTAAGACCCCAATTTTGACCCTAAGATCCCTCATGCTATCTCATCATATGCATTAGCATTGGGATCACACCTTGGCATCCTCCTTACCCCTCATTCATTGGGTCTGCACTGGGAGAGATCACCAAGCACATTTAATTGTATCATACTTTGTATTTTATCATCTTTACTAACCAAAATACCAAAAATATGTCTTTGTATAAACTAACTCTTTTTTAGGTAGGGCATGTGCTCACCTTTGATCTATCAAGCTCACATCTAGGGTTTAAGACCCTCAAGGAAAGGAGCTCAATCAAAAATTGGTTTACTATGTATTTAAGCATCATATATGAATCCCTATGATCTTCACATGTTATTTTGATCAAGAAATCATCCAGAGTTTGGAGTTGGTTTGCCTTTGAAAGCCTAATTCATCTGGGTATCTTGTGTAACTTCTTCAACAAGCTTCTTCACCAATTGATCAAATATTTCAAGGGATACTTAAAATTTCATCATATTATGCATATATGATCCTACACAAGTCCCAAAAGTCAAGAGAATGGAAAGCTAGCAAGTTGGTTCATGGTGGTTGACTAGAGGAATTCATCTGATTAAAACTGGGGTTCCCTAGACCCTATCTCCTACAATTTTTATCATATGAAAATGATTCCAAGATCAAAGTTACTCTAAATGACATTACAAAAAAGTTTCATGTTGAAGTCTAGATCTAGGTTTGCTTTGAAAGTCATTTTTTATGGTGAAATATTATAGGTCATTTTGTCTAAACCCTAATTTGGAGGTCAACTTCCCAAGGCCATAACTTGCTAATTTGTTATGAGATGAAATATTTCCAAGTTGAACAATCAAATTCAAGATGTCTACTTCAACTTTTATGTTTGTAGAAAGAGAAAATTCAACATCATAATGAATTTTGAGGTGGAAGTTGGGAAAATCGAACATGTCACAAAAAATTCTAAGTGTCAAGCCATATGTTCACTTATTCCACCTTGGCTAACTTTTTATGTGAGCTTCAAAGAAAAAGGTTCCTTCATCAAAGTTGTAGCTCTCTCAAATTCCTTCAAAATTGTCACAAATTTGACCTCATTTGTATTTAATATGAAGGTGTTATGCATTTTTCAAGTTGGGGAAAATCACTTGTTCAATGGCATTGGTCCAAAATGACCTATAATTTATCCTCATATCACATGCACATAAAAGTTGAATTTTCTCTTTCTCCAAACATAAAAGTTGAAGTAGACATCTTGAATTTGATTGTGCAACTTGGAAATATTTCATCTCATAACAAATGAGCAAGTTATGGCCTTGGGAAGTTGACCTCCAAATTAGGGTTTAGACAAAATGACCTATAATATTTCACCATAAAAAATGACTTTCAAAGCAAACCTAGATCTAGACCTCAACATGAAACTTTTTTGTAATGTCATTTAGAGTAACTTTGATCTTGGAATCATTTTCATATGATAAACCAAGGTGGAATAAGTGAACATATGGCTTGACACTTAGAATTTTTTTTGACATGTTCGATTTTCTCAACTTCCACCTCAAAATTCATGATGATGCAAGCTTCAAATGAAAAAGTGTTCAACATGAAAGTTGTTCCTCTTGATCTAACCTTTCCAAAAAGTCACATTTAATCCCATTTGGACAAGATATGAGTGACCTGCACATGGCTTGAACATTGGATCATCATTTGGCATAAATGAACTTGAACCTTTCATACATAAATGCATAGCTTTCCAACACGACTTCATCATTGTTTGTACTCAATCATGGACCAGAAGGAGTGATTACATGGGCCTATCACAAGCCCATACACCTATGCAATGTACATTGCTATTTTTGGATCTTCATTTCAAGTGTGCAAATATCAATCCATATGGCTATAAATAGAACCCTTTGCCATTAGAATTAAGGACCCTGTGCGCCAGCTTTGATCCCCAACCTTCAAACCCTCTCATTTCAAAGGATAACCTTGACATTTTCCTTTGGAAATTGAGTTTGAATCTCACTATTTTGAGATTCAAAACTCCAAGAGTCCTGCGCCTTCTGATCATTCAATTTCACTCCATCAATTGTCAAGAGCAAGATCATAGCAAGCAAGAGCAAGATCAATTGAATACAGACCTGCATTGAAGGTATTTTCCAGAAATTTTCATCTCTTAGATTCTCACTCAATTCTTTATAACTCTTCTTGATCTTTGGTTGTTTGAAGTCCTACCAATGTAGGCAACAAGATTGAGTTACTTTGAGGTCAAATCGAAGCAACTCAGATCACACACCTCAAAATTCAACTCCCTGTATCTTTCAATATACTTGGAGTTAGGAGAAATTGAGGCCATATTCGAGCTCCTGAGAATTTTTACTTTAAATTCATGTCCTTCTTTTTAATTTTGAATATGGTTGTGAGTAAATCAGTCCGGTGAAGCTCATCGGAGAAGGAGACCGGAGCTTTGGCTCCGGCGATATGCTGGCGCTCATCTGGACCACATGATCCATTTGAAATGATTTAATCTCGTGCCTTGGTTTTGCATACCATCTATACAACGCTTTGACTTGACTCCACTACGGAATGCACGCTAGCAGCCATTTGATCTGCCACCTCAATTAATGAGAGAGATCAAGTGGTCCACGTTTTTTCCTATTTTCTGATTTTCATTTTATTTGGTTTATTTTCATTAATTCATATTAATTTTAATATTGATCCAAAAAATATGAGAGTTTCACCAAAATTTTTAAATAAATTCCTCTTTCATTTTCTGAATTAAAATTATGTTTTGGATCATTATTAATATTTTTCATGATTTAATTGTTTTTGTGATTATTTTTAATTGTTTAAAAATAGTTTTATGTTTCCAAAATTTATGAAATTTTTCCTCCAAGGTCCTTTGACCTTGTTTGACCTATGATAAATCTCATGGCCATTTATTTGGTGTTTTGATGAGGTTTTAGGATTTTGACCAACCATAATTTAATTTAATGCATTATTTAATTGATTTTAATTGTTTAAATGCAAAAAAAAATTATGTTGAGCTTTTGATATTGACTTGTTGAGTTTGACTTGTATTGTTGGGCCTTGGTCAAGGTTGATTTGACTTTGTTGAGTTAAAATAATTGGATTTAGGGGATTGACGAAATATACATTTCATCTCCCAAAATGAACGAATGATTTTAATTTGATAAAAGTCCTCCTTTGTGTAGCAACCTGAAAAATACAGTGCGCGAAAAAACAACCGGCGAAAGAAAATGACAGAAGAGTCGCCACCGTGCGTTATTCATCCCAAAGGAGGGAAAGGAAACGCTCGAAGTAAACCTGAAAAAGGAAAGGACAAGACGGGGTCTTGCAACCAAATCTTGGGTTCGGGAGTCGGTTATGCGAAGGGAAGGTATTAGCACCCCTACGCATCCGTAGTACTCTACGGGATCCACTTTTGTAGTTCTTGTCTAAAGGGTGTGGGTTTATCTAATGTGTTATTTACTAAAAAAAGGGGGTTAAATGAAAATGACTCGCGCGGATGTCGCATCCACTCCATACGTATCTCATTTGAATATGAGAATCAGAGTCTTCGTAGCTCGGCTGACCTATGGGTTGGGGGGATGTGTGCTCGCTAAGACATCGCGTCTTATGCCTACGTATCTCATATGGAATGAGAATCAGAGCAAGCCGTAGTTCGGCTAACTATGGGGTTATGGATTGGGTTTTGGATGAATGACGTCACTACGCAATCTACCGGATGCTCGACCTTTGGAGACTTACTTGCCTGTAGTAGAAGGAGTTAACGTGTTGCTTTGGGTTTTAGGGTTTGGGATGCTCAAGGGCAAAAGGGCAGTCCTTGACGAAGGAACCGCGCTACCTGCAGGGATACGAACACATATAAAACAAACATGTATAAAGTAAATGAGGCAACAAGGGGCTCCAAAGTAAATAAACAAAAGAAAGCGATAAAATGCGGAAAAGAGGTAAAAGTACCACACGGATAAAGATCTGAAGTAACAACAATTAAAGGAGTAAGAAACCCAGGGATCTCCCAAGCTGATGCCATCAAAGAAAGGTGAGTCAGTACAGGTAATCGGAATGAACCTCCAGGGGGTATCCCACACATAAAGTGGGAAAACCACGCAAACCATCTCCGCAAGAGTCTGTGAACCCTCACAAAAACTCAACAAAAGGGTTAGTGAAACACGATAAGCATTTTTTTCATGGATAAAAGTATGGTTTCAGAAACCTCAAACCCTGTGGCATACATATCAGAAATCATGTGATTAAACATTCAAGGCATAGGTTTCACCCATTCATGCATAATTAAACCCGTGGGCAAAAACATAATGAAATTCATCCATCATACCTCATACATTCAGATGATCCAAATTAAGAGCATAAAATCATGGGAATGAGGCAAACCTGATGGGAGAGACCGGTTGAAATCAAATGGCACGGCTGGGTTTGCAAGGCAATGTTAGGGTTTGCGTGAGATGAAAGTGTGTGAGTCCGATTGAATTTTTCAGAGCTGCCTGGGAGTTTCTCTGAGTTCTCTGTCAGGTTTCTCTTCAAGTTTTGTCCAGGGTTTTGTTCCAAGGAAAACCTCAGAGTATTTTGCTTCTCTTCCTTTTTCTGTCTGATCTCCCTCTTTTATAACCTGATTTTCATGGCTTTGTGGGCTCAAATGAGAGAGGTCCAAGTCCAAGTTTTTCTATTATATTTTATTTATTTATTATTATTATTATTATTATTATTATTATATTTTTGTAAATTTTTTTTTTTTCGTTTTTCGTTTTGTTTTTCGTTTTTTTTTTTATTTTTTTTTTTTTAAGTTTCTTGGATCTAATTCTGATTGACATGATGGAATGCAATATGAAATGCTAAATGAATGCATGAATGAGGAGGGCAAATTTTGGGGTGTTACAGCTGCCCCTATTCAATCATCAGCTAACCCGAGTAGGATGAAAGCGAACAGCTTATCAGACAAACGGGGTGAGCTGTGATTGAATACCAAAGACAGACCAAAAATTTGCGCTCCGAGAACACCACAAAAACACGGAAATACACCGCGCTGTTTATTTTTCTTCCGATCCTCTGGCTGGATCTGAATCAGTTTTCTGGCTTAATCTGGAGTTTCGATCCTCTGGCTGAACCTATACTCAATTTAGTCCTCTGGTTGGATATTAATTTTGATCCTCGGGCTGGATACGATTTTGATCTTCTGGCTAGATCTTCTTCGATCTTCTGGCTAGATCTCCTTCGTTTCGATTCTCTGGCTGAATCTATTTCCTTTGATTCTCTGGCTGAATCTACTTCGATCTTCTGGCTAGATCTGAATTGTTGCGATTTTCGATCTTCTGGCTAGATCTTCTTTGTTTCGATTCTCTGGCTGAATCTACTTCGATCTTCTGGCTAGATCTGGATTGTTTTGATGATAAATTCCCATCATTAGGATCCCGCATCTGAGGCATGCGCTGGTTGACCCTCTTTTGAAATCTACACCCAACCTTCATATTAGATATGCAGCTTCGAGAATATTCCACTTTTGGGCTTCGTACATATTCTTCGGGCTAGAACATGTTGTAACGACTCCTCAATTAGACTTGGGCTTGCTGGGGAAATAAAGTTGTAGGTGACTTCACTGGGGAATCTTCAAATTGAGCCTTAGGCTGGCTTACTGGAACACGATTCTCAGGCTGAATCTTCGAAATGACCCTCAGGCTGGATCACTGGAACACGATTCTCAGGCTGAATCTTCGAAATGACCCTCAGGCTGGATCACTGGAACACGATTCTCAGGCTGAATCTTCGAAATGACCCTCAGGCTGGATCACTAGAACACGATTCTCAGGCTGAATCTTCGAAATGACCCTCAGGCTGGATCACTGGAACACGATTCTCAAGCTGAATCTTCAAAATGAACCTCAGGCCGGATCACTGGAAAACGATTCTCAGGCTGAATCTTCGAAATGACCCTCAGGCTGGATCACTGGAAAACGATTCTCAGGTTGAATCTTCGAAATGACCCTCAGGCTGGATCACTGGAAAACGATTCTCAGGCTGAATCTTCAAAACGACCCTCAGGCTGGATCACTCACGCTTGATCCTCTGGCTGGATCTCATGACCTTGGTTGTAAAGTAATTGTTAAGTCTGCTTGGAAGAACCTGTTTATCAGCTTATGTGTATGCTTGATATGATATGCATGCAAATGCAAATGTTATGCATGGTGTAAAAAGAAATCTGCTTGGAGAAGCAAACTCCGGTAGGGAACAGATCGCTGTATCAATCCTTGAATGCTCTGTGGGGAATGATCCGTCTTCCGGGACCAATGAGCCACCAAAAATAAATTGGCTGCTTGAAAAGTTGACCTTGCGGGGGGAGTATCAACTATGGAAACTTTGTTCGGCGAGGCTCTGTGAGGAGAGTCTGTGGGGAAAACACTTCCTGGGGAAATGTCGTAGGAAACGACCTTTGCTGGGGATATGAACTTGCTAATCGCCCTCAAGCTGGGGATTAACAAATCTGTTAAAAATAATCTGCTGGGGAATAAGATGAACACTGGGAACACCACCCTCTCATCTGTTGGTTATGCAACCACTCCGCTGTTTCTAGGAAGATACAGTCTGACACTGTCAACTCCGCTGGGGATATATAGTCTGGATACTGTCAACTCTGCTGGGGAACATGCTCTGCTGAGGAGAGACTTTGTCAACCGCTTGGGGATGAGGGTTCATGACTTGGCATCCGGTTCCTGTGACCTGCAACCAAAAATACATGTATGCCTCGGGGGAATTACTCGGTTTGAATTCAACGTCCGGGATTAAGCACATTCAAAGCAATTTTAAATGTTTTCCTGTGCAAATCATCTACAAAAGCCACCATTATGTTCATATGCAATATGTTTTATCAAAAATTCGGACATTTTTGCAAACAAACTGATAAATGAAAAATAAAGAGGCTCTTTAACTGAATTATTCGACTCTTACCGGGGAGAAAATTTGTGCCAGGAATAGGCGAGGGTATCAGGAAGCTGATCCCTGAAAAGAGGTGATCGCTATGAAAAGAGAACTATCCTAATGGAAATGGGGATACGGGGTCCCACCGAGTTTCGACTCTGCTATGGCTCGTATGTCCTCAAGACGCTCTGCTCATCTTGCTTTCTGAAGTGGATGATTAGTTGATCTTTAACCTTCGAAGATTGCCGGATTGAATGAAACGGTGATATAACACTGATGAACTCAGAACACAGTCATTCGCTTATTCCCTAACTTTTGCCTGGATCGCCCCCTTTTCGGGTTTTCAATCCACCGGGATACCCATTTTTGCCTGAGCCGCCCTTTTGGGTTTTCGACTCACCGGGTGTACTCTTTTTTTATATCCCTAATTTTTGCCTGAACCTCTTTATTCTTTTTTTTTGGTTCGTCGGGATGCCCTTTTTTTTTGCCTGGACTATTCTTTTTATCGTCCAGCGGGTCTATTTTATGCGAAGTATTTTTTTTTAACTGCGTCTGAGTTAATAGGGGACGGGAATCCTTCACCATCCATGGTTGTTAGCATCAAAGCTCCTCCATAGAAAATCCTTTTAACCACGTACGGACCCTCATAGTTCGGTGTCCATTTGCCTCTGTGATCTGTGTTGGGAGGAAGAAATCTTTTGAGTACCAATTCACCGACTTGATACCCCCGAGGGCGCACTTTCTGACCAAATGCTTTCTTCATTCGTCCTTGACCGAGATACGTCAATTCTGGGTACGTAGTTCCAGCATAACACCTTAATCATCGAAGACAAGGTAAGCAAAGCATCAGCAAATTGGTTTTCTTCAAAAGAAAGTCAACAATCTTCTCGTGTAGTCTCTGTAAGGAGCCAGATGAGGCTGAGGTGTATACCATTTCCCGTTGGTTTGATTGATGACCAAAGCTGAATCCCCGTATACATCCAGGGTTTTAATCTGTATATTGACGGCTTCCTCAAGTCTTAGGATACAAGCTTCGTATTCGGCTTCATTGTTGGTGCAGGGAAAAGTTATTCTGGCACCAAATGGCATATGAACCCCCTTCCGGTGTGATCAACACTACACCAACTCCGCGACCATTTACGTGGACCGCCCCATCAAACATTATAACCCATTTGGATTCAGGGTCAGGCCCCTCCTCCGGGAGTGGTTCCTCTCAATCTTTCGATTTGAGAAACATGATGTCCTCATCAGGAAAGTCAAACCTCATAGGTTGGTAATCATCAATCGGTTGCTCTACAAGATAGTTTGACAAGACACTTCCCTTGATGGCTTTTTGTGAAGTGTATTGGATGTCATACTCTGTCAGTATCATTTGTCACCTAGTAACCTTTCCGGTAAGTGCTGGCTTTTCAAAAATATACTTGACTGGATCCATTTTTGATATCAATAGAGTCGTGTGAGTCAACATATACTGTCTTAGTCGGCGAGCAGCCCATGCCAAAGTGCGGCAAGTTTTCTCGAGCAATGAGTATCTTTGTTCACAGTCGGTAAACTTTTGCTAAGGTAGTATATTGCATGCTCTTTTCGACCTGACTCGTCATGCTGACCGAGCACACAACCCATTGACCTTTCTAACACAATCAAGTACATGATCAACGGTCTTTCCTCTCGGCCTGTAGACTTGCCCCGATCTTGATCTCTTTCTTGTCGTCTGCGGTACCGATGTTGACGGTCTCAATCACCTCCTGATAAGGTGTAATAGCTCGGTCCTCCTGTTTCAACAATCTGGCTAACCCTTCAGGCAATTCACAATCTTCCTCAATCCCTTCTTCAGCTTAATAGATAGGATTGTCGAAGTCATACTTGGCCATAGCAGTGTCGTTAGTAGTGAGATCCGGGTGGTCAACTCTGCATGATGGAGGATCATGCTTTACCTTAGAATGAGAGATTTTTTTTTTGGAAAGAAAGAAAAAACGAAAAAAGAAACATTGCCATTTTTTTGTAAAAGTAGAAAAAAAAACTGAAAGAAAGAGAACACAAAATTGTTTGCAAAGGCCGTCCTTTATTGATGATAAAAATAATTGCGAAATGTAACTAAATGGATGGCCCTACAAATGAGCCGTTACACCTTGGGCAAAGTGTAAGACTTTATTATGCATGTAATAAAGGAAAACAATAAGAATCACTCTTTCAGTAGAGTAACCCGGACGGTTTTTTCAGACGACCAATTGTCGAGCTTTTCTCCCGGGACACACGGGCGAATCCAGCTATCTAAGTCACAGTCGCTGTCAGCCTTGTCTTCATCTGCAGCATTGAAGATGTGGGGAGAAACCAAACTTGGAGAGAGTACCGGTTTCATTCTTCTGAGATCCCAGAGCATACCCCAATCCAAACTTGTCTTCTTTGATGACTGGCTCCACAAATTTGCCCCAGCCTTGGGCATTACCAGCTTTAACCACTTCGACAGCTTGCTTGTATGAAGAGATAGAAGTCCCAACCTTCTCAAACTCAGGTGAAAAGACAGCTTTGGGCGTGACCTCATTGATGTTTATGGCTTCGAAGCCCTGACACAGCATCTCGTGCATCTCGCCGTCCATCTCTACATACTTAAATGTAGACAGGTGGCTAACAAAAATATCCTCTTCACCACAGACAGTGACGACCTGACCTTCTAGTTCATATTTGAGCTTCTGGTGGAGGGTAGAAGTAACAGCACCGACAACATGAATCCAAGGCCGACCTAGCAGACAGCTATAGGCAGGCTGGATATCCATCACATAAAAGGTACTCTTGAATACCTGCGGTCCAATCTTAACTGGCAACTCAACTACGCCAAAGACAGCTCTCTTAGAGCCATCAAAAGCCCTCAAAACTAAGTTACTTGGCCTCAGGATGGTGTCATCGCAATCCAACTTCATTAAGGCTTTCTTTGGAAGAACATTTAGAGAAGAGCCTGTATCAACCAAAACATGGGAAAGCATCACCCCTTTGCACTCCATTATGATATGCAAGGCTTTGTTGTGATTCCTGCCCTCAGATGTCAGGTCATTATCGGTGAAACCTAGCCCCGACTAGCGTTTACATTGGAAACTACTGACTCCAGCTGGTTAACAGTTATCTCCGGTGGAACATATGCCATATTCAGTACTTTCAACAAGGCTTCTCTGTGCGCCTCAGAGCACAGCAATAGTGAGAGAATGGAGATCTTTTAGGGTGTCTGATTTAGCTGGTCGACTACCTTGTAGTCACTTTTCTTGATAATCCTCATAAACTCATCCACTTCCTTCTCGAATGCGGTCTTAGGAGGATCTTCCTCAGTAGTAACCTCTTCGGCGGCCATCTATTTCCCTTTAGCCTTGGCAGCTGCCTCGACTTCAGTATTCGCGCGTAATGTTGATGGTGCAAATAGGTGTCCACTGCGAGTGAAGCCACCAACCCCTCCAACATTGTCTACAGCGGAGCTACCAATGTCAATGTCTTCTTCGTTAACTTTCTGCCCTTGGCAGTAGATATCATCCCCATAGTGCCACGGGATAGCACTGTCTTTCTCATACGGAACGGGTCCTGGTATTGTGATGGTGATCGGACCAACCAAAGTCGGTTGAGGGTTGCCAGAGTAAATTGCAACTGGTGCTGAACTTTCGATGTTCACCGCTGCTGGTTCTGTACTTTCTGGGAAATAAAACGTCACCGTCGATACATCATTCTTCACTGGACGGGCCTGATCGAACTGAAGACAACCTTCATCTATCAGTTGCTGAATACCCCTTCTCAAACTGTCACATCCGTTTTCGGCAGCTTGACAATTTCTGCATTCTTCCCCATAGCCCGGGAAAATATGTCCTTTCAGAAGTCGGTCTTTAACCACCGATAGCAAAGTCTTCACCTTAGTCACATCAGAAACCAAATTCAAAGTTTCCCCACTATCAACAGCATTAATCCTCTGCCCGCCGTGAGCCGGCATCGGGTTTTGGATAACATTAGGCACCGGAGCAAAATTGATAGCCTGGGCATCTCTCAAATCTTGTACCTTTAACTGGAGAGCCTTGCAATTATCTGTAGTATGGCCAGGTGCGTTGGAGTGAAAAGCACATCTGGCGTTGACATCATAACCTCTAGGCAAATTATTGGGATCGATTGGTGGGGCCAGAGTTCTCAACGTAACCAGATTCATGTCAATCAGCTTGGGAAGTAATATTGAATAAGGCATTGGGATTGGCTCGATGACCCGGTCCATCTGCCTTGGACGTTGTTGATAGTGTCTCTGCTGACCCGAATTACCTCCTTGTTGTTGATTGTTGTACCTGGGTTGTTGTTGCGAATGATATTGCGATTGAGGAACAGGTGTTGGAATAGTGACTGCGGCCACTTGATCTTGATAATAATTAGGGCGTCCTCTACCCCTACCTCTGCTGGCATACACAACGCTTGCCTCGCCTTCTTTTCTTCGCTGACCGTTACCAGCAAACGGTCTCTTGGGACCTGATGAGTTGGAAGCACTATTGTCTTGAATTCGGCCCATCTTCAACAGACTCTCGATTCTTTCTCCAGCAATTACTATCTCTGCAAAGCTGATTGACGGGCAAGCAGCCAATCTCTCAATATAATTGCCTTGAAGAGTGTTCATGAACATGTCTGCCATCTCCCTTTCAGACATAGGGGGTTGGACGGACGCAGCAATCTGTCTCCAACGCTGAGCATACTCTCTAAAGGTTTCCTTGGCAGTCTGGGACATACCTTGCAACAAGGTCCGATTTGGAGCCATGTCCAAGTTGTATTGATATTGCTTGACAAAAGCCTCTGCCAAGTCTTTCCAGCTCTTGATGGTAGTACGAGACAAATGAGAATACCATTCACGAGAAGCTCCAGTTAGACTGTCTTCAAAATAGTACATCCACAGCTTTTCATCTTCCGTGTGAGCTCCCAACCTTCCCAGATAAGATTGGAGATGAGTGCGTGGGCAAGAAGCCCCGTTGTATTTCTCAAAAGTAGGGGGTTTGAACTTGTGAGGAATCCTTACTCCCTGAACCAGACCAAGATTTGTGACATCAAAGCCTAAGGAATTTTGAGACTCCAAAGATTTGAGCTTCTCAGCAAGCTCATCCATACGGCGAGTGGTCTCGAGGGCCTCGTCGTGCAAAGAAAATTGATCATACTGATAATCTTCAGTAACGGGGCGCCCGTTAATCCGAATTCCTTGATTCACATTGTACCTTCCGCCAATACCATTTCCAACATTCCCTGTGTTGCCAACATTACCCGGGTTTCCATCAGCATTTGCGTTACCCGCGTTACCAGTGTTCACAGGGTTATCAGTGTTCCCAGGGTTACTAGGGTTTCCCTCAGCATTTGGTATCTCCACCTTCGGATCGGGTCTCGGTTGCTCAACCAATTCCCTCAGCTTTTCCTGGCCTTCTGCCATACCAGTCATCAATGTCATGAACTGATCCATCCTTTCACGCATATCAGCCAACTCTTTCTGTATTTTGTCCATCGCTAGCTGTGGACGATTTTCCTTTGTCGGGTACCTGTGGACTCGCTTGGGACCAATAACTGCCTGATACAGGGAACAAACATTAGACACTGCGGTGACACCTGCAAAACAGACAAGGGTTAATATGCATGGTATGCGATGCACTGCTTGTTCAGTTTTAAGGCACCCCCATTTTGAAAGGGAATACCCTGCAAATGAATAAGCATGAGATGTTGGATGCAAATATGCACATGATGTTATGCAATGCAAAGGCATGTCAATCAGAATTGATGGATCCGGTTGAACATCTGTCAGGTTGCACTGCCTGGAGAGAAATTCACTGAGGAATACAAGACCAAAACTCTGCTCCAGAAAACCGGGTTGGTTGGAGGTTAAGGTTTCCTGAATTTAGCCCGCCCCTCACTGGTAGGTTTTAAGAACAAAAGTTCGTCAGCTTCAGCCCTTCAGTCGAGAATAATACCTTTACCACTGAAGGTTTGGTATTATTACGGGACAAAAGACCTCCATTGACTCCCCTCAACAGGACATTCTAATAGCAAGTTCCCAGTCTCGGGATCCTCGGATTGAGCAGCGAGAATGCGCCCACCAGAGCTAACATAATCACGTCTCGGAGGAGAGGCCTCGACTGAGTTCTCGGGAAATGGTCACCAGAGTCGACGATTTCTAGAGGAACATCCTGCCGTTACGGAACACCCGTAAGACATAATATATCCAAAAGAAACCTCGTCTGGGTGTGGTTCTTCACGAACGACTTAACGTAGCAACACGCCATGCAAGCCTCATGATTATCCACTCTAAAACCTGTGTGTACACTCAAGCCTGGGTAATGGGCTTATCTCTCATAGAACACCCCATCCCAACAAACAAATAAACAGATCCAACAGATACAACAGATGCATGCAAGCAGGTAAGCAAATAAAGGTACAAAAGCATGAACACCCAATAAACAAGAAATCACACAAGCTAGGAGGGACTCGCTTAGGGAAGATGGACCAGCAAGAGGTTAACTTCTTTCAGTCCCCAGCAGAGTCGCCAGCTGTAGCAACCTGAAAAATACAGTGCGCGAAAAAACTACCGGCGAAAGAAAACGACAGAAGAGTCGCCACCGTGCATTATTCATCCCAAAGGAGGGAAAGGAAACACTCGAAGTAAACCTGAAAAAGGAAAGGACAAGACGGGGTCTTGCAACCAAATCTTGGGTTCGGGAGTCGGTTATGCGAAGGGAAGGTATTAGCACCCCTACGCATTCGTAGTACTCTACGGGATCCACTTTTGTAGTTCTTGTCTAAAGGGTGTGGGTTTATCTAATGTGTTATTTACTAAAAAAAGGGGGTTAAATGAAAATGACTCGCGCGGATGTCGCATCCACTGCATACGTATCTCATCTGAATATGAGAATCAGAGTCTTCGTAGCTCGGATGACCTATGGGTTAGGGGGATGTGTGCTCGCTAAGACATCGCGTCTTATGCCTACGTATCTCATCTGGAATGAGAATCAGAGCAAGCTGTAGTTCGGCTAACTATGGGGTTATGGATTGGGTTTTTGACGAACGACGTCACTACGCAATCTACCGGATGCTCGACCTTTGGAGACTTACTCGCCTGTAGTAGAAGGAGTTAACGTGTTGCTTTGGGTTTTAGGGTTTGGGATGCTCAAGGGCAAAAGGGCAGTCCTTGACGAAGGAACCGCGCTACCTGCAGGGATACGAACACATACAAAACAAACATGTATAAAGTAAATGAGCCAACAAGGGGCTCAGAAGTAAATAAACAAAAGAAAACAAATGCCTCCTATCGAGGTTTTCCAGCTAAGAAAGCGATAAAATGCGGAAAAGAGGTAAAAGTACCATACGGATAAAGATCTGAAGTAACAGCAATTAAAGGAGTAAGAAACCCAAGGATCTCCCAAGCTGATGCCATCAAAGAAAGGTGAGTCAGTACAGGTAATCGGAATGAACCTCCAGGGGGTATCCCACAAATAAAGTGGGAAAACCACACAAACCATCTCTGCAAGAGTCTGTGAGCCCTCACAAAAACTCAACAAAAGGGTTAGTGAAACACGATAAGCATTTTTTTCATGGATAACAGTATGGTTTCAGAAACCTCAAACCCTATGGCATACATTTCAGAAATCATGTGACTAAACATTCAAGGCATAGGTTTCACCCATTCATGCATAATTAAACCCGTGGGCAAAAACATAATGAAATTCATCCATCATACCTCATACATTCAGATGATCCAAATTAAGAGCATAAAATCATGGGAATGAGGCAAACCTGATGGGAGAGACCGGTTGAAATCAAATGGCACGGCTGGGTTTGCAAGGCAATGTTAGGGTTTGCGTGAGATGAAAGTGTGTGAGTCAGATTGAATTTTTCAGAGCTGCCTGGGGGTTGCTCTGAGTTCTCTGTCAGGTTTCTCTTCAGGTTTTGTCCAGGGTTTTGTTCCAAGGAAAACCTCAGAGTATTTTGCTTCTCTTCCTTTTTCTGTCTGATCTCCCTCTTTTATAACCTGATTTTCATGGCTTTGTGTGCTCAAATGAGAGAGGTCCAAGTCCAAGTTTTTCTATTATATTTTATTAATTTATTATTATTATTATTATTTTATTTTATTTTTTGTAAAAAAATTTTTTTCGTTTTTCGTTTTATTTTTCGTTTTTTTTTTTTTTTTTTTTTTTTTTTTTTTTTAAAGTTTCTTGGATCTAATTCTGATTGACATGATGAAATGCAATATGAAATGCTAAATAAATGCATGAATGAGGAGGGCAAATTTTAGGGTGTTACACTTTGACCAATTTGTGTTGATTCCATTTCCCCTCCCTCTTCATCTCAATCCCATTCTCTTCTCATTCATTTCATGGACCTATGATGTCTCTATATCCTAAGGCTAGTTGATTGTAAAAATCAAGATAAGTGTGGATGAGATTAGGTCCACCTCTTTTGCATATTCTTTTAAGTGTGGTATGTTTTAGGAGTATGGTTCATAATACCATATCTCTAACATGCATTAACGCTAAAATTTCTATTGCCTGGTCTCAAATAGTTGTGACTTCTACATAAGTCCAATTACGATTGCTTAACATAGCGCTAAATTGTTGACACAAATGGCATATCATTCTAGTAAATGAGATTGTAAGTCTCCCCTTTTTCATGGTATTGTGTAGAAATTTGGCATTTTTTTCTTCCTTTGGAAGATGTCTTGGTTCAAGAATCCATGCTTGTGAATAATGGGTTGAGTGTTCTCCAAAGAATGACTTAAACAAAAGCAAAATCAATACTAACTTCTAATCAACTAACAACTAACATTTAATTTCAAGTCATTTACTTTTATGCACTTTAATTTTAAGTCTTTATTCATTTGCCATTATTCATACCATTCAACTTGTTTACTTTAATGCCATTTTCACTTGGCTTACTTGAGCCTCATTTTGTGATTATGTTGTGATTGTATATACTTGTTTGTGTTTGTGGTCTTTTGACCTTAATGTACATAATAACAACAAAAACCCTAAAAGAAATTTGTGTGGACTGTTGGATTGATCTGAGACATTGGACTTAGAATTAGGAAACACTCCCTATGCAAAAGGACTTGGCCAATGCAAACTTTCATGAAACCAAGTGCTTGTGATTTGAAACTTCATCTGAAGCAAGTATTATGATCCCATCTAAGTTCATTTGCGACATGGACTTATTGAAGTTGTTACTTTGTGTAACAACCCAATTTTTTAGTAATTATTTCTTATATTATTATTATTATATGTTATTTTATTTATTTGGAGTGTTAATTAATTAATTGGTTGTTAGGTAGTATAATAATCGATTATATTAATTAATTTGGTGTGTTAATTAATTATTTAGTTGATATGAGATATAATGAATAATTGAATTAATTAACTTGGTGTGTATATTGAGTTGGTTTGATTTATTTGAATTAAATAGAAATATTTAAATATTAGGTCTTATTGGGCCTATTAATTAAATTAGAGGTATCATGCTTTAAGCCCAAATAGAATACTAGTATATAAGAGGTGAGGAGAGTGAGAATTAGGATTCATTTGATCATTTGACAACAATAGAGAAAGAGAAGAGGAAAAGTAAGGAGAAGAGGGGAAGAACAAGAGAGAAACTAGGCTTTCCAGAAAATTGAAGAGGTAAGGGGGGAATCCTTATTATTATGGGTTAGTATGATTGGGTCAATGGATAGAAATATGTTTAGGCTGAAACCCTAATTTTTATGATTTTGGAATTGTTAGGTTTTGATGAGTATTCTTGATTTGTGGTGATTTGATTGGGTTAAAACTGCAAATTAATTTTATATACTTAGAGTATTGTATGAGTTATAATTTTCTGAAAGTTTAGATTTTTACGGAATCGAAATCGGAGGTCCGAAAGTCCTCCAACGATGAAAAACGCAGAAAATTCTGCATTCTATTTTATGTTAACCGGTTACCCACCGAGCGTTAACCGGTTACCCACCGAGCGTTAACCGGTTACTTGCTTAAAAATCTGTGATTCTGTTTTGTGTTAACCGGTTACCCACCGAGTGTTAACCGGTTACTTGCTTAAAAATCTGTGATTCTGTTTTGTGTTAACCGGTTACCCACCGAACATTAACCGATTACTTGCTTGAAAATCTGCACAGAAAACTGATTCTGTTTTATGTTAACAGGTTACCCACCGAGCGTTAACCGGTTACTTGCTGTGAAAAATGAAAAATTGAGATTTTAAAAGTTGTATTCAATTTGGAATGAAATCTAGGTGTGCGTATTTGATAATTAGCATATATTTGTGAATGATATATTGTTATGAATGTGTAAATGTACCATTGGTGGATAATTCATAGATTTGAATTATGGTGATATGTGGAATGTTAAGATAGTAGAGATGATCTTAATTGCATATTTGTGAATGATATATTATTATGAATGTGTATATGTACCATTGGTGGATAATTCATAGAGTTGAGTTATGGTGATATGTGGAATGTTAAGATGGTAGAGATGATCTTAATTACATATGTATTGGTATTTTTACATTCATTCATGGCATGGTCGACTTCATGGTGGAAGCGGTGAAACTGTGGGTTCACATAGACGTTGATCCTTAATTGGAAATAGGCGTAGCATACATTGATCCTTAATTGGAAATAGGCGTAGTAGACGTTCATGGCATGGTCGACTTCATGGTGGAAGTGGTGAAACTGTGGGTTCACATAGACGTTGATCCTTAATTGGAAATAGGCGTAACATACGTTGATCCTTAATTGGAAATAGGCGTAGTAGACGTTGATCCTTAATTGGAAATAGGCGTAGCATACGTTGATGCTTAATTGGAAATAGGCGTAGTAGACTTTGATCCTTAATTAGAAATAGGCGTAGCATACGTTGATCCTTAATTGGAAATAGGCGTAGTAGACGTTGATCCTTAATTGGAAATAGACGCAGTGGCTTTGATCTTGTCCGGATCGGAAGCGTGGCTTGGATTCTAGATATTGAATCGAGAAGCGGTGAAACGTTGGGTTCACATTGAGGTACCGCATGCATAGAGTCACATGTCTTGCATTGAGTCACATTAGAGTTATGTGATAATTGAGTGTATACATTATTGTGTTTGTGATGTGTGTATGAGATATGGTAATTTAATTTGGTGATGTTTGAGTACATAACTTGGCAAAATATGTGATTATGTGATAATTGTAGTTATATGTATTTTTGGGAATATAGTATTGGATTTTAATTGGTTGTTAGGTAGTATAATAATCGATTATATTAATTAATTTGGTGTGTTAATTAATTATTTAGGTGATATGAGATATAATGAATAATGGAATTAATTAACTTGGTGTGTATATTGAGTTGGTTTGATTTATTTGAATTAAATAGAGATATTTAAATATTAGGTCTTATTGGGCCTATTAATTAAATTAGAGGTATCATGCTTTAAGCCCAAATAGAATACTAGTATATAAGAGGTGAGGAAAGTGAGAATTAGGATTCATTTGATCATTTGACAACAATAGAGAAAGAGAAGAGGAAAAGTAAGGAGAAGAGGGGAAGAACAAGAGAGAAGCTAGGGTTTCCAGAAAATTGAAGAGGTAAGGGGGGAATCCTTATTATTATGGGTTAGTATGATTGGGTCAATGGGCAGAAATATGTTTAGGCTGAAACCCTAATTTTTATGATTTTGGAATTGTTAGGTTTTGATGAGTATTCTTGATTTGTGGTGATTTGATTGTGTTAAAACTGCAAATTAATGTTATATACTTAGAGTATTGTATGAGTTATAATTTTCTGAACGTTTAGCTTTTTACGGAATCGAAATCGGAGGTCCGAAAGTCTTCCAACGATGAAAAACACAGAAAATTCTGCATTCTGTTTTATGTTAACCGATTACCCACCGAGCGTTAACCGGTTACCCACCGAGCGTTAACCGGTTACTTGCTTAAAAATCTGTGATTCTGTTTTGTGTTAACCTGTTACCCACCGAGTGTTAACCGATTACTTGCTTAAAAATCTGTGATTCTGTTTTGTGTTAACCGGTTACCCACCGAACATTAACCGATTACTTGCTTGAAAATCTGCACAGAAAATTGATTCTGTTTTATGTTAACAGGTTACCCACCGAGCCTTAACCGGTTACTTGCTGTGAAAAATGAAAAATTGAGATTTTAAAAGTTGTATTCAATTTGGAATGAAATCTAGGTGTGCGTATTTGATAATTAGCATATATTTGTGAATGATATATTGTTATGAATGTGTATGTGTACCATTGGTGGATAATTCATAGAGTTGAATTATGGTGTTATGTGGAATGTTAAGATAGTAGAGATGATCTTAATTGCATATTTGTGAATGATATATTATTATGAATGTGTATATTTACCATTGGTGGATAATTCATAGAGTTGAGTTATGGTGATATGTGGAATGTTAAGAAGGTAGAGATGATCTTAATTGCATATGTATTGGTATTTGTACATTCATTCATGGCATGGTCGACTTCATGGTGGAAGCGGTGAAACTGTGGGTTCACATAGACGTTGATCATTAATTGGAAATAGGCGTAGCATACATTGATCCTTAATTGGAAATAGGCGTAGTAGACGTTCATGGCATGGTCGACTTCATGGTGGAAGCGGTGAAACTGTGGGTTCACATAGACGTTGATCCTTAATTGGAAATAGGCGTAACATACGTTGATCCTTAATTGGAAATAGGCGTAGTAGACGTTGATCCTTAATTGGAAATAGGCGTTGCATACGTTGATCCTTAATTGGAAATAGGCGTAGTAGACGTTGATCCTTAATTGGAAATAGGCGTAGCATACGTTGATCCTTAATTGGAAATAGGCGTAGTAGACGTTGATCCTTAATTGGAAATAGACGTAGTGGCTTTGATCTTGTCCGGATCGGAAGCGTGGCTTGGATTCTAGATATTGAATCGGAAAGCGGTGAAACGTTGGGTTCACATTGAGGTACCGCATGCATAGAGTCACATGTCTTGCATTGAGTCACATTAGAGTTATGTGATAATTGAGTGTATGCATTATTGTGCTTGTGATATGTGTATGAGATATGGTAATTGAATTTGGTGATGTTTGAGTACATAACTTGGCAAAATATATGATTATGTGATAATTGTAGTTATGTGTATTTTTGGGAATATAGTATTGGATTTTAATTGGTTGTTAGGTAGTATAATAATCGATTATATTAATTAATTTGGTGTGTTAATTAATTATTTAGGTGATATGAGATATAATGAATAATGGAATTAATTAACTTGGTGTGTATATTGAGTTGGTTTGATTTATTTGAATTAAATAGAGATATTTAAATATTAGGTCTTATTGGGCCTATTAATTAAATTAGAGGTATCATGCTTTAAGCCCAAATAGAATACTAGTATATAAGAGGTGAGGAGAGTGAGAATTAGGATTCATTTGATCATTTGACAACAATAGAGAAAGAGAAGAGGAAAAGTAAGGAGAAGAGGGGAAGAACAAGAGAGAAACTAGGCTTTCCAGAAAATTGAAGAGGTAAGGGGGGAATCCTTATTATTATGGGTTAGTATGATTGGGTCAATGGATAGAAATATGTTTAGGCTGAAACCCAAATTTTTATGATTTTGGAATTGTTAGGTTTTGATGAGTATTCTTGATTTGTGGTGATTTGATTGTGTTAAAACTGCAAATTAATGTTATATACTTAGAGTATGGTATGAGTTATAATTTTCTGAATGTTTAGCTTTTTACGGAATCGAAATCGGAGGTCCGAAAGTCCTCCAACTATGAAAAACGCAGAAAATTCTGCATTCTGTTTTATGTTAACCGGTTACCCACCGAGCGTTAACCGGTTACCCACCGAGCGTTAACCGGTTACTTGCTTAAAAATCTGTGATTCTATTTTGTGTTAACCGGTTACCCACCGAGTGTTAACCGGTTACTTGCTTAAAAATCTGTGATTCTGTTTTGTGTTAACCGGTTACCCACCGAGCATTAACCGATTACTTGCTTAAAAATCTGCGCAGAAAATTGATTCTGTTTTATGTTAACAGGTTACCCACCGAGCGTTAACCGGTTACTTGCTGTGAAAAATGAAAAATTGTGATTTTAAAAGTTGTATTCAATTTGGAATGAAATCTAGGTGTGCGTATTTGATAATTAGCATATATTTGTGAATGATATAATGTTATGAATGTGTATGTGTACCATTGGTGGATAATTCATAGAGTTGAATTATGGTGATATATGGAATGTTAAGATAGTAGAGATGATCTTAATTGCATATTTATGAATGATATATTATTATGAATGTGTATATGTACCATTGGTGGATAATTCATAGAGTTGAGTTATGGTGATATGTGGAATGTTAAGATGGTAGAGATGATCTTAATTGCATATGTATTGGTATTTGTACATTCATTCATGGCATGGTCGACTTCATAGTGGAAGCGGTGAAACTGTGGGTTCACATAGACGTTGATCCTTAATTTGAAATAGGCGTAGCATACATTGATCCTTAATTGGAAACAGGCGTAGTAGACGTTCATGGCATGGTCGACTTCATGGTGGAAGCGGTGAAACTGTGGGTTCACATAGACGTTGATCCTTAATTGGAAATAGGCGTAACATACGTTCATCCTTAATTGGAAATAGGCGAAATAGACGTTGATCCTTAATTGGAAATAGGCGTAGCATACGTTGATCCTTAATTGGAAATAGGCGTAGTAGACGTTGATCCTTAATTGGAAATAGGCATAGCATACGTTGATCCTTAATTGGAAATAGGCGTAGTGGACGTTGATCCTTAATTGGAAATAGACGTAGTGGCTTTGATCTTGTCCGGATCGGAAGCGTGGGTTGGATTCTAGATATTGAATCGGAAAGCGGTGAAACGTTGGGTTCACATTGAGGTACCGCATGCATAGAGTCACATGTCTTGCATTGAGTCACATTAGAGTTATGTGATAATTGAGTGTATGCATTATTGTGTTTGTGATGTGTGTATGAGATATGGTAATTGAATTTGGTGATGTTTGAGTACATAAGTTGGCAAAATATGTGATTATGTGATAATTGTAGTTATATGTATTTTTGGGAATATAGTATTGGATTTTAATTGGTTGTTAGGTAGTATAATAATCGATTATATTAATTAATTTGGTGTGTTAATTAATTATTTAGGTGATATGAGATATAATGAATAATGGAATTAATTAACTTGGTGTGTATATTGAGTTGGTTTGATTTATTTGAATTAAATAGAGATATTTAAATATTAGGTCTTATTGGGCCTATTAATTAAATTAGAGGTATCATGCTTTAAGCCCAAATAGAATACTAGTATATAAGAGGTGAGGAAAGTGAGAATTAGGATTCATTTGATCATTTGACAACAATAGAGAAAGAGAAGAGGAAAAGTAAGGATAAGAGGGGAAGAACAAGAGAGAAGCTAGGGTTTCCAGAAAATTGAAGAGGTAAGGGGGGAATCCTTATTATTATGGGTTAGTATGATTGGGTCAATGGGAAGAAATATGTTTAGGCTAAAACCCTAATTTTTATGATTTTGGAATTGTTAGGTTTTGATGAGTATTCTTGATTTGTGGTGATTTGATTGTGTTAAAACTGCAAATTAATGTTATATACTTAGAGTATTGTATGAGGTATAATTTTCTGAACGTTTAGCTTTTTACGGAATCGAAATCGGAGGTCCGAAAGTCCTCCAACGATGAAAAACGCAGAAAATTCTGCATTCTATTTTATGTTAACCGGTTACCCACCGAGCGTTAACCGGTTACCCACCGAGCGTTAACCGGTTACTTGCTTAAAAATCTGTGATTCTGTTTTGTGTTAACCGGTTACCCACCGAGTGTTAACCGGTTACTTGCTTAAAAATTTGTGATTCTGTTTTGTGTTAACCGGTTACCCACCGAGCATTAACCGATTACTTGCTTGAAAATCTGCACAGAAAATTGATTCTGTTTTATGTTAACAGGTTACCCACCGAGCGTTAACCGGTTACTTGCTGTGAAAAATGAAAAATTGAGATTTTAAAAGTTGTATTCAATTTGGAATGAAATCTAGGTGTGCGTATTTGATAATTAGCATATATTTGTGAATGATATATTGTTATGAATGTGTATGTGTACCATTGGTGGATAATTCATAGAGTTGAATTATGGTGTTATGTGGAATGTTAAGATAGTAGAGATGATCTTAATTGCATATTTGTGAATGATATATTATTATGAATGTGTATATGTACCATTGGTGGATAATTCATAGAGTTGAGTTATGGTGATATGTGGAATGTTAAGATGGTAGAGATGATCTTAATTGCATATGTATTGGTATTTGTACATTCATTCATGGCATGGTCGACTTCATGGTGGAAGCGGTGAAACTGTGGGTTCACATAGACGTTGATCCTTAATTGGAAATAGGCGTAGCATACGTTGATCCTTAATTGGAAATAGGCGTAGTAGACGTTGATCCTTAATTGGAAATAGGCGTAGCATACGTTGATCCTTAATTGGAAATAGGCGTAGTAGACGTTGATCCTTAATTGGAAATAGGCGTAGCATACGTTGATCCTTAATTGGAAATAGGCGTAGTAGACGTTGATCCTTAATTGGAAATAGACGTAGTGGCTTTGATCTTGTTCGGATCGGAAGCGTGGCTTGGATTCTAGATATTGAATCGGAAAGCGGTGAAACGTTGGGTTCACATTGAGGTACCGCATGCATAGAGTCACATGTCTTGCATTGAGTCACATTAGAGTTATGTGATAATTGAGTGTATGCATTATTGTGTTTGTGATGTGTGTATGAGATATGGTAATTGAATTTGGTGATGTTTGAGTACATAACTTGGCAAAATATGTGATTATGTGATAATTGTAGTTATGTGTATTTTTGGGAATATAGTATTGGATTTTAATATTGTACTCCTTGAGTTTTGATGGATATTTGAAACATGTGAAATAAATGTTGATTAATATTATTTACATGGTTATACGAAGTGTGATGAATTCCTTTAATTGTTGATTTAATCATTGTGCCTTATTATACTTCTTCATAATGATTTGAATTCTCACCCTTTCTGTTTGAATGTTGCCTTTACATGGGCATCGTGCAGATACTCAGGAGTAGTATCGCTGAAATAAGTGGAAGGTAGCTCATTCGAGATTTAGCCGGAAAGCTTCCGTATTTTAGTTTGAAGACTAGGTAATGAGTCAATGCTCTGGTCATGTAACACTGGGTAGATTAGTAGTATTGAACTCATATCTGATTTGGATAAGTATTATGTTATTACTTGTGAACATGCTTATTTGCAATTGCTGTTTGAGAGGCCATAGTGCCAAATATTCTGGTTATGGTTTTATTTTATCTTGAGGAGATTATTGAGAGATGATCATGGTATGGGACATGGATCATTTTTTGAAATACATGAGTATTCATTATTTTCCGCTGCGAACGCATATTCTTGAATATTCATGATAACTGAAATGTGTTATTTTAAATGACCAGGTGTATTGTATATTGATGAGGAATGATGTTGGGTTTTGAAAGCTTTTAGTTTTCGAAAACATCGATGTGACGCCCTTTTGTTATATGCATGCTTATTTACTCTGATTATATGTTAAGTATTTTGGGGTAGAAAAGGGGTGTTACACTTTGAACCTATGCGTAATGCCTATCTTTGAGTTCATCTGATACATGGAAGATTATGAAGAAGATCTTGAAGTTGCTAACCTTGGATGTGGCTATCTTTATTTGATGCCTTTCTCTTCATCTTGCTATTTATGTATTGATATTGCTTGATTCTAAAGTCCAAGGGAAATTTGAATTTCTTGACATTCTTGTCTATTGGATTGTGTAGCACCTCAATTTTTCACCCCCCATTCATACATTCAATTTCATTTTTTAGGTCATTAACATTACATATAACATTGCATCATATCAACAAGAACTGACATCAAGAGAATTCATCTGTGCAAAATGCAAGGTTTTCCTTGAGTTGAAGGCCACATGAGTGTTCTAGAGGGCTCATATGAATCAAGGTTCATTTTGAAGCAACTTGACCAAGTGTTAGAGGCTCAAAAGTCATCAGTGCATTTCCAGGTCATCTGAGGCCCATGAAAGTCAACTGTACAGTCAATTGAGGGCTACGAGGTGGAGAAATGGTTTGAGACACTTCATTCATGTCCCAAGAAGGCCTATTCATCATGTCAAACACATACCTTGAAGGTTTTGAAGCCAGATCAAAAAGTTTCCAAGAATGGAAAGTGACCTGTAATTTCAAGTTTCCAAAAATGGCAAGTTTTTGGACCACATTCATCTTGACTTTCCAACATCAAAGAAGCTTCAAATGAAATTTTGGTCAACGTGAAAGTTGAATATCTTTCTCTCCTATTTCCAAAAAGTCCAAGATCATGAGCATCTGATGAATGGTTGAGAAGTTATGAGAAAATGATCACAAAGTGTGCATGAAACTTCAAAGTGCCATAACTTTTGATCTAAAACTCCAATTTAGGCCATTCTTTTTGCAAATTGCATGTCATGACCTATATTTTCCAAATCCATCATTGCATTGCATGAAATAATATCACATGATCATTTGGCCATGCATGTGTTTTTTGGAGGGAAAAGGAAGAATTTAAATTTGGTTGATCACATGAGTTTAATTCCAATCCAATTGTGTGCATGAGATGATTTTAAGTGATTTTGAGCATGCACATGGTACTGTTCACGTTCATTCACCATGCATAGGGTGCATTTTACCATTTGTGCACTACACCTTATATCTTGCTAATTTCCATTAACCTTGGCCTAATTACAATTTCAGAATGATTAGGAGGTGGTATATAATGCTAATCATAACAGAATTTCTGATGCTAACACATTCTAGATCTCAAAATTTTCTTTCCCTCCAAATTTTCTCTCAATTGAAACTTCAAATTTTTGCACACAACTCATTGATTTTCTTGCATATTCTGGATTATTGAGTGTGATTGATGAAGAATCAAGCATTGATCTGAAGATTTTGGCCAAGAATCAAGCACATTAAGATCAAGAACATGAACATGGAAACTTCCATTTGAGCTAGATCTAGGTTGTTTCAAGCTTCAATTCATGTACCAGACTTCATAACAAGAGTAGAGGAGCAGATCTGAACACTTGCAAGGCTTTGAATCTACTGTTTCCATTGACTGTTCTTCAAGAGGTTGGAAATTCGATCATCTTAATTCCTGTTTTTATTACCATAATTGAGTAGATCTTTGAACATTGATCATGCTGATGTAAATTTCATTGAATTCGGATGAATATTGCTTGAGTTATGCTGATTTAAAGTTTTGTCATGAAAAATGTTTTGGTTCGATTCGCTTTGATCGTTGAGTTTTAGTATGAATAGATGTTAGATTCATGATATACGTGATTAGAGAGTCCATTGGTGTATCATACGTAAAATTCTGCAAAAAAAAGTATGAACGTTCATCATTGAGCTCGCCGGAGCTGCCGGAGAAGATGACCGGAAACACTGTTCCGGTCATCTGGTGCGTGCGCCTAGGGTTTTCTGTTTAGCACTTGCAGGCTTGCTGTATTCAGTTCGAATCCACGCGATGCTGTTTTTATTTTTCCAATCCATTTCCCTGCCTTGGCCAAAACGGCAGCGTTTTGAACGCGCCTTGACCTCCATTCGATCCCTGGCTCCATACATTTGTGAATCTAATTTTCCTGAGCGCCTCTATTTTCAAGGATACAGGGTTCGATTCCTGCCTGTTGCATTTTTCCAATTCCCATTCAATTTCCATTTTCCACATGATTTTCAATATTATTTCATTATTTTCATGCAAATTCAAAAAATCATAATAAATAGAATATTGATCCAAATTGAATGCAATTTTTTCCTACATGTTCATATTGATGTCTAGTATTTTATAATCTCCATTTCCTGATTTTAGCATTTCTGGATTTTTTATGATGAACTGTTATTTGATCATAGTGGAAAATGTGACATGTTGTGATATTTGACTTATGGAATGCTCATACTTGATCCAATTGCCATGAAATTTAACATGCTGATTCTTAACATGTTTCTTGATTTTTGAGAATTGTTTTGGCATTTTTAGCATTTTCCATCTCTGTTTGGGACACATGAATGTATGGTGTGACAATGTGTGTCACACATTTTGATGTTGATCTTGTTCATTTTTATTGACATGCCAATTGAGCTTTTCTGATTCCAATTTTTTGCATGATGCTTGTGTTTAACATGTTGTGTGCACATAAAAATTTCCATGGTTATTTGGTTCATTTCTGTTTTAATATGGAATTTCTACTCTTGATGTCCAATTGTGTGCTTCGTGATTGCCTTTTCCTTAGCATGATCATTAGATGGATTTTCCTTAGGATTTGAGTTTGATCCTTTTTAGGACATGTTCTTGATTGAATAATTGTGCTTCATGTTGAATATCAACTTCGGTTTTGACTTTTTGCTTTGCCTTTGACCCTAGTCTTTGCACTAGTGGTTTGTACTCACCTTTTGAGCTTTGCATTTCAGGTTCAAGCAATTAGCCCCTAATGGTTGATGTTGATCTCATCACTTGAGATGAAAATTATTTGGTGCACTAATCCTTTGTGTTGTAGGTCCCTTGGTGATGAACTCACTTGAGTTGTTGACTTGCCTTGTGTGCATATTGGTTGTAACACTGTTGACTGTCTGTTTGATTTGTCTGAATGTGAATATTGACTTGTTTGACTTTCTTACAGGTACTTTAGTTGCTTTAGCTCATTGCTTGAGCTTTGCTTTGCTTGTGGTTGGCATACCACCTAGGTAATCATCCTCTAACTCCATGTAGTCTGGAAGCCCTGTCGTTTCTTTTGACAGGCATTTGGCTGAAGTCCTCCTTAAGATGCAATGACTGTGATTGTTTATATTTGTGCCATGTACTTGAAGTCCTCCTAAGTGAAGAGGCAATTGGCAGATAGAAGGGACTAGCAGTCAGTCCCCTGCTAATCGTTTGAGTCGTTCATTATGCTCGCACTACGTGCTGAGGCTCTTGAACCTAACCCAAGATCCGTGTGTATAGAGTCCGTCAAGTGGAGTAGGGTCCCTCATTCTGGACCCCCATGTTTTCATTGATTGAAGCTCACCCAGGCTCGGGTTAAGAGCTATGAGGTTCAACCCTCATCACCTTTCATCTACTCACCCTGACGGTCAATGTCAGTGGTTAAGAGCCCTCATACCCTACAGTTGGCTTGTTTGTCGAGGTTGATATGACCCCTTGACTAAAGCCCGGCTTGTTTGTCGAGGTTGCTATGACCCCTTGACTAAAGCCTCACCCTTGATGTTTGAGCCCCTTGTTGGTGTGTTTAATTCATGTTGTATGTGTTTGTATGGTGTGATTGTATCCCCATAGGATTGCTAGACTTCGCATAGTCTCTCGTTTGCATGTCAATTAAGGTAGCACGGTTCCTTCGTCTAGGACTTCCTTTCTTGCGTGAGCATCCTAAAACACAAACAAACATTATCTTCCCTTAAGGACACGTTAACTCCTTCTACTACAGGTGAGTAAGTCTCCAAAGGTCGAGCATCCGATAGATTGTGTAGTGACGTTGTGCACCTAAAAAACACAAAACAAATAGAAATAGTTTAGCCGAACTACGGCAACTTTGATTCTCATGTTCAGATGAGATACGTAGGCACGAGATGCGATGTCTTGTCGAGTTTGACTGACGACTAACATTTAATCCTTCTTTTCTCTCGCCCTCGTTGCGATCGAGATCTTCCTATTCTCTTGCCCTAGTTGCAATCGAGACCCTTCCTCTTTTCGTTTGTCGTTTGGAGTCGGACATAAGCCCATTTATTGGCAGTCTGTTTCCTGTTTGTCTTTCTTTGTTTGGAGTCGGATGTAAGTCCAGCCATTGGCATTCTGTTTCCTGTTTGCGTTTGCTTGTTCGGAGTTAGATGTAAGACCATTGATTGGCTATCTGTTTCCCATCTGTTTGTGGAGTTGGATGTAAGTCCATTGATTGGCATTCCGTTTCCTGTCGTGTGTTTGCTCTGACGTCTCAGCGTCTCGTTTCCGTGTTTGTTTCGGCGTGCGTTAGCCGAGCTACGAGTGCTCTGATTCTTACTCTGGTTAGAGAAGATACGTATGCATAGGATGCGATATCCTAGCGAGCACATTCCCCGTTTCCCCAAACTACGTCGACTCTGATGTTTGTGTCTGGCAAACTACGTAGGCCCAGGATGCGACATCCTGCTGAGTCCGTTTTCTTCGTTTTCCTTCACCTGTATTTCATTCCAGTGTGTGTGCATTCTTTGAGCAGTTTTTATTAGCAACCTTATTCTATTCTGTTGAGTGTGGATCCCGTCGAGTACGACGGACGTGAGGGGGTGCTAATACCTTCCCCTTGCGTAACCGACTCCCAATCCTAGCAATCTCTGGTCGTAAGACCTTTCCTTTTCCTTTTTCAGGTTTACTTCGAGCGTTTCCTTTCCCTCTTTTGGGATAAATAACGCACGGTGGCGACTCTGTGTCCTTTCCCGCCGGTTGTTTTTCGCGAATGCGACAGCTGGCGACTCTGCTGGGGAATATAAGAAGTTGACCTCTTGCTGGTCCATCTTCCCTAAGCGAGTCAATCCTAGCGCTTTTTAGGATAGTTGTGGTTGCTTTTACTGCTTTATTTATGGCATTTATGATTATCATGTTGTGATTGTAGATACCTGCATAGATGTTTGCATGCATCATACTGTCATTGTGCTGGACTCTGTACAGGTTGGTCCCTCTGATTTGGGGTGGGTGTTCTGAGTGGGGCTAAAACCCAGGCCCGAGTATAAACCTAGGATTAGCGTGGTCTCATGTTTCTTCACATGTTGTCATGACATGATGCGGAGACGTGATGCCACAGCCGGACGAGGTTCATTTGAGAGAGTCCTTCCGTTTGGAGTATTCCACTCAGGTTGGGTTATCTCTTTTGAGCTGTTGACTTCGGTGACCGTTCTTTCCTGGATCTTTGGTTTAGATGATCTTATGAGAGCTACAACGACACACCTGAAAGGGCAAACCCGTTGAGTATCTTTCCCGATTATCGAGACCATTATCCGCCTTAGGATGACCTTGCTAGAATTCACCTGTGAGGGGAGGGTTTGATCCTTACAGATACAGTTTCTGCCGGTGATTCTGTGATGGTGACTTTGGATCAGTTGGACTTATGGATTTATTTCTGAGACGCCGGAGGTTTGACCGTGGTATTTATCAGAGGGTTCCGTTTATTTCGGATCCCTGGGCCAAATTTGAGGGTGCTTGCTCAGATGATGACTTGCTCAGATGATGACTTGCTCTATTGATGACCGAGGGTTCTGATGCTGAAGTTCTGATCCTACGCCTTGTGATACTCAGCCAACCTGCCATGGCTTCATCATTTTGCATCATAGCATGTTTATTTTCAAAAAAATAATAGTGCATAAAAAAGGAAAAGTTAACCCGCATATTGTATATCCTTTTTCAGGATCATTCATGATAAAACAGCATACGCATCATACGCATCATACACATATCATTCTTGCATTACAGGTGTTCTTGACGAAGATTTCTCATTCTGGTTCCTGCTTTAGGCAGGATTGCTGATCGTCGTCCGCACCGCTACGCGACAAGACTGAATCAACAGAGAAGCATGGATCAAGTTCAGGCTGAATTAGCAGAGATGAGGGCTAACATGGCCCAATTCATGAATATGATGCAAGGGGTTGTATAAGGGCAAGAGGAGCTGCGAGCCTTGGCCCAGAGACAGGAAGCTGTGATTCCACCTGTCAACCGTAATTAGCCAGAGGGAGTCCCTGTTAATGACAATGTTGCTGCCACCATCCCTGTCCATAACTATGCTGTGGGTGATGAATTGGGGGGGTATCAGAACCAATGGACACCCTATCGCTCCCGAGACTGCTAATATTTGAGAGACCCGTGCTCCAGCTCGCCACCCTGCTCCGTTGGTTGATAGACAAGAGGATATGTTCACTCTCCTTAGTCATGATGATGAGGTGGGAAGGACTGAAGAGAGGGATAGAAAAGTTGATGCCCTTGCTGAGAAGATCCATGCTATGGAGTGTCAGAACTCTTTGGGCTTTGATGTCACAAATATGGGTCTAGTTGATGGACTGAGGATCCCTTACAAATTCAAGGCGCCATCCCTTGACAAATATAATGGTACTTCTTGTCCTCGCACACATGTGCAGGCTTATTACAGAAAGATATCCGCATACACTGATGATGAGAAGATGTGGATATACTTTTTCCAAGACAGCTTGTGTGGAGCGTCTTTGGACTGGTACATGGACCTGAAAAGAGAATCCGTTAGAAGCTGGAGGGATTTGGGTGAAGCCTTCCTGAGACAATATAAGCACAATATGGATATGGCTCCGAGCAGAACTCAGCTGCAGAGTTTGTTTCAGAAGTCTGGTGAAAGCTTCAAAGAGTACACCTAGAGGTGGGGTGAATTAGCTGCAAGAGTGCAACCTCCGATGTTGGAGAGAGAGCTGACCGATATGTTCATTGGAACACTGCAGGGTGTGTTTATGGACCGTATGGGAAGTTGCCCGTACGGTAGTTTTTTAGATGTTGTAATCTGTGGAGAGAGGACTGAGAATCTTATCAAAGCAGGAAAGATTCAAGACCCGGGTTCCTCATCTTCGAGTTCCAAGAAACCATTTTCTGGGGCACCCAGAAGGAGGGAGGGTGAGACAAATGCTGTCCACCATCGGAGGAATATGAGCAGAGGACAGTATCGTCAGGTTGCTGCTGTGACCATCCCAACAACTCAACCTCAACAACCACAACGAGGACCACCACAACAACAACAACAACAACGCCCATTTCAGCCAAGACAGAGAATGCCGGATCGTCGTTTTGATCCGTTGCCAATGACCTATGCTGAATTGCTTCCTGAACTGCTCAGGTTGGGGTTTGTTGAACTTCGCACCATGGCTCCGTTAACGAAGATACCTGCTGGGTATGATGCCAATGTCCGTTGTGACTTTCATTCTGGTGCACCGGGGCATCACATTGAAAATTGTCGGGCTTTCCATCATAAGGTCCAGGATTTGATTGATGCCAAGACAATCAACTTTGCTCCTGTTCCGAATGATGTGAATAATCCTATGCCTCAGCATGGTGGGACTAGGGTGAACAATGTGGAAGATGGGGAAGCTGTAGATTTGGTAGTCGATGTTGATGATGTTCAGACGTCGTTGCTTGTGGTGAAAGAACGTCTGTTGAAAGGGGGAGTGTTCCCGGGTTGTGATGAAAGCTGTTCAGATTGTGATAACCATGAGAATGGTTGTATGCAGTTGAAAAGAGGTATCCAAGGTCTGATGGATGAGGGTTGCTTGCAGTTTGGTCGTGTTGTGAAAGATCGTGGAGTGGTATCAACTGTCACCATTTACTTCAAACCGTCTGAGGGTCCTGGACGTGCTCTAAGAACTGTTAATGCACCCGTAACTATTGGTACTCCTGTGATCATATCTGCACCAGTAACTGTTGGTACTCCTACCACCACTGCTGCTTCCGGTGGAAGACCTGTTGAGAATAGTAGAGCGGTTCTGTGGAAGTATGATAATGCTTTTCGCAGCAACAGAAGGTCAGAGAATCAAATCAGACCGGTAAATCGGGCTCTAGTGACCATTGGTTTGCCAAATAGGACTCCTGTAACTGTTGGTCCGGCTGTGGACAATGTGGGAGGACCTGGAGGGTTCACAAGGAGTGGTCGTCTGTTTGCACCACATACTCTAAGGGATAGCAATGCCGAGGCTCTTGCTAAGGCAAAAGGGAAGCAAGCTATGGTTGAGGAAGGACCAGTGCAGAAGGAGGTGCCTGAGGGTTCTTTTGAGAAAGATGTAGAGGAGTTCATGAAAATCATCAAGAAAAGTGATTATAAGATTGTGGATCAACTGAACCAGACACCGTCGAAAATCTCTATTCTTTCTCTGTTGTTGTGTTCTGAGGCACACCGTAACGCCTTGCTGAAAATGTTGAATTTGGCTTATGTGCCTCAAGAGATTTCGGTCAACCAGCTCGAGGGTGTTATTGCAAATGTAAGTACAAGACATGGTTTGGGGTTCACAGATCTGGATCTGACACCCGAGGGTCGCAATCACAACAGAGCCCTACATATCACTATGGAGTGCAAAGGCGCAGTGTTGTCGCACGTGTTGGTTGATACTGGCTCTTCTTTGAACGTGTTGCCCAAGAAGGCTCTGATTAAGCTTGATGTTGAAGGGGTTGTCCTCACTCCAAGTGATCTCGTGGACCGTGCTTTTGATGGATCCAAGCGATCTGTTTTCGGTGAAGTCACGTTACCCGTGAAGATCGGCCCAGAAGTGTTTAACATTGTCTTCTATGTGATGGATATTCAACCAGCATATAGTTGTCTATTGGGGCGTCCCTGGATACATGGGGCTGGGGCAGTTTCATCAACTCTCCATCAAAAGCTGAAGTATGTGTAGAACGGTCAGGTTGTGATTGTGTGTGGCGAGGAGGACATTCTTGTGAGCCATTTATCTTCTTTCAAGTATGTGGAGATGGATGGCGAAATTCATGAAACTCTGTGCCAAGCTTTCGAGACCATTGCTATTGAGAAGGTGGCTTTTGTTGAGCAGAAGAAACCAGGTGTCTCAATTGCATCATATAAGCAAGCCTTGGAGGTCGTTAACTCTGGTAACACAGAAGGCTGGGGCAAGATGGTTGATATGCCCGTCAAAGAAGACAAATTTGGCATTGGTTATCAGCCTCTTCAGTCAGAGCAGGGTGTTCAGAAAGGGCCGTGTACCTTCACCAGCGCTGGGTTGATGAATCATGGTGATGTCTTTGCAGTAGGCAGTGAAGACGGTGACAGCGATTGTGATTTGGACAACTGGGTGCGCCCGTGTGCTCCAGGGGAGATGGTCAACAATTGGACAGCCGAAGAAATAGTCCAAGTTACTCTTCAGACATAGTAATTTTCTTTTGTTTTTCATTCTGCACAAAAACCCTATGCTCTGCCCGGGGCGTAGTGGTTCATTGTAGGGCCACATCATGTTTGAATTTTCAATGATTATCATTAATAAAGGACGTTTTGCAAACAAATTTGTGCTCACTGTCTTTCTTTTTTTATTTTCATTTTCAAAACAATAAAAATGGCAATGTTTTTGTTTTTGTGACTTTCTTGAACTCTTTTCTAAAATAAAGCATTAAACATCGTTCATGCAGAATCGATCTTGCGGGCTCCACTAAAAACAGTTCTATTATGGCTCAGTATGATTTCGATAATCCCATTTACCAAGCCGAAGAGGAGAGTGAAGAAGATTGTGAACTCCCCAAAGAATTGGTCAGATTATTGAAACAGGAGGAAAGGGTCATCCAACCTCATCAGGAAGAGTTGGAGATTATTAACCTTGGTACTGAGGACGCCAGGAAAGAGATCAAGATCGGGGCTGCTTTAAAGGAATCTGTCAAGAGAGGGCTGATTGAAATGCTGAGAGAATATGTGGAGATATTCGCATGGTCGTATCAAGATATGCCTGGGTTGGATACAGATATTGTGGTGCACAGGCTACCTCTCAAAGAATATTGTCCCTCAGTAAAGCAGAAGCTTCGCAGAACTAGTCCTGATATGGCTGTCAAGATCAAAGAGGAGGTTCAGAAGCAGTTGGATGCGGGTTTTCTGGCAGTGACCAATTATCCCCCTTGGGTGGCCAACATCGTACCCGTGCCGAAGAAGCATGGTAAAGTCAGGATGTGCGTCAATTACCGAGATTTAAACAGAGCCAGCCTGTCGCAACCTGAAAAATACAGTGCGCAAAAAAAACAACCGGCGAAAGAAAATGACAGAAGAGTCGCCACCGTGCGTTATTCATCCCAAAGGAGGGAAAGGAAACGCTCGAAGTAAACCTGAAAAAGGAAAGGACAAGACGGGGTCTCGCAACCAAATCTTGGGTTCGGGAGTCGGTTATGCGAAGGGAAGGTATTAGCACCCCTACGCATCCGTAGTACTCTACGGGATCCACTTTTGTAGTTCTTGTCTAAAGGGTGTGAGTTTATCTTGTGCTGTTTACCAAAAAAAAAAAAGGGTTAAATGAAAATGACTCGCGTGGATGTCGCATCCACTGCATACGTATCTCATCTGAATATGAGAATCAGAGTCTTCGTAGCTCGGCTGACCTATGGGTTGGGGGGATGTGTGCTCGCTAAGATATCGCGTCTTATGCCTACGTATCTCATCTGGAATGAGAATCAGAGCAAGCCGTAGTTCGGCTAACTACGGGGTTATGGATTGGGTTTTGGACGAACGACGTCACTACGCAGTCTACCGGATGCTCGACCTTTGGAGACTTACTCGCCTGTAGTAGAAGGAGTAAACGTGTTGCTTTGGGTTTTAGGGTTTGGGATGCTCGAGGGCAAAAAGGTAGTCCTTGACGAAGGAACCGCGCTACCTGCAGGGATATGAATACAAAACACAAAACATGTATCTCAAAGTAAAATGCCACCAAGGGGCTCAAACATTGCCTCCTATCGAGGTCTTCCAGCTAAGAAAGCGATAAGGTATGAGAAAGGGAAAAAATTACCACACGGATAAAGATCCGAAGCTATAGCAGTTAAAGGGGCAAGAAACCCTGAAATGTCTCCAGCTGGACCGTCAAAGGAAATCAGTCAACACGAATAATCAGAATAAAACTCCAGGGGGTATCCCACAAATAAAGTGGGAAACCACGCGAGTGTCTCTGCGAAAGCCATGTGAGCCCTCACAAAACTCGACAAAGGGTTAGAGCAGTAGGATGAAATCAAGAGAAAACAATGCCATGGAAACACAAGACAGGTTAGAATAAACAAAATAGGGTAACCCAGAGTTGCCCCTAAATCAAAATGTAACCACATGAATAATTCCATCAAAATTCACAAAAGGCTCACAAAAAGGTATCAAATTCACCCATAATACCTCATACATTTAGAGCATTCAAATAAAAGGCATAAAGATGATGGATATAGGGCAAACCTGATTGGAGAGCTTGATTGAGTTGCGCCCGTGAGGTTTACAAGTTGAGTTCCTTTCAGGGTTTGGAGGTTGCTCTGAACTCTGTGCTTTTCTCTCACTATCTTTTCCTCAGGGTTTTGCTTCTCTTCCTTCTTTCTCCAGTGAATCTCCCAGTGTAACTCCAAGTGTAACTCCAAGTGTAACTCCCAGTGTAACTCCCAGTGTGTTTTCCTCTACTGAAACTTCAGTATTTATAGACTGATTTTCGTGGCTAATGGGCTCAAATGAGGGAGACCCAAGTCCAAAATAATTTGTTATATTTTATTTATTTATTTATTTAATTTATTTAATTAATTAATTAATTAATTAAATTATTTATTTATTTATTTTTTCGTTTTTTTTTTTTCGTTTTTTTTTCGTTATTTTTTATTTATTTATTTATTTATTTATTTTTTTCAGGAAAAATGAAGGGTAAATTTTGGGGTATTACAGCTGCCCCTATTCAATCAACTGGAGACCCGGAAAGAAGATGACAGCTGCTTTCGTACTTTCGAGGTATCAAGGGATTGAATACAATAAAAGCCCAAAATTTTGCACTGAAGTGAAGTGAAGTAACAATGTCTGTCAGAATCAGCAAAGAGGTGGTCTTGAAAGAAGAATTCGTCTGGTACGGTGAGAGTCAGTTTGAATATCGAAAAAGAATGTTAAACTGGATACCAAAATAAATGGTAACACAGAAATAACCATGGCTTGAATGCCGCTCATCAGTCTGAATACTGGAAAGGATTTCGATCTGAACATCGGAAAATGGGCCTGAATGCCACAAGTCGCATCGACCTGAACGTCGGAACCTTCTTCGATCTGAACATCGGAAAATTGGCCTGAATGCCACTTCGATCTGAATATCAGAAAATTGGCCTGAATGCCACTTCGATCTGAATACCGGAAAACTGGCCTGAATGCCACAAGTTGCATCGACCTGAACGTCGGAAACTTCTTCGATCTTAACATCGGAACACTGGCCTGAATGCCACTTCGGTCTGGATACCGGAAAATTTCATGCCTGTCAGCATTGGCAGAAATAGGGAATGATAATAGAGGCGGCGCATGGGCCAATGACACTTGCTGGGGATAACAAAGGTAAGTCATGAACAATCTTCAGTCTGAGTACTGGAAACAACTTCTAGCTTATCACTTGGGATACCGAGAATGTTTTATGCTTACATGCGTATGTTTGAATTTTTCAATGGCGTAATGCTCCATGAAAATGGAAATGCTACGCGATTTGGAAGGATGCAATGCAATATGATTCTACATGCAGGGATGCGAAATGCTGGGTAGAATGCCAAGCTGAGGCAAGGGATCTGCTGGAGAAATGATCACCATCTTCTAGACCCTGGCAAGGCTGTTGGAGATGCACAGCGCAAAGAACTCTGTGGGGAGATGACTAGCCATGCGGTGTTCTGGCCATACCGAGACTCTGATCGGGGAAAGAATGGCATTGGAAGCCTGCTGCTGAGGAAAGCTACAATGGTTCTGGCAACCACGATTTGCGAGAGATGACTCAGCAGGGGGAGCAAACACTGATACAGTACCGAGGTTCTGCTTCAAGGAAAGAAACCATGGATCTGGCATTGGGATTATCGATCTGGCATCGAACTCTAAGGAGCAGCCACTTCTGCTGGGAAGATACAGTCTAGCACTGTCAACTCCGCTGGGGATATATAGTCTGACACTGTCAACTCTACTGGGGAGTGTATGTCCTGAAACAACCGCTTGGGGAAGTACAGTGGTGAGAAACTGCTGGGGATTGAAGAATCCAACGCTCTGATCAGCTCTGCAGGGTCAAGACACTGAATTCGTCTGTTGGCGACTTCACTGGGGAAGATATTCACGATCATCTGCAGGAGATTTTAAGGAAATGCCCCGAGGATATCTGTTCTGAATAGACGATCCAAAGCACTTAAAATTTACAGCAATTTTAAATGTTTATTAAGCCTGTACCTGTAAAGCCCTTATGTGTCATGATGCAATGTTTATCAAAAATTCGAACGTCAATTTTGCAAACAAAACAGTAAAATGAAAATGAAAAGAGAGATATACTGAATAACATGATTTTATTGATTGAATGGCCTCTGAATAGGCATTTACATTAGGAAGCAATCCCTGGAAAGAGGTAATCGCACAATAGATAAAAACAGAAATTAATCTAATGGCAATGTGAAATGGATTTCTATTGGGTTCCAATTCTGCTATGACTTGCTCGTCTTCAAGATCCTCCAGATAATCAGCCTTCTGAAAGAGTGATTGGACTGTTTTCTATCCTTCAAAAATTTCTAGTCATTGGCACGAGATGAGATTTAGAACTACTCAGAACGCAGTCATTCGCTTAATCCCTAACTTTTGCCTGGATCGCCCTTTTCGGGTTTTCAATCCACCGGGATACCCATTTTTGCCTAAGTTGCCTTTTCAGGTTTTCAACTTACCGGGTGTACGATCCTTTTTTATTTTTGTCCCTAATTTTTGCCCGAACCCTTTCATTTTCTTGGTTCGCCGGGACGCCCATTTTTGCCTGGACTACTCTTTTTTACTGTCCAGCGGGTCTATTTTATGCGAAGTATTTTTTAACTGCGTCTGAGTTCATAGGGGAAGTGAAGTTTTCACCATCCATAGTTGCAAGCATTAAGGCCCCACCATCAAAAACCTTGGTGACAATATACGGTCCATCATAGTTAGGAGTCCACTTGCCCCTGTGATCTGTCTGAGGAGGAAGGATCCTTTTCAACACTAAATCTCCGACTTGGAAACAACGAGGATGCACTTTCTGATCAAAGGCTCTCTTCATCCGACTCTGATACAACTGCCCATGACAAATGGCTGCCATTCGCTTCTCTTCGATAAGACTCAACTCATTGAACCTTGTCCGAATCCATTCAACTTCGTCTAACTTGACATCCAACAGGACTCTTAGAGAAGGAATCTCCACTTCAACAGGTAGGACTGCTTCCATACCATACACCAGGGAGTAGGGGTTGCCCCGGTCGATGTACGTACTGAAGTACGGTACCCATGCAAGGCGAAAGGTAGCATCTCATGCCAATCTCTGTACGTGACGACCATCTTCTGCACAATCTTCTTTATGTTCTTATTTGCCGCCTCAACAGCGCCGTTCATCTTAGGGCGGTAAGGGGAAGAGTTGTGATGCTGAATATTGAAGTTCTGACACAACTCCTTCATCATTTTGTTGTTGAGATTAGAACCATTATCAGTAATGATTCTTTCGGGAATCCCATAGCGACAAATGATTTCTTTCTTGATGAAACGGGCAACCACATGTCTGGTGACATTCGCGAACGACGCTGCCTTGACCCACTTGGTGAAATAGTCGATGGCAACAAGGATGAAGCGATGCCCATTGGAAGTAGTCAGCTCAATCTTTCCAATCATGTCAATGCCCCACATGGCAAACGGCCACGGCGAAGACATCACATTCAGAGGATTCGGCGGTACATGCACCTTATCAGCATAAATCTGGCATTTATGACACTTCCGAGCATACTTGAAACAATCTGATTCCATGGTCATCCAATAATAACCCGCTCTCAACAATTTCTTAGCCATTGCATGTCCGCCGGCATGAGTACCGAAGGAACCTTCATGAACTTCCTGCATTAACATGTCCGCCTCGTGTCTGTCCACACATCTGAGCAAAACCATGTCAAAGTTCCTCTTATACAGCACATCGTCTTTGTTCAAGAAGAAACTGCCTGCCAATCTTCTCAAAGTCTTTCTGTCATTGTTGGATGCCCCTGCAGGGTACTCTTGATTCTTCAGAAAGCACTTGATATCGTGATACCAAGGCTTGTCATCGACTACCAGTTCAGCAGCAAACACATACGCGGCCCTGTCAAGGCGCATCACATCGATCCTGGGAGCATGGTTCCAACGAATTACCTTGATCATGGAGGATAGAGTAGCAAGTGCGTCTGCCATCTGGTTCTCATCACGAGGTATATGATACAATTTTACCGTTGTGAAGAAAGTCAAAAGTCTTCTCGTGTAATCTCTGTAGGGGACTAGAGTGGGCTGGAGAGTATTCCAATCACCATTCACTTGATTGATCACCAGAGCTGAATCTCCGAAGATGTCTAGAGTCTTGATTCTCAGATCAATGGCTTGCTCAATACCCAAGATACAGGCCTCGTACTCAGCTTCATTATTCGTGCACTCAAAAGTCAAACGAGCGGTGAAAGGTATGTGGGCACCTTTCGGAGTTGTAATGACAGCACCAATTCCACTTCCTCTGGCATTGACAGCCCCATCAAACAACAAAGTCCACTTTTCATTTGGATCGGGTCCCTCCTCAACAACTGGCTCTTCACAGTCTTTCATCTTGAGGAACATGATGTCTTCATCAGGGAATTCAAACTTCATTGGCTCATAATCATCAATCGGTTGCTCGGCAAGGTAGTCTGACAGAATACTCCCTTTGATGGCCTTCTGTGACGTGTACTGAATATCATACTCTGTTAAAATCATTTGCCAACGAGCGACCCTTCCGGTGAGAGCTGGCTTCTCAAATATGTATTTCACTGGATCCATCTTAGAAATCAACAAGGTAGTATGGTTCAACATATACTGTCTCAGTCGGCGAGCAACCCAGGCCAAAGCACAGCAAGTTTTCTCAGGCTGCGAATATTTGATTTCACAGTCGGTAAACTTTTTGCTAAGGTAGTATATGGCATGCTCTTTTCGACCAGACTCGTCATGCTGTCCCAATACACACCCCATCGAGTTCTCGGTCACTGATAGGTACATTATCAGAGGTCTCCCAGGAACTGGAGGTATAAGGATCGGAGGTTTCTGTAGATACTCTTTTATCTTCTCGAAAGCCCTTTGACAATCTTCATTCCACCTGATAGCCTGATCCTTCCTCAGCAATTTGAAAATTGGCTCACACGTGGTTGTTAGGTGAGAGATGAACCTTGCAATGTAGTTCAACCTCCCTAAGAAACTACGGACTTGCTTCTCTGTTCTTAGCTCAGACATTTCCTGTATTGCTTTTACTTTGTCAGGATCCACCTCAATCCCTTTTCCGCTAACAATAAAACCCAGCAATTTTCCCGATCTCACCCCGATAGTGCACTTATTCGGATTAAGTCTCAGTTTGAATTTCCTCAAACGCTCAAACAGTTTCTGCAAATTCAACAAATGTTCTTCTTCTGTCTGAGATTTGGCAATCATATCGTCCACATAAACCTCGATTTCATGATGAATCATATCATGGAACAGAGTCACCATTGCTCGCTGATATGTTGCTCCGGCATTTTTCAGACCAAACGGCATCACCTTGTAGCAGAAGATGCCCCATGGGGTTATGAAAGTTGTCTTTTCCATGTCTTCTGGTGCCATCTTGATTTGGTTATAGCCAGAAAAGCCATCAATGAAGGAGAATACCGAGAACTGAGCTGTATTATCCACCAAAACGTCGATGTGAGGTAATGGGAAATCATCTTTAGGGCTAGCTCTGTTCAGATCCCGGTAGTCGACACACATCCGTACCATTCCGTCCTTCTTAGGTACTGGGACGATGTTTGCAACCCATGGCGGATAATTGGTGACTGCTAGAAACCCTGCATCCAACTGCTTTTGCACTTCTTCCTTTATCTTGACAGCCATCTCTGGTCTTGTTCTTCTGAGCTTCTGCTTGACCGGAGGACAACCTTCTTTGAGAGGCAAGCGGTGCACTACGATGTCTGTGTCCAGCCCAGGCATGTCCTGATAAGACCAGGCGAAGATATCAACGTATTCTTGCAGCAATTCAATCAGCCCTTTTTTCACATTGTCTTCTAAAGCATCCCCTATCTTGATTTCTCTCTTGGCGTCCTCGGTGCCGAGATTAATCACTTCAACAGACTCTTGATGCGGTTGAATAACCCTTTCCTCTTGTTTTAATAACCTGGTAAGCTCTTCAGGGAGTTCACAATCTTCATCATCCTCTTCTTCAGCTTGAAAGATTGGATTTTCAAAGTCGAAGCGAGCCATAGCAGAACCGTTATCAATAGGATCCGGTGTTGTGCATCTGCATGAGTGATGGTATGTGCTTATGAGTGTGAACAAGAAGTGAAAACTAAACAAAACATTGCCATTTTTTTTATTTTGAAAAACTGCAAAAATAGAAAGACAGGGAACGAAATATTTGAATGCAAAAAGACGTCCTTTATTTATGATAAAAATGCAATTGTCACATAGATGGGCCCTACAATGAGTCATTACGCCCTGGGCGGAACGTAAGACTTGGATATGCATGAATAAACAAAGAAAATTACTCTTCAAGAAGAGTGACTTGGACAATCTCCTCAGAAGACCAATGGTTGATGACTTCACCCGGGATCCTCGGACGCACCCAGTTGTCAATGTCACAATCACTATCCCCATCTTCTTCGTTGACTGCAGAGACTTGACCATACTGAATGATGCCAGCGCTGGAGAAAGTGATCGGCCCCTGAAGAGTCTGAGGCGTTGAAGTACACACGTCCGAAACATCGGAATCAAGTTCAGTTACATCAGGATCATCCACATTGGAAAAAATAAATACATCATCATGGATTACAGAATCAGTAGGAACAACATCTGCGAATTCATCAGTAGCATCTTCAAACCCTTCTTCCTCAACCCCTTCCGCAGACTCTTGGACAGACAGACCCTCAACCTGGAGGATACCTTTGTCGAGCAAGGCCTGGATACCCTGCTGTAACTTCAAACAACCTCCACTCTGAGTGGCACAATCCAAACAACCCTTCCCACAACCGGGGAAAACGTCGGCCTTCAGCAAGCATCCTTTGACATCCGACAATGGAGTCTTCAGCTTCAACACATCCTTAATGGACTTGGCTTCTCCTTCTACCAAATTAACGTTCGCACCACCATGCTGGGGCATGGGATTGTTGACGACATTCGGAGCTGGTGCAAGGTCGATGGCCTTTGAATCTATGAGATCCTGAACTACGTGCTTAAAAGCTTTGCAGTTCTCAATATTATGGCCAGGTGCCCCAGAGTGGAAGCTACACCTAGCGTTGGCGTCGTAACCCACCGGAAGTCTACCAACAGGAGGAGCCAGAGTGCGTAGTTGCACAAGCTGTAGTTGTTGAAGACTAGAAAGCATCTGAGTGTACGACATTGGAAGGGTGTCGAAACGCCGGTCCATCATCCTTTGCCTCTGTTGATAAGCGGGTCTGTTACCCGGTTGTTGCTGCTGTTGATACTGAGCTGGTTGACGTTGTGATTGTTGTTGTTGTAGTGGTGCTGCAGCTGGAATGGTCACAGCCGCAACATACGGTTGCTGATGATAATTCTGAAAGTTATTCCTCCGGTTATACCTGTTCTGATAAGAAGATATGGCATTTGCATCCCCTTCTCCCCTCTTCTGTCCCTGAATGAACGGCTTCTTCACCCCTGATGAGGATCCACCTCCACTCTGGCTCTTATAGGTCTTTAGGTAATTCTCCACCCTTTCTCCGGTAGAGACCACATCAGCAAAGTTGGAAGCATTGCACCCCACCAGACGCTCCAAGTAAGGTCCGGGAAGAGTATTCATGAACATGTTGGCCATTTCCTTTTCCAACATAGGAGGCTGAACACGGGAAGCTGGATCCCTCCAGCGTTGAGCGTATTCCCTGAAGCACTCATTACTTTTAAGAGACAGATTCTGACGTTGAGTTCTGTCCGGAGCCATGTCTGCATTATACTGATACTGCTTCACAAAAGCCTCCGCCAAATCCCTCCAGCAACGGATGTGGGCTCTGTCCAGCCTCATATACCATTCCAAGGATGCCCCAGCCAGGCTGTCCTGGAAGAAGTACATAAGTAGCTTCTCGTCGTCAGAGTATGCAACCATTTTACGGAAATAGGCTTGCACGTGAGTTTTGGGGCAAGAGCTGCCATTGTATTTGTCAAATATCGGGACCTTGAATTTCGGTGGCACTCGCACACCTGGGACCAGCCCCAAGTCAGCAACATCTACTCCCAGAAGATTCTGTCCTTCCACTGCTTTCAACCTCTCTTCCAATCTTTTAAACATGGGGTCCATGCCAAAGTCTTCCTGAAGCAAAGGGAACTGATCATCCTGACCATCCTGAATGGGTTGTTGATCTAGGTTGATACGCGGGATCGGGATAGGCCCTGGTCCATTGGGACCATTAGCCTCTCCAGCTGGAGGATCAGCCAACGTCTCCGGTTGAGTAATAGGGGGATCCCTTTGTACCAACAATCTAAGCTCCTGCTGTCCTTGAGCCACCCCTTGTACCAAATCCATGAATTGATTCATGCGAATCTTCATCTCGGCGAGCTCTGCTTGTAGGCTCTCCATTGCTCTCTGTTGATTCCTTCGGGTACCGTATCGATGAATGCCTGAGTCAGCTATCCTGCTAGTGGGACACCAAACGAACTGAGAACACTGTGGCGGTACCTGTTATGCAAGACATGCGGATGACTATGCAAATGCAATGACATGTTTATCAATTCCAAAAGGTATTCTACCTCCTTGATTCCAGTCTCACATTTGATAAACAGTGTAAGAAGAAAACCCCGACTAGAATCAAGAAGAAGATTTAAACCCCCTTGAAAAGGATAAACATGTGTTAAATGATATGAATGCAAATGATGTGATGATGTGAATGCAATGCAGTGGTATGTCAATCAGGATTGCTATATCTGCTTGAACATCTGTCAGGTTGCACTGTCTGGAGAGAAATTAAGAGCACACCAAACAAAGGTCATGGGATGGATCATGTTATCCTTAATATCAACCACCCATTTTGGCGGATTATGGTTTACACCTTATCAACACCCGAGTTTCATTGATATTAAGGATACCTGATCGGATCAACCATGAATCAAGGGTTTGTCGCAAGTCACGAGCATGGAGTTTAGGTTAAGAACCACCCAAAAGGAGTGTACTAAGGTTTAAACCTGCCAAACATGTTCTACAAAAAGGTTCCCATAGTCATAATCCCATCTTTCGGATATTATTAGAGGAACGACTACTCGTATTCCAACAATATTCTCAAGAGAGACTCTTATGAGTGTAGTATCGCGTAACAATCGTATCAAATCTTACATTTGAACGACTTTCGCACTACGTCCTACGAATAGGCCAAGATGGGTTAGGTAAACTAAGGTCCTTGGCTTCTTAGGTCTATATTGGAACAAGTAATGTCTAACCACAACTTACTTATGTGACATTATTGATCTCAACATGACCTCCACCAAGTGAATGGGCTTGCAAGTCAACTCGCTAAGGAATACTCCACACAAGTTGACAGGACTATGCCATTCTCCTATCTTAAGTGCACTCGAGTTCGGGTATAGAACTCATCTCACAAAGATCACCAAGCAGCCAGCCAACAGAAACAGATACAACAATGATATGTACACAATGTAATAAGGTAAAGCAGGTAAATAAATAACTGTACAAAAGCATGAACACCTAATAAACAAACAAACTACAAAAGCTAGGAGGGACTCGCTTAGGGAAGATGGACCAGCAAGAGGTCAACTTCTTAAATATCCCCAGCAGAGTCGCCAGCTGTCGCAACCTGAAAAATACAGTGCGCAAAAAAAACAACCGGCAAAAGAAAATGACAGAAGAGTCGCCACCGTGCGTTATTCATCCCAAAGGAGGGAAAGGAAACGCTCGAAGTAAACCTGAAAAAGGAAAGGACAAGACGGGGTCTCGCAACCAAATCTTGGGTTCGGGAGTCGGTTATGCGAAGGGAAGGTATTAGCACCCCTACGCATCCGTAGTACTCTACGGGATCCACTTTTGTAGTTCTTGTCTAAAGGGTGTGAGTTTATCTTGTGCTGTTTACCAAAAAAAAAAAAGGGTTAAATGAAAATGACTCGCGTGGATGTCGCATCCACTGCATACGTATCTCATCTGAATATGAGAATCAGAGTCTTCGTAGCTCGGCTGACCTATGGGTTGGGGGGATGTGTGCTCGCTAAGACATCGCGTCTTATGCCTACGTATCTCATCTGGAATGAGAATCAGAGCAAGCCGTAGTTCGGCTAACTACGGGGTTATGGATTGGGGTTTGGACGAACGACGTCACTACGCAGTCTACCGGATGCTCGACCTTTGGAGACTTACTCGCCTGTAGTAGAAGGAGTAAACGTGTTGCTTTGGGTTTTAGGGTTTGGGATGCTCGAGGGCAAAAAGGTAGTCCTTGACGAAGGAACCGCGCTACCTGCAGGGATATGAATACAAAACACAAAACATGTATCTCAAAGTAAAATGCCACCAAGGGGCTCAAACATTGCCTCCTATCGAGGTCTTCCAGCTAAGAAAGCGATAAGGTATGAGAAAGGGAAAAAATTACCACACGGATAAAGATCCGAAGCTATAGCAGTTAAAGGGGCAAGAAACCCTGAAATGTCTCCAGCTGGACCGTCAAAGGAAATCAGTCAACACGAATAATCAGAATAAAACTCCAGGGGGTATCCCACAAATAAGGTGGGAAACCACGCGAGTGTCTCTGCGAAAGCCATGTGAGCCCTCACAAAACTCGACAAAGGGTTAGAGCAGTAGGATGAAATCAAGAGAAAACAATGCCATGGAAACACAAGACAGGTTAGAATAAACAAAATAGGGTAACCCAGAGTTGCCCCTAAATCAAAATGTAACCACATGAATAATTCCATCAAAATTCACAAAAGGCTCACAAAAAGGTATCAAATTCACCCATAATACCTCATACATTTAGAGCATTCAAATAAAAGGCATAAAGATGATGGATATAGGGCAAACCTGATTGGAGAGCTTGATTGAGTTGCGCCCGTGAGGTTTACAAGTTGAGTTCCTTTCAGGGTTTGGAGGTTGCTCTGAACTCTGTGCTTTTCTCTCACTATCTTTTCCTCAGGGTTTTGCTTCTCTTCCTTCTTTCTCCAGTGAATCTCCCAGTGTAACTCCAAGTGTAACTCCAAGTGTAACTCCCAGTGTAACTCCCAGTGTGTTTTCCTCTACTGAAACTTCAGTATTTATAGACTGATTTTCGTGGCTAATGGGCTCAAATGAGGGAGACCCAAGTCCAAAATAATTTGTTATATTTTATTTATTTATTTATTTAATTTATTTAATTAATTAATTAATTAATTAAATTATTTATTTATTTATTTTTTCGTTTTTTTTTTTTTTTTTTTTTTTCGTTTTTTTTTTTTTTTTTTTTTTATTATTTATTTATTTATTTTTTTCAGGAAAAATGAAGGGTAAATTTTGGGGTATTACAGCTGCCCCTATTCAATCAACTGGAGACCCGGAAAGAAGATGACAGCTGCTTTCGTACTTTCGAGGTATCAAGGGATTGAATACAATAAAAGCCCAAAATTTTGCACTGAAGTGAAGTGAAGTAACAATGTCTGTCAGAATCAGCAAAGAGGTGGTCTTGAAAGAAGAATTCGTCTGGTACGGTGAGAGTCAGTTTGAATATCGAAAAAGAATGTTAAACTGGATACCAAAATAAATGGTAACACAGAAATAACCATGGCTTGAATGCCGCTCATCAGTCTGAATACTGGAAAGGATTTCGATCTGAACATCGGAAAATGGGCCTGAATGCCACAAGTCGCATCGACCTGAACGTCGGAACCTTCTTCGATCTGAACATCGGAAAATTGGCCTGAATGCCACTTCGATCTGAATATCAGAAAATTGGCCTGAATGCCACTTCGATCTGAATACCGGAAAACTGGCCTGAATGCCACAAGTTGCATCGACCTGAACGTCGGAAACTTCTTCGATCTTAACATCGGAACACTGGCCTGAATGCCACTTCGGTCTGGATACCGGAAAATTTCATGCCTGTCAGCATTGGCAGAAATAGGGAATGATAATAGAGGCGGCGCATGGGCCAATGACACTTGCTGGGGATAACAAAGGTAAGTCATGAACAATCTTCAGTCTGAGTACTGGAAACAACTTCTAGCTTATCACTTGGGATACCGAGAATGTTTTATGCTTACATGCGTATGTTTGAATTTTTCAATGGCGTAATGCTCCATGAAAATGGAAATGCTACGCGATTTGGAAGGATGCAATGCAATATGATTCTACATGCAGGGATGCGAAATGCTGGGTAGAATGCCAAGCTGAGGCAAGGGATCTGCTGGAGAAATGATCACCATCTTCTAGACCCTGGCAAGGCTGTTGGAGATGCACAGCGCAAAGAACTCTGTGGGGAGATGACTAGCCATGCGGTGTTCTGGCCATACCGAGACTCTGATCGGGGAAAGAATGGCATTGGAAGCCTGCTGCTGAGGAAAGCTACAATGGTTCTGGCAACCACGATTTGCGAGAGATGACTCAGCAGGGGGAGCAAACACTGATACAATACCGAGGTTCTGCTTCAAGGAAAGAAACCATGGATCTGGCATTGGGATTATCGATCTGGCATCGAACTCTAAGGAGCAGCCACTTCTGCTGGGAAGATACAGTCTAGCACTGTCAACTCCGCTGGGGATATATAGTCTGACACTGTCAACTCTACTGGGGAGTGTATGTCCTGAAACAACCGCTTGGGGAAGTACAGTGGTGAGAAACTGCTGGGGATTGAAGAATCCAACGCTCTGATCAGCTCTGCAGGGTCAAGACACTGAATTCGTCTGTTGGCGACTTCACTGGGGAAGATATTCACGATCATCTGCAGGAGATTTTAAGGAAATGCCCCGAGGATATCTGTTCTGAATAGACGATCCAAAGCACTTAAAATTTACAGCAATTTTAAATGTTTATTAAGCCTGTACCTGTAAAGCCCTTATGTGTCATGATGCAATGTTTATCAAAAATTCGAACGTCAATTTTGCAAACAAAACAGTAAAATGAAAATGAAAAGAGAGATATACTGAATAACATGATTTTATTGATTGAATGGCCTCTGAATAGGCATTTACATTAGGAAGCAATCCCTGGAAAGAGGTAATCGCACAATAGATAAAAACAGAAATTAATCTAATGGCAATGTGAAATGGATTTCTATTGGGTTCCAATTCTGCTATGACTTGCTCGTCTTCAAGATCCTCCAGATAATCAGCCTTCTGAAAGAGTGATTGGACTGTTTTCTATCCTTCAAAAATTTCTAGTCATTGGCACGAGATGAGATTTAGAACTACTCAGAACGCAGTCATTCGCTTAATCCCTAACTTTTGCCTGGATCGCCCTTTTCGGGTTTTCAATCCACCGGGATACCCATTTTTGCCTAAGTTGCCTTTTCAGGTTTTCAACTTACCGGGTGTACGATCCTTTTTATTTTTGTCCCTAATTTTTGCCCGAACCCTTTCATTTTCTTGGTTCGCCGGGACGCCCATTTTTGCCTGGACTACTCTTTTTTACTGTCCAGCGGGTCTATTTTATGCGAAGTATTTTTTAACTGCGTCTGAGTTCATAGGGGAAGTGAAGTTTTCACCATCCATAGTTGCAAGCATTAAGGCCCCACCATCAAAAACCTTGGTGACAATATACGGTCCATCATAGTTAGGAGTCCACTTGCCCCTGTGATCTGTCTGAGGAGGAAGGATCCTTTTCAACACTAAATCTCCGACTTGGAAACAACGAGGATGCACTTTCTGATCAAAGGCTCTCTTCATCCGACTCTGATACAACTGCCCATGACAAATGGCTGCCATTCGCTTCTCTTCGATAAGACTCAACTCATTGAACCTTGTCCGAATCCATTCAACTTCGTCTAACTTGACATCCAACAGGACTCTTAGAGAAGGAATCTCCACTTCAACAGGTAGGACTGCTTCCATACCATACACCAGGGAGTAGGGGGTTGCCCCGGTCGATGTACGTACTGAAGTACGGTACCCATGCAAGGCGAAAGGTAGCATCTCATGCCAATCTCTGTACGTGACGACCATCTTCTGCACAATCTTCTTTATGTTCTTATTTGCCGCCTCAACAGCGCCGTTCATCTTAGGGCGGTAAGGGGAAGAGTTGTGATGCTGAATATTGAAGTTCTGACACAACTCCTTCATCATTTTGTTGTTGAGATTAGAACCATTATCAGTAATGATTCTTTCGGGAATCCCATAGCGACAAATGATTTCTTTCTTGATGAAACGGGCAACCACATGTCTGGTGACATTCGCGAACGACGCTGCCTTGACCCACTTGGTGAAATAGTCGATGGCAACAAGGATGAAGCGATGCCCATTGGAAGCAGTCAGCTCAATCTTTCCAATCATGTCAATGCCCCACATGGCAAACGGCCACGGCGAAGACATCACATTCAGAGGATTCGGCGGTACATGCACCTTATCAGCATAAATCTGGCATTTATGACACTTCCGAGCATACTTGAAACAATCTGATTCCATGGTCATCCAATAATAACCCGCTCTCAACAATTTCTTAGCCATTGCATGTCCGCCGGCATGAGTACCGAAGGAACCTTCATGAACTTCCTGCATTAACATGTCCGCCTCGTGTCTGTCCACACATCTGAGCAAAACCATGTCAAAGTTCCTCTTATACAGCACATCGTCTTTGTTCAAGAAGAAACTGCCTGCCAATCTTCTCAAAGTCTTTCTGTCATTGTTGGATGCCCCTGCAGGGTACTCTTGATTCTTCAGAAAGCACTTGATATCGTGATACCAAGGCTTGTCATCGACTACCAGTTCAGCAGCAAACACATACGCGGCCCTGTCAAGGCGCATCACATCGATCCTGGGAGCATGGTTCCAACGAATTACCTTGATCATGGAGGATAGAGTAGCAAGTGCGTCTGCCATCTGGTTCTCATCACGAGGTATATGATACAATTTTACCGTTGTGAAGAAAGTCAAAAGTCTTCTCGTGTAATCTCTGTAGGGGACTAGAGTGGGCTGGAGAGTATTCCAATCACCATTCACTTGATTGATCACCAGAGCTGAATCTCCGAAGATATCCAGAGTCTTGATTCTCAGATCAATGGCTTGCTCAATACCCAAGATACAGGCCTCGTACTCAGCTTCATTATTCGTGCACTCAAAAGTCAAACGAGCGGTGAAAGGTATGTGGGCACCTTTCGGAGTTGTAATGACAGCACCAATTCCACTTCCTCTGGCATTGACAGCCCCATCAAACAACAAAGTCCACTTTTCATTTGGATCGGGTCCCTCCTCAACAACTGGCTCTTCACAGTCTTTCATCTTGAGGAACATGATGTCTTCATCAGGGAATTCAAACTTCATTGGCTCATAATCATCAATCGGTTGCTCGGCAAGGTAGTCTGACAGAATACTCCCTTTGATGGCCTTCTGTGACGTGTACTGAATATCATACTCTGTTAAAATCATTTGCCAACGAGCGACCCTTCCGGTGAGAGCTGGCTTCTCAAATATGTATTTCACTGGATCCATCTTAGAAATCAACAAGGTAGTATGGTTCAACATATACTGTCTCAGTCGGCGAGCAACCCAGGCCAAAGCACAGCAAGTTTTCTCAGGCTGCGAATATTTGATTTCACAGTCGGTAAACTTTTTGCTAAGGTAGTATATGGCATGCTCTTTTCGACCAGACTCGTCATGCTGTCCCAATACACACCCCATCGAGTTCTCGGTCACTGATAGGTACATTATCAGAGGTCTCCCAGGAACTGGAGGTATAAGGATCGGAGGTTTCTGTAGATACTCTTTTATCTTCTCGAAAGCCCTTTGACAATCTTCATTCCACCTGATAGCCTGATCCTTCCTCAGCAATTTGAAAATTGGCTCACACGTGGTTGTTAGGTGAGAGATGAACCTTGCAATGTAGTTCAACCTCCCTAAGAAACTACGGACTTGCTTCTCTATTCTTAGCTCAGACATTTCCTGTATTGCTTTTACTTTGTCAGGATCCACCTCAATCCCTTTTCCGCTAACAATAAAACCCAGCAATTTTCCCGATCTCACCCCGATAGTGCACTTATTCGGATTAAGTCTCAGTTTGAATTTCCTCAAACGCTCAAACAGTTTCTGCAAATTCAACAAATGTTCTTCTTCTGTCTGAGATTTGGCAATCATATCGTCCACATAAACCTCGATTTCATGATGAATCATATCATGGAACAGAGTCACCATTGCTCGCTGATATGTTGCTCCGGCATTTTTCAGACCAAACGGCATCACCTTGTAGCAGAAGATGCCCCATGGGGTTATGAAAGTTGTCTTTTCCATGTCTTCTGGTGCCATCTTGATTTGGTTATAGCCAGAAAAGCCATCCATGAAGGAGAATACCGAGAACTGAGCTGTATTATCCACCAAAACGTCGATGTGAGGTAATGGGAAATCATCTTTAGGGCTAGCTCTGTTCAGATCCCGGTAGTCGACACACATCCGTACCATTCCGTCCTTCTTAGGTACTGGGACGATGTTTGCAACCCATGGCGGATAATTGGTGACTGCTAGAAACCCTGCATCCAACTGCTTTTGCACTTCTTCCTTTATCTTGACAGCCATCTCTGGTCTTGTTCTTCTGAGCTTCTGCTTGACCGGAGGACAACCTTCTTTGAGAGGCAAGCGGTGCACCACGATGTCTGTGTCCAGCCCAGGCATGTCCTGATAAGACCAGGCGAAGATATCAACGTATTCTTGCAGCAATTCAATCAGCCCTTTTTTCACATTGTCTTCTAAAGCATCCCCTATCTTGATTTCTCTCTTGGCGTCCTCGGTGCCGAGATTAATCACTTCAACAGACTCTTGATGCGGTTGAATAACCCTTTCCTCTTGTTTTAATAACCTGGTAAGCTCTTCAGGGAGTTCCCAATCTTCATCATCCTCTTCTTCAGCTTGAAAGATTGGATTTTCAAAGTCGAAGCGAGCCATAGCAGAACCGTTATCAATAGGATCCGGTGTTGTGCATCTGCATGAGTGATGGTATGTGCTTATGAGTGTGAACAAGAAGTGAAAACTAAACAAAACATTGCCATTTTTTTTATTTTGAAAAACTGCAAAAATAGAAAGACAGGGAACGAAATATTTGAATGCAAAAAGACGTCCTTTATTTATGATAAAAATGCAATTGTCACATAGATGGGCCCTACAATGAGTCATTACGCCCTGGGCGGAACGTAAGACTTGGATATGCATGAATAAACAAAGAAAATTACTCTTCAAGAAGAGTGACTTGGACAATCTCCTCAGAAGACCAATGGTTGATGACTTCACCCGGGATCCTCGGACGCACCCAGTTGTCAATGTCACAATCACTATCCCCATCTTCTTCGTTGACTGCAGAGACTTGACCATACTGAATGATGCCAGCGCTGGAGAAAGTGATCGGCCCCTGAAGAGTCTGAGGCGTTGAAGTACACACGTCCGAAACATCGGAATCAAGTTCAGTTACATCAGGATCATCCACATTGGAAAAAATAAATACATCATCATGGATTACAGAATCAGTAGGAACAACATCTGCGAATTCATCAGTAGCATCTTCAAACCCTTCTTCCTCAACCCCTTCCGCAGACTCTTGGACAGACAGACCCTCAACCTGGAGGATACCTTTGTCGAGCAAGGCCTGGATACCCTGCTGTAACTTCAAACAACCTCCACTCTGAGTGGCACAATCCAAACAACCCTTCCCACAACCGGGGAAAACGTCGGCCTTCAGCAAGCATCCTTTGACATCCGACAATGGAGTCTTCAGCTTCAACACATCCTTAATGGACTTGGCTTCTCCTTCTACCAAATTAACGTTCGCACCACCATGCTGGGGCATGGGATTGTTGACGACATTCGGAGCTGGTGCAAGGTCGATGGCCTTTGAATCTATGAGATCCTGAACTACGTGCTTAAAAGCTTTGCAGTTCTCAATATTATGGCCAGGTGCCCCAGAGTGGAAGCTACACCTAGCGTTGGCGTCGTAACCCACCGGAAGTCTACCAACAGGAGGAGCCAGAGTGCGTAGTTGCACAAGCTGTAGTTGTTGAAGACTAGAAAGCATCTGAGTGTACGACATTGGAAGGGTGTCGAAACGCCGGTCCATCATCCTTTGCCTCTGTTGATAAGCGGGTCTGTTACCCGGTTGTTGCTGCTGTTGATACTGAGCTGGTTGACGTTGTGATTGTTGTTGTTGTAGTGGTGCTGCAGCTGGAATGGTCACAGCCGCAACATACGGTTGCTGATGATAATTCTGAAAGTTATTCCTCCGGTTATACCTGTTCTGATAAGAAGATATGGCATTTGCATCCCCTTCTCCCCTCTTCTGTCCCTGAATGAACGGCTTCTTCACCCCTGATGAGGATCCACCTCCACTCTGGCTCTTATAGGTCTTTAGGTAATTCTCCACCCTTTCTCCGGTAGAGACCACATCAGCAAAGTTGGAAGCATTGCACCCCACCAGACGCTCCAAGTAAGGTCCGGGAAGAGTATTCATGAACATGTTGGCCATTTCCTTTTCCAACATAGGAGGCTGAACACGGGAAGCTGTATCCCTCCAGCGTTGAGCGTATTCCCTGAAGCACTCATTACTTTTAAGAGACAGATTCTGACGTTGAGTTCTGTCCGGAGCCATGTCTGCATTATACTGATACTGCTTCACAAAAGCCTCCGCCAAATCCCTCCAGCAACGGATGTGGGCTCTGTCCAGCCTCATATACCATTCCAAGGATGCCCCAGCCAGGCTGTCCTGGAAGAAGTACATAAGTAGCTTCTCGTCGTCAGAGTATGCAACCATTTTACGGAAATAGGCTTGCACGTGAGTTTTGGGGCAAGAGCTGCCATTGTATTTGTCAAATATCGGGACCTTGAATTTCGGTGGCACTCGCACACCTGGGACCAGCCCCAAGTCAGCAACATCTACTCCCAGAAGATTCTGTCCTTCCACTGCTTTCAACCTCTCTTCCAATCTTTTAAACATGGGGTCCATGCCAAAGTCTTCCTGAAGCAAAGGGAACTGATCATCCTGACCATCCTGAATGGGTTGTTGATCTAGGTTGATACGCGGGATCGGGATAGGCCCTGGTCCATTGGGACCATTAGCCTCTCCAGCTGGAGGATCAGCCAACGTCTCCGGTTGAGTAATAGGGGGATCCCTTTGTACCAACAATCTAAGCTCCTGCTGTCCTTGAGCCACCCCTTGTACCAAATCCATGAATTGATTCATGCGAATCTTCATCTCGGCGAGCTCTGCTTGTAGGCTCTCCATTGCTCTCTGTTGATTCCTTCGGGTACCGTATCGATGAATGCCTGAGTCAGCTATCCTGCTAGTGGGACACCAAACGAACTGAGAACACTGTGGCGGTACCTGTTATGCAAGACATGCGGATGACTATGCAAATGCAATGACATGTTTATCAATTCCAAAAGGTATTCTACCTCCTTGATTCCAGTCTCACATTTGATAAACAGTGTAAGAAGAAAACCCCGACTAGAATCAAGAAGAAGATTTAAACCCCCTTGAAAAGGATAAACATGTGTTAAATGATATGAATGCAAATGATGTGATGATGTGAATGCAATGCAGTGGTATGTCAATCAGGATTGCTATATCTGCTTGAACATCTGTCAGGTTGCACTGTCTGGAGAGAAATTAAGAGCACACCAAACAAAGGTCATGGGATGGATCATGTTATCCTTAATATCAACCACCCATTTTGGCGGATTATGGTTTACACCTTATCAACACCCGAGTTTCATTGATATTAAGGATACCTGATCGGATCAACCATGAATCAAGGGTTTGTCGCAAGTCACGAGCATGGAGTTTAGGTTAAGAACCACCCAAAAGGAGTGTACTAAGGTTTAAACCTGCCAAACATGTTCTACAAAAAGGTTCCCATAGTCATAATCCCATCTTTCGGATATTATTAGAGGAACGACTACTCGTATTCCAACAATATTCTCAAGAGAGACTCTTATGAGTGTAGTATCGCGTAACAATCGTATCAAATCTTACATTTGAACGACTTTCGCACTACGTCCTACGAATAGGCCAAGATGGGTTAGGTAAACTAAGGTCCTTGGCTTCTTAGGTCTATATTGGAACAAGTAATGTCTAACCACAACTTACTTATGTGACATTATTGATCTCAACATGACCTCCACCAAGTGAATGGGCTTGCAAGTCAACTCGCTAAGGAATACTCCACACAAGTTGACAGGACTATGCCATTCTCCTATCTTAAGTGCACTCGAGTTCGGGTATAGAACTCATCTCACAAAGATCACCAAGCAGCCAGCCAACAGAAACAGATACAACAATGATATGTACACAATGTAATAAGGTAAAGCAGGTAAATAAATAACTGTACAAAAGCATGAACACCTAATAAACAAACAAACTACAAAAGCTAGGAGGGACTCGCTTAGGGAAGATGGACCAGCAAGAGGTCAACTTCTTAAATATCCCCAGCAGAGTCGCCAGCTGTCGCAACCTGAAAAATACAGTGCGCAAAAAAAACAACCGGCAAAAGAAAATGACAGAAGAGTCGCCACCGTGCGTTATTCATCCCAAAGGAGGGAAAGGAAACGCTCGAAGTAAACCTGAAAAAGGAAAGGACAAGACGGGGTCTCGCAACCAAATCTTGGGTTCGGGAGTCGGTTATGCGAAGGGAAGGTATTATCACCCCTACGCATCCGTAGTACTCTACGGGATCCACTTTTGTAGTTCTTGTCTAAAGGGTGTGAGTTTATCTTGTGCTGTTTACCAAAAAAAAAAAGGGTTAAATGAAAATGACTCGCGTGGATGTCGCATCCACTGCATACGTATCTCATCTGAATATGAGAATCAGAGTCTTCGTAGCTCGGCTGACCTATGGGTTGGGGGGATGTGTGCTCGCTAAGACATCGCGTCTTATGCCTACGTATCTCATCTGGAATGAGAATCAGAGCAAGCCGTAGTTCGGCTAACTACGGGGTTATGGATTGGGGTTTGGACGAACGACGTCACTACGCAGTCTACCGGATGCTCGACCTTTGGAGACTTACTCGCCTGTAGTAGAAGGAGTAAACGTGTTGCTTTGGGTTTTAGGGTTTGGGATGCTCGAGGGCAAAAAGGTAGTCCTTGACGAAGGAACCGCGCTACCTGCAGGGATATGAATACAAAACACAAAACATGTATCTCAAAGTAAAATGCCACCAAGGGGCTCAAACATTGCCTCCTATCGAGGTCTTCCAGCTAAGAAAGCGATAAGGTATGAGAAAGGGAAAAAATTACCACACGGATAAAGATCCGAAGCTATAGCAGTTAAAGGGGCAAGAAACCCTGAAATGTCTCCAGCTGGACCGTCAAAGGAAATCAGTCAACACGAATAATCAGAATAAAACTCCAGGGGGTATCCCACAAATAAGGTGGGAAACCACGCGAGTGTCTCTGCGAAAGCCATGTGAGCCCTCACAAAACTCGACAAAGGGTTAGAGCAGTAGGATGAAATCAAGAGAAAACAATGCCATGGAAACACAAGACAGGTTAGAATAAACAAAATAGGGTAACCCAGAGTTGCCCCTAAATCAAAATGTAACCACATGAATAATTCCATCAAAATTCACAAAAGGCTCACAAAAAGGTATCAAATTCACCCATAATACCTCATACATTTAGAGCATTCAAATAAAAGGCATAAAGATGATGGATATAGGGCAAACCTGATTGGAGAGCTTGATTGAGTTGCGCCCGTGAGGTTTACAAGTTGAGTTCCTTTCAGGGTTTGGAGGTTGCTCTGAACTCTGTGCTTTTCTCTCACTATCTTTTCCTCAGGGTTTTGCTTCTCTTCCTTCTTTCTCCAGTGAATCTCCCAGTGTAACTCCAAGTGTAACTCCAAGTGTAACTCCCAGTGTAACTCCCAGTGTGTTTTCCTCTACTGAAACTTCAGTATTTATAGACTGATTTTCGTGGGTAATGGGCTCAAATGAGGGAGACCCAAGTCCAAAATAATTTGTTATATTTTATTTATTTATTTATTTAATTTATTTAATTAATTAATTAATTAATTAAATTTTTTTTTTTTTTTTTTTTTTTTTTTTTTCGTTTTTCTTTCGTTTTTTTTTTTTTTTTTTTTTTTTTTTTTTTTTTTTTTCAGGGAAAGTGAAGGGTAAATTTTGGGGTATTACACAGTCCGAAAGATGACTTCCCATTACCTCACATTGTTGTATTGGTTGATAACACGACTCAATCCTCGGTTTTCTCTTTCATGGATGGATTTTCTGGCTATAATCAGATCAAGATGGCGCCAGAAGACATGGAAAAGACGACATTCATTACACCTTGGGGAACATTCTGTTATAAGGTGATGCCATTTGGGCTGAAGAATGTCGGTGCTACCTATCAGAGGGCTATGATGACTCTCTTTCATGACATGATGCACAAAGAAATTGAAGTGTACGTGGATGATATGATTGCGAAGTCTCAGACAGAAGAGGAGCACTTGGTAAACCTGCAAAAGTTGTTTGAAATGCTGAGAAAGTTCAAACTGAGGCTGAATCCAAACAAGTGTACGTTTGGGGTGAGATCCGGAGAGCTGTTAGGTTTCATTGTCAGTGAGAAAGGGGTTTGAGGTTGATCCAGCGAAAGTAAAAGCTATTCAAGAAATGCCTGAACCAAGAACGGAAAAGCAGGTTCGTGGGTTTTGAGGGAGATTGAACTACATTGCACGGTTTGTATCTTACCTAACTGCTGTAATACCCCAAAATTTACCCTTCATTTTTCCTGGAAGCATACGCTTTACACCTCATGCATGCATTCATTTTTAGGTCATTTAACATTAGATACATTGCATTTCATCATGTCAATCAGAATTAGATCCAAGAAGCTTTATTTATAAAAAAAAAAATAAAAAAAATAAAAAAAATAAAAAAAATAAAATAAAATAAATAAAAAAAACGAAAAATAAAAAAACGAAAATAAAATAAAATAAAAAAATTAAAAAATAAAAATAATAAATAAATAAATAAAAGAAAAAAATCTCAGACTTGGACCTCTCTCAAAAGCCCACTAAGCTACCAATATTAGGCTATAAATACTAGAGTTTCAGTGAAACAAATATTGATTTCTATTCCTATTACTCTAAGGAAAAAGATAGTGAGAGAAGAGCTAACAGAGTTCAGAGCAGCCTCTAAACCTTGAAGGGAACTCAACTGCACAGAATCACCTCTGCCTCACATAAACCCTAAAGATTGTTTTGTAAACCTCACGGGTGCAACTCAATTTCAATCAAGCTCTCCAATTAGGTTTGCCCTATATCCATCATCTTTATGCCTTTAATTTGAATGCTCTAAATGTATGAGGTATTATGGTTGAATTTGATACCCTTTTGATGCATGTCTTTTTTGTGAATTTTAATGGCATGATTCATGTGGTTACATTTTGATTTGGGGGCAACCCTTGATTACCCTATTTTTTTTTGTCTCTAACCTGTTTGTTGAGTTTTTGTGAGGGCTCACATGACTTTTGCAGGGATAACTTGCGTGGTTTTCCACTTTATTTGTGGGATACCCCCTGGAGGTTTCATTCCGATTGCCTGTACTGACTCACTTTCTTTGATGGTGTTTAGCTTGGAAATATCCCTGGGTTTCCCATTCCTCTAACTGCTGTTACTTCGGATCTTTATCCGCGTGGTACTTTTACATTTTTCCCGCATTTTACTACTTTGCTAGCTGGAAGACCTCGATAGGAGGCAATGTTTTTGTGTTTTTTTTTTACAGGTTCCTTCGTCAAGGACTGCCTTTTTGCATGAGTTCACCAAACCCTAACTCTTCATTGATTTTTCTTCTCTTAAACACACTTTACTCCTTCTACTACAGGTGAGTAAGTCTCCAAAGGTCGAGCATCCGGTAGATTGCGTAGTAACGTCGTTCGTCCAAAACCCACTCCATAACCCCGTAGTTAGCCGAACTATGGCTTGCTCTGATTCTCATTCCAGATGAGATACGTAGGCATAAGACGCGATGTCTTAGCGAGCACACATCCCCCCAACCCATAGGTCAGCCGAGCTACGAAGACTCTGATTCTCATATTCAGATGAGATACGTATGCAATGGATGCGACATCCGCGCGAGTCATTTGCATTTAACCCTTTTTTTTGGTAAACAGCACAAGATAAACTCACACCCTTTAGACAAGAACTACAAAAGTGGATCCCGTAGAGTACTACGGATGCGTAGGGGTGCTAATACCTTCCCTTCGCATAACCGACTCCCGAACCCAAGATTTGGTTGCGAGACCCCGTCTTGTCCTTTCCTTTTTCAGGTTTACTTCTAGCGTTTCCTTTCCCTCCTTTGGGATGAATAACGCACGGTGGCGACTCTTCTGTCATTTTCTTTCGCCGGTTGTTTTTTTCGCTTTTCTTTCGCCGGTTGTTTTTTTCGCACACTGTATTTTTCAGGTTGCGACAACTGCCACGTGTGAACCGATATTCAAATTGCTAAGAAAATATCAAGCAATCAGGTGGAACAATGATTGTCAGAAAGCTTTTGATAAGATAAAAGAATATTTGCAGAAACCTCCAATTCTTATACCTCCAGTTCCTGGGAGGCCTCTGATAATGTACCTTTCAGTGACTGAGAACTCGATGGGGTGTGTATTGGGACAGCATGACGAGTCTGGTCGAAAAGAGCATGCAATATACTACCTTAGTAAAAAGTTTACCGACTGTGAAACAAGATATTCACTGCTCGAGAAAACATGTTGTGCTTTGGCATGGGCTGCTCGCCGACTGAGACAGTACATGTTGAACCATACTACCTTGTTGATTTCTAAGATGGATCCAGTGAAGTACATCTTTGAAAAGCCGGCTCTCACCGAACGAGTGGCTCGTTGGCAGATGATTCTAACAGAGTATGATATCCAGTACACGTCGCAGAAGGCCATCAAAGGTAGTATTCTGTCTGATTACCTAGCCGAGCAACCGATTGATGATTATCAGCCGATGATGTTTGAATTCCCTGATGAAGACATCATGTACTTAAAGATGAAAGATTGTGAAGAGCCTCTTGTCGAGGAAGGACCGGATCCTGATGACAGGTGGACACTGATGTTTGATGGGGCGGTAAATGTGAATGGAAACGGTGTTGGGGCAGTGCTCATCAATCCTAAAGGTGCACACTTACCTTTTTCTGCCAGATTGACTTTTGAGGTAACCAACAACGAAGCTGAGTACGAGGCTTGTATCATGGGGATTGAAGAAGCCATCGATCTAAGGATCAAAACTCTGGACATTTATGGAGATTCCGCTCTAGTGATTAACCAAGTCAACGGAGACTGGAATACTCATCAGCCGCATTTGATTCCTTATAGAGATTACACCAGAAGGATTCTGACTTTCTTCAAGACAGTGAAGCTGTATCATGTACCCCGAGATGAAAATCAGATGGCTGATGCCTTGGCCACATTGTCTTCTATGATCAAAGTCCATTGGCATAATCATGTGCCCCATATTGCTGTGAATCGACTCGAGAGGCCTGCTTATGTGTTTGCAGCCGAGTCTGTGGTTGATGAGAAGCCGTGGTACTATGATATTAAGAATTTCCTCAAAAGCCAGAAGTATCCTGAAGGAGCGTCAAAGAATGATAAGAAGACCCTGAGAAGGCTAGCTGGAAGCTTTTATTTGAATCAGGATGATGTATTATACAAGAGGAACTTTGACATGGTTCTGCTCAGATGCGTGGATAGACACGAAGCAGACCTGTTAATGCAAGAAGTACACGAGGGGTCTTTCGGTACCCATGCTGGTGGTCATGCAATGGCCAAGAAGTTGTTAAGAGCCGGTTATTACTAGATAACCATGGAATCCGATTGTTTCAAATACGCTCAGAAGTGCCACAAATGTCAGATCTATGTAGATAAGGTGCATGTACCACCAAACCCTCTGAATGTCATGAATTCTCCTTGGCCATTCGCAATGTGGGGCATCGATATGATTGGGAAGATTTAACCTACTGCTTCTAATGGACATCGATTCATCCTAGTTGCGATTGATTACTTCACCAAGTGGGTGGAAGCAGCTTCATATGCCAATGTTACCAAGCAAGTGGTTGCCCAATTCATTAAGAAGGAGATTATCTGTCGCTATGGGGTTCCCGAGAGAATCATCACTGTCAATGGGTCGAATCTCAATAACAAGATGATGAAAGAGCTTTGTAAAGATTTCAAGATCGAACATCACAATTCTTCTCCTTACAGACCAAAGATGAATGGGGCTGTAGCGGAGGCAAACAAGAACATTAAGAAGATTGTGCAGAAGATGGTCGTGACGTACAAGGATTAGCATGAGATGTTGCCTTTCGCTTTGCATGGGTACCGTACCTCAATACGTACGTCGACCGGGGCAACCCCTTACTCGCTTGTGTATGGTATGGAGGCGGTCCTACCTGTTGAAGTGGAGATTCCTTCTTTAAGAGTCCTGTTGGATGTCAAGCTAGACGAAGATGAATGGATTCGGACAAGGTTTAATGAGTCGAGCCTTATCGAAGAGAAGCGGTTGGCAGCCGTGTGCCATGGGCAACTATATCAGAGAAGGATGAAGAAAGCCTTTGATCAGAAAGTGCGTCCTCGAAGCTATCAGACATGTGATTTGGTTTTGAAGAGGATCCTTCCTCCCGGTACAGATAACAGGGGCAAGTGGACTCCGAATTATGAAGGTCCATATGTTGTTAAAAAGGTTTTCTCTGGTGGAGCCTTGATGCTTACAACTATGGATGGTGAAGATTCTCCATCCCCTGTGAACTCAGATGTAGTCAAAAAATACTTCGCATAAATTGACCCGCTGGACGAAAAGAATAAAAGAGTCCAGGCAAAAAAGGGCATCCCGGCGAACCAAGAAAAAAAGAAAAAAGGTTCGGGCAAAAGTTAGGGATAAAGAATGAAAAGATTGTACACCCGGTAAGTCGAAAACCTGCAAAGGCGGCTTAGGCAAAAATGGGTATCCCGGTGGACCAAAAACCTGAAAAGGCGATCCAGGCAAAAGAGGGATTAGGGAGAAGACTACAGTCTGAGTTATTTGTACTTCATTGCGCTTCAACTTCTACCATCTCGAAGGATATGACCGGTCCAATCATTCTTCTCAGAAAGCAGGGAATTTGGGGGAAATTGAGGATATACGAATCATAACAGAATTGGAAAATAGTGGATGCCGTGTTCACATTGCCAATAGGATAGTTTATTTCCTGGTTTGGCGCAATTACCTCTTCCTAGGAATTGCTTCCTGATGTATTTGCCTTTATAGGCCATTTTCAATCAATAAAAGTCGTTATTCAGTCAAATTGCTCTCTTGTTTTTATTTTACTGTTTTGTTTGCAAAAACGTCCGAATTTTTGATAAACATTGCGTTTAAAAAACATGAAGGCTAGACAATAATGTGCGAAAGATAAAACATTTGAAAATCATTTTGAATGTTGAGTACACTTGGGTGTATCTTGTTCATACAATCTCCTGGGGCATGTATGTCTTTCTGTTTTGCAGGTTACTGTCTTTGATTGCTGGCTAAAGCAGATGAGCCACAGTTTGTTCAAAGTTGTTTCAACACTGTCCAGTAGTGTAAGAAGTTGGGTTGTCCAAAGCAAGTTCAGGGCTGGTATCCCCAACAGGGTTGAGAATTCCTTTCCCCAAAAAGTCTGGGAATGTTAGTTCCCCAGAAAGTCTGAAGGTTGCTATTTCCCCAGCGGAGGTGTCTGTGGGTAATTTGTTCCTCAGCAGCCGGGCCTGAAGTGTTGTAATCCCCATCAGGGTTGAGAATGTTAGTTCCCGAGCTAGTCCGAAGTTTGCTTTTTCTCTCAGCAGGTTTGAGAATGTTAGTTCCCAAGCTAGTCTGAAGGTTGCTATTCCCCCCATCTAGTCCGAAGTTTGCTGTTTCCCCTAGTAGGGTTGAGAAGGTTATTTCTCCAGCAAGTATGAAGGTTGATGTTTCCCCAACGGAGGTGTGCATTGATGTTATTTCCCCAGCGAAGTCCCCAAGCGGATCGGGTTCAGTGGAGATCGTCCCCAGTGAGGATTATCCTTTCCCCAGCAGCAGTGCTATCCCCCAGCATGGCTGGAAGGTTGGTGTTTCTCCCAACAAGTGACTCCCTAGTCGAGTCGGTTTCTCTGCCGTTCCGAGAACGTCAGATCAGTAAGCAGCCTCAGCGGGATTGTTGTATCTCCCCACAGAGTTGGAAGGTCGAATCAGGAATGGTGGGCTCAGCAAAGTGATTGTTCGCTTCCCCAGCAGGAGTTCCTCCCTTTGCATCTTGCATATAGTAATCATAATTTGCATTTGCATCCTCAAATCGCGTAGCATTTCCATTCAATATGGAGCATTACGCCATAGAAAAACTCAAACATATGCATACTTGTGTTAAACCAGATTGGATCATATCCCCATCAGAGGTGAACCGTTTTTCAACATCTGTGTGGCCCATTTGCAGCAGTTGCTCTTGGTAGCATTCAGGATTGATAATCCCCAGAGAGGTTTATTTCCTCACCCGTCCGTGAAAGGAAAGCGTGACTCCCCAGTGTAGTCCCTGGCAAGTGTCTGCCTTGTTTGACATATGTAGATGTCATCCTTGCGATACCCATGAGTGTCATGTTGATCCCCGTGTGGGTCCTTTTTTTGGTGTCAGTAGACATCATCTTTCGATGTCGGTAAACATCGAGTCCTTCCCAGTCATCGGTAAATGTCTGGTCGTTGTCTGGTCATCCTTTTTTGATGTCGGTAAACATCATCTTTCGATGCCGGTAAATGTCGAGTTTCTTCCCAGTCATCGGTAAATGTCTGGTCATCCTTTTTTGATGTCGGTAAACATCATCTTTCGATGTCGGTAAACGTCGAGTTTCTTCCCAGTCATCGATAAATGTCTGGTCATCCTTTTTTGATGTCGGTAAACATCATCTTTTGATGTTGGTAAACGTCAAGTTTCTTCCTACTCATCGATAAATGTCTGGTAATCCTTTTTTGATGTCGGTAAACATCATATTTCGATGTCGGTAAATGTCGAGTTTCTTCCCAGTCATCGGTAAATGTCTGGTCGTACTTTTTTTGATGTCGATAAACATCATCTTTCGATGTCGGTAAACATTGAGTCCTTCCCAGTCATCGGTAAATGTCTGGTCGTACTTTTTTGATGTCGGTAAACATCATCTTTTGATGTCGGTAAACGTCGAGTTTCTTCCTAGTCATCGATAAATGTCTGGTAATCCTTTTTTGATGTCGGTAAACATCATATTTCGATGTCGGTAAACATCGAGTCCTTCCCAGTCATCGGTAAATGTCTGGTCGTACTTTTTTTGATGTCGATAAACATCATCTTTCGATGTCGGTAAACATTGAGTCCTTCCCAGTCATCGGTAAATGTATGGTCGTACTTTTTTTGATGTCGGTAAACATCATCTTTCGATGTCGGTAAACATCGAGTCCTTCCCAGTCATCGGTAAATGTCTGGTCGTCCTTTTTTTGATGTCGGTAAACATCATCTTTCGATGTAGGTAAACATCGAGTCCTTCCCAGTCATCGGTAAATGTCTGGTCGTCCTTTTTTTGATGTCGATAAACATCATCTTTCGATGTCGGTAAACATCGAGTCCTTCCCAGTCATCGGTAAATGTCTGGTCGTCCTTTTTCGATGTCGGTAAACATCGAGTCATTCCCATTCATCCGTTGATGTCTAGTCGTGGTTTCTCTTCCCATTCATCCGTTGATGTCTGGTCGTGGTTCCTTTCTTCGATAAATATCAAATCCCCAGTGGAAGCCGCCATTGGTGGATAGCCTCGTTTCTTTGATCCATCCCCCGCAGAGTGCAAATCCCAGGTTCTTTTGGTATTCAATCCCTGTGTACCTTGAAGGTCTGACAGCCGTTGCTCTCATCCATTCAGGTTCTCAGTTGATTGAATAGGGACAGCTGTAGCACCTCAAATTTGCACCCCCCATTCATACATTCAATTTCATTTTTTAGGTCATTAACATTACATATAGCATTGCATCATATCAACAAGAACTGGCATCAAGAGAATTCATCTGTGCAAAAGGCAAGGTTTTCCTTGAGTTGAAGGCCACATGAGTGTTCTAGAGGGCTCATATGAATCAAGGTTCATTTTGAAGCAACTTGACCAAGTGTTAGAGGCCCAAAAGTCATCAGTGCATATCCAGGTCATCTGAGGCCCATGAAAGTCAACTGTACAGTCAATTGAGGGCTAGGAGGTGGAGAAATGGTTTGAGACACTTCATTCATGTCCCAAGGAGGCCTATTCATCATGTCAAACACATACCTTGAAGGTTTTGAAGCCAGATCAAAAAGTTTCCAAAAATGGAAAGTGACCTGTAATTTCAAGTTTCCAAAAATGGCAAGTTTTTGGACCACATTCAACTTGACTTTCCAACATTAAAGAAGCTTCAAATGAAATTTTGGTCAACATGAAAGTTGAAGATCTTTCTCTCCCATTTCCAAAAAGTCCAAGATCATGAGCATATGATGAATGGTTGAAAAGGTATGAACAAATGATCACCAAGTGTGCATGAAACTTCAAAGTGCCATAACTTTTGATCTAAAACTCCAATTTAGGCCACTCTTTTTGAAAATTGCATGTCATGACCTATATTTTCCAAATCCATCATTGCATTGCATGAAATAATATCACATGATCATTTGGCCATGCATGTGTTTTTTGGAGGGAAAAGGAAGAATTTAAATTTGGTTGATCACATGAGTTTAATTCCAATCCAATTGTGTGCATGAGATGATTTTAAGTGATTTTGAGCATGCACATGGTACTGTTCACGTTCATTCACCATGCATAGGGTGCATTTTACCATTTGTGCACTACACCTTATATCTTGCTAATTTCCATTAACCTTGGCCTAATTACAATTTCATAGTGATTAGGAGGTGGTATATAATGCTAATCATAACAGAATTTCTGATGCTAACATATTCTAGATCTCAAAATTTTCTTTCCCTCCAAATTTTCTCTCAATTGAAACTTCAAATTTTTGCACACAACTCATTGATTTTCTTGCATATTCTGGATTATTGAGTGTGATTGATGAAGAATCAAGCATTGATCTGAAGATTTTGGCCAAGAATCAAGCACATCAAGATCAAGAACATGAACATGGAAACTTCCATTTGAGCTAGATCTAGGTCGTGTCAAGCTTCAATTCATGTACCAGACTTCATAACAAGAGTAGAGGAGCAGATCTGAACACTTGCAAGGCTTTGAATCTACTGTTTCCATTGACTGTTCTTCAAGAGGTTGGAAATTCGATCATCTTAATTCCTGTTTTTATTACCATAATTGAGTAGATCTTTGAACACTGATCATGCTGATGTAAATTTCATTGAATTCGGATGAATATTGCTTTAGTTATGCTGATTTAAAGTTTTGTCATGAAAAATGTTTTGGTTCGATTCGCTTTGGTCGTTGAGTTTTAGTATGAATAGATGTTAGATTCATGATGTACGTGATTAGACGAGTCCATTGGTGTATCATACGTAAAATTCTGCAAAAAAAATTATGAACGTTCATCATTGAGCTCGCCGGAGCTGCCGGAGAAGATGACCGGAAACACTGTTCCGATCATCTGGTGCGTGCGCCTAGGGTTTTCTGTTTAGCACTTGCAGGCTTGCTGTCTTCAGTTCAAATCCACGCGATACTGTTTTTATTTTTTCCAATCCATTTCCTTGCCTTGGCCAAAACGGCAGCGTTTTGAACGCGCCTTGACCTCCATTCGATCCCTGGCTCCATACATTTATGAATCTAATTTTCCTGAGCGCCTCTATTTTCAAGCATACCTGGTTCGATTCCTGCCTGTTGCATTTTTCCAATTCCCATTCAATTTCCATTTTCCACATGATTTTCAATATTATTTCATTATTTTCATGCAAATTCAAAAAATCATAATAAATAGAATATTGATCCAAATTGAATGCAATTTTTTCCTACATGTTCATATTGATGTCTAGTATTTTATAATCTCCATTTCCTGATTTTAGCATTTCTGGATTTTTTATGATGAACTGTTATTTGATCATGGTGCAAAATGTGACATGTTGTGATATTTGACTTATGGAATGCTCATACTTGATCCAATTGCCATGAAATTTAACATGATGATTCTTAACATGTTTCTTGATTTTTGAGAATTATTTTGGCATTTTTAGCATTTTCCATCTCTGCTTGGGACACATGAATGTATGGTGTGACAATGTGTGTCACACATTTTGATGTTGATCTTGTTCATTTTCATTAACATGCCAATTGAGCTTTTCTGATTCCAATTTTTTGCATGATGCTTGTGTTTAACATGTTGTGTGCACATAAAAATTTCCATGGTTATTTGGTTCATTTCTGTTTTAATATGGAATTTCTACTCTTGATGTCCAATTGTGTGCTTTGTGATTGCCTTTGCCTTAGCATGATCCTTTTTAGGACATGTTCTTGATTGAATAAATGTGCTTCATGTTGAATATCAACTTCTGTTTTGACTTTTTGCTTTGCCTTTGACCCTAGTCTTTGCACTAGTGGTTTGTACTCACCTTTTGAGCTTTGCATTTCAGGTTCAAGCAATTAGCCCCTAATGGTTGATGTTGATCTCATCACTTGAGATGAAAATTATTTGGTGCACTAATCCTTTGTGTTGTAGGTCCCTTGGTGATGAACTCACTTGAGTTGTTGACTTGCCTTGTGTGCATATTGGTTGTAACACTGTTGAATGTCTGTTTGATTTGTCTGAATGTGAATATTGACTTGTTTGACTTTCTTACAGGTACTTTAGTTGCTTTAGCTCATTGCTTGAGATTTGCTTTGCTTGTGGTTGGCATACCACCTAGGTAATCATCCTCTAACTCCATGTAGTCTGGAAGCCCTGTCGTTTCTTTTGACAGACATTTGGCTGAAGTCCTCCTTAAGAGGCAATGACTGTGATTGTTTATATTTGTGTCATGTACTTGAAGTCCTCCTAAGTGAAGAGACAATTGGCAGATAGAAGGGACTAGCAGTCAGTCCCCTGCTAATCGTTTGAGTCGTTCATTATGCTCGCACTACGTGCTGAGGCTCTTGAACCTAACCCAAGATCCGTGTGTATAGAGTCCGTCAAGTGGAGTAAGGTCCCTCATTCTGGACCCCCACGTTTTCATTGATTGAAGCTCACTTAGGCCCGGGTTAAGAGCTATGAGGTTCAACCCTCATCACCTTTCATCTGCTCACCCTGACGGTCAATGTTAGTGGTTAAGAGCCCTCATACCCTACAGTTGGCTTGTTTGTCGAGGTTGATATGACCCCTTGACTAAAGCCTCACCCTTGATGTTTGAGCCCCTTGTTGGTGTGTTTACTTCATGTTGTATGTGTTTGTGTGGTGTGATTGTATCCCCATAGGATTACTAGACTTCGCATAGTCTCTCGTTTGCATGTGAATTAAGGTAGCACGGTTCTTTCGTCTAGGACTTCCTTTCTTGCGTGAGCATCCTAAAACACAAACAAACATTATCTTCCCTTAAGGACATGTTAACTCCTTCTACTACAGGTGAGTAAGTCTCCAAAGGTCGAGCATTCGGTAGATTGCGTAGTGACATTATGCACCTAAAAAACACAAAACAAATAGAAATAGTTTAGCCGAACTACGGCAACTCTGATTCTCATGTTCAAATGAGATACGTAGGCACGAGATGTGATGTCTTGTCGAGTTTGACTGACGACTAACATTTAATCCTTCTTTTCTCTCGCCCTCGTTGCGATCGAGATCTTCCTATTCTCTTGCCCTAGTTGCAATCGAGACCCTTCCTCTTTTCGTTTGTCGTTTGGAGTCGGACATAAGCCCATTTATTGGCAGTCTGTTTCCTGTTTGTCTTTCTTTGTTTGGAGTCGGATGTAAGTCCAGCCATTGGCATTCCGTTTCCTGTTTGCGTTTTCTTGTTCGGAGTTAGATGTAAGACCATTGATTGACTATCTGTTTCCCATCTGTTTGTGGAGTTGGATGTAAGTCATTGATTGGCATTCCGTTTCCTGTCGTGTGTTTGCTCTGACGTCTCAGCGTCTCATTTCCGTGTTTGTTTCGGCGTGCGTTAGCCGAGCTACGAGTGCTCTGATTCTTACTCTGGTTAGAGAAGATACGTATGCATAGGATGTGATATCCTAGCGAGCACATTCCCCGTTTCCCCGAACTACGTCGACTCTGATGTTTGTGTCTGACAAACTGCGTAGGCCCAGGATGCGACATCTTGCCGAGTCCGTTTTCTTCGTTTTCCTTCACCTGTATTTCATTCCAGTGTGTGTGCATTCTTTGAGCAGTTTTTATTAGCAACCTTATTCTATTCTGTTGAGCATGGATCCCGTCGAGTACGACGGACGTGAGGGGGTGCTAATACCTTCCCCTTGCGTAACCGACTCCCGATCCTAGCAATCTCTGGTCGTAAGACCATTCCTTTTCCTTTTTTAGGTTTACTTCGAGCGTTTCCTTTCCCTCTTTTGGGATAAATAACACACGGTGGCGGCTCTGTGTCTTTTCCCGCCGGTTGTTTTTCGCAAATGCGACAGATTGCAGCCCATTGGTTAGATCTTTTCAACTCTTTACTTTTAAATTTTTGATTTGGATTAGTCTATTCATCTCTTCTCCACTTCTTTAATTTCAAATCTCTCATTTCTTTCAAAATCTTATTTTTTTTGTAATTTCTAAACTTAGACCATTTTGCAAATTAGAAACTTCGGCCTTATGCCATTGAATTTTTAAACTCTTTTCTTAATCAAATTTGTAAATGAACTTAACTATACTTGACTTAAAATTTCAAAAGACAAAAAAAACTAACACTCATTCAAACCTTTTTAGGCTTTTTGTGCCTTTGTTAAAACTTAAATTTTTGTTAAAAGCAATGCATCCACTTTGAAATTGTTACCACAAACTACGAGGTTTTGATCCCCCATTTTATGTTGGTACGTAGGCACAAGTCCGAAGGTCTTGTCAAACACAAAAATATAATCAATGAATTCTTTTCTCATCCCTCCACTCTATTTATTGCAAACATCATTTTATACAAAAATACATATGCACACAAAAAAGCGCTCCCTAGGAGTACCTAAGACACTTTGATTGCTAACACCTTCCCTCTGTGTAACCAACCCCCTTACCTGTCATCTCTGGCATTTTATTAGTTTTGATTTGAAAACTTCTTATTTTTGGGTTTTGTTCATACTTTTCCCTTTCTCCTTGGAAACAATAAAAGTGCGGCGGCGACTCTGGTTTAATTGACGTCTAGGTTATCCATAGCTTAATGGTCATGAATTTACCACTACAATGTGGAATATTTATTGAAGCTGTTTCAGCGATCGAGAAAGTTTAAACTCCGTCTGAATCCTAATAAGTGTACTTTCGGTGTCTGCTCAAGGAAGTTGTTGGGTTGCATTGTCAACCAGAAAGGTATTGAAGTAGATTCTGATAAAGTCAAAGCTATTCGAGAGATGCTTGTGCCGAAGACAGAAAAGCAAGTCAGAGGGTTCCTCGGGCGTCTAAATTACATATGCAGGTTTATATGTCACATGACTGCCACGTGTGGGCCAATTTTTAAGCTTCTTTTGACAACATCAAGGAGTATCTGGTGGAACCTCCTATCTTATCTCCTCTAGTGGAAGGAAGACCTTTGATTATGTATTTGATTGTATTAGAAGAGTCCATGGGCTGTGTGCTTGGACATCAAAATGAAACTGGTAGAAAGGAGTATGCCATCTACTATTTTAGTAAGAAATTTACTGACAGCGAGTCTCAGTACTCCATGCTTGAAAAGACTTGTTGTGTTTTAGCATGGGATACCAAAAATTTATGCTAATATATGATCAATCAAACCACTATGTTGATATCCAAAATGGATCCGGTCAAGTATATCTTTGAAAAACCTGCTTTGACTAGAAGGATAGCTGATTGGCATATGGTATTGTTTGAATATGATATTGAGTATCGTACTCAGAAAGCAATTAAAGGAAGTATTCTTGATGATCATTTGGATCACCATCCAATCTATGATTATCAACCCATCAAGTTTGTCTTCCCTGATGAAGACGTTATGTACTTGAAAGCTAAAGATTGCGATGAACTGTTGCTTGGAGAAGGAACATAGCCTAGATCCCGGTGGAGTTTAGTGTTTGATGGAGCTGTTAATGCTTGTGGTAATGGAATTAGGGCAATCATTATTACTCCTAAGGGTTCTCATATCCCTTTTACTACAAGACTGATGTTTGATTGTATGAATAATATGGCAGAATATGAAGCTTCTATAATTGGTCTTCAAGAAGCAATTGATTTGAGAATTAAAATCATGGATGTGTATGGAGATTTAGCCTTGATTGTTAATCAAATTAAAGGAGAGTGGGAGACTCGACATCCTGGCCTAATTCCTTACAAATATTATGCAAGGAGGTTGTTAACTTTCTTCAATAAAATTGAGTTTTAGCATATACCTCATGAAGAGAATCAGATGGCAGACACTCTGGCTACTCTGTCTTCTATGTATGAAGTATATTGTTGGAATGATGCGCCCAATATCACAATTATGTGCCTTGACAGACCTACTCATATGTTTGTAGTAGAAGAAGTTATAGATTATAAGCCCTGATATTATGATATTAAATGTTTCCTCCAAAGTCAGGAATACCCGCTTGGGGTATCCAGCAAAGATAAGAAGACTTTGAGAAGATTGGATGGAAATTTCTTTCTAAATGAAGATGTGTTGTACAAGAGAAAATTTGACATGGTTTTGCTCAGATGCGTGGATAGACACGAAGTAGACATGTTAATGCGAGAAGTTCATGAAGGATCCTTTGGTACTTATGTAATTGGACATGCAATGGCTAAAAATATGATAAGGGCAGGTTATTATTGGCTGACAATGGAATCTGATAGCTATAAATATATGAAGAAGTGCCATAAATGTCAGATTTATACTGGTAAGATTCATGTGCCTCCGACACTTCTCAATGTTATTTCATCTCCATGGCCTTTCTCTATGTGGGGAATTAATATGATTGGTATGATTGAGCCCATAGCTTCGAATGTACATCTTTCATCCTGGTAGCTATTGATTACTTCACCAAGTAGGTTGAAGGAGCATCTTTTGCTAATGTGACAAGGCAAATTATGGTCCGATTTATCAAGAATCAAATTATTTGCCTATATGGTGTTCCAAGTAAGATCATTACTGATAATGGGCCGAACTTGAATAACAAGATGATGAAAGAACTTTGTAATGACTTCAAGATTGAACATCATAACTCGTCTCCTTACAAGACTAATATGAATGAGGTTGTTGAAGCTGGGAATAAGAACATCAAGAAGATTATCCATAAGATGGTTGTGACGTATAAAGATTGACATGAGATGCCCCCGTTTTCTTTGCATGGATATCGTACACATCTTCTCACTTCAACAAGCGCAATCCCTTTCTCTCTTGTGTAAGGAATGGAAGCAGTGCTCCCTGTAGAGGTTGGGATCCCATCAATACGAGTCCTAATGGAAGCCACTTTGTCTAAGGTTGAATGATGTCAGAGAATATATGATCAGATAATTTTGGTTGAAGAGAGATAAGAATGACAGCCTTGTGCCATGGCCAATTATATCAAAAGAGAATGAAGAAAGCATTTGACAAGAAGGTTCGACCTCGTGTATTCAGAGAAGGTGACTTAATGCTCAAGAAGATCTTGTCTTTCAACACTAATTCTAGGGGAAAGTGGACTCCTAATTATGAAGGCCTATATGTTGTTAAGAGAGCTTTCTCTGGTGGTGCATTGATTCTTACAACTATGGATGATGATGAGATATCTCTTCCTATGAATTCTGATGCAGTCAAGAAATACTTCTCCTAGAAAAATAAAAGAACAACTCGCTAAGTTGAAAAACCGAAAAGGCGGCTTTGCCAAAAATGAGCGTCTCAGTGGATTGAAAACTTGAAAGAGAGATCCAGGAAAAAGTTAGAGACATAAACAGAAAATAATCATCCCGGTAGATTGACCCCAAAAGGCAATCTAGGCAAAAGTTAAGGATTATGGCAAGTAACTGCATCAGGCCAGACTCGATCGTTCAAAGCAACAATGCCTATCACAGGTTCCTTTTCTATCATCCTCGACCAAAGTTCAAAGCATAGTGGAGTTCAAAGTTGTTAGGGAGAATAGTGGTCATTGTATTTCAATGTATCTCTTTCCATGTTTTACCATTTTTTCAACTTTGTAATGATCCATGGAGTCACGCATTTGCGAACTACCATTATATCAATAAAATTTGAGCCTTTTGCCCATTTGTTTGGTACTCTTATTTTGTTTTAGTTTACAAAAATTTGTTTATTTTTTATGATCATTTTTGAAACAAAAAAATTTACATTTAAATAATCATATTTTTTAAAATTTTCAAAAGAAGATATCTATTTTCCTCAACTTGTGAATACAAAAGAGGGATGTTAATGGAAATCCCAAGGATGGTAAGATCCTGAAGAGTGGAATTTAGTGACTTCCCCAGGCCGAATTTTCTTTTATAACAGTCTCTCCAGCATCAGATTGCAAGAGTGGTGTGATCCCTAACGAATCTCTGCCAGCATTTCCATCTTGTTGAGATTAGCCGAGTATCTGGTTGTGTTATGTTATCAGTGTCACACCTTTGTGTTTGTTTTGTCAGCATAATCATACGCATATGTATAACATCATGATGTTTATTTGCGTATTTTTCATTTTTGCGATAACTCCTCACCACTCTCTGGAACTTTTCTCCCTATAGAGTGTATGCGTCCTCTAACCAATCGAGTGTCGACCTTAAGTAGAAAGAGTTTATCCTATCTAATTCCCCACGAGTCTAATCCTCATGGAAGATTTTGTTTTAGTTTACCCCTCCAGTTCATTATCTGGATGGGATCAATCTCCAATTGAGTTCATGCCCTCATGTTGAGTCTTCTTTGACCGTTTCTCTCCAGTTCATTCCTGGGTTGAACTTTAACTCCTTTTGAGATTATTACCTATGTTAAGCTATCACTTGGTTGATAGTAGGTAATAGTTCCTTTTACCTTTGATTGGTTACCTTTGTTAAGTTACCACTTGGCTGGTAGTTGGTAATCATTCTGTTTGAGATTATTATCTTTGTTAAGCTTTCACTGGGTTGATAGTAGGTAATAATTCCTTTTACCTTTGATCGGTTACCTTTGTTAAGTTACCACTTGGCTGGTAGTTGGTAATCATTCTGTTTGAGCTTATTACCTTTGTTAAGCTATCACTCGGTTGATAGTAGGTAATAGTTCCTTTTACCTTTGATTGGTTACCTTTGTTAAGCTATCACTTGGCTGGTAGTTGGTAATCATTCTGCTTTGAGTTTATTACCTTGGTTAAGCTATCACTTGACTGATAGTCAGGTAATATTCATATCTTATTGGAGTCGGGGTTTTCCCCTTTGGATGATTTCTTTTCCCCGACAAAGTCTTTCCTTGATAAGTCTTCCCCGTTGGATCTTTAACTCGTTTTCTAACTAAGCATCGATTATTTTCGAGCTCTTCCTTTTCCTCCTGTGGAACTTTGCCTCTCCCAAGTTGGGTATCCATTTGGAATCTGTCTTTCTCCTGCGAGATTTCAGTCTCCTCTTTTCTCTAGAATTTCTTTATCTCTAGTGGCACTATATTCCCCACAGAGATCCTTGTTTGCATTCATATCATATCATAAGCATTTCGCGGTATCTTATGGCCAAAAATTGGGTCTTTGATATTTAAGTCTCTTCAATCTTGTCGAGACAAGGATTTCAACCTTCATATCTCCAAGTTGAAGAATCTTAAATAGGGGCATCTGTCATACCCTAATTTTTAACCCTAAGATCTCACATCTCGTTTGCATTTTGGCATACAAGCAAGGTCACATCTTGGTCCTTCCCCTATCCATCTTTGGGTTTGCTTGTTGCAGCGATCACTAAGCACCTTATTGTTGGTTTGTTTTACCCTTGTGTTTATTTGATTCATTGCTTATCTAACAACTAATCAAATACCAAAAATATGTCTTGTTTCTCTTAAGTCTATTATGCAAGGTAAGACTCCTCAAATCAAGAGCATCTCAAAGTTTTGTGGCTTACTTCTCAAGAAAAGTCCAAGGTTCATGTGTTTGTTTCCATGCCTTCTTCAACAAGTAACTTGAAGCTTTGATAAATAAAATCAAGAGGAAATCAAGGACACCTCATCTTGAGTTCATATGATCACCCATGTGTTTTGAAATTTAAGGAAAGTCCAAATACATAAGCTTGTTCAAAGAAGTTTGAACTAAAAGTCAACATTTTGAAGTTAAGGTTCCAAGGATCACAACTCCTTCAATTCTCAACATTTTTGAATTCTTATTTTTTTCATATGACTCTTTTAAACATCCTCTATAACTTCTATTCACATGACAAGAGCCAATTATGCTTGGAGGATCATCAAAAGTTTGGAGACATTATAGGTCATTTGTGGACTTAGTGAAATTTGACCTATTTTGAAGTGACTTTTTCTCAACTTTCAAGATTCACAACATCTTCAATTTTCAACATATGAAGCTGATTCTTTTTGCAAAATGTCATTTAGGATGCCCTCTACAAGTTTTCTTCAAGGACCAAGGTCAGAATATGCTTAGAAGATCATGAAATTCATTAGGACATTATAAGTCATTTTCAACCATGAAGCACTCAAATTTTTCTAAGTTACATAACTAGTTTTTCATGCCAACTTTAACATACCATAAATTTGTGCTCAAACATCCAAATGCAACCTTTCTTGCTCCATTGTAATCTTGTCCATGAAGTTAACACATGGCAAAGAAAAGGGATCAAAAAGCCTCTTGAGTAGGATGCCCCATTGAGTTGAACATGGTGACTTGGAACTGAAGAAATCACCATTAACTGAAATTTGATCATGAATAATCTCAATTCCAAGCCAAATTAGCAATTTTTTTGGTTCTAAACATGTTTTAACAATGCATCATTTGACAAAGTTTTGATGAGTTTCAAGTCACACTTTTCACACACTTGGATCAAATTCGTTTTGCACGAATTCAGCATCATTTCACACGTATTTGGATCCAAACACATTCCATATAAATAGAGGAATCTATTGCCTTCACTTTCAAGCTTTGGAGAGCACAGAAACCCATGTTGCAACTTGAAAATTTTCCTGAAAATTCAACTATCGTGTTTTGAGTTTCAGCTTATTTCAATCCAATTTCTTGATTCCATTAGCTCCATCGGCATCCTCTGAAAGTTTTGCAACAATTCCCAAGCTCTGAGAACTTATGAAATGCTCTAACCATATCGAGCTTCATCAACTTCTGATCACCATCTAGACAAGGTAGTTCTGAGGATCATTTGAACTCAAACAAGTTACCACAATGTAGTCCTTCACTCTCTGATGCTTTCCCCTAACTTATCTGGTGTTGATTAATTGTGTTCATCATTTAATTTAATTTTTCGTGGATAGCTTGTTTATGAAACTTCTTTGAAATTCCCTTTGTTCAGTTCACATAAATGAATTTGGAGTATGAGGTTGAATTTGGGATGAGAAGAGGATCCCAATGGTAGTGGTCTCGTGTCTTGAATTTACCAAATGATGAAACTCCGGTGAGAGCTCACCGGAGAAGACGACCGAAGTTTTATCAGATTGTTTGAGTTTGAACCAGACACATTAGCAAAATGAAATATTTCGATTGGTTGGATTTAAACTGGATCCTGTGTTTGGCTTGCAGCGTGTTCCACTATGCATCCAAACCTTTGGAGGGTTGGATGTGCCACATCAATTAATGAGGTGTGATCCAACGCTACTTATTTTTTCTAATTTTTATTCTTTTTCTTTTATTATTTTTAATTGCTTTTTCTTTAAAAATTCAAAGTAATTTCATTTTTCATCCGAAAAATCCCAAAATAATTTCTAAAATTCTCTTTTATTTTTCTTCATCCGTTTTTTATTTTTCCATATTTTATTTCACTGATTTTCTATTTTTCATAAATTTTCTATTTTCTCCTTTGGTTTAATTGGTTTAAAAATACTTTTCTGCATTTTAAAATTCTAAAAATTTTATTATATGTTTCTTATTTTATTTTCAACCTTCCATAACTTTCTTGGCCATTTATTTGGTGTTTTGAAGGACTTTATGAATTTTCGATTTTATTTCTATTTTAAAAATCATTTAAAAATACCTTTGATGTAGTTTATTTTATTTTAATTCCATTTTATATTTGTATGACCTTATGGACTTCTGTTGGCCTTGGATCATGATGGTTGGACTTCAAGTCTCATCAAACTCAATGGATCTTGGGTGTTGACGGGGGTGATAACCCTAATCCACCAAAATCGATGATTGATTTTGATGATGACTTGATCAAAATTTTGATCCAATTTGGGTGTGACTTCTCTCGTTTCTTTCTTTTCCATCTCCTTATTTTCCCTTTGGTCAATTGGATGGCTTGTGAATTGATACTTGATGAACTTTCGTCATTTCAAATCTACTTTCTAAGTGATCGTGAATCATTTAAGGTACTTTGGATTGATGCATAAGTTTGTCCTAAGTGTCATGAAGTGTGGATTGAAGTAATGGATCATCCTCCTAGACATTGTGCTTGATCACCCCTTTCCTTTATTTTCTTGTGTGGCATGGCTTTAGGAGAATAATTTACATATCATTTCTCTAGCATGTATTAACACAAACATTATTATTGACCGACCTCAAATAGTTGTGACTTCTACATAAGTCCAATTATGATTGCTTAACATAACGCTAAATTTTCCCCAAAAGAAAAGACATTTTTATAAGTGAGATTCTAAGTCTCATATTCCTCATGGTATTGTGTGCAAATGTTGCTCCTTTTCCATTTGTGAGGGCTAGTGGCATACTTGTTGATTTTATCCAAGTTGGAGCCCTTCTCATAAATGATGTATAGGTTTATATTTTTATACTTGTGAGTGGATAGTTAAGTGTTCTCCGAAAAAATGACCAAAACATCTTTTCATCTTCACTAGCATCTTTTACTAACTCTTCACTTGCATTAACTTCTATTTTAATGTCAATTACTTTATGCCTTTATTTTATGTCATTTACTTTATACTTTATGTTTAGCATTTCATATCATATTTAGAATTTCATATCATATTATTTGTGATTATGTTATTTTGTTCTTTGTCCATTTGGGCCTTTCTGTTGATATCATTGTAAAGAAGATACTAATAAGAAAAAACTGAAAAGAAACTTGTTTCACTTAACGCATGCACTTGCGGTTACTATCCTTGGCATCATTGTGGAGTTATGGACTTAGAATTAGGATCTTGACCTTTTTTTGGAACTTGTGACCTAAGACCTTGGAATTCATCTGATACCCTTGACTTTGGACTTCTCTGTGAAGACTTATCTTGGTTACTTTGGTTTCATCTGATACATGGATTATTATTTGCTTATTCTGGTTGTTTGAGGCTTAATCCAAAGAAGGGAATTCTTGCTTGACTCATGTCATAAAGCTTGCTATTTTCTTGGTTAGATATTTCCTCCGTAGCTTTTACTTTATGCTTTAGGATAGTCTCTTCTTTTCCCTCCTTCTTTAATTTCAAAATCTTCTCTCTTTTTCTAAACCTTCTTTTTTTAAAACTTGAACCATTTTCTTAATAAACCTTGACTTTTGTCAAGTGATTTTCAAAACCTTTTTCCTAATAAGTTTGAATTCATCTTAAGCATATTTAGACCAATTTAAAAATACTTAAAAAATGTCTAACTCATTCAAACCATTTTATGCCCTTGTGCATTATTTTTTCTTTTAAAACTTTTCTCAAGGTATTTGACATGAGTCATTTCCATAATTGAGTTATAATTCTCCTCTCTCCATAGTATTGATGAATAATTATTTTACATCTGCGGGAGCTACTGGCATACTTGTTGTTCCTTATCCAAGTTAGAGCCATTCTCATGATGATGCAAAGTCCTCATACTCGTGGGTGACTAGTTGAGTATTCTCCTTAAAATGACAAAATATCTTTTTTTTTATAAAAAAAATGAATCAAAACACACATCTTTGTTATTTTTACCATAAACTACGAGGTTTTGATCCTCCATTGCACTTTTTAGAACGTAGGCATGAGACTTCAAAAGTATTGGCAAACATAAAAAATAGAAAATATACTTCTTTTTCCATCTCTCTAATCTTTTAACAAACAACATCATTTTCAAACCAAAATGTACATATTTTTCCAAGAGGTTCCTATGGAGTACGATGGATGTTTTGAGTGCTAATACCTTCCATTTGTATAACTAACCCCCAGACCCTTGTTCTCTTCTATTAGTTTTATTTTAAAAATTCTTTGGGTTTTGTTCGTAATTTTTCCCTTTTTCTTTGGAAACAATGAAAGCGCGATGGCGACTCCTGCTTTGCGAGTTAAGTTAATCAATAGCATAATCTCAAAATTTTTACCGCTATAATTTGTACAAAGAGGCAATTCCTAAAAGAGGTGATTGCGAGATTGAAAAACTATAATGGCAATGAAATATCTCAGATTTCCACCAAATTCCAACTCTTCTATAGTCTTTATGTATTTGATCGTCCTTTGATCTTGCTTCAGAAGGAGAGTGACTGGATTGACTTGCTGGGGAAGCCACTGGATTGACCCGCTGAGGAGTGAAGAAAGATTCTTTGCGGAATGCAGGCTCTCAATTTTTATGAATCCCTAATTTTTGCCTAGACCTCCCTTTCGGGTTTTCAGTCTACTGGGATACCCATTTTTGCATAAGTTGCCCTTTTGTGTTTTCAACTTATCAGGTTCTTTTTTTTTAAGCGTAGTATTTTTTTGACTGCATCTGCGTTCACGGTGGTGGAATATCTTTATTATCCATAGTTGCAAGGATTAAGGCTCCTTCAAATAAGACCTTTCTTACAACATATGGACCTTCGTAATTTGGCGTCCATTTGCCTATTGGATCGGTGTGAATGGGCAAAATCTTTTTCAACACAAGGTCTCCAGCCTTGTGGCTGCGGGGGAAGACTTTCTTGTCATGGATATTTGATGCGCTTTTGGTAAAGCTGGCCATGGCAGATAGCTGTCAAGCACTTTTCATCAATGAGGTTTAGCTGGTCAATCGGGCTTGCACCCACTCGGCTTCATCAAGCTTGTCATAGGTCAAAATCCTTAAAGAATGAATCTTTACTTCAATAGGAAGGACTACATCCATGCCATACATGAGAGAGAAAGGAGTTTCCCCAGTGGAGGTTCGTATTGAGGTACGATAGCCATGTAATGCGAATGGGAGAATTTCATGCCAATCTTTGTAGTTTTCCTCCATTTTCTGCATGATCTTCTTGACATTTTTGTTAGCTTCCTTGATAGCACCATTCATCTTGGGCCTATAAGGCGATGAGTTGTGGTGGTCGGTTTTGAAGCTTCGACACAACTCTTTCATCATTTTGTTATTTAGGTTAGATCCATTATAAGTAATGATCTTGTTAGGGACCCCATAACGACAAATGATTTCTTTCCTTATGAACCGAGCCACCACTTGTCTTGTAACATTGGCATATGCGACCGTTTCCATACATTTTGTGAAATAGTCGATGGCTACAAGGATGAAGTGGTTCCTATTTGAGGCAGTTGACTCTATGCATTCAATTACATCAATGCCTCACATGGAAAAAGGCCAAGGTGAGTTTAGGACATTGAGTGGCATTGGTGGCACATGGATCTTATCGGTGTAGATCTGGCATTTGTGGTATGTGTGGATGTGGCGGTGGCAATCAACCTCCATAGTCATCTAATAATAACCGGCCCTCAATATTTTCATTACCATGGTGTATCCACTGGCGTGCATCCCAAAGTATCCTTCATGGATTTCCATTATAATTTGCTTTGCTTCTTGCTTGTTCACACATCTTAGCAAAACCGAATCATAATTTTGCTTATATAGTACCCCTTCATTTAAGAAGAATTTGGATGATAATTTCTGAAGATACTTCTTGTCGGTGATGGATGCGTCCACATAGTATTCTTAGTTCTCTTAGCATGATTAGAGGCCAGGGGTGTTGTAGGCTCTGATTAGCATGATATCCTCGTCGGGGAATTCGAAACGCATAGACTGGTAGTCTTCTAAGGACTGATTGTAACGGTAAATTTTTTGAGAATGAGCTATTGATTAACTTAACTCACAAAGTAAGAGTCACCATCGTGCTTTTATTATTTCCAAAGGAAAGGGAAAAAGTATGAACAAAATCCAAATAAGTTTTAAAACAAAACTAAAAAAGAGAACAAGGATTCGAGGGTTAGTTATGAAAAGGGAAGGTATTAGAACCCTAAATATACATGGTACTCCATGGGAACCTCTTTGAAAATATATATATTTTGGTTTGCAAAAGGGTGTTGTTTGTTAAAAAATTGGAGAGATGGGAAAAGAAGCATATTTTATTATGATTTGGTGTTTGCCAAGACTTTTAAAGTCTCATGCCTACATATCAACAAAGTGAAATGGAGGATCAAAACCTCGTAGTTCATGGCAAAAATAACAAAGATGTTTGTTTTGATTCATTTTTTAATGGAAAAGACAGTTTGTCATTTTAAGGAGAATACTCAACTAGTCACCCACAAGTATGAGAAATTTGCATCATCATGAGAAGGGCACCAACTTGGATAGGATCAACAAGTATGCCACTAGCTTCCACAAATGGAAAAGGATTATCATCAATACTATGGAGATAGGAGAATTATAACTCAACTATGGAAATGACTCATGTCTAATGCCTTGAGCAAAAGTTTAAAAGAAAAAGTATACAAGGGAACAAAATGGTTTAAATGAGTTAGGCACTTTTTAAGTCTTTTGAAATAAGTCTAAAAATGCTTAAGATAGATTAATATTTACTAAGAAAAAGGTTTGAATATTACTTGACAAAATTCAAGGTTATTGATAAAGTGGTTCAAGTTAAAACAAGAAGATTTTGAAAAAGAGAGAGGATTTTGAAAATTAAAGAAGGGGGGAGGAGAAGAAGAGACTATCCTAAAGCAGTAAAGTAAAAACTAAAGAAGAAAGATCTAACCAAGAGACAACAAGCTTTGTGACATAAGTCAAGTAAGAATTCCCTCCTTTGGATTAAGCCTCAAGCAAGCAAAATAAGCAAGTAGTAATCCATGTGTCAGATGAGACAAAAGTAACCAAGCCAAGTCTTCTCAGAGAATTCCTAAGTCAAAGGTATCATATGGATTCCATAGTCTCAAGTCACAAAGTCCCAAAGCAAAGGTCAAGATCCTAATTCTAAGTCCATAACTCCACAAAGATGCACAGGATAGTAACCACAAGTCCATGAGTTAGGAGAAACAAATTTATTTTTATTAGATTTTTTTAGTAATGAGATAAAGAACGGTCCAAATAGACCAAGAACAAAATGATGTAATCACAATGTAATATGGTATGAAATGCTAAACATAAAGCATAAAGTAAATGACATAAAAAATAGAGGTACATAAAGTAAATGACTTGGAAATAAAAGTTAATACAAGTAAAGTGTTAGTAAATAATATTAGTAATCAAAGATGAAAAGATGTTTTAGTCACTTTTTGGAGAACACTCAACTATCCACTCACAAGCATGGAAATATGAACCTTATACATCATTTATGAGAAGGGATCCAACTTGGATAAAATCAATAAGTATGCCACTAGCACTCACAAACGGAAAAGGAGCAAAATTTTCACACAATACCATGAGGAATAGGAGACTTACAATCTCATTTATAAAAATGCCATTGCCTTTGGGACAAATTTAGCTTTATGTTAAGAATTGTAGTTGGATTAATGTAGAAGTCACAACTATTTGAGGCCGGTTAATAATAATGTTTATGTTAATACATGCTAGAGAAACGATATGTAAATCATCCTCCTAAACATTTGCCACACAAGAAAAGAAGATAAAAGGGGATGATCAAGCACAAAGGCTAGGAGGATGGTCCATTACTTCAATACATATTTCATGACACTTAGGATAAACTTATGCATCAATCTAAAGTACCTTAAATAATTCATGATCACTTAGAAGGTAGATTTGAAATGATGAAAGTTCATCAAAGACCAATCCATACATCATGAACAAGATGGACACAAACCCATCCAATTGATCAAAGGGAAAATAAAGCGATGAAGATGAGAGGGGACAAAAGAGGTCACACTCAAATTGAATCACAAATTTGATCAAGTCATCATTAAAATCAATCATCCATTTTGGTGGATTAGAGTTTTCACCCCATCAACACCCAAGATCCATTGAGTTTGATGAGACTTGAAATCCAAATCATCATGATCCAAGGCTAACAGAAATTCACAAGGTCAGACAAATTAAAAATGCATTAAAGGTATTTTTAAAATAGATATGAAATGAAAAATCCATAAAGTCCTTCAAAAAACTAAATAAATGTCCAAGAAAATTATGGAAGGTTGGAAATAAAATGAGAAACATATAATAAAATATTCAGAATTTAAAAATGCATACAATTATTTTTAAACCAATTAAATTAAAGGACAAAGGAGAAAATTCATGAAAAATAGAAAATCAATGAAATAAAATGTGAAAAAATGAAAATCATATAAAGAAAAATAAAAGATAATTTTAGAAATTATTTTGGGATTTTTTGGATAAAAAATGAAATTACTACGAATTTTAAAGAAAAATTAATTTAAACTAATAAAAGAAAAAGAATAAAAATCAGGAAAAACCAAGAGCATTGGATCACGCCTCATTAATTGACATGGCCGATCCAACACTCCAAATGATGAGAAACACGATGGAACACGCTGCAAGCCGAACGTATGATCCATTTTGAATTTAACCAATCAAAACATTTCAAAATGCCAACGAGTTTTGTCCAAACTCATACCACCTGAGAAATACTCCAGTCATCTTCTCCGGTGAGCTCTCACCGGAGTGTCATCGTTTGGTAACTTCAAGACACGAGACCTCCACCATTGTGATCCTCTTCTCGTCCTGAATTCAAATTTATGCTTCAAACTCATAAGGGAATTTTAAAGAAGTTTCAGAAACAAGCAAAACACAAAAAGTAAAATTAAATGATGAACATGATCAATCAACACCATATAAGTTAGGGGAAAGCATCAGAGAGTGAAGAACTACATTGTGGTAACTTATTTGAGTTCATATGATGCTCATAACTACCTTATCCAGATGGTGATCAAAAGTTGATGAAGTTCGATCTGGTTGGAGCATTTCAGAAAGTCTCAGAGCTTGGGAATTGTTGCAAAAGCTCCAAAGGATGCCAATGGAGCTAATAGAATCAAGAAAGTGGATTGGAACAGGCTGAACCTCAAAACACGATAGTTGAATTTTCTGGAAAAACTTTAAGTTGCAGCAGGGGTTTCTTTGCTCTAAATAGCTTCCAAATGAAGGAAAAAGCCTCCTCTATTTATAGGCAATGTAATTGGATCCAAATACGTGTGGAATGGTGTTGAATTCGTGCAAAACGAATTTGATCCAAGTGTGTGAAAAATGTGACTTGAAACTCCTAAAATCTCAGCCAAATGATGTGTTTTAAGTGTCAATTAACTTTTGGAGGTTTGATTAAACATGTTTAGGTCCAAAACACTTGCTAATTTGGCTTGGAATTGAGTTTAGTCATGATCAAAGTTCAGGAAATGGTGATTTCTTTAGTTTAAAGTCACCATGTTCAACTCAATGGGGCATCCTACTTGTAAGACCCCAATTTTGTCCCTAAGATCCCTCATGGCATCATATCATATCATACCATTGCCTCAAGGATCTTTGTGCACCTTTGCTTGCCTCCTAGTGGGTGGGTTATCTTGTGAGTGTGGTTCTTGATCACCAAGCATGTATTACATCTGTATATCATTGCTTTTCATCTGTCTATTAACCCAAAGTACAAAATATTGTCATCTAACCATGTTACTTGCAGATGAAGCCAATTAGGTCAAATCAGTCAAAGTCAGTCATTAAGCAATAGATGGTGGCCATTCTTGAAGAATTTGGGCACCATGATCATTCATCAAGAGTTCATATGAGTTGTGACATCATTTTGAATCAAGATATCAAGTGGTAGGGGCTTGGAATTCATCAGAACATGGTTCAGTCAACCAAAACCCTAGCAAAGTCAACTGAAGTCAACTGTGGTCAACTGTGCATTTAATCAATGATTTGATGGTGGGAATTGGTTTGAGAGGTCTCATTCATGTCCATATAAGCCTCATATAACATGTCAAGCATCCACAGTGAAGAATTTGAAGTCAGACAAGAAATTTCCAAAAATAGAAAGTTGACCCGTAATTGGAATTTGCCAAAAATGGAAAGTTCTTCTCCTCCAAATTACATCATCATAAAAGATTCAAATGAATTTTTGTCCAACATGAAAGTTGAAGATCTTGTTCTCCCATTTCCAAAAAGTCCAAGAACACTCATTTCTCATGTGTGGTTGGCAAGTTATGATCAAATCATTCTCAAAAAATTTTGAACTTCAAAGTGAGATAACTTCCAAACCATTTGGCCAAATTGAGTGAGGTTTTTTGCTACAAGTCATATTTGATGTGCTCTATCCAAATCCTTCATCACAATTCACCAAAAATCATCCAATCAAAATGGCCTTTTTCAAGTAGCTTGAATTTAAAATGAGGGAGGTGAAAAATGAACTTTCAAATTAAGCTTTGCCAATACATTCTACCAATTACAAGTGTTCAGAAATCACATTTGGAGATTGGTTTGGGCCCATTTGGCACTGTAGCACATGCACATGAAACATTTGAGTGAATTTCACTAATTGGCAAAACACTTCATTTTTGAACTAATTTCCAATTACCACTTCATTAACCAACTTAAAGAGCTCGTGCTTACTTGATTTTCTCTCAAGCCAGATCAAAAAACTTCATTTCCTTACTTGAACTTTTTTTTGAAAACCTCCAAAAGAGCTCGTGCCCTGTTGATTGTTTCATCATTTACCATCATTTTGGAGGCCTTTGCAAGCTTTGTTTCACAACTGTAGAGCAAGAAATTACCACTGTTGCATTGAACCATTTCCATGGCAGTTGGATCTTTGAGCTGGAATTGAGGTAACTGGGCTTTCAATACTCATTCATTCATCATTTGGAGCATCAAGAAGTTGCTGTTTCCACTAGTCACAGCCAAACAACCACTGTTCCATCACTGTCCTGCAGATTAGGTAAAATTTCGAATCACACTATTCTTAAAATGTTGACATGCTTTTGATAGGTCTTGCCATGCTGAGTATGATGAACTTTAAATCGTGAAAAATGGTCGAGTATTGTGGAAGTTATGTTGAAATGAAATTTGATGTTTAGATGTTATTCTGCTCGATTCATCCTTGTTAGTTCGAATTAGGGTTAATGATGGTTGTATTGATGATGTACTCCGTTAGATGAACACAATGATATGTTGTTTGTGAATTTTGGTTGCGAAATGCTTTTGCTGGATTTCTCAAATGATGAACAAGATGAACATGTTACTGTAGCGCTTAAACCCTAATTTATAAACCCAGAAAATCGCGTTTGGCTGTGTGGAATTTTTGCCTTGCATGGAGTCACTGTTGCATTGCCATGAGCCAATGAGCGCTTGACACCTCCTTAAGTGAAACGCAGAGTTTCACTTAAGGGACCGGTTTATTACGGTTTTGCCACTGCCGGTTTTATTTATTTCATTAAATCATTTCTTTTTGCATTTTTATTTCATTTTGTGTCCCAATCTTCAAAAAATCATAAGTCACTCATTATTTGTCCAAATTTGATGGGATTTTTTGTGAAATGCTCCTCATGATCTCTAAGTTTTTTATGATGATTTTTCCAGATTTTTTGCACGTGTGGATTTTTAAATGTGCTAGGGTTTGTTCATGTTGTCCATTTTATGTATGTTATGCCAATTTGCTTGTGAAATGATGATACATAATCCAATGCCTCTGAAATTTTTTGGTGTAGAGTTTGTGAATTTATCATTGCTGGTTGATGAGATATGATTTTTTGAATATAGGTGTGACAATTTGTGTCACACCATTCATGTCCAACTTCATGATTTTAATTACCATGCTTATTGAACTCAAAATGGTCTGGATTTTTACATGAACATACTTGTGGATGTTGAGAATACATGTGAATTTTTTTGGAATTATTGATGGCATTTCCTATTTGATTAGAATTTTCTCCCCTGTTTGACCAAATTGTTGACCCCTTGTGATACATGTTTGTATTTGATTTGTGAAATTCTAATGCTTAATTGGATGGACTTTAAATTTGACATGTGAATTGTAGACATCTTAAAGTTTGTCATGGTTTTAGTCCCATTCATTTATCATGTGTTGTCACTGTTTTATGATTTATTGAAGTTGGTGCATGTTTTGATGCTTTGTATGAGTTTGCTTGAACTTGCTTTGACTTTCTGATTTTCATTGACCTACTTCCTTTGATCCAAATGAGCTGAAATTTGGTATGCTTATCATGTTATGTATGCTGTTTGATCATGAATTATTTGAGAATTTTTTGAAATGTTTGTGATTGGATTTGGGTTGAATCATTCTGTTGACTTCTTTGAGGTTCTATATGACATGCTTTGACCTAATTTGTTTGTGAAATGATAATGATGAATGATATGAACATGAAACCACTTGGGTTTGTTCCTTAATTGCTTGAACTTGATTTGGGAAAGATTTCACTTGCTGTTTTGAATTTCTTATCTCTTTTTGACCCTAGGCTTGTCCTAGTGGTCTTGTTGCTCATGTTTGAGTTCATTTTTTCAGGATAATAAGCAAAGGCCTTAAGGAGATTTATGCAAGTTGTTTGAGTTTGTTTGATCATCATGAACTAACTTGTTTGTTGTTGTAGGATGCTTAGCTCACATGCTTTGAGCTTTGTGCATTGCACATTTGACTAATTGTGTTGACTGTTGATCTTTACCTTATATTGGTTTGACTTTGAGATGTATACTGATTCTGTTTGACTGGTTTCAGGTACCATTAGTTGCTCAGTTCTTTTAAGAACTTGCTTTGCTTTGCTTGATAGCATTTGCATTGAGGTAGAATCCTTTTTCTTCATGTAGTCTGGAAGACCTGGCCTGTTACTTGGCCAGGCAACTGTCTGAAGTCCTCCTTAAGAGGCGATGTTTGTGCTTGTTTACTTTTGTCCCAAGCAGGAAAAGTCCTTTATATAAGGAAATTGGTAGAATCCAAGAGATATGTAACCTATCTCCTACTATTCTGTGTGTCACTCACCTTGCTCACACCACATGTGTTGATGCATAGTGAGTAAAAACCCAAGATCTATCGAGTCTAACTTGTGGAGAGAGTTCCTACTTTTTGAACTCCCACACCTTCTGATATTCAAAGCTCTCCCTGACCAGGGATAAGAGCATGAGGCACACCCCTCATATCCTTTCATCTTCTTCACCTTGGCTCTCAATGTCAAGGTTAAGAGCACCATTAACCCTATTCCAGTTGGCTCCAATGCCTAACCCTTTGAATGAGCCTAATTGTTTGGTTATAGAGTGTGTTGAATGCCTTTGATTGATTGATTACTTAGTTCATTTGTACATGTCAGCTTGCATGCTTTGTGCATTTATCATCATTACTTGCTCATTAGTGCATGATCATTTCATTTGACATATCCTTGTTGTTTGCCCATTGAGGACAATTGTAAGACCATTCATTGGCCATTGTTCCTATGATATGGAAATGAGTATAAGACCATCTCATTGGCCACTCATCTTCTCTTTGCTTGATGCATTTGTGTGTTGTATGTGAGGATGCAATTGTAAGTCCCTGCAAGTTGGCATTTGCTTTCCTATGATCATATGTTGGATATTGGTATAAGCCCAGACAGATTGGCATCCGGTATCCAAGTTTCGTGTTAGGAGATTGGGATAAGTCCATCTTTTGGCTTCCGATATCCTTGTTTCTTTGTTTAGGAGATTGGTGTAAATCCATCTATTGGTATCCGGTATCCGCTTTTGTTTGTGAGATTGGAGTAAGACCATTGAGTGGCATCCGGTATCACTTGTTTGCTTATTTTGTTATTGCTTATTGCCTATTCCAAAGGACACACTTGAGTCATCTTCAATATGATTTCAAGAGGTGAACCTTCTAGGAAGTTTTACACTCCATCTTCATCCATTCATCCATTTTGTCCTAAACCTTTTCACACATTACCTTTCAAAACTTGATTTAGATATTGTGCAAACATCTTCATGCTTTCAAATTAAAAACCTGGACCCCAAGTCCTTGACTTTTTCAAACTCCATTTCATAATACTTCTTTTGAATCAATCTTAATCCTACTTTGACCCTACTTTCATGAATACTCATAATCAATTAACTTCACCCATTCAATTGTTTTGTGGCTTTGTCCATTCTTGCTAAGTTTTCACACATTAGCCATAGGTTTCAATTATCATTGTGGTTGATGTAAATCTTACCCTATCCTTAGTGAATCGACTATAAGACTTCCGTACTGAAAACAGGGTTAACCCCTCTAGTACGTCGAAGCTATCCTCGCATGGTGGATGTTGGTCTTGGTTGAGTTTTCTCCCATTGATAATGAAAGACCTTAGGGCGTGTGTTTTAAAATGAACTCACAAACTTTTGGAAATCTTTTAGCCGAACTACGGCGTTTTGATCCTTACCTTTGATGGGAGGTACGTAGGCAACGGGTTCATCCGTTCGAACACAAAAACAATAAAAATTGTATATTCTTTTCTCATCATCCCAATCATGTTTGCACAATAAATATTTCATAACAAATAACAATTTTATACAACAAGTGTGAAAAGGGATCCCTAGGAGTACCTAGGACGTGATGGGTGCCTAACACCTTCCCATTGCGTAATTTACCCCTTACCCAGACTCTCTGATCTTTTCATTAGTTTTCTACGCGTAAAACTTCTTAGGCTTTTGTTCGCTTTTTAGCCAGTCCTTTGGATAAATAAAAGTGCGGTGGCGACTCGAATTCATTGTATGCTTTGCTTATGGTTTAATCAATAAATCATATAGCGACGAATACACCGCTACAGAAAAGTGGCGACTCTGCTGGGGATCAAGGGATCCTTGGTGGTTTTGCCTACTTTTCACCCTTGTTGTGATATATTGTTATTTGTTATATGACATATTTTTGTACAATTTGGGATAACTGTATTGATTGTAATGTTTGAATTGCTTGATATACAATTGCTGTTTGCTTTGGTGATCTGTGAGATGAGTTCTATACCCGAACTCGAGTGCACTCTAGGATAGGAGAATGGCATAGTCTTGTTGACTGGTGTGGAGTATTCCTTAGCCAGTTGACTTGCGAGAACATTCACTTGGTGGAGGTCATGTTGGATTAATAATGTCACACAAGTTATTTGTGGTTAGGCATTATTCTTTCAATCATGTGCCGCAGAAGCCAAGGACTGTAGTTTACCAAACCCATCTTGGCCTATTTTTAGGATGTAGTGCGGAGGTCGTTCAGATGTAAGTTCTGATGCGATTGTTACGCGATACTACACTCATAAGAGTCTCTCTTGAGAATATTTTTGGAATACGAGTATTCGTTCCTCCGATAATATCCGAGAGATGGGACGATGATTATGGGAACCTCTGATAGAACCTGTCTGGCAGGTTTAAACCCTAGTACACTCCCTTTGGGTGGTTCTTAACCGAGACTCCATGCTCGTGACTCTCAGCAAACCCGTGATTCGTGGTTGAGTCGTTCAAACATTGTTAATATCAATGGAACTTGGGTATTGATAAGGTGTAAAACCTAAATCCCCCAAAACGGATGGTTGATATTAAGGATGTTCGAGCCGGTTCATGTACCGTTAATATCAATGGAACTTGGGTGTCGATAAGGTGAAAACCTAAATCCACCAAAATGGATGATTGATATTAGGGATACAATGAGCTTTCCCATGACCTTTGTTTGGTGTGCTTTGCTTGATCCTTGAGTGTGATTGTTGCATTCATGCATTCATGCATTCATCTGCATCCATATCATCAGATAAAAAGAAAATTTTCAAGGAACTCAAAGGAGTTTATTTGCAAAAAATTTCAAACATGAAAAAACCGGGAAATTTTTTTCACCTGATGTATCTGATGAGATATTCACAGATACGATCAAAATGCTTAAATATTTCAAAGTTTGCAAATAAAACCCTCGAGTTCCTTTGAAATAAAAAACAAGCATATGCACAAACACTTCATGCATCATTTGCATAAGCGGGTGTTTTGTTCCGGTCTCCCGTCCTGTGGTCTGACCCTGCGATCTTCATTTATTTTGAAGACGCACTTCGCAGGTACTATACCAGAGCCGATTCTGCCAGATTGATGGATCATCCTGAGCAAGAGAATTGTGAACTCGAGGAGGATTTTGCCCGACTTAGTACTGTGTATGGATTTATTCCTGGTTAACCAATCCCGGGCTGGCATTGGCTACTGTTCTGGGGCACTTAAGGAGCAAGGTTTGTTCACAAGTGGAGGATTCATCCATACCGATCATCCTAAAGAAGAAGATGCTGCTATCTTGGAAGAAGATGCAGAAGATTTGAACAATTTCGTCATTCCTGGTGGTGTCTGCCACAATTGGGTCGCTGTAGATGTTCCTACGGTCATTCATAAGTCAACGTGATTTGTTCACTTTCTTTGAAACCCTTCTCCCATGCCAAAAGGAGAAGTGATGACATTGTTGGCAAAGCATATATACAATGATATTTTCATTCAATTAATGCATTGTTAAATATTTGTTTTTCCATTTGTTTTCACTTTTTGCTTTTTGCATGAAATCAGTGATCACAAAAAAACCTGAAAAACAAGAAAGCCATCTTTTCATCTGCATAAATGATTTGCTTGTTAAAAATTCAAAAGCTTTTCATTATCCAGAATCATTATGCAGGGATTTCTAAACCCATTGAACATAATGATCCGACGCCATCTCCCAATCTTGAATTCCTTGTATTTGAGGCAGAGGAAGATGATGTTGAAAGGGATTCCTGATGAGATTACCCGTCTTCTTGAGCACGAAAGAAGCTCATTCAGCTGTATCATGAGAATCAGCAAAGCAGTCAAACTGGGGCATTGCAAATGCAATCAAAAAAAAAAAAAAAAGAGGGTGAAAAAGATGGAAAAATCAAAAATCAGAAAAAAATTTTCAAATCTTTTCAAAAGAAAAAAGAAAAAGTATACCCTCACGTCCCTAGTTGACTGATGCTGAATGGATTCAGAGTCGTTACGACCAATTGAATTTGATTGAAGAGAAGCGGTTAACTGCCATGTGTCATGGTCAGTTATATCAGCAAAGAATGAAGAAAGCATTCGATAAGAAGGTCAAGCCTCGTGTATTCCGAGAAGGTGACCTCGTGCTCAAGAAAGTTTTGTCTTTCGCGCCCGATTCCAGGGGCAAGTGGACTCCAAACTACGAGGGTCCATATGTTGTTAAGAGAGCCTTTTCAGGCGGAGCTTTGATGCTTACAACAATGGATGGGGAGGATTTCACTCGTCCTGTGAATTCAGATGCAGTCAAGAGATACTTTGCCTAGAGAAAAGTATATGCAAATGAAAAACAGAACAGCTCGCTAAGTTGAAAACCCGAAAGAGCGGCTTAGGCAAAAATGAGCGTCTCGGTGGAGAACCTGCAAGGGTAATCCAGGAAAAAATTAGAGACTTGAAAAAAAAGGTATATTTGCATCCCGCTAGATTGAGTACCTCACTATGGGGCAATCTAGGCAAAAATTAGGGATTTGGCAAGTAATTGCATCCTGACAAGACTTTCTGTTCCACAGCTGTCATTTCGTCAGAGGATTCTCGATTCGTCGTCAACTGAAGCTTCGAATACATCGAGATTCAAATTGGTAGAGAAAGGATCATTATGTTCAATGTAGCCCTCTTCCAATATATATCACTGATTTCAAATTTGTACAGATCTATGGAGTCTTGCCATTTGCAAGCTACCATTCCATCAAATAAATTTGAGCTTTTATCCAATTATTTGCACTCTTATTTGTTTCAATTCAACAAATGTTTTGCATGTTTTAATTGATAAAATATCATTGTTTTTAAACAAATCAAATTTTTCAAAATTTGCTGTTTTAAACAAAGTGAATATTCACAAGGTTGAAAGGATACTCAAGAATATCTCAGTGCTCTCCCAAGGGTGGCATGATCTCCAACAGGTAAGACATTTGGTTCATATTCCTGGTTTGGTTGTATCTTCTTTCTCCAGATCTTGTGATGGGGTTGTTCCTCAGCATAGTTACAAGCAGAGTGTTGTTGAAGACTCAGTTTTCTCCAGCAGCAGTTTTCCCCAGTAGAGTTGCTTATGCAGTTGGATTCTACTTGGGTGATGTTTTTCTCCTTCAGTGGGTTGTTCCCCGGAGTTGTTTGGAGTTGCAAAGCTTTTTGTTTCTCAGTTGATGCTGAGATCCCCTACGGATCTTCGAGATTTTCTCTTGTTCCCCAACAGATCCGTCTTGGTGGCTGTTTTGCCCGTTGTGACTTTCTGTACCCTGGTTGGATTGTTTGTTGATCCATCACTCAGAGATTTGGTGTTTCCTGATATCTCTGATCCTCTGCTTCTCCAGCAGTACCCGCAGATCTATGCTTTATAGCATGTAGATCTCTGCAGGTTGGCTTTCCAGTTGGTTTTTCCCCTGGAAGTATAGTACCGGGCGTTTGACTCCTAGACCTGTTTGTGTTAGATATGTCTGTTTTGTCAGCATTCATCAAACATAAATCACGCATATTCATGCATATTCATAAATATTCAGATATTCATGTTGCATTTCTCGCCATATATCTCTTGTTGATTGTTCTCTTGCTATGGTGGTGCAGATCCCCAATAGATCTCCCCTAGCAAATGTCGGGTGTTAAATCTCTCCATATAGAGTCAACCCCATAAGCAGAAAAGGTCTGTTGTCTTTCCTTCTGCAGTTCCCCACTGAGATATATCCTCGTGGATGACGGTTTCTTCCGTTTCCTCCCAACATATATATTGGGATGGATTTTCCTATTTGAGTTACATCCTCATTAGGACGTGTCTTGATTCAGTCTGTCTTTTCGGATTATTCCCGGATTGGCTATTTGTCATTTGCCTTGTGCTTCCCAGTGGGTTGTTCCCCAGCGGAGTTCTTTTCGGGCCTCTACCCTCATACCGGTAGTTGTAAGTCCTATGTTCCTTGCCCTTTTGACGGAATTGGTGGTTATATACCTTTTATTCCTCGGCAAGATTTTTGGTTGTCTACCTAGTAGTCGGTAGTCGTGAATCCTATTTTCCTGCTCTCCAGCAGTTTGTGGTTTGTTATAAACCTTTTTTTTTAGTTTCCCGTGTGGATTTGTGATTTGTTCTATCCCCACACAGAGTTGTTGGTCTTCTACCCAGTATTCGGTAGATGTAAACCCTAATTTATAATTATCCCCACCAGAGTATGGCTATTACCTCGTATTCGGTAGTTGTAAGTCCTATCTCTTTTTCCCTAACAGAGATAACCTCTATTGGTTCGTCCTGATTGTAAGTGGATCCCTGTTATTGTGGTTTTATCCCTAACAGAGTTGGTGTCTCCCTGTGGTGATTTCTATCCCCAGTTGAGTTTGTGGTCTCCTACCCCGTATTTGGTAGTTGTAAATCCCAAGTGTTGATGTTTCTCCCCAGCGGAGTTTGTGCCTTGTGGTACAGTTGGATAATTGCCGGATGCTTGCAATTTATCCCCAACGGGTCCTTTCACCTTTTGTCAGTGATTGTGTTCCCCGGATCATTGATTTTCATCAATGCATCCCTAGCGAGTCTCCTTTTATTTACCCTCTTGTTGGTAATGTCTGTTGCTCCCTTTGGGTGGTCATCTTTATATACCTAGTTTGGTATCCCGATGCCTTTCTTTTCGGATTTTATCCTATAAACAACCTACAACCCGGTTAAGGATAATCTTCCTTTCGAGGTTATTATTCACGTTCTGACGGTAATGAATAATATATCTCATGCACTCTTCCGTCGAAGCCTTTCGTGTTTCCCTGGTCGGGTAAGATTCGTTATTTCCCTTTGCGGAATCGAATATTCTTTGTTGTTGGATAATTGCCGGATGCTTGCAATTTATCCCTTTGAGTTGTCTTTCGTTTACCCGGATGCTTGGTATCGATTGTCTCTCTTTTTGGTTAGTCACCTATTATATACTTCGGTATCTCTGGTGTCTTTTCCTTTCGAGTATATTATTCACGGTCTGCCGGTAATGAATAATATGTCTCATGCGCTCTTTGGTTGGAGTCCTTTGTTGATTTTCCCCAGCTGAGCAAGATTCGTATTCTTTCTAGAATCGAATATCCATCCTTTAACCAGTTTGTGTTTCGGATGATGAGTGTGTTGGCACATATACCAATCCACGTTTTCGGTAGATCACCTATTATATACCTCGGTATCTCTGGTGTTTCTTACCATGCGAGTTTATTATCTACGTTCTGACGGTAATATATAATATGTCTCATGCGAGTATTCTTATCCACGGTCTGCCGGTAATGGATATTATATCTCATGCACTCGTTGGGTTTGTGTCCCCAGTTGAGTAAGGTTCGTTTTCCCGTTGTGGATTCGAATGTCCATCCTGTAAGTCGATTTGCTTTTTCAAGCCCCCCTTTCGGATGATGAGTGTTTTGGCATATATACCAATTCACGCTTTGGTTAGTCACCTGTTATATACCTCGGTATCTCTGGTGTCTTTTCCTCTCGAGTGTATTATTCACGGTCTGCCGGTAATGAATAATATGTGTCATGCGCTCTTTGGTTGGAGTCCTTTGTTGATCTTCCCCAGTCGAGTAAGATTCGTATTCCTTGTGGAATCGAATGTCCATCCTATAAACAAGTCTGCTGTTCTAGCTTTCTTCAGGGTGATGAGTGTCTTGGAACACAAACCAATTCACGATTTCGGATCTTATCCTATAAACAACCTACAACCCAGTTCAGGATAATCTTCCATGTGAGTATATTATCCATGTTCTGACGGTAATGGATATTATATCTCGTTCGCTCTTGGGTCAATCTTTTGATTATTTTCTCCGCAGAGTAAGTTTCGTATTCCTTGTGGAATCGAATGTCCGTCCTATAAACAAGTCTGCTGTCCTAGCTTTCTTCAGGATGATGAGTGTTTTGGCATATATACCAATTTACGCTTTGGTCAGTCACCCGTTTCATACCTACAACCCGGTATCCCTGGTGTTCCTTCCCTTCTGCTCCCTATTATGACCTCGGTCCCCCTGCGGAGTCAGATTTGCCTGAGTTGGTGTACCTTTTTCAGGTCTTTCTCAGATGTTTGGTTGATTGATATCTCTCACCCTTATACCGGTCTTAGATATTCATTCTTCCCGAGTCTGTTACCCTTATACCGGTAACATCTCATTCTTTGGTGCTTCCTCAGTGGAGTTTCCTGTTGCTTCTTCCCAGGAGTCAGCTTGTGTCTCTCCAATGGATGTTCTTCCTTTGGAATTTTCTTTTCCCCAGTGTGAGTCCTTCACTCCCCAGTGAGGTCTCCAGCCTGATTTCTGTTACCCTAATCAGAGTCGTGTCTTGTTCACGCTGGGTCAGTGTTGTTTTTCCCCAACTTGAAGCCGTGTCCCGCTCACGCATTCTTTTTCTTTTACTATCCCCAACAAGAGTCTTGTTAGAGTCTCTGTTCCTGGTGAGTGTATTACTCCGATGGATCATCTTTTCTTCTGTGTGAATCATATTCCCCACAGAGTTTGTGTCTTTCGCATACATACATTTGCATCATGAGGTCTCTTAGGGACCAAAATTTGTCTCATTACTGTTATTTAAGCCCATTCTACCGCGTCGAGTTGAAGATTTCTAAACTTCACTTCTCCGGCTAGAATGACCTTAAATAGGGGCATCTGTAAGATCCCAATTTTGTCCCTAAGATCCCTCATGGCATCATATCATATCATACCATTGCCTCAAGGATCTTTGTGCACCTTTGCTTGCCTCCTAGTGGGTGGGTTATCTTGTGAGTGTGGTTCTTGATCACCAAGCATGTATTACATTTGTATATCATTGCTTTTCATCTGTCTATTAACCCAAAGTACAAAATATTATCATCTAACCATGTTACTTGCAGATGAAGCCAATTAGGTCAAATCAGTCAAAGTCAGTCATTAAGCAATAGATGGTGGCCATTCTTGAAGAATTTGGGCACCATGATCATTCATCAAGAGTTCATATGAGTTGTGACATCATTTTGAATCAAGATATCAAGTGGTAGGGGCTTGGAATTCATCAGAACATGGTTCAGTCAACCAAAACCCTAGCAAAGTCAACTGAAGTCAACTGTGGTCAACTGTGCATTTAATCAGTGATTTGATGGTGGGAATTGGTTTGAGAGGTCTCATTCATGTCCATATAAGCCTCATATAACATGTCAAGCATCCACAATGAAGAATTTGAAGTCAGACAAGAAATTTCCAAAAATAGAAAGTTGACCTGTAATTGGAATTTGCCAAAAATGGAAAGTTCTTCTCCTCCAAATTACATCATCATACAAGCTTCAAATGAATTTTTGTCCAACATGAAAGTTGAAGATCTGGTTCTCCCATTTCCAAAAAGTCCAAGAACACTCATTTCTCATGTGTGGTTGGCAAGTTATGATCAAATCATTCTCAAAAAATTTTGAACTTCAAAGTGAGATAACTTCCAAACCATTTGGCCAAATTGAGTGAGGTTTTTTGCTACAAGTCATATTTGATGTGCTCTATCCAAATACTTCATCACAATTTACCAAAAATCATCCAATCAAAATGGCCTTTTTCAAGTAGCTTGAATTTAAAATGAGGGAGGTGAAAAATGAACTTTCAAATTAAGCTTTGCCAATACATTCTACCAATTACAATTGTTCAGAAATCACATTTGGAGATTGGTTTGGCCCATTTCGCACTGTAGCACATGCACATGAAACATTTGAGTGAATTTCACTAATTGGCAAAACACTTCATTTTTGAACTAATTTCCAATTACCACTTCATTAACCAACTTAAGCTTCATTAAACAGAGTATATATTGCTCATTTTCTGATAGAAAACCCTAGCCACAACATACAAACCAGATCAAAAAACTTCATTTTCTCTCAAGCTCTCATTTCCTTACTTGAACTTTTTTCTGAAAACCTCCAAAAGAGCTCGTGCCCTGTTGATTGTTTCATCATTTACCATCATTTTGGAGGCCTTTGCAAGCTTTGTTTCACAACTGTAGAGCAAGAAATTACCACTGTTGCATTGAACCATTTCCATGGCAGTTGGATCTTTGAGCTGGAATTGAGGTAACTGGGCTTTCAATACTCATTCATTCATCATCTGGAGCATCAAGAAGTTGTTGTTTCCACTAGTCACGGCCAAACAACCACTGTTCCATCACTGTCCTGCAGATTAGGTAAAATTTCGAATCACACTATTCTTAAAATGTTGACATGCTTTGGATAGGTCTTGCCATGCTGAGTATGATGAACTTTAAATCGTGAAAAATGGTCGAGTATTGTGGAAGTTATGTTGAAATGAAATTTGATGTTTAGATGTTATTCTGCTCGATTCATCCTTGTTAGTTCGAATTAGGGTTAATGATGGTTGTATTGATGATGTACTCCGTTAGATGAACACAATGATATGTTGTTTGTGAATTTTGGTTGCGAAATGCTTTTGCTGGATTTCTCAAATGATGAACAAGATGAACATGTTACTGTAGCGCTTAAACCCTAATTTATAAATCCAGAAAATCGCGTTTGGCTGTGTGGAATTTTTGCCTTGCATGGAGTCACTGTTGCATTGCCATGAGCCAATGAGCGCTTGACACCTCCTTAAGTGAAACGCAGAGTTTCACTTAAGGGACCGGTTTATTACGGTTTTGCCACTGCCGGTTTTATTTATTTCATTAAATCATTTCTTTTTGCATTTTTATTTCATTTTGTGTCCCAATCTTCAAAAAATCATAAGTCACTCATTATTTGTCCAAATTTGATGGGATTTTTTGTGAAATGCTCCTCATGATCTCTAAGTTTTTTATGATGATTTTTCCAGATTTTTTGCACGTGTGGATTTTTAAATGTGCTAGGGTTTGTTCATGTTGTCCATTTTATGTATGCTATGCCAATTTGCTTGTGAAATGATGATACATAATCCAATGCCTCTGAAATTTTTTGGTGTAGAGTTTGTGAATTTATCATTGCTGGTTGATGAGATATGATTTTTTGAATAGAGGTGTGATAATTTGTGTCACACCATTCATGTCCAAATTCATGATTTTAATTACCATGCTTATTGAACTCAAAATGGTCTGGATTTTTACATGAACATACTTGTGGATGTTGAGAATACATGTGAATTTTTCTGGAATTATTGATGGCATTTCCTATTTGATTAGAATTTTCTCCCCTGTTTGACCAAATTGTTGACCCCTTGTGATACATGTTTGTATTTGATTTGTGAAATTCTAATGCTTAATTGGATGGACTTTAAATTTGACATGTGAATTGTAGACATCTTAAAGGTTGTCATGGTTTTAGTCCCATTCATTTATCATGTGTTGTCACTGTTTTATGATTTATTGAAGTTGGTGCATGTTTTGATGCTTTGTATGAGTTTGCTTGAACTTGCTTTGACTTTCTGATTTTCATTGACCTACTTTCTTTGATCCAAATGAGCTGAAATTTGGTATGCTTATCATGTTATGGATGATGTTTGATCATGAATTATTTGAGAATTTTTTGAAATGTTTGTGATTGGATTTGAGTTGAATCATTCTGTTGACTTCTTTGAGGTTCTATATGACATGCTTTGACCTAATTTGTTTGTGAAATGATAATGATGAATGATATGAACATGAAACCACTTGGGTTTGTTCCTTAATTGCTTGAACTTGATTTGGGATAGATTTCACTTGCTGTTTTGAATTTCTTATCTCTTTTTGACCCTAGGCTTGTCCTAGTGGTCTTGTTGCTCATGTTTGAGTTCATTTTTTCAGGATAATAAGCAAAGGCCTTAAGGAGATTTATGCAAGTTGTTTGAGTTTGTTTGATCATTATGAACTAACTTGTTTGTTTTTGTAGGATGCTTAGCTCACATGCTTTGAGCTTTGTGCATTGCACATTTGACTAATTGTGTTGACTGTTGATCTTTACCTTATATTGGTTTGACTTTGAGTTGTATACTGATTCTGTTTGACTGGTTTCAGGTACCATTAGTTGCTCAGTTCTTTTAAGAACTTGCTTTGCTTTGCTTGATAGCATTTGCATTGAGGTAGAATCTCTTTTCTTCATGTAGTCTGGAAGACCTGGCCTGTTACTTGGCCAGGCAACTGTCTGAAGTCCTCCTTAAGAGGCGATGTTTGTGCTTGTTTACTTTTGTCCCAAGCAGGAAAAGTCCTTTAAATAAGGAAATTGGTAGAATCCAAGAGATATGTAACCTATCTCCTACTATTTTGTGTGTCACTCACCTTGCTCACACCACATGTGTTGATGCATAGTGAGTAAAAACCCAAGATCTATCGAGTCTAACTTGTGGAGAGAGTTCCTACTTTCTGAACTCCCACACCTTCTGATATTCAAAGCTCTCCCTGACCAGGGATAAAAGCATGAGGCACACCCCTCATATCCTTTCATCTTCTTCACCTTGGCTCTCAATGTCAAGGTTAAGAGCACCATTAACCCTATTCCAGTTGGCTCCAATGCCTAACCCTTTGAATGAGCCTAATTGTTTGGTTATAGAGTGTGCTGAATGCCTTTGGTTGATTGATTACTTAGTTCATTTGTACATGTCAGCTTGCATGCTTTGTGCATTTATCATCATTACTTGCTCATTAGTGCATGATCATTTCATTTGACATATCCTTGTTGTTTGCCCATTGAGGACAATTGTAAGACCATTCATTGGCCATTGTTCCTATGATATGGAAATGAGTATAAGACCATCTCATTGGCCACTCATCTTCTCTTTGCTTGATGCATTTGTGTGTTGTATGTGAGGATGCAATTGTAAGTCCCTGCAAGTTGGCATTTGCTTTCCTATGATCATATGTTGGATATTGGTATAAGCCCAGACAGATTGGCATCCGGTATCCAAGTTTCGTGTTAGGAGATTGGGATAAGTCCATCTATTGGCTTCCGATATCCTTGTTTCTTTGTTTAGGAGATTGGTGTAAATCCATCTATTGGTATCCGGTATCCGCTTTTGTTTGTGAGATTGGAGTAAGACCATTGAGTGGCATCCGGTATCACTTGTTTGCTTATTTTGTTATTGCTTATTGCCTATTCCAAAGGACACACTTGAGTCATCTTCAATATGATTTCAAGAGGTGAACCTTCTAGGAAGTTTTACACTCCATCTTCATCCATTCATCCATTTTGTCCTAAACCTTTTCACACATTACCTTTCAAAACTTGATTTAGATATTGTGCAAACATCTTCATGCTTTCAAATTAAAAACCTGGACCCCAAGTCCTTGACTTTTTCAAACTCAATTTCATAATACTTCTTTTGAATCAATCTTAATCCTACTTTGACCCTACTTTCATGAATACTCATAATCAATTAACTTCACCCATTCAATTGTTTTGTGGCTTTGTCCATTCTTGCTAAGTTTTCACACATTAGCCATAGGTTTCAATTATCATTGTGGTTGATGTAAATCTTACCCTATCCTTAGTGAGTCGACTATAAGACTTCCGTACTGAAAACAAGGTTAACCCCTCTAGTACGTCGAAGCTATCCTCGCATGGTGGATGTTGGTCTTGGTTGAGTTTTCTCCCATTGATAATGAAAGACCTTAGGGCGTGTGTTTTAAAATGAACTCACAAACTTTTGGAAATCTTTTAGCCGAACTACGGCGTTTTGATCCTTACCTTTGATGGGAGGTACGTAGGCAACGGGTTCATCCGTTCGAACACAAAAACAATAAAAATTGTATATTCTTTTCTCATCATCCCAATCATGTTTGCACAATAAATATTTTTCATAACAAATAACAATTTTATACAACAAGTGTGAAAAGGGCTCCCTAGGAGTACCTAGGACGTGATGGGTGCCTAACACCTTCCCATTGCGTAATTTACCCCTTACCCAGACTCTCTGATCTTTTCATTAGTTTTCTACGCGTAAAACTTCTTAGGCTTTTGTTCGCTTTTTAGCCAGTCCTTTGGATAAATAAAAGTGCGGTGGCGACTCGAATTCATTGTATGCTTTGCTTATGGTTTAATCAATAAATCATATAGCGACGAATACACCGCTACAGAAAAGTGGCGACTCTGCTGGGGATCAAGGGATCCTTGGTGGTATTGCCTACTTTTCACCCTTGTTGTGATATATTGTTATTTGTTATATGACATATTTTTGTACAATTTGGGATAACTGTATTGATTGTAATGTTTGAATTGCTTGATATACAATTGCTGTTTGCTTTGGTGATCTGTGAGATGAGTTCTATACCCGAACTCGAGTGCACTCTAGGATAGGAGAATGGCATAGTCTTGTTGACTGGTGTGGAGTATTCCTTAGCCAGTTGACTTACGAGTCCATTCACTTGGTGGAGGTCATGTTGGATTAATAATGTCACACAAGTTATTTGTGGTTAGGCATTATTCTTTCAATCATGTGCCGCAAAAGCCAAGGACTGTAGTTTACCAAACCCATCTTGGCCTATTTTTAGGATGTAGTGCGGAGGTCGTTCAGATGTAAGTTCTGATGCGATTGTTACGCGATACTACACTCATAAGAGTCTCTCTTGAGAATATTTTTGGAATACGAGTATTCGTTCCTCCGATAATATCCGAGAGATGGGACGATGATTATGGGAACCTCTGATAGAACATGTCTGGCAGGTTTAAACCCTAGTACACTCCCTTTGGGTGGTTCTTAACCGAGACTCCATGCTCGTGACTCTCAGCAAACCCGTGATTCGTGGTTGAGTCGTTCAAACATTGTTAATATCAATGGAACTTGGGTATTGATAAGGTGTAAAACCTAAATCCCCCAAAACGGATGGTTGATATTAAGGATGTTCGAGCCGGTTCATGTACCGTTAATATCAATGGAACTTGGGTGTCGATAAGGTGAAAACCTAAATCCACCAAAATGGATGATTGATATTAGGGATACAATGAGCTTTCCCATGACCTTTGTTTGGTGTGCTTTGCTTGATCCTTGAGTGCGATTGTTGCATTCATGCATTCATGCATTCATCTGCATCCATATCATCAGATAAAAAGAAAATTTTCAAGGAACTCAAAGGAGTTTATTTGCAAAAATTTTCAAACATGAAGAAACCGGGAAATTTTTTTCACCTGATGTATCTGATGAGATATTCTCAGATACGATCAAAATGCTTAAATATTTCAAAGTTTGCAAATAAAACCCTCGAGTTCCTTTGAAATAAAAAACAAGCATATGCACAAACACTTCATGCATCATTTGCATAAGCGGGTGTTTTGTTCCGGTCTCCCGTCCTGTGGTCTGACCCTGCGATCTTCATTTATTTTGAAGACGCACTTCGTAGGTACTATACCAGAGCCGATTCTGCCAGATTGATGGATCATCCTGAGCAAGAGAATTGTGAACTCGAGGAGGATTTTGCCAGACTTAGTACTGTTGATGGATTTATTCCTGGTTAACCAAACCCGGGCTGGCATTGGCTACTGTTCTGGGGCACTTAAGGAGCAAGGTTTGTTCACAAGTGGAGGATTCATCCATACCGATCAACCTAAAGAAGAAGATGCTGCTATCTTGGAAGAAGATGCAGAAGATTTGAACAATTTCGTCATTCCTGGTGGTGTCTGCCACAATTGGGTCGCTGTAGATGTTCCTACGGTCATTCATAAGTCAACGTGATTTGTTCACTTTGTTTGAAACCCTTCTCCCATGCCAAAAGGAGAAGTGATGACATTGTTGGCAAAGCATATATACAATGATGTTTTCATTCAATTAATGCATTGTTAAACATTTGTTTTTCCATTTGTTTTCACTTTTTTCTTTTTGCATGAAATCAGTGATCACAAAAAAACCTGAAAAACAAGAAAGCCATCTTTTCATCTGCATAAATGATTTGCTTGTTAAAAATTCAAAAGCTTTTCATTATCCAGAATCATTATGCAGGGATTTCTAAACCCATTGAACATAATGATCCGACGCCATCTCCCAATCTTGAATTCCTTGTATTTGAGGCAGAGGAAGATGATGTTGAAAGGGATTCCTGATGAGGTTACCCGTCTTCTTGAGCACGAAAGAAGCTCATTCAGCTGTATCATGAGAATCAGCAAAGCAGTCAAACTGGGGCATTGCAAATGCAATCAAAAAAAAAAAAAAAAAGAGGGTGAAAAAGATGGAAAAATCAAAAATCAGAAAAAAAAATTTCAAATCTTTTCAAAAGAAAAAAAGAAAAAGTATACCCTCAAGTCCCTAGTTGACTGATGCTGAATGGATTCAGAGTCGTTACGACCAATTGAATTTGATTGAAGAGAAGCGGTTAACTGCCATGTGTCATGGTCAGTTATATCAGCAAAGAATGAAGAAAGCATTCGATAAGAAGGTCAAGCCTCGTGTGTTCCGAGAAGGTGACCTTGTGCTCAAGAAAGTTTTGTCTTTCGCGCCCGATTCCAGGGGCAAGTGGACTCCAAACTACGAGGGTCCATATGTTGTTAAGAGAGCCTTTTCAGGCGGAGCTTTGATGCTTACAACAATGGATGGGGAGGATTTCACTCGTCCTGTGAATTCAGATGCAGTCAAGAGATACTTTGCCTAGAGAAAAGTATATGCAAATGAAAAACAGAACATCTCGCTAAGTTGAAAACCCGAAAGGGCGGCTTAGGCAAAAATGAGCGTCTCGGTGGAGAACCTGCAAGGGTAATCCAGGCAAAAATTAGAGACTTGAAAAAAAAGGTATATTTGCATCCCGCTAGATTGAGTACCTCACTATGGGGCAATCTAGGCAAAAATTAGGGATTTGGCAAGTAACTGCATCCTGACAAGACTTTCTGTTCCACAGCTGTCATTTCGTCAGAGGATTCTCGATTCGTCGTCAACTGAAGCTTCAAATACATCGAGATTCAAATTGGTAGAGAAAGGATCATTATGTTCAATGTAGCCCTCTTCCAATATATATCACTGATTTCAAATTTGTACAGATCTATGGAGTCTTGCCATTTGCAGGCTACCATTCCATCAAATAAATTTGAGCTTTTATCCAATTATTTGCACTCTTATTTGTTTCAATTCAACAAATGTTTTGCATGTTTTAATTGATAAAATATCATTGTTTTTAAACAAATCAAATTTTTCAAAATTTGCTGTTTTAAACAAAGTGAATATTCACAAGGATGAAAGGATACTCAAGAATATCTCAGTGCTCTCCCAAGGGTGGCATGATCTCCAACAGGTAAGACATTTGGTTCATATTCCAGGTTTGGTTGTATCTTCTTTCTCCAGATCTTGTGATGGGGTTGTTCCTCAGCATAGTTACAAGCAGAGTGTTGTTGAAGACTCAGTTTTCTCCAGCAGCAGTTTTCCCCAGTAGAGTTGCTTATGCAGTTGGATTCTACTTGGGTGATGTTTTTCTCCTTCAGTGGGTTGTTCCCCGGAGTTGTTTGGAGTTGCAAAGCTTTTTGTTTCTCAGTTGATGTTGAGATCCCCTACGGATCTTCGAGATTTTCTCTTGTTCCCCAACAGATCCGTCTTGGTGGCTGTTTTTCCCGTTGTGACTTTCTGTACCCTGGTTGGATTGTTTGTTGATCCATCACTCAGAGATTTGGTGTTTCCTGATATCTCTGATCCTCTGCTTCTCCAGCAGTACCCGCAGATCTATGCTTTATAGCATGTAGATCTCTGCAGGTTGGCTTTCCAGTTGGTTTTTCCCCTGGAAGTATAGTACCGGGCGTTTGACTCCTAGACCTGTTTGTGTTAGATATGTCTGTTTTATCAGCATTCATCAAACATAAATCACGCATATTCATGCATATTCATAAATATTCAGATATTCATGTTGCATTTTTCGCCATATATCTCTTGTTGATTGTTCTCTTGCTATGGTGGTGCAGATCCCCAATAGATCTCCCCTAGCAAATGTCGGGTGTTAAATCTCTCCATATAGAGTCAACCCCATAAGCAGAAAAGGTCTGTTGTCTTTCCTTCTGCAGTTCCCCACTGAGATATATCCTCGTGGATGACGGTTTCTTCCGTTTCCTCCCAACATATATATTGGGATGGATTTTCCTATTTGAGTTACATCCTCATTAGGACGTGTCTTGATTCAGTCTGTCTTTTCAGATTATTCCCGGATTGGCTATTTGTCATTTGCCTTGTGCTTCCCAGTGGGTTGTTCCCCAGCGGAGTTCTTTTCGGGCCTCTACCCTCATACCGGTAGTTGTAAGTCCTATGTTCCTTTCCCTTTTGACGGAATTGGTGGTTATATACCTTTTATTCCTCGGCAAGATTTTTGGTTGTCTACCTAGTAGTCGGTAGTCGTGAATCCTATTTTCCTGCTCTCCAGCAGTTTGTGGTTTGTTATAAACCTTTTTTTTTAGTTTCCCGTGTGGATTTGTGATTTGTTCTATCCCCACACAGAGTTGTTGGTCTTCTACCCAGTATTCGGTAGATGTAAACCCTAATTTATAATTATCCCCACCAGAGTATGGCTATTACCTCGTATTCGGTAGTTGTAAGTCCTATCTCTTTTTCCCTAACAGAGATAACCTCTATTGGTTCGTCCTGATTGTAAGTGGATCCCTGTTGTTGTGGTTTTATCCCTAACAGAGTTGGTGTCTCCCTGTGGTGATTTCTATCCCCAGTTGAGTTTGTGGTCTCCTACCCCGTATTCGGTAGTTGTAAATCCCAAGTGTTGATGTTTCTCCCCAGCGGAGTTTGTGCCTTGTGGTACAGTTGGATAATTGCCGGATGCTTGCAATTTATCCCCAGCGGGTCCTTTCACCTTTTGTCAGTGATTGTGTTCCCCGGATCATTGATTTTCATCAATGCATCCCTAGCGAGTCTCCTTTCATTTACCCTCTTGTTGGTAATGTCTGTTGCTCCCTTTGGCTGGTCATCTTTATATACCTAGTTTGGTATCCCGATGCCTTTCTTTTCGGATTTTATCCTATAAACAACCTACAACCCGGTTAAGGATAATCTTCCTTTCGAGGTTATTATTCACGTTCTGACGGTAATGAATAATATATCTCATGCACTCTTCCGTCGAAGCCTTTCGTGTTTCCCTGGTCGGGTAAGATTCGTTATTTCCCTTTGCGGAATCGAATATTCTTTGTTGTTGGATAATTGCCGGATGCTTGCAATTTATCCCTTTGAGTTGTCTTTCGTTTACCCGGATGCTTGGTATCGATTGTCTCTTTTTTGGTTAGTCACCTATTATATACTTCGGTATCTCTGGTGTCTTTTCCTTTCGAGTATATTATTCACGGTCTGCCGGTAATGAATAATATGTCTCATGCGCTCTTTGGTTGGAGTCCTTTGTTGATTTTCCCCAGCTGAGCAAGATTCGTATTCTTTCTAGAATCAAATATCCATCCTTTAACCAGTTTGTGTTTCGGATGATGAGTGTGTTGGCACATATACCAATCCACGTTTTCGGTAGATCACCTATTATATACCTCGGTATCTCTGGTGTTTCTTACCATGCGAGTTTATTATCTACGTTCTGACGGTAATAGATAATATGTCTCATGCGAGTATTCTTATCCACGGTCTGCCGGTAATGGATATTATATCTCATGCACTCGTTGGGTTTGTGTCCCCAGTTGAGTAAGGTTCGTTTCCCCGTTGTGGATTCGAATGTCCATCCTGTAAGTCGATTTGCTTTTTCAAGCCCCCCTTTCGGATGATGAGTGTTTTGGCATATATACCAATTCACGCTTTGGTTAGTCACCTGTTATATACCTCGGTATCTCTGGTGTCTTTTCCTCTCGAGTGTATTATTCACGGTCTGCCGGTAATGAAAAATATGTGTCATGCGCTCTTTGGTTGGAGTCCTTTGTTGATCTTCCCCAGTCGAGTAAGATTCGTATTCCTTGTGGAATCGAATGTCCATCCTATAAACAAGTCTGCTGTTCTAGCTTTCTTCAGGGTGATGAGTGTCTTGGAACACAAACCAATTCACGATTTCGGATCTTATCCTATAAACAACCTACAACCCAGTTCAGGATAATCTTCCATGTGAGTATATTATCCATGTTCTGACGGTAATGGATATTATATCTCGTTCGCTCTTGGGTCAATCTTTTGATTGTTTTCTCCGCAGAGTAAGTTTCGTATTCCTTGTGGAATCGAATGTCCGTCCTATAAACAAGTCTGCTGTCCTAGCTTTCTTCAGGATGATGAGTGTTTTGGCATATATACCAATTCACGCTTTGGTCAGTCACCCGTTTCATACCTACAACCCGGTATCCCTGGTGTTCCTTCCCTTCTGCTCCCTATTATGACCTCGGTCCCCCTGCGGAGTCAGATTTGCCTGAGTTGATGTACCTTTTTCAGGTCTTTCTCAGATGTTTGGTTGATTGATATCTCTCACCCTTATACCGGTCTTAGATATTCATTCTTCCCGAGTCTGTTACCCTTATACCGGTAACATCTCATTCTTTGGTGCTTCCTCAGTGGAGTTTCCTGTTGCTTCTTCCCAAGAGTAAGCTTGTGTCTCTCCAATGGATGTTCTTCCTTTGGAATTTTCTTTTCCCTAGTGTGAGTCCTTCACTCCCCAGTGAGGTCTCCAGCCTGATTTCTGTTACCCTAATCAGAGTCGTGTCTTGTTCACGCTGGGTCAGTGTTGTTTTTCCCCAACTTGAAGCCATGTCCCGCTCACGCATTCTTTTTCTTTTACTATCCCCAACAAGAGTCTTGTTAGAGTCTCTGTTCCTGGTGAGTGTATTACTCCGATGGATCGTCTTTTCTTATGTGTGAATCATATTCCCCACAGAGTTTGTGTCTTTCGCATACATACATTTGCATCATGAGGTCTCTTAAGGACCAAAATTTGTCTCATTACTGTTATTTAAGCCCATTCTACCGCGTCGAGTTGAAGATTTCTAAACTTCACTTCTCCGGCTAGAATGACCTTAAATAGGGGCATCTGTAAGACCCCAATTTTGTCCCTAAGATCCCTCATGGCATCATATCATATCATACCATTGCCTCAAGGATCTTTGTGCACCTTTGCTTGCCTCCTAGTGGGTGGGTATCTTGTGAGTGTGGTTCTTGATCACCAAGCATGTATTACATTTGTATATCTCTTTTTGACCCTAGGCTTGTCCTAGTGGTCTTGTTGCTCATGTTTGAGTTCATTTTTTCAGGATAATAAGCAAAGGCCTTAAGGAGATTTATGCAAGTTGTTTGAGTTTGTTTGATCATCATGAACTAACTTGTTTGTTTTTGTAGGATGCTTAGCTCACATGCTTTGAGCTTTGTGCATTGCACATTTGACTAATTGTGTTGACTGTTGATCTTTACCTTATATTTGTTTGACTTTGAGTTGTATACTGATTCTGTTTGACTGGTTTCAGGTACCATTAGTTGCTCAGTTCTTTTAAGAACTTGATTTGCTTTGCTTGATAGCATTTGCATTGAGGTAGAATCCTTTTTCTTCATGTAGTCTGGAAGACCTGGCCTGTTACTTGGCCAGGCAACTGTCTGAAGTCCTCCTTAAGAGGCGATGTTTGTGCTTGTTTACTTTTGTCCCATGCAGGAAAAGTCCTTTAAATAAGGCAATTGGTAGAATCCAAGAGATATGTAACCTATCTCCTACTATTCTGTGTGTCACTCACCTTGCTCACACCACATGTGTTGATGCATAGTGAGTAAAAACCCAAGATCTATCGAGTCTAACTTGTGGAGAGAGTTCCTACTTTCTGAACTCCCACACCTTCTGATATTCAAAGCTCTCCCTGACCAGGGATAAGAGCATGAGGCACACCCCTCATATCCTTTCATCTTCTTCACCTTGGCTCTCAATGTCAAGGTTAAGAGCACCATTAACCCTATTCCAGTTGGCTCCAATGCCTAACCCTTTGAATGAGCCTAATTGTTTGGTTATAGAGTGTGCTGAATGCCTTTGGTTGATTGATTACTTAGTTCATTTGTACATGTCAGCTTGCATGCTTTGTGCATTTATCATCATTACTTGCTCATTAGTGCATGATCATTTCATTTGACATATCCTTGTTGTTTGCCCATTGAGGACAATTGTAAGACCATTCATTGGCCATTGTTCCTATGATATGGAAATGAGTATAAGACCATCTCATTGGCCACTCATCTTCTCTTTGCTTGATGCATTTGTGTGTTGTATGTGAGGATGCAATTGTAAGTCCCTGCAAGTTGGCATTTGCTTTCCTATGATCATATGTTGGATATTGGTATAAGCCCAGACAGATTGGCATCCGGTATCCAAGTTTCGTGTTAGGAGATTGGGATAAGTCCATCTATTGGCTTCCTATATCCTTGTTTCTTTGTTTAGGAGATTGGTGTAAATCCATCTATTGGTATCCGGTATCCGCTTTTGTTTGTGAGATTGGAGTAAGACCATTGAGTGGCATCCGGTATCACTTGTTTGCTTATTTTGTTATTGCTTATTGCCTATTCCAAAGGACACACTTGAGTCATCTTCAATATGATTTCAAGAGGTGAACCTTCTAGGAAGTTTTACACTCCATCTTCATCCATTCATCCATTTTGTCCTAAACCTTTTCACACATTACCTTTCAAAACTTGATTTAGATATTGTGCAAACATCTTCATGCTTTCAAATTAAAAACCTGGACCCCAAGTCCTTGACTTTTTCAAACTCCATTTCATAATACTTCTTTTGAATCAATCTTAATCCTACTTTGACCCTACTTTCATGAATACTCATAATCAATTAACTTCACCCATTCAATTGTTTTGTGGCTTTGTCCATTCTTGCTAAGTTTTCACACATTAGCCATAGGTTTCAATTATCATTGTGGTTGATGTAAATCTTACCCTATCCTTAGTGAGTCGACTATAAGACTTCCGTACTGAAAACAGGGTTAACCCCTCTAGTACGTCGAAGTTATCCTCGCATGGTGGATGTTGGTCTTGCTTGAGTTTTCTCCCATTGATAATGAAAGATCTTTGGGCGTGTGTTTTAAAATGAACTCACAAACTTTTGGAAATCTTTTAGCCGAACTACGGCGTTTTGATCCTTACCTTTGATGGGAGGTACGTAGGCAACGGGTTCATCCGTTCGAACACAAAAACAATAAAAATTGTATATTCTTTTCTCATCATCCCAATCATGTTTGCACAATAAATATTTCATAACAAATAACAATTTTATACAACAAGTGTGAAAAGGGCTCCCTAGGAGTACCTAGGACGTGATGGGTGCCTAACACCTTCCCATTGCGTAATTTACCCCTTACCCAGACTCTCTGATCTTTTCATTAGTTTTCTACGCGTAAAACTTCTTAGGCTTTTGTTCGCTTTTTAGCCAGTCTTTTGGATAAATAAAAGTGTGGTGGCGACTCGAATTCATTGTATGCTTTGCTTATGGTTTAATCAATAAATCATATAGCGACGAATACACCGCTACACTACTCAAGAGGATTTTTGATCTCATTCTTTTTGCAATGTGTTAACATCATGGCCAAGATTACAATGAGCCAAGAATGGTTGTATTTGGATGCTTGAGTAGGAAGTTATGGTGTGTTAAAGTTGGCATAAAATATTGGTTCCATAACTTAGAAAAATTTGAGTGTTCCATGGCTGAAAATGACCTATAATGTCCCAATGAATTGCATGGCCTTCCAAGCATAATTTGACCTTGGTCCTTGAAGAAAACTTGTAGATAGAATCACTAATAACATTTTTCAAGAAGAATCAACTCCATATGTTTAAAATTGAAGAATTTACGATCTTTGAAAGTTGGCAAAAAGTCACATGGAAATATGTCAAATTTCACTAAGTCCACAAATGACCTATAATGTCTCCAAACTTTTGATGATCCTCCAAACATAATTGGCTCTTGTAATGTAAATCAAAGTTGTATAGGATGTTGAGAACAGTCATATTCAAAAATGGGCACTAAAAAATGTTGAGAATTGAAGGAGTTGTGATCCTTGGAAGTTTGACTTCAAAATGTTGTCTTTTAGGTCATACCCCTTGGAACAAGCTTGTGTACTTGGACTTTACTTGTATTTCAAAGCACATGGGTGACCATATGAACTCATGATAAGGTTTCCTTTATGGATCTTGATTACATTGCTCAAAGCTTGAAGTTTCTTGTTGAAGAAGGCATGGAAATAAACACATGAACCTTTGACTTTCTTGAGAACTAGGCCACTAAACTTTGAGATGTTTTTGACTTGAGGAGCCCTACCTTGCACAATAAACTTAAGAGAAACAAGACATATTTTTGGTATTTTGATTAGTGGTTATATAAGCAATGAATCAAATAAACACAAAGGTAAAAACAAAAAGGTGTTTGGTGATCCCTACAAGAAGCAATCACAAAGATGAATATGGGAAATGTCAAGATATGACCTTGCTTGAATGAAAAAGGTGCAAATGAAATGTGGGATCTTAGGGTTAAAAATTAGGGTATGACAGATGCCCCTATTTAAGTTTTTTCAATTAGGAGATATGAAGGTTGAAATCTTTGTCTCGACAAGATTGAAGAGACTTAAATATTAAAGACCTAATTTTTGGCCCTAAGATACCACAAGATGTTTATGATATGATATGAATGCAAACAAGAATCTCTGTGGGGAATATAGCGCCACAAGAGAAAAGAGGAGACTGAAGTTTTGTAGGGGAAAACAGATTCCAAAGGGGTACCCAGCTGGGGACAAACAAAATTTTGCAGGGGGAATAGGAAGAGCTCGAAGACAACCGATGCATGGTTAGAGAATGAACTAAAGACCTAATGGGGAAGACTTAACAAAGTAAGACTTCACAGGGAAAAAGAAATCCTCAATAGGGAAAAACCTTGACTTTAATAGGAGGGGAATATTACCTACTATCAATCGGGTGATAGATTAATAAAGGTAATAAGCCAAACATAATGATTACTAAATACCATCCAAGTGATAGCTTAACAAAGGTAACCAAAGAGAATGATTACCAACTACCAGCCAAGTGATAGCTTAACAAACGTAACTAACTAAAGGGTAAAAGGAACTAATACCTACTATCAGCAGAGTGATAACTTAACAAAGGTAATAAGCCAAATAGAATAATTACCAACTGCCAGCTGTAAGACCCCAATTTTAACCCTAAGATCCCTCATGCAATTCATGAAGGAGAAGTGTGATCCAAAACGCAGCGGAATTTAAAATTTCTCCTTCAATGATCCTTAAGAATGGGCATGATCAGTGATAGAATCGTTACCTCTTGTGGCGATTGTAACCTTTGATGCAGATCTACGGAGCGATCACGAACGTTGGACAATGACAACGCCTCTACTCAGTCCACACGAACAGATTCTTTCAATCTCAGTGTTAGCTGCTACGAATGAAGGCTTTGAGTGAGAGAGAGAGAGAGAGAGAGAGAGAGAGAAACGAAATTGCAAATGCACTAATGCTTCTACACAAGGGTTCTATTTATAGAACCACTTGTGTGGGCTGCAAGCTAAAAATCCCACTCAAGTGTATATGGCCCATATCTTATAATATGTCAAAATCACTTAAGCGCGTGGTACGTTACCATATTTGGTATTCTACTTAAGTACACCGTACCTTACGATGTTCTACAATTCACTTAAGGGCACCGTACATTACGGTATTCCTTAAAGATTCTATCTCTCATCAATCCGTCCTTTGTGTGTGACCTTGTATGTTTTCGCGGCATTGGCAATTATATTAAATCACGTATTTAACATAATAAACAGTGAGCGATATCTAGCAACACATCACTGCTACCCAAGACACGAAAATGTCATGTGATCTGACAAATCCGTATGTGATAAAAACTATGTGTATAATTACCCTTTTGCCCTTATGTCTATATTGAACACAAGGCATAGACCTTGTCATCCTTTTCCAGTTCAATATTGGGCCCATAGACATTTATCCTGTTACGCAGGATGGGCAAATTCCATCTAGGTCACTCATGTCCCTTAGCATGCTTCGTGGAGTACCCATCAACTGTCTTTATGGTCATCAAGTTACGGACAATGTTTGATCAGCAATAAGGCACTCGACTCTACATCTATGGTCGATAGTGGTTTCAGGTCGAAGGGTGGTATACACTATTATCACCATGATAATAACTTATGACACTTTGCATAACATTCTATATAGTATTCTCATAACGGGTTAATCCAGTATAAATATTACTCTTAATATTCATACCTATGTTTAAGACTTGATATCTCCTTATCCATGATCCATGAGATATGATCATCAGTCTATATACATAATAGTCTTAATGCTTTAATGTTATCCCACTTCACAATAAAAATCGACTACGGATACTTTAAGAATAGTGTCCTTATGTTTAATGTGATCTCATGATTAAGTCACACTTGATACATTAAACGGACTATATGAGGCTCTATTTATAGCTGAATCCATTGCTTTTTGCACACTTGAATTCACTTTCCAAATTTGGTCATTGATGATGCATGGGTGCATGGGTGCGCATAGACCCATAAAATCATTGCCATAAGTCCACAAATGAGTGTGAGATAGTCTGAATTCAGCTTGGATTGCAAGGAAAGTGTACATTTTGATTTGAAGTTTGATCCTTGCCAAGTGATGACACCATGTTCATGCCATGCGCAACCTATGCATTCCTTGTCCAAAATAAATGAACTTGAGCTCTTTAGAAAGGTGAGATTAATAGGAATAACTTTCATGTTCAACACTTTCCCATTTGGAGTTTGTAACTTGAAGAAATTTGAGGTGGAAGTTTGGAAATTTTTGACATATCAAATTTTTTCTAAGTGTCAAGCCATATGTCTCAATATTCCACCTTGCTTAACTTTTTATATGAGCTTCAAATAAGAAAGGTGTCTTCACCAAAGTTGTATCTCTCTCAAAGACCTTAAAAATGGTCACAAATTGCATGTAATTTGGATTTGAAATGATAGAGTTATTCATTTTTGAAGTTTGGAAAAATCACTTGATCAATGGTATAGGTCAAAAGTGACCTATAATGGAACCTCATTTCACATGCTCAAAAAAGTTGAATTAGCTCCCACTCCAAACATTAAAGTTGACTTAGACACATTGAATTTGATTGTGAAACTTGTAAATCTTTCATCTCATAAAAATTGAGTAAGTTATGGCCTTGGGAAATTGACTTTCAAATTAGGGTTTAGACAAAAGGACCTATAATGTTTCAACATAGAAAATGATTTTCCAAGAAAAACTAGCTCTAGGTCTCAACACGAAAGTTGTTTGGAATGTAGTTTAGAGTAATTTTTATTTTGAAATAATTTTCATATAGTGAAAATTGTAGGAGATATGGTCTAGGGAGACTCAGTTTCGATCAGATGAATTCATCTGGCCAACCACCATCAACCAACTTGCTAACTTCCAATTCTCTTGACTTTTTAGGCTCATGGTGGATCATATATGCATAAGATGATGAATTTTGAATTGTCACTTGAGAAATTTGATCAATTGGTGAGATATCTTATTGGAGAAGTTACTCAAGATACCCAATCAAACTAGGGTTTCCAGGGCAAATCACCCTCAAACTCTTGAAGAAAACTTGATCAATATAACATGTAGAGAACATTGGGACTCATATATGATGCTTATAACCATTATTGGATCAATTCTTGGTTGTGCTCTTTGTTCATGAGGGTCTTAAACCCTGGATGTGAACTTGATGAATCAATGGGATCGTGCCCTTCCTACAAAAGAGTTAGGCAAATGCAAAGACATATTTTTGGTATTTTGGTTAGTGAAATGATAAAATACAAGTATGATATAATCACAAAGTGCTTGGTGATCTCTCCCAAAACAAACCCAATGAAAGAGGGGTAAGGAGGGTGCCAAGGTATGATCCTAATGCTAATGCTTATGATGGAATTGCATGAGGGATCTTAGGGTCAAAATTGGGGTCTTACAGCTACCCCTATTTAAGGACATTCTAACTGAGGAGGCGAAGGTTAAAATCTTCATGTCGACTCAATAGAATGGGTTTAAATAACAACACAGAAACAAATTTTGGTCCCTAAGAGACCTCATGATGCAAATGATATGAATGCAAAAGTCAATGCTCTGTGGGGAAATATTGCCACAAAGGAAAAGAAATCAGAGAGACCGAAAATCCGCGGGAGTATAATGTTTTCCATAAGGAAAACTCACTGGGGAGACAAAGACTCCAGGGGATAAAGGAATTATGCGTAGGCCAGGCTACGACTTTAAACTACTGGGGGACTCGAGGAATTCCATTCAAAAATGGAAACGACTCAGCCGGGGAAACAACAACATTTGCAAGGGATACGAGTAAGTCAGGATAAAACTGAAATACTTGAATCATGTAGGGAAAAGCGATTTCACTAAGGAAAAACGCACACTCAACTCAATTGGGGAAGCAATAAACTTCAGCACAAGAGGAGCAGAAATCTATTATCTACTACCTGTTACTGGGTAAGGAGATAATAAGGATCTGATAGAGAGAACATCTGTCATCGGTTAGGATGAACATATCAAGGATGACTCGCTGAGGATTCCAAGAAAGGAAATTCATTACCGGTTACTGGGTAAGAATAGTCTTGCTGGGAAAAATGTAGAAAATATAGGATTTACAACTACCAGTTACTGGGCTGAAGACCAAGGGCGGGAGTATCCGTCATCGATTATGATGAACATATCAAGGATAAACTCAACATGGAAGAAAATTTGTCACCGGTTAAGATGAACATATCAAGGATAGACTTGCCTGGAAATGCCAAGGAGGATACCCGTCATCGGTTAGGATGAACATATCAAGGATATACCACATGAACAAAAAGGGTAGGAATTACATCTATCGAAAGCTGGAAAATCCATCACCGGTTAGGATGCACATATCAAGGATAGACTCTGCGAGGGAACAAAGTAGGATTTACAACTATCGGTTACTGGGTAGAAAACCACAAGGAGAAGAAAACCCGTCATCGGTTAAGATGAACATATCAAGGATTAACTCTCTGAGGAACAAAACAGGGATTACAACTACCTTTTTACTGGGTAGAATACCAAAAGAATGAGAATATCCGTCATTGGTTAAAATGAACATATCAAGGATATACTCAGGTAGGGGAAAGAAAGATATTCGTCACCGGTTAGGATGAGCATATTAAGGATATACTTCCCGGGGAATAGATCCACTGGGGACTCTACTGAGGAGAAAAAAGGTACTTTTGTCGGGTATTGGGCAAGAAGTAACAAACTGCAAACTAAGAAGAATATTACCAGTTACTGGGTAATAGGCTCTTAGGGGACCAAAGTATCTATCTAGGTAAGAGCTAGAAAGAATCCACTAGAGAGGAAACTAAAATAACAACCATCCACGAGGAAACAAACTCAGTGGGGAAATGGAGAAAGGTTAAAGTCTTTCTGCTTAAGGGGCTGACACTCTATAATTGAAGGAGGACAGACACCAGATTTGATATGGGGATAAAATACCGCCATAACAGAGAATAAGAATCTCAAACCAATCAAATATGAAGATGCATGATATGAAAGTTATGAAATTATATGAATGTATATGTATATGTATATATGATGCTGACAAAATGATCACAAAGGATACAAAGGTGTCTCAAAGAATTTGAACCACCAGGATAATCCTCGGTCAATCCACAAAATATGGAGACAACTGCTGGAGAACAAAGAGATTGACATCCCAAAGGCTCAACCCTAGATGGGGAAGGAGGAGATCTTCTGAGGACAGAACATCCAATCTATGGGAAATTTTAGGTCAACACCATAAAAATAGGAGACAACCCTACAAAGAAAAAATCACAAAAAGCTGCTCAGAAAACCAGGAGGGAACTCTGACTGGGGGCAAGTTGAATGGAGATTGGTGGGGAAACCAAAGCAATCCACTGAGGGAAGATCAACCATCTCTGAAGATCAACCCTGCTGAGGGAATATGAACTTCATTGGGGAAGGCAGAAACTCTGTCGGGGAAAACAACACGCTGCAGGGTATCTGAATCAACCAAATCGGAAATGAATTCCATTGAGGATCAAACACTCCACCGAGGTACTGAATCAACACAAACGTCTAGGGATACCTGAAGGATTAACTGCTTGGGGAACCTCTGATGTCTCGCACTTAAGGACTTTCTATTCCTCCATAGGTGTATCGATGCTTTGTGATTCTTGAATTTCTTCAAGCTCTACTTTCCTCCCACTGATTCCTTTGGAAATAAAATCCTTTTCTAGGAAAACTTCAGTTCGAGCGACAAACACTTTACCCTCAGAAGGATTGTAGAAGTAATACCCTCTTGTTTCTTTAGGATACCCCACAAATAAACATTTGTCAGATTTGGGCTCAAGCTTAGTTGAAATTTATCGTTTCACATAAACTTCGCAATCCCAAATCTTCATGTAAGACACATGTGGTTTCTTACCACTCCATATCTCATATGGTGTCTTCTCAACCTTTTTGGATGGAACACGGTTAAGTGTGTAAGTTGTTGTCAATAGTGCATGTCCCCAAAAGGAGTTTGGAAGATCGTCGTGACTCATCATGGATCGGACCATGTCTAACAGCGTTCGATTTCTTCTCTCAGATACACCATTCCATTGGGGTGTTCCAGGAGGAGTAAGTTGGGATAGGATCCCACACTCTTTCAGATGGTCATCAAACTCTAGGCTTAAATACTCACCACCTCGATCTGATCGAAGAGTTTTAATATTCTTACCTAGTTGGTTTTGTACTTCATTCTTGAATTCCTTGAACTTTTCAAAGGACTCGGATTTGTGTTTCATTAAATACACATAATCGTATCTACTGAAATCATCAGTAAATGTGATGAAGTACTGAAAACCTCCTTTGACTGGTATGTTTAGTGGTCCACATACATCAGTATGTATGAGGGCCAAAAGATCATTAGCTCTTTCACCTTGTCCTGTGAATGGAGACTTTGTCATCTTCCTAATTAAACAAGATTTGCATGTCTCATATGATTCATAATCAAAAGAGTTAAATAGTCCATCTTTATGGAGTTTGGAAATGCGTTTCTCATTTATGTGGCCTAATCGACAATGCCAAAGGTAAGTTGGATTTAACTCATTAGGTTTCATCCTTTTAGTATTAGCGTTATAAATAGGCATTTCAAGATCAAGGACATATAGTCCATTGTTCATTTGTGCAGTAGCATAGAATATATCATTCATATATATTGAGCAACAATTGTTCTTTATTATAAATGAAAAACCAAACTTGTCCAAACAAGAAATGGAAATAATATTCCTGCTAATTGCAGGTACATAATAACAGTTCTCTAACTGAATTATTAAACCACTAGGTAAAGTCAATACATAAGTTCCTACGGCTAAAGCAGCAACCTTTGCTCCATTGCCAACTCGTAGGTCAACTTCACCTTTTGCCAAATCTCTACTCCTTTTTAGCCCCTGCACATTAGTACAAATGTGAGAACCGCATCCAGTATCTAATACCCATGATGCAAAAGTAGATAAATTAATTTCAATAACAAAAATACCTGAAGTTGAAGTCTCTACTCCATTCTTCTTATCTTCCAGGTACTTTGGGCAGTTTCTCTTCCAGTGTCCGATCTTACTGCAATGGAAGCAGGTGCCTTCTTTTGCTATGCCTCCACTAGGATTCAAAGCAACAACAGTGGGTTTGGGTTTGGCAACTTCCTTTCCTTTCCCTTTATCACTCTGCTTGGTGGGTCTTTTGTTCTGTCTCTTTCCATTTCCGATCATTAGAATGAACTTCCCTTTTGACTTCAGATTCTACTCAGCAGTTCTTAACATGGCTAGCAGTTCAGGAAGAGATTTGTCCATATCATTCATATTGAAATTTAGGACAAATTGACTGAATATATCGGGCAGCGATTGCAAGATTAAATTTGTCGCAAGTTCCTTTTCGAGGGGAAAACCCAACCTCTCAAGGTTCTCCACATACCCAATCATCTTGATCACATGGGGACCTACAGGGGCTCCCTCAGCTAACTTGCCTTAAAAAAGGGCTTTTAAAACTTCAAACCTTTCATGCCTTGCTTGCTCTTGATAAAGCATCTTCAGGTGTTCGATCATATCGAACGCTTCCATGTTCTCATGTTGCTTTTGCAACTCTGAGTTCATGGTAGCTAGCATGAGACAAGCAGTTTCATTGGCATCATCAACATGCTTCTTATAAGCATCTCTTTCTGCCTTAGGTGCAGAACTAGGAGGTTCCTCTTCAGGAACAGGTTTCTCCAAGACATACAACTTTCTATCATGTTTGAGGACAATCCTCAGATTTCGGTGCCAATCCATAAAATTTATCCCAGACAATTTTCCTTGTCAAGGATTGATCGCAAAATGTTGTTCGAGGTGTTTGTTGTCATGGTAATCTACATGAAAATAATGAAAATATAAGTATCAATAACATATTTAATTAAGCCTTTAATTAAATATGATCCCACTATTTTACTCAAAACAAATGACCCTCACCATTTGATTCGGAGAATCCCGTTGGAAGATTTTCTAGTGGGTCGAGATCCACATTTCACTTTGTTTTAAGTCCGCGTAGGCGGATTACACAAAACTAGGTTATTTAGGTAGGAACTCCTTCCAATTGTATCTAATACAACTCTCAAATATTTTAGTTGGGTGAATAACTCCTTATTCCAATCCATCACATGGATCATTTCCAACTCTTGCTTCTAAACATATATAATCTTATTATAATTTGTTTAGTTAAGTTTGACCCATTGTTTTAGCAATTGGATATTACAATTATCCCATCGCACCTTACTAATATAGAACATGCACCTCGCGTAGGTGAAACCTACATTATCCGATACTAGTCTTGATGAGTGCTAAAACTTGGAAAGCATAAACTTAATATTTAATTTGAGGGAATTTGCAATTATTCTAATCTCACCGGCTTATTTATCATATAAATCGTCTATCATATGCATCAACATACATTCACATGCATCAACATACATAATGAAATAGATATGGCCCCTAGCGCAATTGTTCTCCCAAGCCAATGAGAGAACCTAAGCTAACCTAATAACGATCTAAGCTTCTCCAAGCAATATCTTCAAGGTTGTCCTCCTTTGATATTGAATTCTTCTCTTTCTTCATAACATTACATTACATAAAAGAAACTCATTTTACATACGAGGGAGTGAGATGAGAAAAGAAGTTACATTAAGAGATTAAAAGAGAGGCACGACACACAGGTCGTATTTTAAAAACCCAAAACAAAATAAAGGAAAACTAAGGCCATAACCGATCACCACAAGACAATAATAATAAACACATTATTATTATTAATTTTAATTCTTTTAATTAATTAAAACCAAATTAAATTTCGGCGACCAATCACATTACACAGAGTTAGCCGGGGGTCCGTTGCCCGGTCAGCGGGAACGGGGCAGTCACAACCCTAATCGTTTTTTGCATCAACACTTGCTACTTTAAGGCACAACTCTTGATACTTTAAGGCACAACTCTTGTGCAGTCACTGTAACACCCTTCTAAAATACCCCAATTATTTAATAACAACAACAAATATATATCTCAGAGTAATCATGCACCAAGGGTGTCACACAACATTTCACACCATAAAAACTGTCATGCTCTTTATTCAATCAAAATAAACATTTTTGTTTGCAAAATTCGCAGCGGATATAAATCAACCAACAATTCCAAACATATAACATATTACATGTAAAAAGTTCAACAACCAACAATAAAACAATTAAAACATCCCGTCCCGATGTTACATCTATCAGAGCACGACCCACTACGTAGACTACACTAGACTCCAAGCATTAGCTTCTACTCAACTCATTGCTCGTTACCTGAAAAATAGTTGTAAGGGTGAGTTCCTCAATCGATATAACAAACATTATAAATTATCATGTTATGTTAAGTAAATTTACACGTTAATCACCCTAATCATATCATGCATTCAGTAACGGCATATCAACTCAATAACAACATAAAATGCAACTCAATAACAACATAAAATGCAACTCAAATGAGACTCGACTCGTCATGCATGTGGTACCAATCGGAGTAAAACTCCCAACTTAAAATCATTGCCATTTTAGTGGGCATCAAGGCATAAGCCTTCAACTTTCAACTTAAAATTTTGCCAATCCAGGCGAACGTGGTGTGAGCAAAGCTCCGATTTTTGCCAATCCAGGCCAACGTGGTGTGAGCAAAGCTCCGACTTAATGCATATGAAATGTACATGGCATACACGACTTTACAATTTCGACAACATAATAATAATAGCAACACAACAAGGTTTTCAACATAATCAACTTATAATCAACTTTGGCTCATCAAGCCTACAACTCAGTATTTTCAACAAAATCAACTTATAATCAACTTATCAACATATTTGTATCACCACTTCATAACATAAACTCAACAAAATTACTCATCACAATCAACGATAATAGGCCAATCGCCACTTATGTCCACAACATTAAAATATCAGTTTTTCCCAATTTCCAACAGTGTTAACCGGTTAACGCCCTGGGTTAACCGGTTAACGCAGGACAGAATACATTTTCTGGCAAAACGCAACAGTGTTAACCGGTTAACGCCCTGGGTTAACCGGTTAACGCAGGCAAAACAGCACATTTTCATAAAATATAACAGTGTTAACCGGTTAACACCCTGGGTTAACCGGTTAACGCAGACAAAACAGCAGTTCCTGCGCTAACACAAGGCAGAATGCAGAGTTCTCCGCATTTTCCGCCGTTGGAGGACTTCCGGACCTCCGATTCCAATTCCGTAAAAAGCTATACGTTCGGAAATTCGCAACTAACCCAAACACATATTCCATTACAGCCTAAACACAGTTTTATCCAACGTAATTTTCCAGCATTCATAATCCCAATTAGGGTCAATTCAACGGCTATCACTACCCATGACATGTTAATCTATAATACCCATTAAACGACGATAAACCTCCCTTACCTGAGATAATCCGGCAATCTCTAAGCTTCAAGCTTTTCCGTTCTTCAACCTTTGCTCTCTAGCTCTTCCTCTTTGCCCTTTTCTCCTCTTCTCTGCAGCTTCTCCGTTTTCACGTAAAACCCTTTTACAAAATGAAAACTCTTTTTCCTTATTCCAACTTATATATTTTCCAAATAATTATTATTCCAAATAATAATAATAATAATAATCCAATAATATTTCCAATTAATTAATTAAATTAATAAATAGTATATTAATTTAAATTAAATAATTAGCCTTATTTCATCGGGGTGTTACAACTCTCCCCCACTAAAAGAGTTTTCGTCCTCGAAAACATACCTCAAGCAAATAACTCTGGATAAGACTCTTTCATCTGACTCTCCAGTTCCCAAGTCACATTGCCACCTGCTGGTCCTCCCCAAGCTACCTTCACTAAGGCAATCTCTTTACCCCGCAACTGCTTCAACTCTCGATCCTCAATCCTCATAGGCGATATTTCAACAGTCAGGTTATCTCTCACCTGTACATCATCTACTTGGATCACATGCGACGGATCATGAATGTACCTCCTCAACTGAGACACATGAAAAACCTCATGCAAATTCGCAAGTGACGGCGGTAAAGCGATACGATAGGCTACCTCTCCTATCCTCTCCAAAATCTGATAAGGACCAATAAATCGAGGTGTCAACTTCTTTGACTTCAAAGCTCGACCTACCCCAGTTATCGGAGTAACACGAAGAAACACATGATCTCCCTCTTGGAACTCAAGTGACTTCCTCCTCTTGTCATGATAACTCTTCTGACGACTCTGAGCAATTCTCATCTTCTCCTGGATCATCTTAATCTTTTCTGTAGTCTGTTGAACAATCTCCGGTCCAACCACAGCACTCTCACCGGACTCATACCAACATAACGGTGTCCGACATCTCCTACCATACAAAGCTTCAAACGGTGCCATACCAATGCTCGAATGGAAACTATTGTTGTAGGTAAACTCAATCAAAGGTAAATAATAGTCCCAAGCACCTCCCTTCTCCAAAACACAAGCTCTCAAAAGATCCTCTAGTGACTGAATCGTCCTCTCAGTCTGACCATCAGTCTGCGGATGATATGCAGAACTCAATCTCAGCTTAGTTCCCAAAGCCTTCTGCAAACCTTCCCAGAACTTCGATGTAAATCTAGGATCTCTGTCCGAAACAATACTAGACGGAATACCATGCAAACTCACAATCTTCTCAATATACAACTCAGCTAATCTCTCTAACGGATAATCCATTCTAATCGGAATGAAATGAGCCGACTTTGTCAATCTGTCAACAATCACCCAAATAGCTTCAAAATTCTTAATTGTTCTCGGTAACCCAGAAACAAAATCCATACTGATACTATCCCACTTCCACTCTGGAATAGCCAACGGTTGCATTAGCCCAGACGGCTTCTGATGCTCAATCTTCGACTTCTGACAAGTCAAACAGGAATAAACAAAACTCGCAATTTCTCTTTTCATTCCCGGCCACCAAAATAACTTTTTCAAATCGTGATACATCTTCGTAGCTCCAGGATGAATACTCAACCCACTACGATGTCCTTCTTCAAGAATACTCTTCTTAAGTTCGGTAACATCCGGAATACACACCCGATTACCAAATTTCAAAACACCATTTTCATCAACTCTGAATTCACCACCTTGACCCTGATTCACCTGAGTCAACTTATCAACCAAAAGCACATCGGATTTCTGACCCTCTCTGATCTCATCCAGAATACCACTTGTTAACTTCAACATTCCCAATTTAACACTATTATGAGTACTCTCACACACCAAACTCAAGTCTCTAAACTGCTCAATTAAATCTAATTCCTTAACCATTAGCATAGACATATGTAATGATTTCCGACTCAATGCATCAGCCACTACGTTTGCTTTACCCGGATGGTAATTCAAACCAAAGTCATAATCCTTCAGAAACTCTAACCATCTTCTCTGTCTCATATTCAGCTCTTTCTGATCAAACAAATACTTTAAACTTTTATGGTCACTGAAAACCTCAAATCTTGACCCATACAAGTAATGCCTCCACAACTTCAGGACAAATACCACAGCCGCCAACTCTAAATCGTGCGTCGGATAGTTCCTCTCATGAACTCTCAGCTGTCTTGAAGCATAAGCTATAACCTGCTTATTCTGCATCAACACACCACCCAAACCCAACAATGAAGCATCACAGTAAACTTCAAATGATTCCGACGAATTCGGTAATATCAGAATAGGAGCAGTAGTCAACCTTCTCTTTAACTCTTGGAAACCTCCTTCACATTTTGAGTCCCAAACAAACGCTTGCCCCTTCCTAGTCAACATCGTCAATGGTAACGCCAACTTAGAAAATCCCTCAATGAACTTCCTATAATAACCAGCCAAACCAAGGAAACTTCGAATTTCAGCAACAGACTTCGGAGCTTCCCACTTAGATACCGCTTCTATCTTAGAAGGATCAACAGCAACACCACCTCTTGAAATCACATGACCAAGAAAACTAACCTCTTCTAACCAAAATTCACACTTGGACAATTTAGCAAATAACTTCTTTTCTCGTAGAACTTCCAAAACCACTCTCAAATGCTCAGCATGCTCTTCTCCAGATTTCGAATACACCAAAATATCATCAATAAACACCACAACAAACTTGTCTAGGTACGGATGGAAAATCCTATTCATATACTCCATAAATACTCCAGGCGCATTAGTCACACCAAAAGGCATTACAGAATACTCATAATGTCCATACCTTGTTCTGAAAGCAGTCTTCTGAATATCCTCGGTTTTCACACGTATCTGATGATACCCAGATCTCAAATCTATTTTGCTGAACACACTTGCACCAACCAACTGATCCATCAAATCATCAATCCTCGGCAAAGGATACCGATTCTTGATCGTCACTTTATTCAGTTGCCTGTAGTCCACACACAACCTCATAGTACCTTCTTTCTTCTTAACCAATAGCACTGGTGCACCCCACGGTGACACACTCGGACGAATAAATTTCTTATCCAACAGATCTTCCAACTGACTCTTCAATTCAGTTAACTCAACAGCAGACATACGGTACGGAGCCATCGACATCGGTCTAGTACCAGGTACCAAATCAATCGAGAACTCCACTTCACGCTCTGGCGGTAATTCATTCACTTCTTCCGGAAACACATCAGGAAAATCACACACCACAGCCAGATTACAAATCACCAGTTTATCTTTAGCCTCCAAAGTCGCTAACAGCATAAACAACTCTGCCCCATCTGCTACTTCTTCATTCACTTGCCTTACTGATAGAAACAAACTCTTTCCCTCCTCAATCTCAGGAAAGACCACAGTCTTATCAAAACAGTTGATAGAAACTCGGTTAAACACCAACCAGTTCATACCCAGAATAACATCAATCTGCACTAGTGGAAGACACACTAGGTCCATCCCAAAGTTTCTACCAAAAATACTCAAAGGACAATTTAAACAAACCAAAGTAGTAGTCACTGAACCCTTCGCAGGAGTATCAATTACCATACTACCAAACATCTCAGATATCTCTAACTTAAGGTTCACAGCACAATCCAAAGATATAAAGGAATGAGTCGCACCTGTGTCAATAATAGCTACGAGAGGAAAGCCATTAATATAACACGTACCTCGGATAAGTCTGTCCTCACTGGAGGTTTGAGTTCCGGTCAATGCGAACACCCTTCCAGTCTGAGATTTCTTTGGCTTCTGACACTGACTTCCAATATGCCCTTCTTCGCCACAATTAAAACAAATCACTTCCTTATGCTTGCAATCAGCTATTGCATAACCAGTCTTACCACAGCGAAAACACCTCTTTACTTCAGCAGTGCATACATTACTCTTATGACCAGCCTGACCACATTTGAAGCAAACTATACCAGCAGGAGCGCCTCCCCCACTAGCTCTCTGAGCCGGAGCAGCTCTTTGCTTCCCTCTTCCAGCTGGAGCATCATACGGCTTGCCACGGTTTTGATGTTGCTTGCCTCTGCGATCACTGACAACCTTGTAGTGAGCATTATTGTCCTCTTCAAATATCCTGCAGCTATCAACCAATTCAGTAAAAATGCGTATCTTCTGATACCCAACAGCCTTCTTGATTTCAGAGCGCAGTCCGTTTTCAAACTTGATGCACTTTGAAAATTCAGCACCATCACCAGTGTAATGAGGATAAAATTTGGACAGCTCCACAAATTTCGCAGCATAATCAGTGACAGACATGCTCCCTTGCTTCAGTTCAAGGAACTCAATTTCCTTCTTACCACGGACATCTTCCGGATAGTACTTTCTCAGAAATTCCCTACGGAATACATCCCAAGTAATGACTTCACCTGCCACGGTCAACCTCTCGTGAGTCTCTAGCCACCAGTCATCAGCTTCGACTGCTAGCATGTGAGTACCATACCGAACCTTCTGAGCTGGAGTGCAATCCATAACACGGAAGATTCTCTCAATTTCTTTCAACCATCCCAAGGCTGCATCTGGATCATGCTTCCCCTTAAACACCGGCGGATTCTCTCTCTGAAAAGTCGCCAAGCTACGTGATCCAGCATCACCACTAGCATTTGGCAAGTTCTGCACAGCTTGTGCCATTGCTTGCATTGCGGCAGCCATTGCAGCGTCATTCCTTCCAGCCATTTCAACTTATCACTACAACACAACTTAAAAGTTAGACTAGTAACAATTACACAATTGTTAGACAGTAACGACACGACAACTGGCCGGACAGACCAACCAGGCTCTGATACCACTAATGTAACACCCTTCTAAAATACCCCAATTATTTAATAACAACAACAAATATATATCTCAGAGTAATCATGCACCAAGGGTGTCACACAACATTTCACACCATAAAAACTGTCATGCTCTTTATTCAATCAAAATAAACATTTTTGTTTGCAAAATTCGCAGCGGATATAAATCAACCAACAATTCCAAACATATAACATATTACATGTAAAAAGTTCAACAACCAACAATAAAACAATTAAAACATCCCGTCCCGATGTTACATCTATCAGAGCACGACCCACTACGTAGACTACACTAGACTCCAAGCATTAGCTTCTACTCAACTCATTGCTCGTTACCTCAAATATTTTAGTTGGGTGAATAACTCCTTATTCCAATCCATCACATGGATCATTTCCAACTCTTGCTTCTAAACATATATAATCTTATTATAATTTGTTTAGTTAAGTTTGACCCATTGTTTTAGCAATTGGATATTACAATTATCCCATCGCACCTTACTAATATAGAACATGCACCTCGCGTAGGTGAAACCTACATTATCCGATACTAGTCTTGATGAGTGCTAAAACTTGGAAAGCATAAACTTAATATTTAATTTGAGGGAATTTGCAATTATTCTAATCTCACCGGCTTATTTATCATATAAATCGTCTATCATATGCATCAACATACATTCACATGCATCAACATACATAATGAAATAGATATGGCCCCTAGCGCAATTGTTCTCCCAAGCCAATGAGAGAACCTAAGCTAACCTAATAACGATCTAAGCTTCTCCAAGCAATATCTTCAAGGTTGTCCTCCTTTGATATTGAATTCTTCTCTTTCTTCATAACATTACATTACATAAAAGAAACTCATTTTACATACGAGGGAGTGAGATGAGAAAAGAAGTTACATTAAGAGATTAAAAGAGAGGCACGACACACAGGTCGTATTTTAAAAACCCAAAACAAAATAAAGGAAAACTAAGGCCATAACCGATCACCACAAGACAATAATAATAAACACATTATTATTATTAATTTTAATTCTTTTAATTAATTAAAACCAAATTAAATTTCGGCGACCAATCACATTACACAGAGTTAGCCGGGGGTCCGTTGCCCGGTCAGCGGGAACGGGGCAGTCACAACCCTAATCGTTTTTTGCATCAACACTTGCTACTTTAAGGCACAACTCTTGATACTTTAAGGCACAACTCTTGTGCAGTCACTGTAACACCCTTCTAAAATACCCCAATTATTTAATAACAACAACAAATATATATCTCAGAGTAATCATGCACCAAGGGTGTCACACAACATTTCACACCATAAAAACTGTCATGCTCTTTATTCAATCAAAATAAACATTTTTGTTTGCAAAATTCGCAGCGGATATAAATCAACCAACAATTCCAAACATATAACATATTACATGTAAAAAGTTCAACAACCAACAATAAAACAATTAAAACATCCCGTCCCGATGTTACATCTATCAGAGCACGACCCACTACGTAGACTACACTAGACTCCAAGCATTAGCTTCTACTCAACTCATTGCTCGTTACCTGAAAAATAGTTGTAAGGGTGAGTTCCTCAATCGATATAACAAACATTATAAATTATCATGTTATGTTAAGTAAATTTACACGTTAATCACCCTAATCATATCATGCATTCAGTAACGGCATATCAACTCAATAACAACATAAAATGCAACTCAATAACAACATAAAATGCAACTCAAATGAGACTCGACTCGTCATGCATGTGGTACCAATCGGAGTAAAACTCCCAACTTAAAATCATTGCCATTTTAGTGGGCATCAAGGCATAAGCCTTCAACTTTCAACTTAAAATTTTGCCAATCCAGGCGAACGTGGTGTGAGCAAAGCTCCGATTTTTGCCAATCCAGGCCAACGTGGTGTGAGCAAAGCTCCGACTTAATGCATATGAAATGTACATGGCATACACGACTTTACAATTTCGACAACATAATAATAATAGCAACACAACAAGGTTTTCAACATAATCAACTTATAATCAACTTTGGCTCATCAAGCCTACAACTCAGTATTTTCAACAAAATCAACTTATAATCAACTTATCAACATATTTGTATCACCACTTCATAACATAAACTCAACAAAATTACTCATCACAATCAACGATAATAGGCCAATCGCCACTTATGTCCACAACATTAAAATATCAGTTTTTCCCAATTTCCAACAGTGTTAACCGGTTAACGCCCTGGGTTAACCGGTTAACGCAGGACAGAATACATTTTCTGGCAAAACGCAACAGTGTTAACCGGTTAACGCCCTGGGTTAACCGGTTAACGCAGGCAAAACAGCACATTTTCATAAAATATAACAGTGTTAACCGGTTAACACCCTGGGTTAACCGGTTAACGCAGACAAAACAGCAGTTCCTGCGCTAACACAAGGCAGAATGCAGAGTTCTCCGCATTTTCCGCCGTTGGAGGACTTCCGGACCTCCGATTCCAATTCCGTAAAAAGCTATACGTTCGGAAATTCGCAACTAACCCAAACACATATTCCATTACAGCCTAAACACAGTTTTATCCAACGTAATTTTCCAGCATTCATAATCCCAATTAGGGTCAATTCAACGGCTATCACTACCCATGACATGTTAATCTATAATACCCATTAAACGACGATAAACCTCCCTTACCTGAGATAATCCGGCAATCTCTAAGCTTCAAGCTTTTCCGTTCTTCAACCTTTGCTCTCTAGCTCTTCCTCTTTGCCCTTTTCTCCTCTTCTCTGCAGCTTCTCCGTTTTCACGTAAAACCCTTTTACAAAATGAAAACTCTTTTTCCTTATTCCAACTTATATATTTTCCAAATAATTATTATTCCAAATAATAATAATAATAATAATCCAATAATATTTCCAATTAATTAATTAAATTAATAAATAGTATATTAATTTAAATTAAATAATTAGCCTTATTTCATCGGGGTGTTACAGTCACAACCCTAATCGCATAACTTTTTGACAACACAACTCATGTGCCGTCATTAACCCTAATGCACCAATTTCAAACCGTCAAACACATCTCGATTGTTGATTCAGTAAGATTGATCAAGGCGTCATTGCTTCACCATACTAATGTCGGATCAAGAAGCAAACGACCATTGATCGCTAAAAGGAAAACAACCATTAAGGGTTTGAATGAACGAAACAGAAACAATATATCATATATACCGTATTTTCCATCAGGATTACTTATATCATATATATAACTTGATCGATCTCAATTGCATAACCTATGGACGATCGATGTATTAATGCTTCACCATACTAATGTCGGATTCCGAAGCATAGCCAACATCAATCATCCAAATCATACACACATGATGCCAAATTTAATTACTCGTTTATTCTTTGATTCATTCTGTCTTTTAATCGTATTAATACAGAAAATAAACAGCTATAAAATGCATGGTTTCGTAAGTGGCTCTGATACAACTGAAGGAGAAGGGCGATCCAAAACGCAACAGAATTTAAAATTTCTCCTTTAGTGATCCTTACGAATGGGCATGATCAGTGATAGAATTGTTACCTCTTGTGGCGATTGTAACCTTTGATACAGATCTATGGAGCGATCACGAACGTTGAACGATGACAATGCCTCTACTTAGTCCACACGAACGGATTCCTTCAATCTCAGTGCTACCTGCTACGAATGAAGGCTTTGAGTGAGAGAGAGAGAGAGAGAGAGAGAAACAAAATTTCAACTACACAAATGCTTCTACACAAGGGTTCTATTTATAGAACCACTTGTGTGGGATGCAAGCTAAAAAACCCACTCAAGTGTATGTGGCCCATATCTTATAATATGCCAAAATAACTTAAGCGCGTGGTACCTTACCATATCTCGTAATCTACTTAAGTATAACATACCTAACGATGTTCTACAATTCACTTAAGGGCACCGTACATTACGGTATTCCTTAGTCACTATATCTCTCATCAATCCGTCCTTTTGTGTGTGACCCTGTAGGTTTTCACGGCATTGGCAATTATATTAAATCACGTATTTAACATAATAAACAGTGAACGGTATCTAGCAATACATCACTGCTACCCAAGACACGAAAATGTCATGTGATCTGACAAATCCTTTTGTGATAATACTTATGTGTACAATTACCCTTTTGCCCTTATGTCTATATTGAACACAAGACATAGACCGTGTCATCCTTGTCCAGTTCAATATTGGGCCCATAGACTTTTTGGGTTTTGTTCGTACTTTTCCCCTTTTTCATTTGGAAACAATAAAAGCGTGATGACGACTCTTGTTATTTGATCTCTAACTTATCCATAGCTTGATGATCATGAATTTCCCGCTACACTAGCCAAGTGATAACTTAACAAAGGTAACCAATCAATGGGTAAAAGGAACTATTAACTATCAGCCGAGTGATAGCTTAACAAAGGTAATAAGCCAAACATAATGATTATAAACTACCGGCCAAGTGATAGCTTAATAGAGGTAACAAATTAAAGGGTAAAGGGAACTATTACCTACTATCAACCGAGTCATAGCTTAACAAAGGTAATAAACCAAACAGAATGAATACCAACTACCAGCCAAGTGATAACTTAACAAAGGTAACCATTCAAAAAGTAAAAGGAACTATTACCTACTATCAGCCGAGTGATAACTTAACAAAGGTAATAAGACAAAAGGAATGATTACCAACTACCAGCCAAGTGTTAGCTTAACAAAGGTAACTAATCAAAATGAGACCAAAGTTTAGACCAGGAATGAAATGGAGAGAAGCGATCAAAGAGGACTCAATCCAATAAGGGCATGAACCCAATGGAAAATTGATCCCATCCAGATAATGAGCTGGAGGGAAAAACTGAAGAAATTTTTTCCACGAGGATCAGACTTAGTGGGGAATTAGAAAGGATAAAGTCTTTCTGCTTAAGGTTGATGCTCTATTAGAGAGATGGCGCACACACTCTACGGGGAGAAAGGTTCTAGAGAGTGGGGGAAGCATCGAGAAAAATGAAAATATGCGTAAATAAACATCATGATATTATGCGTACGTGTATGATTATGCTAACAAAACAAACACAAAGGTGAGAGACTAATAACATAGTACAGAAAGATACTCGACTAATCTCAACAAGATGAAGATATTGGCAGAGATTCATCGGGATTACACCATTTTTGTAATCTAATGCTACGAAGACTGTTGTAAAAGGAAAATTAGGCCTGGGAAAGTCACTGAATTCCACTCTTCAGGATCTTACCATCCTTGGGATTGCCATTAACATTCCTCTTTTGTATTCACAAGTCGATGGAAAATGCATTTTTTTTGTGAATTTTCAAAAACATGATTGTTTAAATATGTATCTATTTCAAAAATGATTATCAGAAATAAATTAAATTTCATAAATTGAAACAAAATAGGAATGAAAAACAAGTGGGCAAAAGGCTCAAATTTTATTGATAGAATGGTAGTCCATAAATGGCGTGACTCCATGGATCATTATAAAGGTTGGAAAATGGTAAATATATGGAAAGCGATCGAAATACAATGACCATTATTCTCCCTAACAACTTTGAATTCCACTATGTTCTGGACTTTGGTCGAGGATGACAAAAAAGGAATCTGTGATGGGCATTGTTGCTTCAAACGATCAAGTCTGGCCTGATGGAGTTACTTGCCATAGTCCCTAACTTTTGCCTAGATTTCCTTTTCAGGATCAATCTATCGAAATGATTATTTTCTGTTTATGTCTCTAACTTTTTCCTGGACCACCCTTTTGGGTTTTCAATCCACCGAGATGCTCACTTTTTGCCTAAGCCTCCCTTTTGGGTTTTCACATTAGCGAGTTGTTCTTTTATTTTCTAGGCAAAGTATTTCTTGACTCCATCGCCATTCACATGACGAGGGAGATCCTCACCATCCATAGTTGTAAGAATCAATGCATCACCAGAGAGAGCTCTCTTAACATATGTGCCTTCGTAATTAGGAGTCCACTTGCCCCTAGAACCAGTGTTGAAAGATAAAATCTTCTTGAGCACAAGGTCACCCTCTCTGAATACACGAGGTCGGACCTTCTTGTTGAATGTTTTTTTTCATTCTCTTTTGATATAACTGACCATGAGACAAGACCATCATTCTTTTCTCTTCAATCAAATTCAATTGATCATATCTACTCTGACACCATTCAGCCTCAGACAAACTGGCTTCCATAAGGACTCGCATTGATGGGATCTCAACCTCCACAGGGAGCACTGCTTCCATGCCATACACAAGAGATAAAGGGGTTACCCATGTTCAAGTATAGACAGATGTACGATATTCATTCAAAGAAAACAGGAGCATCTCATGCCAATCTCTATACGTCACAACCATCCTCTGAATGATCTTCTTAATGTTCTTATTTGCAACTTCAATAACCCTAATCATCTTAGGTCTGTAAGGAGAAGAGTTATGATATTCAATCTTGAAGTCTTCACACAACTCCTTCATCATCTTATTATTCAAGTTCAACCCATTATCAATAATGATCTTACTTGGAACACCATATCGGCAAATAATCTGATTCTTGATAAATCTGACCACAACCTGCTTGGTCACATTAGCATAGGATGCTGCTTCAACCCACTTGATGAATGAATCAATAACTACTGGAATGAAACGATGTGCGTTTGAACCTTTGGGCTCAATCATACCAATCATATCAATTCCCCACATAGACAAAGGCCACGTGGATGAAATAACATTGAGAAGCGCTAGAGGCACATGAATCTTATCAGCATAAATCTGACATTTATGGAACTTCTTCACATATTTACAGCAATCAGATTCCATTGTCAACCAATAGTAACCTACCCTTAACATTTTTTTAGCCATTGCATGTCCATTGGAATGGGTTCCAAAGGATCCTTCACGAACTTCTCGTATTAACATGTCAGTTTCATGTCTATCCATGCATCTGAGCAAAACCATGTCAAAGTTTCTCTTTTACATTACATCTTCATTTAGAAACAAATTGCCAGCCAGTCTTCTCAAAGTCTTTTTATCTTTGTTGGATGCCCAAAGCGGGTATTCCTGACTTTGGAGGAAATATTTAATATCATAATACCAAGGTTTATCGTTCGTAACTTCTTCTGCTGTAAATATATGAGCAGGTCTATCAAGGCACATAATTGTGATATTGGATGCATCATTCCAACGATTCACTTTATACATAGAAGACAAAGTAGCCAGTGTGTTCGCCATCTGATTCTCTTCACGAGGTATATGATGAAACTCTATTTTATTGAAGAAAGTTGACAACCTCCTTGCATAATATTTGTAAGGGATTAGACCAGGATGACGTGTCTCCCATTCTCCTTTAATCTGATTGACCACCAAAGTTGAATCTCCATACACATCTAGGATTTTAATTCTCAAATCAATGGCTTCTTCAAGACACATGATACAAGCTTCATATTCTTCCATATTGTTCATACAATCAAACATTAATCTTGCAGTAAAAGGGATATGAGAACTCTTAGGAGTAATAATTATTGCCCCAATTCCATTACCATAAGCATTAACATCTCCATCAAACACTAAACCCCAATGGGATCCAGGATCTGGCCCTTCTCCAAGCAACGGTTCATCGCAATCTTTAGCTTTCAAGTACATAACATCTTCATCAGGGAAGCCAAACCTGATGGATTGATAATCATCGATCGGATGGTGAGCCAAATGATCTACAAGAATACTTCCTTTAGTTGCTTTCTAAGTATGGTACTCAATCTCATATTCAAACAAAAGCATCTGCCAACGAGTTATCCTTCCAGTAAAAGCAGGCTTTTTAAAGATATACTTGGTCAGATCCATTTTGGATATCAACCAAGTGGTATGATTGACCATATACAAGTGTAAACGTTTGGCAGCCCATGCTAAACCACAATAATTCTTCTCGAGCATAGAATATCGAGACTCACATTCTGTAAACTTTTTACTCAGATAGTAGATGTCATGCTCCTTTCTACCAATTTTGTCTTGTTGTCCAAGCACACAACCCATGGACCCTTCTAACACATTCAAATACATAATCAAAGGTCTTCCTTCCACTGGAGGAGACAAGATAGGAGATTGAAGCAAATACTCCTTGATGTTGTTAAAAGCTTTCTGGCAATCCTCTGTCCAAACATAACCTTGATCTTTACGAAGAAGTTTGAAAATACGCCCAAGGAACCCTCTGACTTGCTTTTTTATCTTCGGCGCTGGTATTTCTTGAACAGTTTTGACTTTATCGGGATCTACTTCAATACCTTTCTTTCTGACAATGAAACCCAACAGCTTTCCTGAACGGACATTTAAAGTACATTTATTAGGATTCAACCGGAGCTTAGATTTTCTCAAATGCTGAAACAGCTTCAACAAATTCTCAACATGATCTTCTTAAGTATTTGACTTGGCAATCATATCACCAACATACACTTATATCTCTTTGCACAACATGTCATGGAAAAGAGTAGTCATGGCTCTTTGGTATGTTGCACCAACATTCTTTAAACTGAAAGGCATCACTCTATAGCAGAATGTTCCCCAGGGTGTAATAAATGTTGTTTTTTCCATGTCTTCGGGTTCCATCTTGATCTGATTGTAACTGGAGAACCCATCCATAAAGAAGAAGACATTGAACTTATATGTATTATCTACCAACATGTCAATGTATGGCAGAGGAAAATCATCTATCAGACTAACTTTGTGTAAGTCTCTGTAATCAACACACATCCGAACTTTACCATCTTTCTTAGGAACAGGTATAATGTTAGCCACCAACAGAGGATACTCGGTAGTAACAAGGAACCCAACATCAATATGCTTTTGAACCTCCTCTTTAATCTTGACATCCATATCAGGGTGAGTTCTTCCCAACTTCTGCTTGAATGGTGCAAATTTTAGCTTTAATGATAATCGATGTTCCATGATATCGATATTAAGACCTAGCATATCTTTATAAGACCAGGAAAACACATCCAAATAATCTTTAAGAAGCTCTACCATCTTCTTCTTAACATCTGGACAAAGTAGTGCCCCAATCTTAACTTCTTTCTTGTTATCTTCTGAACCCAAATTGATCACTTCCAATGGCTCTTTCTGAGGCTAAATGGTCTTCTCTTCGTGCTCAAGCAACCATGAAATCCCATCAGGAATCTCTTCATCATCCTCTTCTTCCATTTCGAACACGGGAAATTCAAATTTGGGAGAAGGCATAGGGTCATTATTTCTAATGCTTTTAACAATTAATCTGCACAATGATTTTATGCTTGATTTTAGAATATGAACAAATAAACGCACATTATGATGCAGATATAAAAATGATTCTTGTTTTTGTTTTTTTATGTTACCATTTCCCAGAATAATCAAAAAGGAAAATCATAATATGGATAAACGAAATGACATTTTATTAATGATAATGAAATTTGAAACAAAGCCCACATAAATTCAGTTTCACCTTGGGCATAGTGAAAGGATTTTGAAAATAGAAAAAAACAAACATATTACTTCGACAAGTGAATAACATAAGGAACATCAACAACAATCCAATTTTGGCATGTCGATCCATGTATCACAAAGTCTGGCACTCCCTGCTCTTCATCGTCTTCTAAGATTGCAACAACAGACTGATCCTTGGTATGAATAAAACCAACACTATGAAACACTTCTTGAATTCGCTTTAGATCTTTTTGGGTTGCACTAGGTGAAAAACACAAACTATCTTTGTTCTTGTTCTCTGTAAGCTTAACAATTTGTCCCCACTTAGCAGATTGGCCATTATCCACCACAAACTGGGCATCTTTCGAGGATGACATGGATCCACCATTCTTCTTAACAACAATATCAACAGAAAGAGCTTGAAACAACGTCCCATCATCCATGTCGACATCAATGTACGAAAATGAAGAGAGATGACTCCCCAACATGGCCTGCTCACCACCCACGATGACTAACTTCCCATTCTTCACACACTTCAGCTTCTGGTGTAGAGTTGACGTAACTGCCCAAACCTCATGAATCCATGGATGTCCTAAGAGACAAATGTAGGAGGGATGAATATCCATCACTTGAAAAGTGATCTGAAATAAGAACGGACCTATATTTATTGGGAGATCAACTTCCCTAATTACAGTCTTTCTTGAGCCATCGAAGGCTTTCACAACAACTCCATTGAACCTCATAGGATCACCTTGATAAGCAAGTTTAGACAGTGTAAACTTGGGTAAAACATTCATAGAGGATCCAGTATCCACCAACACATTGGATAGAGCATATTCTTGACAGTTTATAGAGATATGCAGGGCCAAATTGTGATTCCTCCCTTGCTCGAGCAACTCTTCATCATTGAAGCTCAAATTGTTACATGCGATAATATTGGCCACAATACCATCAAACTGATCAATTGTCACATCATGGTCCACATAAGCTTGCTCTAGGACCTTCTGCAAAGCTTCTCGGTGTGCTTCCAAACTCATTAGTAGGGATAACATAAATATCTTGGGCGGAGTATGCAACAACTTGTCCACCATATTAAAATCACTCTTCTTGATCAATTTTAGCACTTCATCTTGATGAACATTCTGCTTCACAATACTGGATTGGCCGGATTATATAACAAAAGTTTTCTATTAATCTGATCTCTCTATCATCACATCTTTAGTCCTCTTAGGAGTTGCAGCAGCAAATACCCGACCACTTCGGGTCACACCACTTACATCGGCGATGTTCACAACAGATAGAAGAGCAAGAATAGGAACTTCTTTTTCATCTTCTACCATAGTAGCATTATACTTGTAAGACACAATTTTATCATACTTGTAAGGCATTGGGCCCGCCAAACGAATGACCAATGGAGAAACAGTAGTCTTCTATCCATCATACGCAATAACAACCGGTTCTGGGAGATTAAAACGGGGAACTATGACGTTCACCTCATGCTCATCTTCATTTCTGTCCCTTGTAACGTGAATAAGATTCTGATCCAAAATCTCTTGCAAGTCTCTTTTCACAACAGCACATCCTTGGGAATCTCTAGAACATACTTGACAAGAAGCATGGTCATGCTCATAATATCTTAGTTCACATAAAGTTGCGTGCATTTCAATCAAGGACCTTCTAATTAGGTTGACGTCAAAAACTTGATACTTTCCAGGACATCCTTCGACCATATTCATAGTTGCATTACCATGCTTGGGTGACAATGGACTTCCCAAATCAGGTTGTGACTGATGAGAAAGCTAAAGACAATCTGAAGAAAGGTAACAAGCAGAAGATGGTTATAGGCATTTTCTCACTTCCTCTTCAGGAACATCGTCTACTACCACATCAAAGGCCCGTCCAAAGAAATCAGAATTTAAAGCATAAATAAGTAGACAAAGGAATTTATGATCAAGAAAGGATATGTCCTTGCAATGATCCAATTCCTGTGAGTTATGCACATATGCTACCTATATTGGTTAACGTTGGGCCAATTGTGCCTGTAGCGATAAATTCATGACCATCAAGCTATGGACAAACTCGGTGTCGACAAAACCAGAGTCGCCACCGCGCTTTTTATTGTTTCCAAAGGAAAAAAAGGGAAAAGTACAAATAAAACCCAAAGATAAGAAGTTTTCAAATAATAAATAATAAAATGTTAGATATTACAGGTAAGGGAGTTGGTTACACAGAGGGAAGGTATTAACACCCAAAGTGTCCTAGGTACTCCTAGGGAGCCCTTTTTCGTGTGCAAGTGTTTTGGTCAAAATGATGTTTGATAAAAATATAGAGTGAGGGGATGAGGAAAGAATTCATTAATTATATTTTTGTGTTTCATAAGACCTTCGGTCTTATGCCTACATACCAACATAAAAATGAGGGATCAAAACCCCGTAGTTCATGGTGAAAATTTCAAAGAAGTTGGTGAATTGGTTTTAACAGAGATTTAACAGAAACAGACACAAAAGGCCAAAGACTTGAATGGGGTTGTTAGTTCTTTTTGTCTTTTTGAAATTAAAGTCAATATGATTAAGTTCATTCACATGTTTGATTAAGAAAAAGAGTTTGAAAATTCATTGGCATAAGGCCAAAGTTTCGACTCATTTAAAACATGTCTATGTTTTGAAATCACAAGAAAATAAGGTTTTTGAAAAGAGGGAGAGATTTTGAAATTAAAGAAGTGGGAGGAGATGAAGAGGTTATCCTAGACAAAAAAATTAAAAGTTAAGAGTTGAAAAGATCTTATCAATGAGATGCAATCCACAAGACAAGAATGTCAGACAGAAATCCATTTCCTTTGGAATTTTGAGCAAGCAATAACCATATGCAACCATCCAAGCAAATCATATGAAGATCAAGGCATCAAATAAAGATATCCATAACATTCAGGTAAGCACTCCAATAGCTGGCAGTCTTTGATGTCTTCCAATGTATCAAATGAAAATATTCCTCGACAAATTCTCACAAAGTTAAAATAACAGCTTAAGCAAAGAGGCAACATAAAAGATGAACTAGGGGCACTCAAGGTTTGCATCAGATTAAAGGCATAATCAAGGATAACTCAGTCTCTAATAATGGCAATGTCCAAGTCCTCAGAGCTTGGGGAAGTTGCCTATGCTAAGTACAAAAGTTCAAATCAAGTCCAACAGTCCACCAAGATATTTTTTTAAGGTTTTTTGTTGTTATTAGGTATTTTAAGGTCCTAAGACCACAAACAGAACAAAATCACAAGCACACAATATATATAAAATCACAAGATATGGCTCCAGTGAGCAAAGCGAAAAGGACTAAAAATATAAACAAATTTCATGAAATGTAAATGGCAATGAGTGATAAAGGTACTGAAATTTAAATTTTATTAAGTAAATGACTTGAAAATAAAGTAACATTAATAAGGAGTTAGTCAAATGTTAGTGAAGAGTTCAATTTGTTTTAGTCATTCTTTGGAGAACATTCAACCACCCATTCACAAGTAGGAAGACGTAAACCAAGACATCATCCATGAGAAGGGCTCCAACTTGGATAAATCAACAAGTATGCTACTAGCTCTCATGAATGGAAAAAAGGTCAAGTCTTCACACAATACCATGAAGAATGGGAGACTTACAATCTCACTTAGAAGAATGTTATGCCTTTTAGGACAAATTTAACTCTATGTTAAGCAATCGTAATTGGACTTATGTAGAAGTCACAACTATCTGAGGCCGAGCAATAAAGATATTGGTGATAATGCATGTTAGAGACTTGGCATGAAGAACCAAACTCCTAAAATATACCACACACAAAAAACAAAATGGGAGGGACCTATCTCAAACAGGCCTACGTTGATTCATCTGACACAAGGTCATTGATGAATCAACTAGCATTTGACTTTAAGAGAATTCATTAGTCAATGATGAATTGGGAAAGAATAAATATGAAATCAAGAGGGAAGCGGAAATAAGAACCCAAATTGATCATAGGAGGAATTTCATCTAATCAATATTATCCATTCATTTTAAGGGATGAAATGTATATTTCATCAACCCCCTAAATTCTATAATATTGATCAAATGGAAGTTCAAATCAACCATAATCAAAGCAAAACAGAAAGTCAAACATCACAAAGTCACACAAATGTCTCAACAATATTTTTAAACCATTAAGAAATTCAAAATCAAATTAAAAAAGCAATAAAAATGCATTTTTCAAAAGTAAAAACCTCAAATCCGTTCAAATCATCAAATAAATGGCCAAGGGATTTATCCTAGGTCAAATAAGGTCAAATGACCTTAGACAAAAAAAATCATAATTTTTGGAAAGTCAGAAGAATTTTAAAATATTTAAAAACAAGTCAAAAATCAATTAATTCACAAAAAATATCAAAATTAATCCAAAAATTGATTTTAATTCAAAATATGGAAGAGGAAAATATTTAAAGATTTTTGGTGAAAGTCCCATATTTTTTGGATTTCCTGAAGGTTGCCATATCCCCAGCAGAGGTATTAGTGGGTAGATTATTCGTCAGCAGCCAGGTCTGAAGTGCTGTAATCCCCAGCAGGGTCGAGAAGAGTATTTCCCCAGCGGTCCAGAAGGTTGCCATATCCCCAGCGAAGGCGTCGGTGGGTAGTTTATTCCTCAGCAGCCAGGTCTGGAGTGATGTAATCCCCAGCAGGGTTGAGAATGTAATCTCCAGCAGGGTTGGTCATTTCCCCTAGCAGGGTTGAGAGAGTTTGTTCCTCAGCACCAGGCCGGAGATTGGTTATCTTCCTCTAGCAGGGTTGAGAAGGTTTTTTCCCCAGCAAGTCTGAAGTTTGTGGTTTCCCCAGCGGAGGTTTGCATTGGTTGTTCCCCCCAGCGAAGTCCCTAAGCGGATCGAGTTCAATGGATGTCATCCCCAGTGTGGATTATCCTTTCCCCGACAGTAGTGCTATTCCCCAATAAGGTGGAGATTGGAGTAATATTGAGTTCCTCAGCAGAGTTCCTCGAGCTCCCCCAGTGTTGTCCCTAGAGGGGACATGTTTTTATGCATTCATCATTTAGAAAAGCATAGCATATTGCATCATTAACTGCATAGCATTTCCATGAGTATGGAGCATTACGCTGCAAAATTCATGCATCAGCATTGCAAGCATAAGCTAGCCCTAAGCCGTGGTTGCCATTCGAGATTTGGTTGAGAATGTAATCTCCAGAAGTGGTCTCCCCAGCATGGTTGAGAGGTTGGTGTTTTCCCAACAAGTGACTCCCTAGTTGAGTGGGTTCCTCTGCGGTTTCGAGAATGACAGATCAGCAAGCGTCCCCAGCAGTGCTATTCCCCACAGAGTTGGGAGATCGAATCAGAGATGGTGTGCTCAGCAAAGTGATCGTTTTCTTTCCCGGCAGGAGTTTTCCTCCCCTTGCATCAGGCAGGCTTGGATCGTATCCCCAGCAGAGGTGGACCGTTTTGCAACATCTATATGGCGCATTTACAGCAATTGCTCTTGGTAGCATTCACGATTGGTAACCCCCCGAGAGGTTTATTTCCTCACCCATCCGCGAAAGGAAAGCGTGACTCCCTAGAGTAGTCCCCGGCAAGTGGCTGCCTTGTCTTGACATATGTAGATGTCATCCTTGTGATACCAGTGGGTGTCATGTTGATCCCCGTGTGGGTCCTGTTTTTTGGTGTCTGTAGATATCATCTTTCGATGTCCGTAACATCGGGCTTGCTTTCCCATTCATCCGTTGATGTCTGGTTGAGTTTTTCCCATTCGTTCGTTGGCGTCTGGTTGTGGTTTCTTTCTCCCATTCATCCGTTGATGTCTGGTTGAGTCTTTCCCATTCGTCTGTTGGCGTCTGGTCGTGGTTTCTCTTCCCATTCATCATCTTTCGATGTCTGGTCGTGGTTTCTTTCTCCCATTCATCCGTTGATGTCTGGTTGAGTCTTTCCCATTCGTCCGTTGGCGTCTGGTCGTGGTTTCTCTTCCCATTCATCATCTTTCGATGTCTGGTCGTGGTTTCTTTCTCCCATTCATCCGTTGATGTCTGGTTGAGTCTTTCCCATTCATCCGTTGGCGTTTGGTCGTGGTTTCTCTTCCCATTCGTCCGTTGGCGTCTGGTCGTGGTTTCTCTTCCCATTCATCATCTTTCGATGTCTGGTCGTGGTTTCTTTCTCCCATTCATCCGTTGATGTCTGGTTGAGTCTTTCCCATTCGTCTGTTGGCGTCTGGTCGTGGTTTCTCTTCCCATTCATCATCTTTCGATGTCTGGTCGTGGTTTTATTCTCCCATTCATCCGTTGATGTCTTGTTGAGTCTTTCCCATTCGTCCGTTGGCGTCTGGTCGTGGTTTCTCTTCCCATTCATCATCTTTCGATGTCTGGTCGTGGTTTCTTTCTCCCATTCATTCGTTGATGTCTGGTTGAGTCTTTCCCATTCATCCGTTGGCGTCTGGTCGTGGTTTCTCTTCCCATTCGTCCGTTGGCGTCTGGTCGTGGTTTCTCTTCCCATTCATCATCTTTCGATGTCTGGTCGTGGTTTCTTTCTCCCATTCATCCATTGATGTCTGGTTGAGTCTTTCCCATTCGTCCGTTGGCGTCTGGTCGTGGTTTCTCTTCCCATTCGTCCGTTGGCGTCTGGTCGTGGTTTCTCTTCCCATTCGTCCGTTGGCGTCTGGTCGTGATTTCTTTCTCCCACTCATCCATTGATGTCTGGTTGAGTCTCTTCCCATTCGTCCGTTGGCGTCTGGTCGTGGTTTCTTTCTCCCATTCATCCATTGATGTCTGGTCGAGTTTTTTCCCATTCGTCCATTAATGTCTGGTTGTGTATCTTTTTTCCAGTCATCGGTAAATGTCTGGTCGTTCCTTTTTTGGTGTCGGTAAACACCATCTTTCGGTGTTGGTAAAACATCGAGTTCCTTCCCAGTCATCGGTAAATGTCTGGTCGTTCCTTTTTTGGTGTCGGTAAACATCATCTTTCGATGTCGGTAAACGTCGAGTTTTTTCCCATTCGTCCACTGACGTCTGGTTGTGTATCTTTTTTCCAGTCATCATTAATGTCTGGTCATATATCTGTTCTTTGATGGATATCAGAATCCCCAGTAGAGTCGTCGGTAAACTTCTTGTCTGGTTCCAATTGTGAACATCTTGTTCCTCCCCAATCGAAGCCGCCATCGGTAAATGGCCTCGCTTTCCTTGATATCAGTGTATATCGAGTCGACTGTTCCACAAGCCGCCATCGGTAAATGGCCTCGCTTTCCTTGATATCAGTGTATATCGAGTCGACTGTTCCATAGCAACCATCGGTAAATGGCCCCGCTTTCCTTGATATCAGTGTATATCAAGTTGACTGTTCCACAGCAGCCATTGGTAAATGGCGTCGCTTTCCTTGATATCAGTGTATATCAAGTCGACTGTTCCTCAAGCCGCCATCGGTAAATGGCCTCGCTTTCCTTGATATCAGTGTATATCAAGTCGACTGTTCCACCAGCCGCCATTGGTAAATGGCTCGCTTTCCTTGATATCAGTGTATATCGAGTCGAATGTTCCACCAGCCGCCATCGGTAAATGGCCCCGCTTTCGTTGATATCAGTGTATATCAAGTCGACTGTTCCACAGCAGCCATCGGTAGATGGCCTCGCTTTCCTTGATATCAGTGTATATCAAGTCGACTGTTCCACAAGCCGCCATCGGTAAATGGCCTCGCTTTCCTTGATATCAGTGTATATCAAGTCGACTGTTCCACTAGCCGCCATTGGTAAATGGCTCGCTTTCCTTGATATCAGTGTATATCGAGTCGACTGTTCCACCAGCCGCCATCGGTAAATGGCCCCGCTTTCCTTGATATCAGTGTATATCAAGTCGACTGTTTATTTGATCATCCCCCGCAGAGTGCAAATTCTACGGTTCTTTGGTATTCAATCCTTGTTTACCTTGAGGTCTGATAGCCGTTGCTCTCATCCGTTCAGGTTCCCAGTTGATTGAATAGGGGCAGCTGTAGCACCTCAAATTTTCACCCCCCATTCATTCATTCATTTCATTTTTAGGTCATTGACATTACATTAACATTACATTAACATTGCATAGTATATCGCATCTTATCAATAACTGACATCAAGAGGATTCATCAGTGCAAAAGAGACCAAGCATTTCCTTGAAATGAAAGCCACATAGGCATTCTGAAGAGCTTATATGAGCCAAGGTTCATTTTGAAGCTATGGTACCAAGTGTTAGAGGCCCAGAGCCCTAAGTGCATTGCCAAGTCATCCGAGGTCCATAAAAGTCAACTGAAAGTCAACTGAGGGCTAGGAGGTGGAGAAATGGTTTGAGACACTTCATTCATGTCCAAAAGAGGTTTATTCATCATGTCAAACTCATACCTTGAAGATTTTGAAGCCAGATCAAAAGTTTCCCAAAATGGAAAGTGACCTGTAATTTCAAGTTTCCAAAAATGGCAAGTTTTTAGGCCACTTTCCACTTGACTTTCCAACATCAAAGAAGCTTCAAATGAAATTTTGTCCAACATGAAAGTTGAAGATATTTCTCTCCCATTTCCAAAAAGTCCAAGATCATGAGCATCTGATGAATGGTTGAGAAGATATGATCAAATCATTGCCAAGTGTGCATGGAACTTCAACAAGCCATAACTTTTGATCTAAAACTCCAAATTGAGTGCCTCTTTTTGCATAATGCTTGTCATGACTCATATTTTTCAAATCCATCAAGGCATTGCATGAAATTTCATCACATGACCATTTGCTCATTCATGCTCATTTTGGAGGGAAAATCATGAATTTGAATTTGGTGCATCATATGAGTTTTTTAACCATTTTATCATGTTCATAAGATGATTTTAAGTGTAATTGCATGGTCATGTGGTACTGTTCACATTCATGTTGCATGCATGGGGTGAAAATTACAAATTTGTACTACACCTCATATCTCATTAAACTGTCATTAGCCATGCCTAAGTGTAATTAGAAAATGGATTAACATAACATATAAAGCCCTAATCCTAACAGAATTTCTTAGAATTCATCATTCTAGATCTAGATTCAAACTTTCCCTCCAAAATTTCTCTCCACCATAATTCAAAAATTTTCCACATAACACCTTGATTTTCTTGCATATTTGTGTTCTTTGATCATCATTTAGTATAGATCAAGCTTTAATTTGCAGAATTTGGTGAAGAATTAAGCATACGAAGCTCAAGAACATGGCAATGGAAATTGAACTTTGAGCTAGATCCAAGCCTTTCCAAGAGTTGATTCGTGCTTCAGAAGTCATAACAAGGTTAATAGAAGAGATTTGGACGTGGCTAGACACCTGGATCCACTGTTCCATTGATTGATCTTCAAGAGGTAGGTTTTTCGAAGCTCTTAATTCTCTATTTTATGTGCATGATGTTGTAGATCTTTGCTTCCTGATCATCCTGATATAAAAATCTTGAAATTTGGTTGAGTATTCGTGGAGTCATGTGAAGTTAAAGTTTGATGTTGAAAATTGTTCTTCTTCGATTTGCATGATTTGTGAGGAATTAAATCAAAATAATAGTGGATTTGGATTGTGCATGTCATGAGCTTTCATTTGGTATATGATTTTGTAAATTCTGGAAAAAAAGTTGATGTTCATCACTGTTCATCCACCGTCTTCATGAAGAAGACGGTGGTTTCCGCCGTGCCAGCCACCGTGAATAGTGTACTAGGGTTTCACTGGTTCAGTCTTCCATTGTTACTGTGCGCGCGCTACTCACCATGATTTCATGTGTTCGATTCCAGTCCTGTGTGTTTCTTCATTTTTTTCATTTTTATTCCTTAAGCCTAAACGACGTCGTTTTGGAGTGCACATGGTTCGATCCTTCATGGATGCATTTCCACATTTTCCTAATTCATTTCATTATTTTCATGTTTTGCAATTTTTATTTCATTTTATGCATGCTCATTCAAAAAATCATAAAAAATAGAATAATGATCCAAATCATTCCCAATTTTTTCCTACATGATCATGTGTTTGTCTATTATTTTTTGGTACTGATTTTTGAATTTTATCATTTTTGGAAATCAAAATGTGTTTGATCTTTTGGACATGTATGCATATGTGACATGCCTCATTCATTCTATTGTGAAATGCTCATACATGATCCAATTGCCATGAAATTTTACATGATGATTCCTAACATGATGCTGGATTTGTGAGATTTTATTTGGCGTTTTTAGCAATTTTCTTCTCTGTTTTGGACACATAGACTTTAGGTGTGACAATGTGTGTCACACAATTTGATGCTGCTCTTATTCATTTTCATTTCCAGGTCAATTGAGCTTCTCTGATTCTAATTTTTGGCATGATGATTGTATTTGACATGTTGTGTGTACATAAATATTTTCATGATTGTTTGATTCATTTCTGTCTTAATATGGAATTTTCATTCTTGATGACCAATTGTGTGCCTTGAAATTGCCTTTGCCATATTTTGCTCATATGATGACTTTGCTTAATGCTTTTGACTTGGTCCTTTTTAGGACATGTTCATGATAGACTAAATGTGCTTCATGTTGAATATCGGTTGATGTTTTGACTTTTTACCTTACCTTTGACCCTAGCCTTGGTGCTAGTGGTTTGTACTCATCTTTTGAGTTTTGCATTTCAGGTTCAAGCTCCTAGTCCCATTGGTTTATGTTGATCTCATGAATTGAGATGCAAACTACTTTGTGCACTAATCCTTTGTGTTGTAGGTTCATGGAGTGTGGAGGAATCACTTGTGTTCTTGAGTCATAAAGCTTGACTTGTGTGCATATTGAGTTGTAACTGTGTTGACTGTTGGATTTGTCTGAATGTGAATATTGACTTGTTTGATTTTCTCACAGGTACTTTAGTAGCTTTAACTCATTGCTTGAGTTGCTTTGCTTTGCTTTGCTTTGCTTGTGGTTGGTTTACCACCTAGGTAATAACTCTAACTCCATGTAGTCTGGAAGCCCTGTCGTTTATGTTTGGCAGGCATTTGGCTGAAGTCCTCCTTAAGAGGCAATGACTGTGTTTGTTTAATTTTGTGCCATGTACTTCAAGTCCTCCTAAGTGAAGAGGCAATTGGCAGATAGAAGGGATGTGCAATCCATCCCCTGCTATTCAGTTGAGTCTTTCATCTTGCTCGCACTACGTGCTGATGCATTTTGAATAAACACCCAAGATCCTTGTGTATAGAGTCAGTCAAGTGGAGTAGAGTCCCACATTCTGGACTCCCACGCTTTCATTGATTGAAGCTCACCCAGGCCCGAGTTAAGAGCTATGAGGACCAATCCTCATTACCTTTCATTTGCTCACCCTGACGGTCAATGTCAGTGGTTAAGAGCCTTAGATACCCTTCCACTGCCGGCTTGTTTGTCGAGGTTGATATGACCCCTTGACTAAAGCCTCACCCTTGATGTTTGAGCCCCTTGTTGGAACTTGGGTGTCGCTAAGGTGAAAACCACAATCCACCAAAATGGATGATTGATATTAAGGATGGTTGAACCGTTCGTATATCGTTAATATCAATGGAACTTGGGTGTCGATAAGGTGAAAACCACAATCCACCAAAATGGATGATTGGTATTAAGGATAATACAAGCTATCCCATGACCTTTGTCTGGTGTGCTTTGCTTGATCCTTGAGTGTGATTGTTGCATTCATGCATTCATGCATTCATCTGCATCCATATCATTAGATAAAAAGAAAATTTTCAAGGAACTTAAGGGGTTTATTTGCAAAATTTTCAGATATGGAAAGACAAAAAAGGCATACAAAGAAGTACAGCTTCAGACAGCCCGATCTGAAAGAGTTAAGGAATCTGACATCTTATGTATTAGATCCCTTGGGTTTCAAAGCTCGTTATGGGAAGCTTCTTCCTCTGCTGACTACTCAGGTTGACGAAGGGTTGATGGGTACTTTGGTGCAGTTCTATGATCCTCTGTATCACTGCTTCACTTTTCCAGACTTTCAGCTATTGCCTACCCTTGAGGAGTATGCTCATCTTGTGGGTATTCCGATTCTGGATCAGTTTCCGTTTAGTGGCTTGGAGAGTATTCCTACTTCTCAAGAGATAGCTGACATGTTACACGTAGATGAATCCTTGGTTAAAGCTCATATGACTACCAAAGGTGGAATTCAAGGTCTTCCTTCTGAGTTCCTCATCGCTCAAGCTACTGTTTATGGGAAGGCCATTAGTGAGGATGCCTTTGAAGCCATATTTGTGCTTCTCATCTATGGATTGGTATTGTTCCCCAACATCGACAAATTTGTGGATGTGAACGCTATTAGGATCTTCTCTGCTCTTAATCCCGTTCTGACTCTGTTGGGTGATACCTATGTCTCTTTACATCTGAGGAATGCAAAGGGTGGTGACGCTATTGTGTGTTGTTTGCCTTTGTTGTATAAGTGGTTTATTTCTCACTTACCTCAGACGGTCGCTTTCAAGGAGAACAAGGGATGTCTACGGTGGTCTATGAGACTCATGTCTCTCACTAATGACGATATCTCTTGGTATGATCGTGCATATGATGGTGTCCAGATCATTGACTCTTGTGGTGAATTCTCCAATGTGCCTCTTCTTGGTACATGTGGTGGGATTAGCTACAACCATATCTTAGCATGTCGTCAGCTTGGGTTCCCCCTAAAGGATAAACCTAATAACATTCTGTTAGAAGGTGTGTTCTTTCAGGAGGGTAAAGATCCCCAAGGCCTGAAAGCAAGGATGGTTCGCGCTTGGCGCAAGATTCACAAGAAGGGTAGAAGTGAGTTGGGTCCGAAGAACTGCATAGCTTTGGAGCCGTATACTACTTGGGTAAGGAAGAGAGCATCTGAGTATCTCATGCCTTATGATTATCCGAGACCTACACCTTTGCTTGTGGCTGGGCCTTCAACCCTCCCTAACCAAGGCGTAGAGGAGTTGAGAGATGAAGACCTTTCACGTGCCTGGATCCGTGAAAGAGAAGAGTTGCTTCAACAGCTTAAAGAGAAGGATGCTCTGATCGAGTTCCTCAAGCATCAGGTCGTTGATGATCCGAACGATGCTTGGACTTCTTTACCTCCTCAGTCTTCTAAGTTCTGGAAAAGGAGGTATGACAGACTCGCCAAAGAGAAGGCGGATATGGAAGCAGCATATGAGAGAGAGATTAAGAGGCTTCGTGCAGCTTATCTTCCGGCATCCCGAGCTTCTAGGGATCCATAGGATGTTTATTTTCCTTTTCTCTTGTAATAATTAACAATGTTGTACTTCTTTTTCTCAAATATATTTGATGAGATATTTTCCATATGCGATAAATGCTTAATATTCAAAATTTGCAAATAATACCCTAAAGTTCCTTCGGAAATAAAAACAAATCATGTGCACCAGCATTGCATGCATCATTTGCATGAGCAGGTGTTTGTTCCGGTCTTCTTGTTTGTGGCCTGACTCTGTGCTCTTCATTTATTTTGAAGACAAGCTGACTCATCGGTACTACACCAGAGCCAACTCTTCTAGATTGATGGATCATCTCGAACAAGAGAACCGTGAGCTCAAAGAGGAAGTCGCCAGACTGAGCGCTTTGATGGAATCTTTCCTAGCTGCTCAGAACCAGCCGTCTCCAACACCTGCAACTCCTCCCCAGAGGACTGTTATTTTTGAGGTTGTTTCGTCAACAGTGCCAGCTGCCAGTGCCCACTTCGTGCCAACAGCCATGCCGTCCGGGTTTCCGTGGGGTATGCCTCCTGGCTTTATGCCTGATATTCCTGCACCAACATTTGCTTCCATGCCGGCATCTAGCCCGGTCCTTGTTGTGCCTCCTCCTGTCGTGCATACCGTTCCCAGGGTAGACGACACCATCTATCATTCTGAGCCGTCTGAGGGCCCAGATTTCCATGAGAAGATGGATGCAATGAATGACCAATTTCTTGAACTCCGCAAGGAATTGAAGACCCTTCGAGGAAAGGATTTGTTCGGCAAGTCTGCAGCCGAACTCTGCTTAGTTCCCGGTGTGAAAATACCTGTCAAATTCAAGGTCCCAGACTTTGAGAAGTATAAGGGGAACACCTGCCCTCTCAGCCACCTGGTTATGTAGGCCAGGAAAATGTCTACTCAAACGGATAATGATCAGCTACTTATTCATTATTTCCAGGACAGTCTATCTGGTGCTGCACTGCGTTGGTATATGAGTTTGGACAGTGCAAACATCCGTTCCTTCAATGATCTTGGCGAAGACTTCGTCAAGCAATACAAATATAACATGGATATGGCTCCTGATCGGGATCAGCTCAGGGCCATGTCCCAGAAGGACAAAGAGACATTTAAAGAGTATGCCCAGAGGTGGCAAGAGCTGGCAGCTCAGATTACTCCTCCGCTGGAAGAGAAGGAAATGACCAAGATCTTTCTGAAGACCGAGATGGTGAACATGGGGATGCGGCTAGAGGAAGGAATCCGTGAAGGACGTCTAACCAAGGATGAAGGCTCTTCTAGCAAGCGATATGGGGCGTTTGCGAAGAAGAAAGATGGAGAGGCACATGTTGTGCAATCCCATGTGAAATCCAGAAGACCCTATGTGAAGAGGAAGCCTGTGCGTCATGCCAGCAATCAGCATCAGGTGGCTCACATGGCACCTGTCTTCAGAGATAACAATCAGCAATATCAGCAGCACAATAATCATCATCAGCAACCATCTTAGCAGTATCAGCAACAGCATCGTCCTCAACAGCAGGTTTATCAGCCTCGCAATAGTAATCCAGCTAGTATGAATTATGAAAGGAAGAAGATCACTTTCGATCCGATTCCTGTATCATATGCAGAGCTATATCCCTCTTTGATAGAGCGGAAATTGATTACTCCCAGGGATCCTCCGGCTATACCTGCTAACCCTCAGTGGTGGTATAAGCCTGATCAGCATTGTGTCTACCACTCTGGTGCTCCCGGCCATAATGTGGAAAACTGCTTTCCGTTGAAGACTAAGGTTCAAGACCTTATGAGATGCGGTATTCTGAGCTTTGAAGACTCAGGTCCTAATGTTACGAAGAACCCATTGCCCAAGCATGGGAAGTCAGTTAACATGGTCCAGGGTTGCCCTGGCAAATACAAGGTCAAATATGTTAGCCATATTCGACAGTCATTGGTTGAGTTGCACCGATTGCTGTGTGATTACAGTCATTTGGAGCATGATCATGATAAGTGCCGTACCTGCTCTGTCAATAGATTGGGCTTTCGCCAAGTGCGCAAAGATCTGCAAGAATTGCTGGACGATGGGACCATCGAGATCCTTTAGAACAGAAATGTTGATGAAGACGAACCAGAAGTTAACGTGATTTCTCCGGTGTTCAGGATCCCTGAGCCTGTTGTCATTCGATATGATGGTAGCAAGCAAAAGGTTTCTCCTGCTCTGATTATCAAGCCTGCAGGTCCTGTGCAGTATTCTTCTGATAAAGCAATTCCATTCCGCTATAATGCAGTTGCTGTGGAAGATGGGAAAGAAGTGCCGTTGCCTTCTCCATCTGTTGTGAATATAGCTGATGTCAGTGGGTTGACCCGTAGCGGTCGTGTGTTTTCTGCACCCCCGAAGCCTCAGGCTAGAGCTGACTGTGTTGAGCGTCCGGTTGGGAATGCGGTTAATTCTCCAAATCCGGCACCTGTTGCTAAACCCTCCTCTGTACAAAAGACTCCTACTTCTTCTGTTGGCCCTAGTGGCGTTGCGAATGAAGACTGTGACGAGATGCTGAGGCTCATCAAGAAGAGTGAGTACAATGTTGTAGACCAGCTTCTACAAACGCCGTCCAAGATCTCCGTGTTATCTTTGCTGCTGAATTCAGAACCCCATAGGGAGGCTCTGCAGAAAGTTTTGGACTTGGCTTATGTTGATCATGATGTCACTATAGAACAGTTTGACAGTATTGTTGCAAACATTACTGCTTGCAACACTTTGAGTTTCTGTGACGCTGATCTCCCTGAGGAGGGAAGAGACCACAACATGGCTTTACACATATCCATGAATTGCAAGAGCGACGCCATGTCCAACGTGCTGGTGGACACTGGGTCATCTTTGAATGTATTGCCTAAATCCACTCTTTCTAGATTGTCATATCAAGGGCCTCCCATGAGGCAGAGTGGAGTTGTTGTGAAAGCTTTTGATGGGTCGCGCAAGACTGTGATTGGGGAAGTTGATCTCCCAATCAAGATTGGACCAAGTGATTTCCAAGTTACCTTTCAGGTTATGAATATCCACCCATCTTATAGCTGTCTCCTTGGTAGACCATGGATTCACGAGGTTGGCGCCGTGACATCCACCCTACACCAGAAGCTGAAATTTGTTAAGAACAAGAAACTGGTTGTGGTAGGGGGAGAAAAGGCTCTCCTGGTTAGCCACTTGTATTCTTTCTCATACATAGATGTTGAGGATGAAGTTGGAACTCCTTTCCAAGCTTTGTCTATAGCCGAGCCTGTTGAGAAGAAAACTCCATCATTTGCTTCCTATCGTGATGCAAAACTGGCCATTGAATGTGGTGCGGTTGCTGGTTTAGGAAAAATGATCGAGCTTGAAGACAACAAGTCTCGGGCTGGCATTGGCTATTCTTCTGGGGTCTTCAACGACAAAGGATTGTTCAAGAGTGGAGGTTTCATCCACGCCGATCAGAGCGAGGAAGCTGCTGCTATTCTGGAAGAAGATGCAGAGGATACTGACAATTTTTTCATCCCTGGCGGGATCTGCCACAATTGGGTCGCTGTGGATGTTCCTACGGTCATTCATAAGTCAGCGTAATATGTTCACTTTGTTTAAAAACCCTTCTCCCATGCCAAAAGGAGAAGTGATGACATTGTTGGCATCATATATACAATGATATTTCATTCAATAAATTCATGTTAAACATTTATTTTTCCAATCGTTTTCACTTTTTGCTTTTTGCATGAAATTGGTGATCACAAAAAACCCTAAAAAATAAGAATAAAAGCAATCTTTTCATCTGCATAACGATTTGTTTGTTTAAATTCTAAAGTTTTTCATTATCCAAAATCATTATGCAGGTTGATTCTAAAACCCATTGAACATAATGATCCAACGCCATCTCCCAATTTTGAATTCCCTGTATTCGAAGCAGAGGAAGATGATGTTGAAGAGATTCCTGATGAGATTACCCGTCTTCTTGAGCACGAAGAGAAGATCATTCAGCTGCATCTCGAGAATCTGGAAACAGTCAACTTGGGGTCTGAAGATTGTGTTCGAATGATGAAGATTGGGGCACTCCTTGAAGAGTTTGTCAAGAAGGGGTTGATCAGTTTGCTACGAGAATATTTCGATATCTTCGCTTGGTCGTATGAAGACATGTCGGGTCTAGATACAGATATTGTGCAACATTTCCTGCCTCTGAAGCCTGAGTGCATGCCTGTGAAGCAGAAGCTCAGAAGAACTCATCCAGATATGGCAGTGAAGATCAAAGAGGAAGTTCAGAAGCAAATTGATGCGGGGTTTCTGGTGATTTCTACGTATCCTCAATGGGTGGCCAATATTGTGCCTGTGCCTAAGAAAGACGAAAAAGTCCATATGTGTGTTGATTACCGTGATTTGAATAAGGCTAGTCCGAAAGATGATTTCCCTCTATCACACATTGACATGTTGGTAGACAATACAGCTAAATTCAAAGTCTTTTCATTTATGGACGGATTTTTCGGATATAATCAAATCAAGATGGCACCCGAGGATATGGAGAAGATAACATTCATCACACCTTGGGGAACATTTTGTTATCGAGTGATGCCCTTCGGTTTGAAGAACGCCGGAGCCACCTATCAACGAGCTATGACTACCTTGTTTCATGATATGATGCACAAGGAGGTTGAGGTTTATGTCGATGATATGATTGCTAAGTCACGAACGGAAGTTGAACATATTGAGCATTTGTTGAAGCTTTTTCAGCGTCTGAGAAAGTTCAAGCTTCGTCTGAATCCCAACAAATGTACATTTGGAGTCCGTTCTGGCAAGTTATTGGGCTTTGTTGTCAGCGAGAGAGGTATTGAGGTTGATCCTGCAAAGGTCAAAGCAATACAAGAGATGCCTGCGCCCAAAACTGAAAAGCAAGTCCGAGGTATTTTGATATCAAAAATTTCCTTCAGAACCAGGTTTACCCGCCTGGGGCATCTGTGAAAGACAGGAAAACTCTGAGGAGGTTGTCAGGCAGTTTCTACCTCAACGGTGAAGTGCTTTACAAGAGAAATTTTGACATGGTTCTGCTCAGATGCATGGATAGACACGAAGAAGACCTGTTAATGACTGAGGTCCATAAGGGTTCATTTGGTACTCATTCCAATGGACATGCCATGGCTAGAAAGATGCTGAGAGCAGGCTACTATTGGCTGACAATGGAGTCTGACTGTTGCAAATACGTGAAGAAATGCCACAAGTGTCATATTTACGCGGACAAGATTCATATTCCTCCGACACTTCTGAATGTGATTTCATCACCATGGCCTTTCTCTATGTGGGGAATCGACATGATTGGCATGATTGAGCCGAAAGCGTCCAATGGACACAGGTTTATTCTCGTAGCAATTGACTACTTCACCAAATGGGTTGAAGCGGCGTCGTATGCTAATGTGACTGTTAGGGACCAATTAGTACTACTTTTTATATCATTTTATTGGTCCCTTTTACCAAGTTTTGATGTTATTACACACTTTTATTCTCACTATTTTGTATAAATGCAATTAGGTTTAATTTATTTTGTTTTGAATAGTTATTTCACATTTTTGTTAGTTTTGTAGAATTTCTGGGATAAGAAGGCTTTGGATTGCAATACCACATCTTGGAGGAAGCTTGCCAAACAAGGAAGCTGGAGAAGCAACAGTTCGCGCCGCGAACTGCCTTCGCGCCGCGAAGGCTGCGAATCCAGCAAGCTGACTGAGGGTCAAAAGTGTTGTTCTGCAGGAAAAGTTTATTGCCATTTTGATGTCTGCCTGGGAATTGCTTTTCTGCTTTAGATGACAATGTCCAATTAGAGAAATGTCAACCTTTTTTGTTAGAGACAAAATACATTAATCTAGGGCATTAAAAATATTCATTCATTATCATTCACACATAGATATGGAGAGCTTTTTGTAAGGGAGAAAAACATAGTTTTTCTGCTAAAACTTTCTGCTTTGTAACAATGGTGATGAGGAGCTAAACTCCCTTTTGTCAAGATTGGAGGTAGTAGCTATTCTCATCTATTTATGTATTCACTTTGATTTATATATTTGATAAAGATTGTTGATGTATTGAATACTGTTTTTGCTCTACTTTGAAAACCAGATTTGAGTAGTTGTCGAGAGAGATTACTTGAGTTTAGACATAAAACAGATTTTCAAGTAGTGAATAAGTTGTAGAGATAGATTTATTCATTACTCTTGTTTGGTATTAAACATTAAAGATTGCTATATTGATAGTTAGGTGGAGAGATCGTCTAAGGATCAATATAGTGATTATCACGATATCATTTAGACATAAATGACTTTGAGAGGATACTTGAACATCATCAATAATCTTGAATCTATTTATTTATCATAAGGAATCATAAACATTTGAAATAGTGAACTCCAATCTTGCCAAGCTTTTATATTTGACTAAAACCATTTCATAGTTTTTGTTAACATTCACTCACAAAATATTTTTCCAAACAAAACAACCCTGTTACTTTCTAAACTTATAACATTTGAATTATAGAACGGCGGTAATATTACCCAATCTCTGTGGATACGATATAAAAATATTTACCGAAGATATACTTTTCAACAAATTGGCGCCGTTGACTCTTATTTGAACTATGCCGTAAGGCAAATGTTCCCATTCCCGAGGAAGTACATTTCTCGATCACCAGTGTGATCAGTGACTCTTATTTGAACAGGTTTCTGCAAACCCAAAATGATAAAACTGCTGCACCCGGTACTTCTTCATCCAGAGCCCGAGCCAGACCCCGACCTCAACCTCAACCTCACACCACCCCAGGTTTTGATCAGATGGGGTTTGCCAACTACTGCTGCGAGAACTTTGAGGCCTCTAGGAGGTCTCAATCATTTCTTTTCGATGCCATGCAGCAGCAGTTCCAGAACACGTTTCTGGCACCAGAGGCCCGAACTTTTCCTTCGCAAGCTGACTATGCAGCTTATGCTAATTGGCCTGAGGGCAGGCCAAATTTTATGGGGGGTGCAGGAGGTAGTGCTGACCCAAATGAGGAGATGGAAGATGTTCTCGGAAATGTAGGTGGTGATGAAGAGGAGGAGGATTGAAAATGTGGAGATTTTAGAGTTGTTGTATTTTTGAGTTTCTTTGTACTATTTCTGTTTCTGTTTTTGAGAATTTTTGATGTACTTTTGGGTGGCTCTAGTTCACCATGACTTTATCTTGGCACTTTAATTTTTTTTTAGTATTTTGACAATTGCATGAATGCTAGTTGAGAATTAAGTGTGTTTTAATCGAATACTGGTTTACCAATATTTTTGTTAATTGTTCTTACTCTTAAGTCAAGCTTTAAGCTACTGAGAAATGATCGCAAAGAAAGAAGCATCGGACACTTCGAGTGGTGATGATAAGAATTAGTGTCGGCATTTCAAGGTACACTTTATCGCTTTCTAGACTTAACATGAGTAGTTTGATGGTTTGTGCAAATTCCATTTCATAAACTCATTGAAATGTATGTCATCTTTGAATCAAAATAGGACTTAACCATTTGTGAGGAAGCTTTCCATTGTACACTAAAAAGCGGGAAACTGAGCATTACTTTAACTCATTCTTATCATGCTAAATCATGCATCAAGCTATTTGTGTGTAAATTTTTTGAAAATGATAGAGGCATTGTTTGTGAGAAAAACCACTTAACCAAATTTTTTTTGAATCAGCTAACCTTGTGAGGAATAATCCTTAGTCAAACCCCTTTGAGCTTAATTTAGGATTCATTTTATTGATCATTGAAAAATCAAGTGAAAATTTTGGAATAAATGAATCCTAATTTCTTTCGTGTCAATTGAAACCTTAAATCGAGTTGTTGAAAATTTTGCCTTTTGCTTATGTCTAAGTAGGGAGCATTATTGAATAAATTTGGTTTTGGAATCTAAAGTTGGGGAGAGTAAAGTGAAAAGTTGATTAGAAACTTGGAAAAGTGAATTGTTATAAAAGGGTGAAAAATTTGAAAAGAAACAAGAAAAAGAAAATACCCTTGAAGCCATAGAGCAAAAAAAAAAAAAAAAAAAAATGCTCATGGTTGTGTGGAGTTGAAAAGAAAAAAAAAAGAAAAAGATAGGGACCAAGGAAAAGGAAATTGTGTAGAGTTGAATGGTTGGGAATGCTCCCTTAGGATAGGAAACTTGGTAAATTCTCTTAATCATATCCTTTCTTGTAACCTAAGCCACATTACAACCTTTGAAAGACCTCTTGATTCCCAATTTTCACATGATTTGGTGATTGTTATGATAACCGCATGATTTGAGTTGTTGTTGATTTAATTGCTTGGATGAGTGAAAGTAACCCTTCATGTTATTCGTCATTATTATGATGTGTGTGTAAGTTTGATTCAATTTTGACATATATGGTTTTGAATTCCATTGGAATGATTTTTGCACTCAACCATTTTCCTTATTCATGTTTTGTCTAGAATTAAGATAGGTGGACTGAGAAAAAATTGCCAAACACTTTTGAACCATTTGAATGTCCTTGGTAAATCCTTGTTCCAATCTTTTGTGTTATTGTCTTGGTTGTGAGGGTGGAAACTTTTGTTTAGGGACAAACAAAATGCTAAGTTGGGGAGAGTTGTTAGGGACCAATTAGTACTACTTTTTATATCATTTTATTGGTCCCTTTTACCAAGTTTTGATGTTATTACACACTTTTATTCTCACTATTTTGTATAAATGCAATTAGGTTTAATTTATTTTGTTTTGAATAGTTATTTCACATTTTTGTTAGTTTTGTAGAATTTCTGGGATAAGAAGGCTTTGGATTGCAATACCACATCTTGGAGGAAGCTTGCCAAACAAGGAAGCTGGAGAAGCAACAGTTCGCGCCGCGAACTGCCTTCGCACCGCGAAGGCTGCGAATCTAGCAAGCTGACTGAGGGTCAAAAGTGTTGTTCTGCAGGAAAAGTTTATTGCCATTTTGATGTATGCCTGGGAATTGCTTTTCTGCTTTAGATGACAATGTCCAATTAGGGAAATGTCAACCTTTTTTGTTAGAGACAAAATACATTAATCTAGGGCATTAAAAATATTCATTCATTATCATTCACACAGAGATATTGAGAGCTTTTTGTAAGGGAGAAAAACAGAGTTTTTCTGCTAAAACTTTCTGCTTTGTAACAATGGTGATGAGGAGCTAAACTCCCTTTTGTCAAGATTGGAGGTAGTAGCTATTCTCATCTGTTTATGTATTCACTTTGATTTATATATTTGATAAAGATTGTTGATGTATTGAATACTGTTTTTGCTCTACTTTGAAAACCAGATTTGAGTAGTTGTCGAGAGAGATTACTTGAGTTTAGACATAAAACAGATTTTCAAGTAGTGAATAAGTTGTAGAGATAGATTTATTCATTACTCTTCTTTGGTATTAAACATTAAAGATTGCTATATTGATAGTTAGGTGGAGAGATCGTCTAAGGATCAATATAGTGATTATCACGATATCATTTAGACATAAATGACTTTGAGAGGATACTTGAACATCATCAATAATCTTGAATCTATTTATTTATCATAAGGAATCATAAACATTTGAAATAGTGAACTCCAATCTTGCCAAGCTTTTATATTTGACTAAAACCATTTCATAGTTTTTGTTAACATTCACTCACAAAATATTTTTCCAAACAAAACAACCCTGTTACTTTCTAAACTTATAACATTTGAATTATAGAACGGCGGTAATATTACCCAATCTTTGTGGATACGATATAAAAATATTTGCCGAAGATATACTTTTCAACAGTGACCAGGCAGGTGGTCGTGAAGTTTGTCAAGAATCAGCTTATATGCCGTTATGGTGTGCCTGATAAGAAAATTACTGATAGTGGATCTAACTTGAACAACAAAATGATGGAAGAGTTGTGCGCTGAGTTCAAGATTGCATACTATAATTCCTCTCCTTTCAGACCCAAGATGAATGGGGCTGTTGAAGCTGATAACAAGAATATCAAGAAGATTATCCAGAAGATGACAGTCACGTACAAAGATTGGCACGAGATGCTGCCATTTGCTTTGAATGGATATCGTACATCTGTCCGCACTTCAAAAGGGGCAACCCCTTTCTCTCTTGTTTACGGCATGGAGGTTGTTCTCCCAGTAGAGGTGGAGATCCCATCAATGAGAGTCTTTATGGAAGCCAAGTTGACTGATGCTGAATGGATCCAGAGTCGTTATGACCAGTTGAATTTGATTGAAGAGAAGCGATTGACTGCCATGTGCCATGGTCAGTTATATCAGCAGAGAATGAAGAAAGCATTCGATAAGAAGGTCAAGCCTCGTGTGCTCTGAGAAGGTGACCTTGTGCTCAAGAAAGTCTTGTCTTTCGCGCCCGATTCCAGGGGCAAGTGGACTCCAAACTATGAAGGTCCATATGTTGTCAAGAGAGCCTTTTCAGGCGGTGCTTTGATGCTTACAACAATGGATGGGGAGGATTTCACTCGTCCTGTGAATTCAGATGCAGTCAAGAAATACTTCGCCTAAAAAGAAAAACAGAATAGTTCGCTAAGTTGAAAACCCGAAAGGGCGGCTTAGGCAAAAATGAGCGTCTCGGTGGAAAACCCGAAAGGGCGATCCAGACAAAAATTAGAGACATGAAAAAAATGAATTTGCATCCCGCTAGATTGAGTACCTCACCCTGGGGCAATCTAGGCAAAAATTAGGGATTTGGCAAGTAACTACATCCTGACAAGACTTTCTGTTTCACAACCGTCTTTTCGTCAGAGATTCTCGCACAGTCATCATCAACTGAAGCTTCAAATACATCAGATTCAATTTGGTAGAGAAATGGTCATTATGTTCAATGTAGCCCTCTTCCAATATATATCACCGATTTCAATTTTGTACAGATCTATGGAGTCTTGCCATTTGCAGACTACCATTCCATCAAATCAATTTGAGCTTTTATCCAATTATTTGCACTCTTATTTGTTTCAATTCAACAAATGTTTTGCATGTTTTAATTGATAAAATGTCATTGTTTTAAACAAACAAATTTTTCAAAAAAATTGTTTTTAAACAAAGTGAACATTCAGAGTGCTTGTTGAGGTTTTCACCTCCCCTCCCTTCAGCAGAACAGTGTTTCTTTCCTCCTCGGCAGTTGTGGTTTCCTTGTGGAAGGTTCGATGTTTGGTGGTTGATCCCTGGTTCTCCTTCTCCGCCTCAGATAAATCCCCAGTAGATTGGTAGCATGGTGGATTGTATCTGTGATGATTCCTCCCCTGCAGAGATTTGGTGATTTCCTGATATCTCCGATCCCAGTAGAGTTGCTTGTGTGACAGGATCTATTTGTGTGATCTTTTCTCCCTTAATGGGTTTTTCCCCAGTGGATTTGTTTGGAGTTGCTTTCGTGGTAGTTCGCGCTTGTGCAGTGAGCTCTCTTTCCCAGTTGAGACTGATGATCCATCCTTGCAGTTGGTCCTTGTTGTCTCTGATCCCGACAGATCGTTTGCTCTCTGGTGGTCCTGGCTTTCTCTCCTGTGGTGTAGTACCTGGCGTTTGATTCCTGGACCTGTTTGTGTTAGATATGTCTGTTTTGTCAGCATTCATCAAACATAAATCACGCATATTCATGCATTCTTTCAACATTCAGATATTCATGTTGCATTTTTCCCATATATCTTTTGTTTGTTGTCTCCTGCTAATGGTGATATAGATCTCCGCAGTAGATCTCCCCAAGCAGATGTCGGGTGTTTAATCTCTCAACATAGAGTCAGCCCCTTAAGCAGAAAGCGTCTGTCATTCCTTCTGCAGTTCCCCACTGAGTTATTTCCTCGTGGATGACGGTTGTTTCCGTTTCCTCCCAACACATATATTGGAATGGGTTTCCCTATTGCGTTATATCCTCATTAAGACGAGTCTTGATTCAGTTTGCCTTTTTGGTTTGATCCTGAATTGGCCTTTTTTTCAACTGTCTCTTGTGCTTCCCTGTGGAATAAATGAATGTTTGCTCAGTAACCGACAATCATTCACTTTATCCTCAGCGGAGTTTGTGGCTTCTACCCAGTAACTGGTAGTTGTAAGTCCTATTTTTGTGGTCTTCTACCCCGTATTCGGTAGTTATAAATCCTACTTTCATCCCCTAGCAGAGGTAACCTTTGTGGTTCAGTCTGGTTGATGGCGGATTTTGTGGTTTTCTATCCAGTATTCGGTAGTTGTAAATCCTATGTTGTTGTTTTCTCCCTATCGGAGTCTGTGCTTTCCTGTGGAATCGATGGATAATTGCTCAGTAACCGGCAATCATTCACCTTATCCCAGTGGAGTTTGTGGTTTTCTACCCAATATTCGGTAGTTATAAATCCTATCCTTTGATCCTCAGCTGAGTTTTTGGTTTTCTACCCAGTATTCGGTAGTTGTAAATCCTATTTTCTTACTCTTCAGCAGAGTTTATGGTTTTCTACCTAGTATTCGGTAGTTGTAAATCCTATTTTCTTGCTCTTCAGCAGAGTTTGTGGTTTTCTACCCAGTAACTGGTAGTTATAAACCCTATTTGTTCCCCTGTGCGGAGTAGTGATCCTTTCGCTCCCCACGCAGAGGATTTTTTGGTTTCTACCCAGTATTCGGTAGTTGTAAACCCTATATTTTATCCTCATCAGATTCGATGGTTTCTACCCAGTATTCGGTGGTTGTAAATCCTAATCTCTCCCCTTTGCAGAGTTAACCTTTTGTGGCTCATCATGGTTGATGACGGTTACTCCTGGTGGTTATCAATATCCAGTATTCGATGTTGATATTTCCTCACCCTCTTATGGGTATTTTCTCTGAGTAAGCAATTGTATCTCCAGCAGATATTCCCTCCTCCTTGTGGATAATTGCCGTATGCTAGCAATTTTATCGCCAGCGGGTCCTTTCACCATTTGCCAATGATTTGTTCCCCGGATCATTGATTTTTTTTATCAATGCATCCCCGGTGAGTCCTCTTTCATCTACCCTTTTGTTGGTAATGTTTGTTGCTCCCTTTGATTGGTCATCATTATATACCTAGTTTTTTGTATCCCGATGCCTTTCTTTTCGGATGATTTATCCTTTATTGACCCAGTAACCGGTTGTGGATAATCTTCCATGCGAGTGTATTATCTATGTTCTGACGGTAATAGATAATATATCTCATGCACTCTTCAGTCGAAGCCTGTTGTGTTTCCCCAGTCGAGTAAGATTCGTGTTCCCTTTGCGGAATCGAATATTCATTGCTACCCCTTTTTTGAGCGTATCTACCAATAACCGGTGATATGTCTCCTGGATAATTTCCGTATGCTTGCAATTTATCACCAGCGAGTTATCTTTCGTCTACCCTGTTGTTTTTGGTAACGATTGTTTCTCTTTTCGGTCGGTCACCTATTATATACCCAGTAACCGGTATCCCTGGTGTTCCTTCCATGCGAGTATATTATCTACGTTTTGACGGTAATAGATAATATATCTCATGCACTCCTTGGTCAAAATCTTTTGATTGTTTCTCCAGCGGAGTAAGATTCGTATTCCTTGTGGAATCGAATATCCATCCTTTAACAAGTTTGCGTTTTGCTCTCTTCCAGGATGATGAGTGTTTTGGCAGTAAAAACCAATTCACGTTTCGGTTGGCCACCTATTATATACCCAGTAACCGGTATCCCTGGTGTTCCTTCCATGCGAGTATACTATCCATGTTCTGACGGTAATGGATAATATATCTCATGCGCTCTTTGGTTGAAGCCTTTTGTCCTTCCCCATTTGAGTAAGATTCGTTTTCCCTTTGCGGAGTCGAATGTCCATCCTGTAAGTCGATTTGCTTTTTCAAGCCCTCCTTTCGGATGATGAGTGTTTTGGAAGTAAACCCCAATTCACGTTTTGGTTGGTCACCTATTATATACTCAGTAACCGGAATCCCTGGTGTTCCTTCCTTTCTGCTCCCTATTATGACCTTGGTCCCCTGTGGAGTCAGATGTTCCTGAGTTGATATACCTTTTTCAGGTCTTCCTCAGATGTTTTTGGTTGATTGATATCTCTCACCCTTATACTGGTCTTAGATGTTCATTCTTCCTGAGCGTGTTGTTCTTTCACCCAGTAACCGGTGTTCAGATCACATGTTTCTCTGAGCTTGTTACCCAGCAACCGGTAACACCTCATCCTTTTGCTTCCTCTGGAGAGTCTTTGTTAGACATTCCCCAGCGGAGTTTCTGTAGTGATTCACCCTTTTGCTATATTGGCGTTTTCCCCAATACATGCATTTTTCCCCGGCAGGGAGGTTCTGTGTGAATCTTTCCCCAGCCTGAGTCCGGATTTTGATCTGAAGTATCCTTTGTGGATAGTTTTGCTGTATTGGCGTTTTCCCCAACACATGCATCTTTGAGTCAGCTTGTGTCTTTCCAATGGTTTGTTCCCTTTGGAACTCTTTTCCCCAGTGTCAGTCTTTTACTCCCCAGTAAAGTCTCCAGTTTCAAGTCGTGTCCTGCTCACGCATTCTTTTCTTCTCTTATCCCCATAAGAGTCCCGTCAGAGTCTCTGTCCCACTAAGAAATGCATCATTCCTGTGGATTTGTCTTTTCTTCTGATTTTCTCTTCTTCTTTGTGGACCCATATTCCCCACAGAGTTTGTTTGTTTTGCATAAATACATTTGCATCATGAGGTCTCTTAGGGACCAAAATTTGTCTCTTTGTTATTATTTAAGCCCATTCTACCGCGTCGAGATGAAGATTTTAACCTTCACTTCTCCGGCTAGAATGATCTTAAATAGGGGCGTCTGTAAGACCCCAATTTTGTCCCTAAGATCCCTCATGGCATCATATCATAACATTGCATAGCCTCAAGGATCTTTAAGCATCTTGCTTCCTTCCCTGTGGGTGGGATATCTCCTGAGAGTGGTTTTGGATCACCAGGTATTGCTTGCATTTGTATATCATTTCTTTTCTTTTAATCACTAACCAAAAGCATCAAAAATATGTCATTAACCTTTGTTACTTGCAGCTTAAGCAGTCAACAGGTCAAGGCACAGTCAAGTGAATCCTTTGTGCAAGAGATGAGGGTTCCATTGAGATATGGATCATGTGATCATTATTTTGAGCTTATATGAGCTAGAGGTTCATTTTGGAGCAAATTCCCCAAGTGGTTGAGGCCCAAGTTCATCAGAATATTTTCAGGTCATCTAAGGACCAATGCAAGTCAAGTGAAAGTCAAATGAAGGCTTTGAGTTGGGAAATTGAGTTTCTTCATCCCATTCATGTTCAAACAAGGCTTATTCATCATGTCAAACATCAATGTTGAAGAATTTGAAGCCAGTGCAAAAGTTTCCCAAAATGGAAAGTGACCTATAATTTCAAGTTGCCAAAAATGGAAAGTTTTTGGACCAACTTCAACTCAACTTTCAAACATCAAAGAAGCTTCAAATGAATTTTTGTCCAACATGACAGTTGAAGATCTCTCTCTCCCATTTCCAAAAAGTCCAAGATCATGAGCATCTGACGAATGGTTGAGAAGATATGGTCAGATGATTGCCAAGTGTGCATGAAACTTCAACAAGCCATAACTTTTGCTCCAAAGCTCCAAATTGAGTGCCTCTTTTTGCATAATGCTTGTCACGACATATAATTTCCAAATCCATCATCACATTGCATGAAATTTCATCATATAACCATTTGCCCATGCATGTTCATTTTGGAGGGAAATTTGCAAATTTGAAATTGGTGCATCATATGAACAAAATACCATTGCCATTATGCTTATGAGATGATTTTAAGTGAAATTGATCATGCATGTGTTACTGTTCACGTCCAATTTACCATGCACCTCCACACTTTCCAATTTTTGTCATACACCTTATTCTCACTAATCTCCAATTAACCAATGCCTAATTAATTTTTCAGAGTGATTAACACCTAGTATATAAGCTTAAGCATAACATAATTCTGGAGTTTTTGCACATTCTAGATCTCAAATTTCTTTTCCCTCCATTTTTGCTCTCAATTGAAACTTCAATTTTCTTCACATAAGCCATTGATTTTATTGGATATTCTTGTTCTCTGATCATCATTGATTGTAGATCAAACCTTGATTTGAAGAATTCGAGCTAGAATCAAGTTGTGCAAGCTCAAGAACATGAAGATGGAAACTGACTTTTGAGCTAGATCCAAGCATCTCCAAGCTTCAATTCATACATCAAACTTCATAACATCATCTCAGGACTGGATTTGGATACTTGCATGGCCTGGATTCTACAATTTTCAGTGACTGCTGTAACACCCCGAATTAAATAAAAGGATTATTTAAATTAAGTTAATAATATATTTAATAATTTAATTAAATAAATTGAATTATTGGATTATTATTATTATTATTATTTGGAATAATAATTATTTGGAAAATATATAAGTTGGAATAAGGAAAAAGAGATTTCATTTTGTAAAAGGGTTTTACGTGGAAACGGAGAAGCTGCAGAGAAGAGGAGAAAAGGGCAAAGAGGAAGAGCTAGAGAGCAAAGGTTGAAGAACGGAAAAGCTTGAAGCTCGAAGATTTGCCGGATTATCTCAGGTAAGGGGGGTTTATCGTCGTTTAATGGGTATTATAGATTAACATGTCATGGGTAGTGATAGCCGTTGAATTGACCCTAATTGGGATTATGAATGCTGGAAAATTACGTTGGATGAAACTGTGTTTAGGCTGTAATCGAATATGTGTTTGGGTTAGTTGTGAATTTCCGAACGTATAGCTTTTTACGGAATTGGAATCGGAGGTCCGGAAGTCCTCCAACGGCGGAAAATGCGGAGAACTCTGCATTCTGCCTTGTGTTAGCGCAGGGACTGCTGTTTTGCCTGCGTTAACCGGTTAACCCAGGGCGTTAACCGGTTAACACTGTTATATTTTGTGAAAATGTGCTGTTTTGCCTGCGTTAACCGGTTAACCCAGGGCGTTAACCGGTTAACACTGTTGCGTGTTGCCAGAAAATGTATTTTTGTCCTGCGTTAACCGGTTAACCCAGGGCGTTAACCGGTTAACACTGTTGGAAATCAGAAAAATTGGTATTTTAATGTTGTGAACATAATTGGTGATTATCCGATTATCGTTAATTTTGATGAGTAATTCTGTTGGGTTATGTTATGAAGTGTTGATATAAATATGTTGATAAGTTGTGTTAAAGTTGTTGAAAATACTGAGTTGTAGGCTGGTGAGCCAAAGTTGATTATAAGTTGATTATGTTGAAAACCTTGTTGTGTTGCTATTATTATTATGTTGTCGGAATTGTAAAGTCGTGTATGCCATGTACATTTCATATGCATTAAGTCGGAGCTTTGCTCACACCACGTTGGCCTGGATTGGCAAAAATCGGAGCTTTGCTCACACCACGTTGGCCTGGATTGGCAAATTTTAAGTTGAAAGTTGAAGGCTTATGCCTTGATGCCCACTAAAATGGCAATGATTTTAAGTTGGGAGTTTTACTCCGATTGGTACCACATGCATGAAGAGTCGAGTCTCATTTGAGTTGCATTTTATGTCGTTATTGAGTTGCATTTTACGTTGTTATTGAGTATGATATTTGAGTTGATGTGCCGTTATTGAATGCATGATATGATTAGGGTGATTAACGTGAAAATTTACTTAACATAACATGATAATTTATAATGTTTGTTATATCGATTGAGGAACTCACCCTTACAACTATTTTTCAGGTGATGAGCAGTGAGTTGAGTAGAAGCTAATGCTTGGAGTCTAGAGTAGTCTACTTAGTGGGTCGTGCTCTGATAGATGTAACATCGGGACGGGATGTTTTAATTGTTTTATTGTTGATTGTTGAACCTTTTTATCTGTAATATGTTATACGTTGGAATGGTTGGTTGATTTATATCCGCTGCGAATTATGCAAACAAAAAATGTTTATTTTGATTGAATAAAGAGCCTGACAGTTATTAATGTATGAAGTGTTGTGTGACACCCTTGGTGCATAATTACTCTGATAAATAATTGTTGTTGTTATTAAATAATTGGGGTATTTTAGAAGGGTGTTACATTAGTGGTATCAGAGCAGGTCGGTCCGTCCGGCCAGTTGTCGTGTCGTTACTGTCTAACAATTGTGTAATTGTTACTAATCTAACTTTAAGTTGTGTTGTATTGACAAGTTGAAATGGCTGGAAGGAATGACGCTGCAATGGCTGCCGCAATGCAAGCAATGGCACAAGCTGTGCAGAACTTGCCAAATGCTGGTGGAGATGCTGGATCACGTAGCTTGGCGACTTTTCAGAGAGAGAATCCGCCGGTGTTTAAAGGAAAGCATGATCCAGATGCAGCCTTGGGATGGTTGAAAGAGATTGAGAGAATCTTCCGTGTTATGGATTGCACTCCAGCTCAGAAGGTTCGGTATGGTACTCACATGCTAGCAATCGAAGCTGATGACTGGTGGCTAGAGACTCACGAGAGGTTGACCGTGGCAAGTGAAGCCATTACTTGGGATGTATTCCGTAGGGAATTTCTGAGAAAGTACTATCCGGAAGATGTCCGTGGTAAGAAGGAAATTGAGTTCCTTGAGCTGAAGCAAGGAAACATGTCTGTCACTGATTATGCTGCGAAATTTGTGGAGTTGTCCAAATTTTATCCTCATTACACTGGTGCGGGTGCTGAATTTTCAAAGTGCATCAAGTTTGAAAACGGACTGCGCTCTGAAATCAAGAAGGCTGTTGGGTATCAGAAGATACGCATTTTTACTGAATTGGTTGATAGCTGCAGGATATTTGAAGAGGACAATAATGCTCACTACAAGGTTGTCAGTGATCGCAGAGGCAAGCAACATCAAAACCGTGGCAAGCCGTATGATGTTCCAGCTGGAAAAGGGAAGCAAAGAGCTGCTCCGGCTCAGAGAGCTAGTGGGGGAGGTGCTCCTGCTAGTATAGTTTGCTTCAAATGTGGTCAGGCTGGTCATAAGAGTAATGTATGCACTGCTGAAGTGAAGAGGTGTTTTCGCTGTGGTAAGATTGGTCATGCAATAGCTGATTGCAAGCACAAGGAAGTGATTTGTTTTAATTGTGGCGAAGAAGGGCATATTGGAAGTCAGTGTCAGAAGCCAAAGAAATCTCAGACTGGGAAGGTGTTCGCTTTGACAGGAACTCAAACCTCCAGTGAGGACAGACTTATCCGAGGTACGTGTTATATTAATGGCTTTCCTCTTGTAGCTATTATTGACACAGGTGCGACTCATTCCTTTATATCTTTGGATTGTGCTGTGAAACTTAAGTTAGAGATATCTGAGATGTTTGGTAGTATGGTAATTGATACTCCTGCGAAGGGTTCAGTGACTACTACTTCGGTTTGTTTAAATTGTCCTTTGAGTATTTTTGGTAGAGACTTTGGGATGGACCTAGTGTGTCTTCCACTAGTGCAGATTGATGTTATTCTGGGTATGAACTGGTTGGTGTTTAACCGAGTTTCTATCAACTGTTTTGATAAGACAGTGGTCTTTCCTGAGATTGAGGAAGGAAAGAGTTTGTTTCTATCGGCAAGGCAAGTGAATGAAGAAGTAGCCGATGGGGCAGAGTTGTTTATGCTGTTAGCGACTTTGGAGGCTAAAGGTAAACTGGTGATTGGCGATCTAGCCGTGGTGCGTGATTTTCCTGATGTGTTTCCGGAAGAAGTGAATGAATTACCGCCAGAGCGTGAAGTGGAGTTCTCGATTGATTTGGTACCTGGTACTAGACCGATATCGATGGCTCCGTACCGTATGTCTGCTGTTGAGTTAACTGAATTGAAGAGTCAGTTGGAAGATCTGTTGGATAAGAAATTTATTCGTCCGAGTGTGTCACCGTGGGGTGCACCAGTGCTATTGGTTAAGAAGAAGGAAGGTACTATGAGGTTGTGTGTGGACTACAGGCAACTGAATAAAGTGACGATCAAGAATCGGTATCCTTTGCCGAGGATTGATGATTTGATGGATCAGTTGGTTGGTGCAAGCGTGTTCAGCAAGATAGATTTGAGATCTGGGTATCATCAGATACGTGTGAAAACCGAGGATATTCAGAAGACTGCTTTCAGAACAAGGTATGGACATTATGAGTATTCTGTAATGCCTTTTGGTGTGACTAATGCGCCTGGAGTATTTATGGAGTATATGAATAGGATTTTCCACCCGTACCTAGACAAGTTTGTTGTGGTGTTTATTGATGATATTTTGGTGTATTCGAAGTCTGAAGAAGAGCATGCTGAGCATTTGAGAGTAGTTTTAGAAGTTCTACGAGAAAAGAAGTTATTTGCTAAATTGTCCAAGTGTGAATTTTGGTTAGAAGAGGTTAGTTTTCTTGGTCATGTGATTTCAAGAGGTGGTGTTGCTGTTGATCCTTCCAAGATAGAAGCGGTATCTAAGTGGGAAGCTCCGAAGTCTGTTGCTGAGATTCGAAGTTTCCTTGGTTTGGCTGGTTATTATAGGAAGTTCATTGAAGGATTTTCTAAGTTGGCGTTACCATTGACGATGTTGACTAGGAAGGGGCAAGCGTTTGTTTGGGACTCAAAATGTGAAGGAGGTTTCCAAGAGTTAAAGAGAAGGTTGACTACTGCTCCTATTCTGATATTACCGAGTTCGTCGGAATCATTTGAAGTTTACTGTGATGCTTCATTGTTGGGTTTGGGTGGCGTGTTGATGCAGAATAAGCAGGTTATAGCTTATGCTTCGAGACAGCTAAGGGTTCATGAGAGGAACTACCCGACGCACGATTTAGAGTTGGCAGCTGTGGTATTTGTTCTGAAATTATGGAGGCATTACTTGTATGGGTCAAGATTTGAGGTTTTCAGTGACCATCAAAGTTTAAAGTATTTGTTTGATCAGAAAGAGCTGAATATGAGGCAGAGAAGATGGTTAGAGTTTCTGAAGGATTATGACTTTGGTTTGAATTACCATCCGGGTAAAGCAAACGTAGTGGCTGATGCATTGAGTCGGAAATCATTGCATATGTCTATGTTAATGGTTAAAGAATTGGATTTAATTGAGCAGTTTAGAGACTTGAGTTTGGTGTGTGAAAGTACTCACAATAGTGTTAAATTGGGAATGTTGAAGTTAACAAGTGGTATTCTGGATGAGATCAGAGAGGGTCAGAAATCCGATGTGCTTTTGGTTGATAAGTTGACTCTAGTGAATCAAGGTCAAGGTGGCGAATTCAGAGTTGATGAGAATGGTATTTTGAAATTTGGTAGTCGGGTGTGTATTCCGGATGTTACCGAACTTAAGAAGAGTATTATGGAAGAAGGACATCGTAGTGGGTTGAGTATTCATCCTGGAGCTACGAAGATGTATCACGATTTGAAAAAGTTATTTTGGTGGCCGGGAATGAAAAGAGAAATTGCGAGTTTTGTTTATTCCTGTTTGACTTGTCAGAAGTCAAAGATTGAGCATCAGAAGCCGTCTGGGCTAATGCAACCGTTGGCTATTCCAGAGTGGAAGTGGGATAGTATCAGTATGGATTTTGTGTCTGGTTTGCCGAGGACAATTAAGAATTTTGAAGCTATTTGGGTGATTGTTGACAGATTGACAAAGTCGGCTCATTTCATTCCGATCAGAATGGATTATCCGTTAGAGAGATTAGCCGAGTTGTATATTGAGAAGATTGTAAGTTTGCATGGTATTCCGTCCAGTATTGCTTCGGACAGAGATCCTAGATTTACATCGAAGTTCTGGGAAGGTTTGCAGAGAGCTTTGGGAACTAAGCTGAGATTGAGTTCTGCATATCATCCGCAGACTGATGGTCAGACTGAGAGGACGATTCAGTCATTGGAGGATCTTTTGAGAGCTTGTGTTTTGGAGAAGGGAGGTGCTTGGGATTGTTATTTACCTTTGATTGAGTTTACCTACAACAATAGTTTTCATTCGAGCATTGGTATGGCACCGTTTGAAGCTTTGTAGGGTAGGAGATGTCGGACACCTTTATGTTGGTATGAGTCCGGTGAGAGTGCTGTGGTTGGACCGGAGATTGTTCAACAGACTACGGAAAAGATTAAGGTGATTCAAGAGAAGATGAGAATTGCTCAGAGTCGTCAGAAGAGTTATCATGATAAGAGGAGGAAGTCACTTGAGTTTCAAGAGGGAGATCATGTGTTTCTTCGTGTTACTCCGATAACTGGGGTTGGTTGAGCTTTGAAGTCAAAGAAGTTGACACCTCGATTTATTGGTCCTTATCAGATTTTGGAGAGGATAGGAGAGGTAGCCTATCGTATCGCTTTACCGCCGTCACTTGCGAATTTGCATGAGGTTTTTCATGTGTCTCAGTTGAGGAGGTACATTCATGATCCGTCGCATGTGATCCAAGTAGATGATGTACAGGTGAGGGATAACCTGACTGTTGAAATATCGCCTATGAGGATCGAGGATCGAGAGTTGAAGCAGTTGCGGGGTAAAGAGATTGCCTTAATGAAGGTAGCTTGGGGAGGACCAGCAGGTGGCAATGTGACTTGGGAACTGGAGAGTCAGATGAAGGAGTCTTATCCGGAGTTATTTGCTTGAGGTATGTTTTCGAGGACGAAAACTCTTTTAGTAGGGGAGAGTTGTAACACCCCGAATTAAATAAAAGGATTATTTAAATTAAGTTAATAATATATTTAATAATTTAATTAAATCAATTGAATTATTGGATTATTATTATTATTATTATTTGGAATAATAATTATTTGGAAAATATATAAGTTGGAATAAGGAAAAAGAGATTTCATTTTGTAAAAGGGTTTTACGTGGAAACGGAGAAGCTGCAGAGAAGAGGAGAAAAGGGCAAAGAGGAAGAGCTAGAGAGCAAAGGTTGAAGAACGGAAAAGCTTGAAGCTCGAAGATTTGCCGGATTATCTCAGGTAAGGGGGGTTTATCGTCGTTTAATGGGTATTATAGATTAACATGTCATGGGTAGTGATAGCCGTTGAATTGACCCTAATTGGGATTATGAATGCTGGAAAATTACGTTGGATGAAACTGTGTTTAGGCTGTAATCGAATATGTGTTTGGGTTAGTTGTGAATTTCCGAACGTATAGCTTTTTACGGAATTGGAATCGGAGGTCCGGAAGTCCTCCAACGGCGGAAAATGCGGAGAACTCTGCATTCTGCCTTGTGTTAGCGCAGGGACTGCTGTTTTGCCTGCGTTAACCGGTTAACCCAGGGCGTTAACCGGTTAACACTGTTATATTTTGTGAAAATGTGCTGTTTTGCCTGCGTTAACCGGTTAACCCAGGGCGTTAACCGGTTAACACTGTTGCGTGTTGCCAGAAAATGTATTTTTGTCCTGCGTTAACCGGTTAACCCAGGGCGTTAACCGGTTAACACTGTTGGAAATCAGAAAAATTGGTATTTTAATGTTGTGAACATAATTGGTGATTATCCGATTATCGTTAATTTTGATGAGTAATTCTGTTGGGTTATGTTATGAAGTGTTGATATAAATATGTTGATAAGTTGTGTTAAAGTTGTTGAAAATACTGAGTTGTAGGCTGGTGAGCCAAAGTTGATTATAAGTTGATTATGTTGAAAACCTTGTTGTGTTGCTATTATTATTATGTTGTCGGAATTGTAAAGTCGTGTATGCCATGTACATTTCATATGCATTAAGTCGGAGCTTTGCTCACACCACGTTGGCCTGGATTGGCAAAAATCGGAGCTTTGCTCACACCACGTTGGCCTGGATTGGCAAATTTTAAGTTGAAAGTTGAAGGCTTATGCCTTGATGCCCACTAAAATGGCAATGATTTTAAGTTGGGAGTTTTACTCCGATTGGTACCACATGCATGAAGAGTCGAGTCTCATTTGAGTTGCATTTTATGTCGTTATTGAGTTGCATTTTACGTTGTTATTGAGTATGATATTTGAGTTGATGTGCCGTTATTGAATGCATGATATGATTAGGGTGATTAACGTGAAAATTTACTTAACATAACATGATAATTTATAATGTTTGTTATATCGATTGAGGAACTCACCCTTACAACTATTTTTCAGGTGATGAGCAGTGAGTTGAGTAGAAGCTAATGCTTGGAGTCTAGAGTAGTCTACTTAGTGGGTCGTGCTCTGATAGATGTAACATCGGGACGGGATGTTTTAATTGTTTTATTGTTGATTGTTGAACCTTTTTATCTGTAATATGTTATACGTTGGAATGGTTGGTTGATTTATATCCGCTGCGAATTATGCAAACAAAAAATGTTTATTTTGATTGAATAAAGAGCCTGACAGTTATTAATGTATGAAGTGTTGTGTGACACCCTTGGTGCATAATTACTCTGATAAATAATTGTTGTTGTTATTAAATAATTGGGGTATTTTAGAAGGGTGTTACATTAGTGGTATCAGAGCAGGTCGGTCCGTCCGGCCAGTTGTCGTGTCGTTACTGTCTAACAATTGTGTAATTGTTACTAATCTAACTTTAAGTTGTGTTGTATTGACAAGTTGAAATGGCTGGAAGGAATGACGCTGCAATGGCTGCCGCAATGCAAGCAATGGCACAAGCTGTGCAGAACTTGCCAAATGCTGGTGGAGATGCTGGATCACGTAGCTTGGCGACTTTTCAGAGAGAGAATTCGCCGGTGTTTAAAGGAAAGCATGATCCAGATGCAGCCTTGGGATGGTTGAAAGAGATTGAGAGAATCTTCCGTGTTATGGATTGCACTCCAGCTCAGAAGGTTCGGTATGGTACTCACATGCTAGCAATCGAAGCTGATGACTGGTGGCTAGAGACTCACGAGAGGTTGACCGTGGCAGGTGAAGCCATTACTTGGGATGTATTCCGTAGGGAATTTCTGAGAAAGTACTATCCGGAAGATGTCCGTGGTAAGAAGGAAATTGAGTTCCTTGAGCTGAAGCAAGGAAACATGTCTGTCACTGATTATGCTGCGAAATTTGTGGAGTTGTCCAAATTTTATCCTCATTACACTGGTGCGGGTGCTGAATTTTCAAAGTGCATCAAGTTTGAAAACGGACTGCGCTCTGAAATCAAGAAGGCTGTTGGGTATCAGAAGATACGCATTTTTACTGAATTGGTTGATAGCTGCAGGATATTTGAAAAGGACAATAATGCTCACTACAAGGTTGTCAGTGATCGCAGAGGCAAGCAACATCAAAACCGTGGCAAGCCGTATGATGCTCCAGCTGGAAAAGGGAAGCAAAGAGCTGCTCCGGCTCAGAGAGCTAGTGGGGGAGGTGCTCCTGCTAGTATAGTTTGCTTCAAATGTGGTCAGGCTGGTCATAAGAGTAATGTATGCACTGCTGAAGTGAAGAGGTGTTTTCGCTGTGGTAAGATTGGTCATGCAATAGCTGATTGCAAGCACAAGGAAGTGATTTGTTTTAATTGTGGCGAAGAAGGGCATATTGGAAGTCAGTGTCAGAAGCCAAAGAAATCTCAGACTGGGAAGGTGTTCGCTTTGACAGGAACTCAAACCTCCAGTGAGGACAGACTTATCCGAGGTACGTGTTATATTAATGGCTTTCCTCTTGTAGCTATTATTGACACAGGTGCGACTCATTCCTTTATATCTTTGGATTGTGCTGTGAAACTTAAGTTAGAGATATCTGAGATGTTTGGTAGTATGGTAATTGATACTCCTGCGAAGGGTTCAGTGACTACTACTTCGGTTTGTTTAAATTGTCCTTTGAGTATTTTTGGTAGAGACTTTGGGATGGACCTAGTGTGTCTTCCACTAGTGCAGATTGATGTTATTCTGGGTATGAACTGGTTGGTGTTTAACCGAGTTTCTATCAACTGTTTTGATAAGACAGTGGTCTTTCCTGAGATTGAGGAAGGAAAGAGTTTGTTTCTATCGGCAAGGCAAGTGAATGAAGAAGTAGCCGATGGGGCAGAGTTGTTTATGCTGTTAGCGACTTTGGAGGCTAAAGGTAAACTGGTGATTGGCGATCTAGCCGTGGTGCGTGATTTTCCTGATGTGTTTCCGGAAGAAGTGAATGAATTACCGCCAGAGCGTGAAGTGGAGTTCTCGATTGATTTGGTACCTGGTACTAGACCGATATCGATGGCTCCGTACCGTATGTCTGCTGTTGAGTTAACTGAATTGAAGAGTCAGTTGGAAGATCTGTTGGATAAGAAATTTATTCGTCCGAGTGTGTCACCGTGGGGTGCACCAGTGCTATTGGTTAAGAAGAAGGAAGGTACTATGAGGTTGTGTGTGGACTACAGGCAACTGAATAAAGTGACGATCAAGAATCGGTATCCTTTGCCGAGGATTGATGATTTGATGGATCAGTTGGTTGGTGCAAGCGTGTTCAGCAAGATAGATTTGAGATCTGGGTATCATCAGATACGTGTGAAAACCGAGGATATTCAGAAGACTGCTTTCAGAACAAGGTATGGACATTATGAGTATTCTGTAATGCCTTTTGGTGTGACTAATGCGCCTGGAGTATTTATGGAGTATATGAATAGGATTTTCCACCCGTACCTAGACAAGTTTGTTGTGGTGTTTATTGATGATATTTTGGTGTATTCGAAGTCTGAAGAAGAGCATGCTGAGCATTTGAGAGTAGTTTTAGAAGTTCTACGAGAAAAGAAGTTATTTGCTAAATTGTCCAAGTGTGAATTTTGGTTAGAAGAGGTTAGTTTTCTTGGTCATGTGATTTTAAGAGGTGGTGTTGCTGTTGATCCTTCCAAGATAGAAGCGGTATCTAAGTGGGAAGCTCCGAAGTCTGTTGCTGAGATTCGAAGTTTCCTTGGTTTGGCTGGTTATTATAGGAAGTTCATTGAAGGATTTTCTAAGTTGGCGTTACCATTGACGATGTTGACTAGGAAGGGGCAAGCGTTTGTTTGGGACTCAAAATGTGAAGGAGGTTTCCAAGAGTTAAAGAGAAGGTTGACTACTGCTCCTATTCTGATATTACCGAGTTCGTCGGAATCATTTGAAGTTTACTGTGATGCTTCATTGTTGGGTTTGGGTGGCGTGTTGATGCAGAATAAGCAGGTTATAGCTTATGCTTCGAGACAGCTAAGGGTTCATGAGAGGAACTACCCGACGCACGATTTAGAGTTGGCAGCTGTGGTATTTGTTCTGAAATTATGGAGGCATTACTTGTATGGGTCAAGATTTGAGGTTTTCAGTGACCATCAAAGTTTAAAGTATTTGTTTGATCAGAAAGAGCTGAATATGAGGCAGAGAAGATGGTTAGAGTTTCTGAAGGATTATGACTTTGGTTTGAATTACCATCCGGGTAAAGCAAACGTAGTGGCTGATGCATTGAGTCGGAAATCATTGCATATGTCTATGTTAATGGTTAAAGAATTGGATTTAATTGAGCAGTTTAGAGACTTGAGTTTGGTGTGTGAAAGTACTCACAATAGTGTTAAATTGGGAATGTTGAAGTTAACAAGTGGTATTCTGGATGAGATCAGAGAGGGTCAGAAATCCGATGTGCTTTTGGTTGATAAGTTGACTCTAGTGAATCAAGGTCAAGGTGGCGAATTCAGAGTTGATGAGAATGGTATTTTGAAATTTGGTAGTCGGGTGTGTATTCCGGATGTTACCGAACTTAAGAAGAGTATTATGGAAGAAGGACATCGTAGTGGGTTGAGTATTCATCCTGGAGCTACGAAGATGTATCACGATTTGAAAAAGTTATTTTGGTGGCCGGGAATGAAAAGAGAAATTGCGAGTTTTGTTTATTCCTGTTTGACTTGTCAGAAGTCAAAGATTGAGCATCAGAAGCCGTCTGGGCTAATGCAACCGTTGGCTATTCCAGAGTGGAAGTGGGATAGTATCAGTATGGATTTTGTGTCTGGTTTGCCGAGGACAATTAAGAATTTTGAAGCTATTTGGGTGATTGTTGACAGATTGACAAAGTCGGCTCATTTCATTCCGATCAGAATGGATTATCCGTTAGAGAGATTAGCCGAGTTGTATATTGAGAAGATTGTAAGTTTGCATGGTATTCCGTCCAGTATTGTTTCGGACAGAGATCCTAGATTTACATCGAAGTTCTGGGAAGGTTTGCAGAGAGCTTTGGGAACTAAGCTGAGATTGAGTTCTGCATATCATCCGCAGACTGATGGTCAGACTGAGAGGACGATTCAGTCATTGGAGGATCTTTTGAGAGCTTGTGTTTTGGAGAAGGGAGGTGCTTGGGATTGTTATTTACCTTTGATTGAGTTTACCTACAACAATAGTTTTCATTCGAGCATTGGTATGGCACCGTTTGAAGCTTTGTAGGGTAGGAGATGTCGGACACCTTTATGTTGGTATGAGTCCGGTGAGAGTGTTGTGGTTGGACCGGAGATTGTTCAACAGACTACGGAAAAGATTAAGGTGATTCAGGAGAAGATGAGAATTGCTCAGAGTCGTCAGAAGAGTTATCATGATAAAAGGAGGAAGTCACTTGAGTTTCAAGAGGGAGATCATGTGTTTCTTCGTGTTACTCCGATAACTGGGGTTGGTCGAGCTTTGAAGTCAAAGAAGTTGACACCTCGATTTATTGGTCCTTATCAGATTTTGGAGAGGATAGGAGAGGTAGCCTATCGTATCGCTTTACCGCCGTCACTTGCGAATTTGCATGAGGTTTTTCATGTGTCTCAGTTGAGGAGGTACATTCATGATCCGTCGCATGTGATCCAAGTAGATGATGTACAGGTGAGGGATAACCTGACTGTTGAAATATCGCCTATGAGGATCGAGGATCGAGAGTTGAAGCAGTTGTGGGGTAAAGAGATTGCCTTAGTGAAGGTAGCTTGGGGAGGACCAGCAGGTGGCAATGTGACTTGGGAACTGGAGAGTCAGATGAAGGAGTCTTATCCGGAGTTATTTGCTTGAGGTATGTTTTCGAGGACGAAAACTCTTTTAGTAGGGGAGAGTTGTAACACCCCGAATTAAATAAAAGGATTATTTAAATTAAGTTAATAATATATTTAATAATTTAATTAAATAAATTGAATTATTGGATTATTATTATTATTATTATTTGGAATAATAATTATTTGGAAAATATATAAGTTGGAATAAGGAAAAAGAGATTTCATTTTGTAAAAGGGTTTTACGTGGAAACGGAGAAGCTGCAGAGAAGAGGAGAAAAGGGCAAAGAGGAAGAGCTAGAGAGCAAAGGTTGAAGAACGGAAAAGCTTGAAGCTCGAAGATTTGCCGGATTATCTCAGGTAAGGGGGGTTTATCGTCGTTTAATGGGTATTATAGATTAACATGTCATGGGTAGTGATAGCCGTTGAATTGACCCTAATTGGGATTATGAATGCTGGAAAATTACGTTGGATGAAACTGTGTTTAGGCTGTAATCGAATATGTGTTTGGGTTAGTTGTGAATTTCCGAACGTATAGCTTTTTACGGAATTGGAATCGGAGGTCCGGAAGTCCTCCAACGGCGGAAAATGCGGAGAACTCTGCATTCTGCCTTGTGTTAGCGCAGGGACTGCTGTTTTGCCTGCGTTAACCGGTTAACCCAGGGCGTTAACCGGTTAACACTGTTATATTTTGTGAAAATGTGTTGTTTTGCCTGCGTTAACCGGTTAACCCAGGGCGTTAACCGGTTAACACTGTTGCGTGTTACCAGAAAATGTATTTTTGTCCTGCGTTAACCGGTTAACCCAGGGTGTTAACCGGTTAACACTGTTGGAAATCAGAAAAATTGGTATTTTAATGTTGTGAACATAATTGGTGATTATCCGATTATCGTTAATTTTGATGAGTAATTCTGTTGGGTTATGTTATGAAGTGTTGATATAAATATGTTGATAAGTTGTGTTAAAGTTGTTGAAAATACTGAGTTGTAGGCTGGTGAGCCAAAGTTGATTATAAGTTGATTATGTTGAAAACCTTGTTGTGTTGTTATTATTATTATGTTGTCGGAATTGTAAAGTCGTGTATGCCATGTACATTTCATATGCATTAAGTCGGAGCTTTGCTCACACCACGTTGGCCTGGATTGGCAAAAATCGGAGCTTTGCTCACACCACGTTGGCCTGGATTGGCAAATTTTAAGTTGAAAGTTGAAGGCTTATGCCTTGATGCCCACTAAAATGGCAATGATTTTAAGTTGGGAGTTTTACTCCGATTGGTACCACATGCATGAAGAGTCGAGTCTCATTTGAGTTGCATTTTATGTCGTTATTGAGTTGCATTTTACGTTGTTATTGAGTATGATATTTGAGTTGATGTGCCGTTATTGAATGCATGATATGATTAGGGTGATTAACGTGAAAATTTACTTAACATAACATGATAATTTATAATGTTTGTTATATCGATTGAGGAACTCACCCTTACAACTATTTTTCAGGTGATGAGCAGTGAGTTGAGTAGAAGCTAATGCTTGGAGTCTAGAGTAGTCTACTTAGTGGGTCGTGCTCTGATAGATGTAACATCGGGACGGGATGTTTTAATTGTTTTATTGTTGATTGTTGAACCTTTTTATCTGTAATATGTTATACGTTGGAATGGTTGGTTGATTTATATCCGCTGCGAATTATGCAAACAAAAAATGTTTATTTTGATTGAATAAAGAGCATGACAGTTATTAATGTATGAAGTGTTGTGTGACACCCTTGGTGCATAATTACTCTGATAAATAATTGTTGTTGTTATTAAATAATTGGGGTATTTTAGAAGGGTGTTACAACTGCTCTTCAAGAGGTTTGGTTTTCGAGTCTCTTAATTCTTCCTCTTATGCATGTAATGTTGTAGATCTTCTCTTGCTGATCCTTCTGATATAAAACTCAAGAAAAATGGTGAAGAATTGGTTGAGTTATCTTGAATTAAAGTTTTGGATGTGAAAATGTTTTCCTTCGATTCTCATTATTCATGGATTGTTAGGAGTAATTGATGATAGATTTGGCACCTACATGTGATAAGCTTTCGATTAGTGTACTTGTTTATGAAATCTGGAAAAAAAATTGAGCATGGCACTGTAGCGCCACCGTCTTCATGAAGAAGACGGTGGAAACCACCGTGAGCGCCGCCACCTAGGGATTTCTGGTTCAGTCCTTGAGATGTTACTGTGGAAGCGCCTTTCACACTCACATCCTGTGTTCGATCCAGCGTGCGTGTGTTTTGTTTTTTTACTTTTATTTTCTTCACTTAATGAAACGCCGTCGTTTTGACTAGCGCGCGTACATGCTTCGATACCTGGCTCTTGCATTTTGTTCCAAGCGCTTCATTTTTTGCATACACACAGTTCGATTCCAGCTGAGGGTATTTTTCAAATTAATTCACATTTCTTCTTTCCCTCCAATTATCATGTACATGTTTCACATTTATTTCAAATATTTTCATCACATTCAAAAAATCATTAAAAATAGAATATGAATCCAATTAATTCCCAATTTTTTGCTACTTGTTCGTATGGATGTCTACTATTTTTTGGTGCTGATTTCATGATTTTATCATTTCTGGAATTTTAAATGTGATTGATTCTTTGGACATGTATGCAAATGTGACATGCTTCATTCATTCTATTGTGAAATGCTCATACATTGGCCAATTGATTTGAAATTTGGTGTACTGATCCCAACTTGTTGCATGATTTTTGAGGCTTGGTTGTGCATTTTTCTCATTTTTCATCTCTATTTTAGACACATGATTGTATGGTGTGACAATGTGTGTCACACAATTTGATGTCATACTTGTGCATTTTCATTTCTAGGTCAAATGAGCTCTTCTGATTATAATTTTTGGCATGATGCTTATGTTTGACTTATTGTGTGTACATAAAAATTTCCAGGATTGTTTGATTCATTTCTGTTTTAATATGGAATTTTGATTCTTGATGTCCAATTGTGTGCTTTGAATTTGTCTTTGCCATAGCTTGCTCATATGACGACTTTGCTTGATGCTTTTGACTTGGTCCTTTTTAGGACATGTTCATGATTGATTAATTGAGCTTTATGTTGAATATTGGTTGCTGTTTTGACTTTTTACTTTGCCTTTGACCCTAGCCTTGGTGCTAGTGGTTTGTACTCACAATTTGAGCTTTGCGTTTCAGGTTCAAGCAATTAGTCCTAATGGATGATGTGATCTCCTTGCTTGAGATAGAATTTGCTTTGTTTAACTAATGTTGATTGTGTTGTAGGTCCTTTGGTGATGAACTCACTTGAGTTGTTGACTTACATTGTGTATATTGGTTGTCTCACTGTTGACTGTCTGTTTGGTTTGTCTGAATGTGAATATTGACTTGTTTGATTTTCTTACAGGTACTTTAGTAGCTTTAACTCATTACTTGAGTTGCTTTGCTTTGCTTGTGGTCGGCATACCACTTAGGTAATCTCTCTAACTCCATGTAGTCTGGAAGCCCTGTCGTTTCTGTTTGGCAGGCATTTGGCTGAAGTCCTCCTTAAGAGATAATGTCTGTGATTGTTTATATTTGTGCCATGTACTTCAAGTCCTCCTAAGTGAAGAGGCAATTGGCAGATAGAAGGGATGTGCAATCCATCCCCTGCTATTCAGTTGAGTCTTTCATCTTGCTCGCACTACGTGCTGATGTATTTGAATAAACACCCAAAATCTTGTATATAGAGTCAGTCATTGTGGAATAGGGTTCCTCATTCTGAACCCCCACACCTTCTTTGATTCAAGCTCACCCCGGCCAGGGTTAAGAGCTATGAGGTCTAATCATCATTTCCCATTTCATCTGCTCATCCTGACGGTCAATGTCAGAGGTTAAGAGCCTAAACACCCTTACATATCTGGCTTGTTTGTCAAGGTTGGTATGACCCCTTGACTAAAGCCCAGCCTTTGATTGAGCCTCTTGGTTGTGTATAGTGTGTGCTAATTGATTGATGTGTTTTCTTGTTTGCTTACTTGTGCATCCTTCATGTTGTCGTGCATATTGTCTTTGCATTTGTTATTGTTTTGTTCTGAGGAGTCAGATGTAAGACCATTGATTGGCTATCAGTTTCCTGTTCCTTTTGGGGAGCTGGATATAAGACCATTGATTGGCACTCCATTTCCTATATTGTTCTGTTTTGAGGAGTCAGGTGTAAGACCATTGATTGGCTATCTGTTTCCGGTGTTTGTATCTTTGAGGAGTCAAATGTAAGACCATTGATTGGCTATATGTTTCCTATTTGTTTTCTTCTGTGGAGTTAGATGTAAGACCATTGATTGGCTATCTGTTTCCCATGTTGCTTTGTGGAGTTGGACGTAAGACCATTTATTGGCACTCTATTTCCCATTTGTTTTCGGAGTTGGATGTAAGACCATTTATTGGCAATCCATTTCCAATTTTGTTGCTCCATGAGACTCTTGCTTATTTGCTTATTGCTTTGTGTTGCCTAATTCCAAAGGAACTTACTTGAATCATTGCTATGATTTTGAGAAAGCAATCCTGCCTGTGGCTTTGTCCCTTAACCTTCACCCTCTTTTGTGCTTAACCGTGATCCATGCTTTTTCATCCTTAACCCAAACCAGAAAACTTTTGTGCAAACATTTTCACTGGTTTTTCAAAACTAGAAACCTAGGCCTTAAGCCTTTGATTTTCAAACTTCATTTTCACAATACTTCTTCTGAATTGAACTTTAATGTCAACTTTGACTATCTTTGTGAATACTTCTAATTGATTAATTTCACTCACTCAATTGCTTTTGTGGCCCTTGTCCACTTCTTAATCAAGCTTTCATGCATTAGCCATAGATCTGAATTATCATAGTGGTTGATGTAAATCTCACCACATCCTTAGTGATTGAATTGTAAGACTTCCATGCTTATTATAGGGTTAACCCCTCACTAGCGTGTTGAAGTTGTTCTCACATGGTGGATTGTTGGTTCAGGTTGAGTTTTCTCCCGTTGATAATGAAAGACCTTAAGGCTTTTGTTTAAAATCAATCCACTCATCTTTTGGAAATCTTTTAGCCGAACTACGGCATTTTGATCCTTATCTTTCATGAAAAGGTACGTAGGCAATGGGTTCATCCATTCAAACACAAAAATAATAAAAACTTGTACATTCTTTCTCTCATCCCTTCAATCAATGTTTGCACAAAAATATTTCATAAACAAATAACAATACAACATTTGTGAAAAGAGGTTCCCTAGGAGTACCTAGGATGTTGTGGGTGCCTAACACCTTCCTACAACATAATTACCCCCTTACCCAGATCTCTGACCTTTTATTAGTTTTCTTTGTGTAAAACTACTTAGGCTTTTGTTCGGTTTCAAGCCATTCCTTTGGATAAATAGAAGTGCGGTGGCGACTCTATCTTTGTATGCTTTGCTTTTGATTTAGTCAATAAATCATAAAGTGACGAATACACCGTTACACTCATACTTGGGCATACCAACTCAAGGGCATAATGAGGCCAATCACTCGAAAAAGTGATCTAATCTGGGGCCTACTTTTCAAAAGTTCAAATACTGGGAAATTCATATGAAGGTCACATCACAACATTGTGAGACCTAAGTCTTTTGTAATGAAACTCTTCCAGATCCTAGTGACATGGGACAAATCATTCTAATAATTGGTCAAGCACCATTTAATCAGGGGAATTCCTGGCAAGATTTAGATACTAGGGGGAGTCCTTATCAGGGTCATATCACAGCATGGCGGGATCCAAGTTCCTTCTCAGGACACTCCTCCAGACCCTAATAATCAGGGCCAGACTTTTCAAGATTTAAATATCAGGGCAGTTCATATCAAAGTCATACCATAGCATGGTGGGACCCAAGTTTCTTTTTAGGAAACTCTTTCAATAAGGACTACAAATAAGGGCAATACCCTCCAATGCTCAATCAATATGGGATAGACCGCCGCAAGGCTTAATCAAAATAAACTGCTCCAAAAATTGGTTCATCGGGGGCATATCATTCTAAGGGTCTATTATTTAAGGATGAATCTCTCCAAGGCTAATACAACGACAAGCCGTCTTAAGCACATAGTAAAGAAAAGCTACTTCAAAATCCATATTAAGGAGAATCACTTCAAATACCCCAATAGACTTGGGCAACTATAGGATATTGCATGGGCATGCCTTTTTAATACTTTCAAGAAGTATACAAGTTATGCCATACATCAACAATCATCAAGTGTGAAACGAGTATCGGGAAGTCATGTTAGATCAATACCCCACTACCATTTTTGACAGATAGCCTTGTAATACAAGTAACCTCTCTAAGCCTTGACAACTCTGACTCATCACAGGGTCACTTGTTGAAACATTCAAATCACTATCATGCATTAACCATGTCGCTACGCTCTAGCGTCAAACTATGCATATCATCTCATTCATCTAGCACATTCCCATAACATAAATCTAACATCTACAAAAGTCCAACCTCACTTGGCACTTACATCCAAAAAGCCCAACCTCATTTGGCATTCACCCCAAAAGCCCAACTCTGACTGGCATCTAACAAAAGCTCAAGCTTGATTGGCACTCAATACCTACAAATGTCCTAATCTTCAGCGGCACAACCCAATACTAATACATTGTATGCATCAATCATCGCATTAATACATCATATCATGCGTAGCATATCCATGAATGTGAAGCATTACGCCATACAAACTCTAAACATGCATACATGACATGCATAACATAACATAGGTTGAGACTCAGGACTCATTGTGAGAGTCTGGATCAATCCCCAGCTAAATAGGTGATAGATCTTTTTCCAAGCTTCTCCCTAACGCTTTTCTTGTTGTACACCCCAGTGGGTCGGTCTTAAGGATAATTCCCCAGCAAGTATCCTTGGAGCTTATTCTCCAAGCAAAAACTACTTAGCAGCATTGTCCCTAGTATGCCCTAATGGTATACAATTCATTCACCGGATCCTTGCAGGGATTTCTGAGGACTTTTTCCAGCACTCACACTCATTAGGCAACCACGCCTGTAAGCATATTTCCTAGTAGACAATCATCTTAAGTGACACCATTCTTCCCTAGTAACCATCTCCACGGAGCCTTTTCAATAAAGGACTTTCCCTGCAAACTCATTCATCGCGAATCATCAAAGGAATATATCAATTAGTCTGTCATCCTGAATGATCGTTATCAACTATTGAGAGGGTCTTCGCCTCTCACATCTCCAGATTATTAACCTATCCCATACAAGGGATGCATTCCATCAAATACACCAGGGTTTTATCAAAGGGTTACACCGAGGTTTTTCAAGGGGTTCCACCAAGGGTTTCATTAAAGAGCTTTTACCAGGAGTTCCATTAGGGGTTTCATCAGAAGTATAAAGGATTTTCATCAAGGGGTTCTATCAAGGGATTTTACCAAGGGATATTATCAAAGGGGTTCAATCAAGGGGTTTTCATCAGAGCATTATCCACCAAGGGTTCACCAGGGTTTTACAAAGAAGTTTGAACAAAGTGTTATTATCAAGGGATTTCATCATGGATTTATCAAAGGGTTTCACCGGAATTTTCTATCAAAGGGTTCCGCCAGAATTTTATCAAGGGATTTTATCAAAAGGGTTTTGTCAAGGGATTTTATCAAAAAGGTTTATCAAGAATGTCATCAAAAGATTCCATCAAGGGGTTCTGCTAGAATTTTACCAAGAGGTTTCATCAAGAGTCATCAGGGTATTAGTAGAGTACTACTCGATTCCCGTAAAATTATCGGATGATCATGGGAATTGTATGCAAGTTTCACTCATAAGGGTTCAAGTTGATAAAAAAGGGTTTCATTAAGAGGTTTCATCAAATGTTCCGTTAAGGATTTCATTAGGGATTTCATCATATTTTTGTCAGAGGGGTTTCATCGGGGATTTATCAAAGGGTTCCGCCAGGGTTTCACCGAGGCTTTCACCAAGGATTTTATCAGGGGTTTCTTCAAAGGATTCTATTAATGGGTTTTATCAGGAGTTTCATCAAGGGGTTCCATTAACGGGTTTTACCATATTTCTATCACGGGGTGTCATCAAAAGGGTTTTATAAAGGGTTTCATCTAGGGATTCCATCTGAAGTTTCATCAAAGGGGTTATATCAAAGGGGTTTCATCAAAAAACTATCCACAGGGTTCTATCAAGGATTCACTAGGGTTTCACCAAGAAGGTTCAATAAAGGTTATTATCAAGGGGTTCTATCAGGATATTATTAAAGGGGTCACCAGATTTTCATCAAGGGATTCCACCAGATTTTCATCAAGGGTATCTACTAGAATTTTATCGACGTGGGTTTCATCCAGAGTAATCAAGGTATCATTAAAGTCCAACCTGATTCCAGCAACATGATCGGATGATGATAGGAATCATGTGCAAGTTTCACCCGGAGAGGTCGAAACTGATCAAAAGGGATTAATCCAAGGGTTTCATTAGGGATGTCAAAGGATTTCATTAGGATCTCATCATCAGGAGTCCCACCAGAAGTTGTATCAGGGGTTTCATCAGGAATTTTGCCAAGGATTTTATTAGGAGTTTTATCAGGGGTTCTACTAAGGTTTTATCAAACAACGATCGGAGGATCGTCAGAGTCCTACCGAATTTCAGTAACATGATCGGATGATCATAGAAATTATATAAAAATTTCACCCGGATGGGCTGAAATTAATCGCCAGGGTATTATTGGGGTTCCATTAAAGGTTGGTCTAGATGCCAATAGAGCATCAAGGATTATTCAATCCTTACGCATTCCAATAGTCCACTAACTACGTGGTCAAAATTAGGGTTCCTCTTTATATTTAACCATCTCTTCCCGAGAAGATGAAGACTCTTCATCATCATCTCAGTTTGAAACTAATTAAATAGGGGCAGCTGTCGTACCCCAAATTTTGCCCACCCTTCATATGTTTTCTAGTGCCACTTTATTTTGAATAAATGAAATTGTATAATTGGTAGAAGAGCATATGTAAGGAGTTACAAGGAAGAGGTCTTGAGTTCAAACCTCACTTTCCCCACTTTTAAAATTTGTCTCGTTTTTTTATGTTTTAATTTCTATTGCAAACAAATTTGTATTTTTAAAATTTTATTTAATTTTAAATATATTTTTAAATAAAATTTGCATTTTTTATTTTAATATTCGAATTTTTAATCTAAAAAATCAAAATTTTCATTTTTGAATTTAATATATTTCTAATCCAGAAAAATCAAAATTTACATTTTTTATTTTAATTTTTGAATTTAATATATTTTTAATCTAGAAAATTCAAAATTTTCATTTTTTATTTTAATTTTTGAATTTAATATATTTTTAATCTAGAAAAATCAAAATTTTTATTTTTTTTATTTTAATCAAGATAAAATTTAAATATATATATATTTAATATATATATATATATTTATATATATATATATATATATATATATATATATATATATATATATATATATATATATATATATATATATATATATATATATATATATATATATATATATATATATATATATATATATATATCTTTTCTTGTTATTATTACTACCACGTAGTTTTTATTATTTACAGAATTGATCAATTATTATTTCTTTATAAGTTAAAAGTTCCATCAAAAAATTAATTTAATTTCTTTGACTGGTTTTAATTATTAGAAGTTAAGTGAACGAATTTGTTTTAATCATGGCTATCAATAATTTATTTAAGTATTATTGATTCTTTAAACTAGTAATGATTTACTATTATTATCAAGTATTCCTAAAAATTAAAACACAAATCCAAGGAAAAATCACAAATCTCCATTAATATAAATAATCTCGTATTCTACTTCTTTTTTTATCCTTGCTTTTTTTATTTTATTATTTAAAAGGGAAAAATTGCATTTTTTTAATATTTATTATTAATTTTCATTTTTATTAATATATTTTTTAAATAATAATTAATTTTTTTTATTTTTATCCAAAAATAGTAAAAAATATCCAAAAAAAATCAAAATCAAAATTAAAAAAAAATATAGTTATAGTTAAAAATCATTCATATTAAAGTTTTGTTTTTACTCTTGTTTCATCTTTAATCCACTTTAATTACTAATTATGTTTTTATTTTTATTACAAATATGAATTATTTTCTAACATTTTTATTGTTTAATATAGTTACTAATTTTATAATTAGGATAGTTTATTGGATTTTAATTTTAGAATAGAATCATTATTTTTGGAATAGTTTTTATTTTAGAATTAATTTAGAACATAAATAAATTTTATAATTAAAATTAATTTAGTCTAGTTTGAAATTGTTTTAATTAGAATATTAGAATTTTATTTTTTTTATAAAATTTAATAAATTGAAATTTACTTTTAATTTAACTAGTATAGTTTATTAGATTATGATTAGAATTATATTTATTAATAAGATTATTGTTTATAGAAAAGATTATGTTCGAAACTTTCCCAAAACAAAAACAAAATAAATCAAATCATTATTTCTCATAAAATCTTAATCAACTATTGCTCAAGTCTTGAAAAAACCCAGTTCTTCGGTATGCACCTATATGAAACAGTCTCATTTACTCTTGTGATTTTTTAAGGGAAACACTACGTGGTCTCTAATTTCTCACTTATGTGTAGGGTCAACCACGTTCGACAAACCCCACTATCTCCTCTCACTCTAAAAAAATCCAAAAAAACACAAACGCTCTACCGACACAGGCTCTGAGGTATTTCTTGTTGGCTTGTCTGATCTTCTGGCTAGAATATATGCTTATAACCTCTCTTCGTATCTTCATCCAACTTCCTATCCATCTTCTCTGCACAAATCAAAGAGCCACCATGGCCACAAAAGGAAGAAGCATGACTCTCCCTCTAGGAGTGGCGAAGCCATGAGAAAGAAGCACCATAAAGCGCTCACTCCAGAGGCTCCCGCTGTAGATGTCGACACCATTGTGGTTGACACTTCTATTCTCGACAAGGTCCCTGATCCAGCTGTGGGGGTTTCACAGTCGACTGACACCTCCTCTGCTGCTGCCTTGGGGAAAGAAAATCAGGATGCCGTCTCCCCTACGTCGACACATGTAATTACTTGTTTTCCTGTCCACTCCCTTGGATTGTTGTACTTCTCTTACACACATCTTTTCCTTACAGCAGGCTGATGCTTCTGTTGAGCCGACTCAACCCGTCCCCGACTACACTCCTTCGTCTCCGGTTTCTTCTCCAGCTCACCCGCTACAGTCTGTCGACACCGCTGGTGAGTTCATTGACTTCCCTATCCAGATTAGTGATAGTGACTCTGGCTCAGTCACTAGTCCTGCAACGCATACGGACTCCAGTTCGACTAGTTCTGACTTCAGTCTTTCTTCAGCTTCCTTGCCTTTGCAGGATCTAAGGGGACCAGTGGGTGTCGACACCAACAAGCAACCATCTTCTCAGACTACTCCTCTGTCAACTACCTCTCCTTCTTCTCAGACTACTCCTCTGTCAACTGCCTCTCCTTCTTCTCAAACTACTCCTCCGTCGGCCGCTTCCCCTTTGTCTTTCCCAGGGCTGGCGATAAAACCCTCTACTTTAGAAGCAATTGCTAGACTTTGTAATCTGGTGAAATCGCGTGATGCCTCATCCGACTCTGAGCAGCTTCACTCTGGAAAAATAGGCTCTGAGGCGACGAACACTAAAGCTTCAATGGATAAAGTCCGTGTTCACACCTTGAATCATGACCTCCTTTTTGTGCTCATGCATGAGCCTGCTGCCGGTCTAGAGATCTTGCGCGCGCTTGCCCGACTTAAAGATCTTCAGCTCTCAAAATATGCCAAGCGTGCAACGACCGCTTTAGAACAACTTCTGGTTCCCATGCTGCACCATGTCGATAGCGTTAGGAAACTGAACGCCAGATTGCTGCTACTGAGGCCTCTGTGAAGGAAAAGTGGGAGTTGGTGATGCACGCCGACACGGAGGTCACCAAAATGTTCGGGCTATGGAGGAGCAGAAGAAATAGTTGATCCCCAAACAAACAAGGGCCACTGAGATACGCCAACAAATTGATGCCTTTCGGCGTCAAATTGCCACTCTGGACACTGAGCTGGAGTCACTTACCAAGGAGAAGTCGAGCTTTATCGACGAAGTTCTAAAACCTGCCCAAGCCACTATGGAGGAAACCACCAGTGATGCCTTAGAGGTCGCTGAAGAGCTTTCGACGGTTGAGGAGAAGCTTGAGCAGCTTAAAGCACATGCCGACACCTTGGAGCATACGTCTTTACATTATAATTTTGAGCTTAAATCTTTTCAATCCAAGTTCGGCCGACATTGACCGCTTCTATTATTTGTGTTATTTTCGTGTAATATATAAACAATGGCTTCTTGCCACTTTAATGTTATCTTTCTTACTTTTAGCACTGTGTATTTATTTTCTGTGCCTTTTGTAGCTGGTTTCCAACATAGTTTTCTCCAACATAGTTCTTTTCGACAGTTATTTAGTCTGTCAAAATCTTGACCTCTTGAAGGAGAGGCCTATATTTTTTCAAGTACTTTCCATTCACCCTTAGGATTCGCCTATCTGGTGCCAACTCCTCGACCTCGTAGGTGTAATTAGAAAAGGCTTTCACAACCTTAAACGGTCCTTCCCAATTAGGGGACCATTTACCCAAAACTCTATCATTTCTGTCCATAGGCAAGATCAATCTCCAAACCAGATCGTCGACAGCAAACACTTTACCTTTCACCTTTTTATTGTAGGCTATGGTGACTCTTTCTTTCTTCCTTTGTATGGAATCCAATGCTAACATTCTCTCTTTATCTACGTCGACCAGTTCGTCTGTCATCATGCTCCAATAATCTTCAGAAGGTATTTCATATTGCCTTTGGGTTCTGACCGCCTGGACCTGAATCTCTACTGGCAACACTGCATCGTGCCCATATACTGGAGTTGTTCCAGTTGCTTCTTTTGGTGATGTTCGACATGCCCACAAAGCTTGGTCTAACGTCTTATGCCAATTTCTTGGCTTCTTTCTTATGTGTTTCTTTATTAGGCTAATGATCACCTTATTAGCAGTTTCAACTTGGCCATTCGCCTGTGCGTAATAGGGGGTAGAAGTCAGTAATTTGATTCCCATTTCTTTTGCAAAATCTTGCACTTTTCGACCAGTGAAAACTGACCCCTGGTCAATTGTGATTGTTTCCGGGATGCCAAATGTGCAGATAATATAACTTTGGACAAAGTCTATCACAACCTCTTGGTCTACATTTGTCAATGCCAAGGCTTCGACCCACTTTGTGAAATAGTCGATACCGACTAGAACATACCTTTGTTGTTTCTACGAGGCTAGTCTTATTTCTCTTATAACATCCAGTGCCCACCCTCAAAAAGGCTAGGGCTTCACAATTTTATGCAACTCGCTTGCAGGCACATGCTGTATGCCCCTATGTAATTGGCATTCTTGACCGCTTTTAGCAAATCCAATGCAATCTTTCAAGCTTGAAGGCCAATAAACTCCTGAGCGCATCAAGAGCCATTTCATTTTCAACCCTGCTTGATGCGCCCCACACGCTCCACTATGTATGCTAGACACAACTACATATGCCTCGCTTTCTCCCAGGCATTTTAGTATCACTCCTTCAATTATCTTTTTGAGTAGTTCATCATTCACCAGGACGTAGCTAAGGGCCCTATATTTCACCTTTCGATCTGTCGACCCTACATGATTACGTAAATACTCGACTAGCGGTTTACGCCAATCACTTTCCCCCTCGTCGTCGACGGTAAGAATTTCAAAATAATTTTTATCTACGACTCCCAACTTTATAATCGATAAATCTGATGGTGATAACAATGTCGCTCGTACTTTCTCTCTTACTTGGACCTCTTCATCCTGGTCTTTCGCCGCTTTGTACCCTGAAGCCTTTTGCGCCAAGTCATTTTCTCTTTGGTTCTCTTTTCGTGGTATGTGCTGGAGGTTGACTTGCTCAAACTTCTTGAGTAATCTGATGGTAACCACAAAATACATGATTAAATTTTCTTTAACACACCTGTATTCTTTTGATGTTTGCTTAATCACTAACTCCGAGTCTCCCATAATTTTTACATTCCTTGCCCCCAATTCTAGCAGTAGTTCAAGTCCTGTGATTAGTGACTCATATTATGCTTCATTATTTGTGCATGCCCCTTCGATTATGTATTTGAACTCTGCTGGAATTCCATCTGGAGAAATTATGACTCCTCCTATCCCAGATCCATGCTTATGTCTTGAACCGTCGAAGTACAACCTCCATGGCGCTAAGTCTACATAATTTTGCGCCATCTCGACCATTGAATGGTCGGCAAGAAAATCCGCTACTACTTGCCCTTTCATTGCTTTCAAGGGTACGTATGTTAGAGAGTATTCCGTTAACGCCAAAGCCCATTTCCCAATTCGACTATGCAAAATTGGTTTAGACAACATGTGTTTAATAATATCAAAGTGGGAAGACACATACACATCACCAGGCTTAATATATTACTTTAGTTTCATACAAGAGAAATACAGGCATAAACATAGTTTTTCTATATCGCTATACCTAGTTTCAGGGTCATGAAGCATTCGACTAAGGTAATACATAGGTCTTTCGACACATTTTTCACCCTCTTGGACTAACATACTTCCTATAGTCGACTCTGAGGCTGCAATATACAGTCTCATTGGCCTATTCCTAACATGAGGGGCCAGTACTGGTGGCCTACTCAAATACTCTTTGATTTTGTCAAAAGCCTCTTGGTGCTCATCCCGCCACTTGAAATCCTCGTTCTTCAGTCGAAGTAGTGGGGAGAAAGCTTTTGTTTTGCCACTTAAATTTGATATGAATCTTCTAAGAAAATTTATTTTTCCCAACAAAGATTGTACTTCCTTTTTGGTCGACAGAGGCTTGACGTCCATAATGGCTTTTATTTTGCTTTGGTTTACTTCAATACCCTTTTTATGCACCACAAAGCCAAGGAAGTCGCCTGCCTGTACACAAAAAGCACACTTTAATGGATTCATCTTTAATCCATATTTCCTCATCCTTAGAAAGGCCTTTCTAAGATGTTCGACGTGAGTATGTCAACCATTTGATTTTATTACAATATCATCAATGTATACTTGCATGAAATCTTCAATAAAATCATGGAACATTGAGATCAATACCCTCTGATATGTTGCTTCGGCATTTTTCAAGCCGAATGGCATGACAACCCACTCATATGTCCCCAAGGCTCTTGGGCATCGAAACTCCGTCTTCGACATATCTTCTTCTGCAATAAAAATTTGGTTATATCCAGCATAACCATCTAACACACTTAAATATTCGAAACCAGCGGCCGAATCGACCAGCATTTTCGCCACGGGCATGGCATACTCATCTTTGGGGGTGGCAGCATTTAGATCTCTAAAATCAATACATACCCTTAAAGACCCATTCTTCTTGATGACTAGCACAATATTGGCCAACCATTCGACATACCTTGCAGTTTGTATAAACTTGCTTTTCAGGAGTCTTTCTACTTCTGTTTTTATCTTTGCCATGATCTCTGGGGCGAAACGCCGGCGTCTGCTTTACTGGCTTTCTTCCAGTTTTTATTGGCAGCTTTAGTTCGACCAAATCCCTATTTAAACCAGGCATTTTGTTATAATCCCAAGCAAAACAATCCCTAAATTCTTTAAGTATGGATATTACCTCAGACTTTAGTTCTTCGTCGATGTTGGCGCTGATGTATGTTGGTCTTTTTTCGCCATTTTCGCCAAGGTCGACTTCTTCCAAGGGGTATTTTAGTCGAATTATCTCTGGTTCCTTTGGGTCTTTTTCAAACCCTAAAGGTTCATTATCATAAATGCAGTCCAAACACTGCATGTTGACGTTTCCTTTAGCCAAAACCGGCTTATCTGTGGGCTCTGGCCCAATAGCCATACACCCCTCCTTATTTAACGTATAGGCTTCGACAACCATGTTTTCTTCAACCTCTAGAGCCGACTTTATTTTGTTCTCGGCAACGTATGCCGAAATCTTTCTTAGCGCTTCTAGCTCAGTCATCATCTGTGACATCTCCCCAGCCTGTCGGCTGGATGCCTGTATAGGGTGGATCATCCAGACGTTCCACATCCCAAATGAAGCCATGAGTCTCGTGCAGAGTTAGAGAAACGAAAGCCTCACTCAGATTAGCATATACATCCTCCGCTGGAAAACAAGGAGAAATGTTGGCCAACTTTCTCTCGAAATCCTTCTTGCCGATATTATTTATGTCATCCATGAAGTACCCTTGGTCGGCTTTGATATTTTCGACCACTCCATCTTCTCTCCAAATCACCAACCTTTGGTGCACTGAAGATGGTACGACTCCGACACCATGGAGCCATTCTCTGCCAAATAACAAGTTGTAACTTGGTTTAGCATCTATCACCTTAAACAGTGTCGATCTAGTTATTGAACCCTCCATGATGTTCACCATAATCACTCCTATGGTGCTTTTTGTTTTTCCTCCGTAGTCAGACAAAACCACGTTGTTGGATCTGATGTCGGTGTCATACTTGCCAATCTTCCTCAGAATATGGTGCGGCATGATGTTGACAGTGGCGCCACAATCGACCAAGACTTTGTTGATCGTTATGCCTTCCACTTTGGCCCTTACCAGCAATGGTTTCAAATGACTTTTCATGGTCATTGTGGGTCTTTCGAAAACTGCTTCTTCGATTTAAGCAGAGCCATCGTTTAGCACAAAATAACATCTTGGCTGGTGCAAAGCCATTTCTTCAGCGTCAGCTGATCGGTCACCATTTCCATTGAATTCCCACCTTTTATCCAACATATTTTCATCACTTTGGTAAGATTTGTGGTTGTTTTTAGTTGTTTTAAAGTCATTTAACATGTTTCATTAGTTTATTATTACATTGCATTTTGTTACATGTTTGTGTCAAAAAGTCTCTTTTATGCTTCGATTTGGTAGTGTTAGTGTTGCAGGTTGTTGCATAAGTTCAAAAGGACTAATAGCTGAGTGTTGAATGCTCCGGAAGGCCAAAATATGAAGATGCAGAAGGTCAACACGGGCTCCCGTGTACATCAACACGGCCCGTCTTGTTTGCCAGGAAGGAGCACTCAAAGAGGGGAGTCAGGGGGTTAACACGGGCACACGTGTACATCAACACGGCCCATGTTGATGCCTCTGTAGCTTGCTTTTAAAAAAACACAACTTTTGAAGAGCAACACGGGCACCCGTGTGAATCCACACGGCCCGTGTTGATGGGCGCGGCTGAGAAATTTTACTTTATGTTGTGTGGATCTGCCTTGTTCATTAAGGGTATTTTGGACTTCTTGCTGGGAGAAAAAACCATATGAGGCTATTAGAAGACTTTGGAGAGAAAGAGAAGGGGAATTTTTGACAAACGAGAGAAGAACATTGCACTGGAGAATATAGCTACTACGGAGGATTTGAAGACGGCGAGATTCAAGGGCATCAACCATTGAAGATCAAAATCTTTTAATTCTTTGTAATGTTTAATTTCCACACTATGATTTCTTTGAATACTATGAGAGGCTAAACACCCCCAATGCTAGGGGGTGGTCCTGATTTGATCTTATCTTATGAATTCAAACCATGGATTTTCTTATTACTATGTTACGTATTTCAATTCAATTGTGTGATGTTATTATGCTTTTGTATCGGACAAATACAATTAGATCTATGACTATCAATAACTGGATTGTGATTGTTAGGGTTTTCACACAATTGGGTTTATAATTGCATCACCTAGGACTAGGAACTTTTGTAAATCACCATAAACCTTGATATTGTTTATGATTAAAACCAATGATTAGTTGAATGGACATTTGAGTAAGAATTGGTAGTGTAATAGTTTCTTCATTAAGGACATAAGGAAGAACATTCTGAGGTTAGGTAATTGAATGTTTCATGTGTATTGAGGAAATCTTGACTTGAATTCATAACTAGTTATATCAACCACTCACCCTAGCATGTTTCATCTTAATCAATTATTCTTTACTATATTTTTGTGTTTGTTGTTATAAATTCCCAAAACCAACCAAACCATTGTGTTTTTGTTCAAATAAATCAGAAGTAAAATAAGTATTTCCTACGCAATCCCAAAGATCGATACTTGGGAATAAAACTCCTTATCACTACATCGGTAAAAATAGTACACTTGATATTTTTCCGATCATCAGCATCATCTATCGACTCCTCCACTTCAGTCACACAATTATATTCTTATGGTAGGATTAACACCACGTTGACCAAGATATCCAGACTCACTTCGGACTCTGAATTGAAGTCATCAGTAACTTCATCAGAACATTTCTCAGTTGGTCGACGGACATACTCTCTGATTCGTTCTTTCGCTGCTGTGTCGACCTTCACAACAACCTTCTTCCCAGTATTCTCCCTACTGGCCATGCCTCTTGCAGCCTCTCTTTCGGCCTATTTACGCCTCTGAAAGCGTCTCCATTGAGTCCTTGACATGGGGTTCTTCCCCAAATAATTTTCAGAGACATGAGTCCTTTTTTCAGACTTGAACTCACGCCTGCAATTAATTGCTAGACCTCCTCTAGCAGCAGCAACAACAACACCTTGTGGGGTGTCTTGTTTTTCCTGAGGCTTGATCCAAGTGCCTCTAGGGACACTTGCCGACGGTACAAAGCTCTTTGGCCTTGCTTGGGTATTTTCCATGGCCTTTTTTGAGCCTCTTTCATTCTGGTACTCTCTGGTCGGCCCATTTCTTTTGCTTTTACCCAATTGCAGTTTCTGGAAATTTTCCGCCGCTATTTTTTCGGTGACAGCACCACATCTCGGGCACAGGCAAACTTATGAACCCTTATTCTTGCAGCGGTACAGGAAATCCACAAAGTCTTCATCAGCCATTGGGTAAACTTAAGATATATCGACATCTGGGTCAAATAGAATTTGATCAAGCTACATCAGAGGGAAAGGGATGGATAGAACACACAATGCATGGTCATGATATAGACTAACCTAGGGTCTCATTGTAAGGTAGCCCAAGAGAAATCCATGTGTGTGCAAGAGTGTACTGAGCCTATGTCTCATTTCTAGATAGCCCAAGAGAGATCCATGTGTGTGAAAGTGTGCTAACCCAAACAAATGAATATGATAAGAAAATGTGTAAAGCAAATGAACAAAAACAGGTGACAAAGCCATAAGTCCAAGAGTTTAACATGTGAACAAAGTGCCAAGTCCAAATGTCTACAAGGTCAATGGATCCAAGGTCACTCCAAGTCATGTAAAGGGTCTAAGGCCTAAGTCTAAGGTCCAAAGTCCAAAGCATACCATCACTCCATATCAAGCGAAGGTCCTTAAAGATCAAGTCAATTCATTTTATGATGTTTTGATTCATTGAGATTTGTCTAGAAAAAGCGCACACAATATAAGAAATACAAGATGAATAGGATAAAATGGATAACATATTATGAGCAATGTATGAAATAAGATGATGAATGAGACATAAAGTAAATGCATACAAGTAAATGACTTGATTAAATGACAAGAATTAAATGACTGAAACTAAATAGCAAGAATTAAATGATTGAAATTAAATGTCAATAAAGTAAAGCAAATGACTAATGGTGAGAGTTAGTGGTCAATTGAGTGTGTCAGGACAATTTAATGCTATGTTAAACAATCGTAAGTAGGCCTATGTAGAAGTCATACCTATCTAAGGTCGATCAATAAAAATTTATGTGTCAGACATGTTAGAGAATTAACACAAGTTAATCTCCTAAAGCATGTAACACAATGGTCAAAATAAAAGAAGAAAGGTAAGTGGATAAAGTCAAAGTGAGAATCAACTCAAGTATTTGACTTAGGATTCACTATCAAGCAAGTCAAGGGACACAAAAATATGGCTCAATGAGGGAGAACCTATCATTGATTCAAAGTAACAAAATTGATCAAATGATCATTTAATCAACATGTTTGAAACAAAGAATATTGAATCAACCTCAAATCCTACTATGGATGACTTGAAATGAAGAAGTAATTTTCAACCAAGTCAAAAACTCAAGTCAAAAGTATCAAGTGTATCAAAAGTCAAACAAAAATGAATTTAAAACCGATTAAAAATGGAAATCAAAGAGAAAATCTCAAAGTAAGATCAAAATGATTAAAAAAAGGTTGAAAAATTACACAAAGTCCCAAATATTATGCATGAATATGTCTCAAAGGTTGAATACAAAAAGGTTTTGAAATGATTAAAAAATAAATTGTAAAATGAAATTGAAAAGAAAAGAAATAAAAATAACAATAAATGCAAAAATGATTTTAAAAAATAGGTGAAAATGTATATAATGCAAAATATTTTTAAAGGCTTTGCATAAAAAAAATTGGACCAAAATGAATTAAAATGAGTGAGAAAATAAATTGGAAAAGAAATGAAATAAAAGAAAAGAGTTTAAAAATAAATTAAAATAAAATAGGGCGCCAACGGCTAGGGAGTTCAAAAAAATGCATTGGCCCAATGCGATTAGATGGCATTTGAATCTTAGCACCAAAGCGTGCGCTGATTCACATTATCTTCAACCTTCAGCTCGATTTCTGCAATCCCTGAACTCGTGTTTTTAGTAGCACTAAAACATGGCATTAGCTTTGCAACACTTCATCGTTCATGTCTCCCTGCATCAGAGCCATTGATTGGCTATGAGCATGGAGAATTTGCTCAAGAACTCGAAGAACCCTAATTCTACAAAGTAAAATTAAATGATGAATATTGAAGATAAATTAAAGGTAAAAGAGAGCTTTTGATCATTGGAGTAACTGTGAAGAGTGTGGTAACTTGTTTGCTCAAGAATTTAACTCGTAACTACCTTCTCAATTGGAGCTTTGAAGGTAAAAAATTATGGATTTCGAGATCTGGTTCCAAGCCAAAGTAACGCTTCAGGTAGCTTCAAAACGTGTCGATGAAGGATTCTGGGTGGAGATTTGAAGCTAAAAGATCTTGAATCGAAGAAATGGTTGACTGGTTATTTGAGGTATAGGGCTCAAATGGTTGCAGAGTTTATTCGGATTTCAAAGCTTCCAAATGAAGGCAAAAACTTTCTCTATTTATAGGGAATGTGTTAGTGAGCTCACAGATGTGAAATGGATTTGAATTCGTGTGAATGGGATGGGAAAATCGTGATTTGCAATATGTGTGAGAACAAAGGTGAAAAGTGTGGCTTGGGTACAAAACTTAGCCACTTTACAATCCATCCTACGCGTTTTATCAAGACAAACAAGTTTGCACATGTGCGGTGGTCCCATATAGAAGAATGACTTGTAATTGCAAAATCTGGCTTCGTGCAAAACTGAGTTCATGACACCATGTTTGAGCTTAGGCCAAATGAGATTCCCTTGTGCGTTTCCTGATTTTCTTTGTGCCAAATGCACATCTCATGGAAATGAATTGAATGAAAAAATAACCAACTCTAAATGAACCTTGAGGTGAAAATGGAAAGTGTTGAAAGTTGAGGTCGTGACATGTTTTCTAGGTCAGGCATTTGGCCAAGCAGTCTTGGCACACTTTGGGCATCTTAAGGTCCCAAGTTCATGACAACATAACTTTTGATTCCATCGTGCATTTTCATTCAAACTTGGGCCAAATTATCTTTGACATGAGCTTAACAAGATGCAAAAGGAATGGGGTCAAAAGAGTACTTGAGCTGAAAATGGCATGGATGACAAGTGGGGGTCATGACAAGGATTTGACCTAGTTTGGCAACTTATCCCTTTCCAAAATTGGGGTCCTTAGAGGTTGAATTGATGCTTGAGCCTTAAATCAAAGTTTTAGACGAACTCCTTAGGGACATTTGGCTCAAATAAGCTTGTCAATTGGTTGAAAATTGAAGAATTTATGGTCTTTGAACCAAAACTGGACCATTATTGCAAATTAGGTCAACCAACCTTGTGCTAACTTGTGCAATCTTGAAGCTTCCTTGCATCCTAATCCAAAAATGATGATGGAATGAGCATCCCTTGAAGAGAAATGGAGTAAGGCTTGAATGATATCGAGGATGGCTTGAAGATTTTATGAAATGACATGGAAATAAACACGTGAACCACTCTTGAATCAATGAACCACACTTGCATCTCCTTGCCCAACCTGGCCATTGTTTAGTCTTGAATTAAGGCATGATTACCTACATAAACAAAGGAACAAACAAGTACCAACACTTATGATGCTTTGGTTAGTTGATAAGTGAATAAAAGTAAAAACTCTAATGTTAAGATTAAACAAAGAATCTGGCCATGCTTCTGGGCCAATGACCAAATGAAATGGTCATGATTATGCATGAGATGATGTTATGTATACAAATTAAATTGAGCAAGAGGTGGGAAAAGGGAGGGTAAATTTTGGGGCATGACAGAGACTATGTTGTTAATTGTGTAGTGAAAGTGTGCTTGTTGTATACTCTCCATCTTAGCATTCTTTACATTATTTATATTGAATGTTGTTTCTCACCCTAGTTACTTTATGTTGTCTACCATGGACATCTTGCAAATACTTAAGAGTGATACTTGTTGTTGTGTGTTGTAAGATGACTTGTTGGAGATACTCTTCACTTTTATTTATCCTCTTTATTATGTTTTTGAAGTTGATGTTGTTTTGTTATTTTGGAGTTTATAACTTACTTATGAAATTATTATGTAAAATGCTTTTCGGTTGCGTGGTTTAAACTATTTTAATGTGTTTTCGAAGGGTTGCCATTGGTGACACCTTACATTGTCGATTAATGCTTTATTTATAGGTTTCGGGGTTTAGGGTGTTACACGTTCCATGATTCATCGCTCATTTGCATACTATGTCTAACCTCATCCCTTCAGATAGATTAAGCCCACTAATAAGCTCCCTCACTTCCCTATCTTCCATCAATTGTCCCAGAATTTTATTGGGTTTTCCATATGTCACCCCTTTGGATTTTTCTTTTATAATGTGATGAGGACATCATTATCAAGGATTCTAGTGAAGCAATTCAAGGACTAGGAGGACCAATGACAAGGGAACGTGCCAAGAAAGCTAAGGAAGCCTTAAAACAAATAGTGACAACCATTATATAAGAAAGGAAAAAATTATAAGACTTAGAGGGGAAAATGGTCATTTGCATTATTCCATTGGGCGATGAATTGGGAACATATTGATAAGTGGTTTTAATATCATTTTTATTTGTCATTTTTCCTTCATATTTTACCGTTTTCATTTTCTTTCCTTTCATTTTACCTTGTTTTACACTTTGGTATTATGTTTCCTTTATTTTTTTAGGTCATAAGATGCATTTCAAGTGAAAGAGGGATGAAAAATGGACAAAACACAGAAAAAAGGAGAAGAATCGGAAAGTCTTCATGCAAAAACCAGAGGCCTGTTACGGGCACCTATGATGGATATTATGAGTCGTAACGGGCTTTCTCCTCCAACCCTACTTTAAGATGCCCTAGTACTAAAACTAGAGGCCTGTTACGGGCACCCATAATGGCTATTATGTCCCGTAACAGGAAGGCGAGCTTTCTCTTGATTTATTTCCATTTCCGGCCTGATTCTTTCCACTTTAAGGCTTTTGATTGCTTGGATCTGATCTTCATTGTGTGTAATTGGCATTGCACGTTAGGAGATTCTTACCATTTTTATAATTTAAAATAAAAACTCATAGGTGGTCTTGAGTTTTTATCCAATTTTTATTCCATATTTTAATTTTATGCTTCTTTTTACCGCACTTTGTAAAAGTCTCCATTGGAGTAGCTAGATCAAGTTATCAATTCAAGTTCTTATTTTTCATTATTCAGGTTCTTATTTATCACTTTATTTATCTGTTTATCGATTTTGTCTTCATCTGTCATAATCGTTTTGTTTGGATCATTCCTCACCATGAGTAAGCAGTCCCCTAGGGACTAAGGGTTATGAACTCTATCATATGATTATTCGCATGACTTAAGCTAGTTACGGGAATTCCACCATTTTTATTTTAAGAGTTTGATTTTTATTCAAAACTCGCTACGAAAGTATGAGTGTTGTCTTTAGGCGTTTTCCTTACGCTGAAAGGGTAGAGATAACACTGGAAAGCAGGTTTTTAAACAGTCAAGTCCGAAGTCACGAAAATCGTCGGATGAAATTGTGAAAAGTTCCAGTTTTTAATAGTTGTGCAAACATAAAGACCACTAAGAAATTTTGTCCAAAATATGTTTAATTATGTGAATAATAACCATGGAAACTCTAATTCCAATACATATAACCCAGGGTGGATGGATCACCAAATTTTTTACTATGATAACCACTCCCATTATTTCGAGGAACCACCAAATTCCCAACAATCTAACCTTGAAATGTTAATGGAGAATTTCATTGAGACACAAACTCTCTTGAATGAAGAGTTTAGAAATCAAAACCTCCTCACCTATGAGGCACTTAGGTAGTTAAACACTAAGGTTGAAAATGTTATCACCCATGCCAAAATGTTGGAGACTCAAATCTCCCAAGTAGCACAACAAAACGGTGCTTCTTTCGTATCTCCCAGATTATTTCCTGGGCAACCCGAGAGAAACCCCAAAGGGCATGTGAATGTTGTAACAACCGGGAGTGGAAAACAAGTTATAACTCGTAGGGGGAGTGATAAAAAGGTTGAGGAGAGTTCTAGTGAGAAAAAGGTAGAGAGTGAGCAAAATCCACCGACACCACCTGAAAAAGAAGTTATCAAAGAGGTAGAGAAGGAAGAACCTTATCTTTCTCCCCATCCCTAAAAGCCACAAATTCCTTTCTTGCAAATATTGGTGGAAGCTAAGGTAGACACCCAATCCAATAGGTACATGGAGATGGTGAAGATCCTTACCAATGTACCATTAACCAAGGTCCAATCTAAAAATAGAATATTATAGGACCATGAAACTGATAAAATTATTGATTTTAAGGATCCATCATGAGTGCTTGCACTCATCACCCGTCGAGCTCAACGACCTTAAGCAAAAGCACTTCATGGGAGGCAACCTACGCTTTTTGCACTAATTTACTTTCTTGTTTTTTTCTTCTTCTAGTTAATAAAAAAGTCATGAAGGAGGGGAAGACAAGACAAGGAGTAGTCTTGGATGATGTCCAAGCAATAATATAACATCTCATGTTGTGGTTCCCACCTCCCGAGTGAGGTTCTTATGAGTTTTATTCCCTCTTGCTTGCACAAAAACAATGAGGACAATGTTTAGTTCAAGTTTTTTTGGGGGGAGGGGGTACTTATTTATTTTCTTGCAATTTTAGGTTCATGTTTATTTATTGATTTATATTTTTCTAGTTTGATTGATGCATTAAGCCCTACTTTTCGTAGTTTTGCCAATACTAAGGTTGTGAAAAAAAATCTTTTGAAACCTTTATTTTTAGGGATGTTGAGAAAGTATATAGAGTTTGAGGGAAGAGAGGCTAGGACTAGGGACATTGGGAAAGTTTGAAAATTTAGCAATGACTCGAACACCCTAGGTCTTCCGGAGTAAGGACATGAATCCAACGTGTAGATTTGTGCCATAGTACTCAGACTTGAGAAGTATTTCTTGATTAGTTTATATTGACAGTCCAGCATGATTAGAAATACTTGCATGTATATATGGTTGGTTGAGAAACAAATAATTTGGGCACCAAAAATGATGAAACAAAGGCAAGAAAGATAACTAGTCCTTCTAAGTTGGGTAACCCTTACCTGGTTATTTAGCCTAACGGAGGTTGAGTCTTAACTATCGTCCCAAAGTGGAATAATAAATGGCAATGTGCGTAAAAATATATAATAAGAAGGTGCCTAGAAAAAAATTCTTGATAAATCTTGTGCATGTGAGGGAAAAATAATTTTAAATGCCTTAATATGATTGTCTGAATGAAAGGGGAAGAAAATCGAAAAAGAGACTTAAGTCCAAAGCATAGTCGGAAAGGTGATCGAAAGGGAGATTTAGGTCCGTGATTTTTGCGTAGAATGTGTGTTCTTGTAATACTTTCGTTGACGGATGATTACCAAGAGAACTAGGACTAGCCAATCAAAACGAAACTCGCGTATGAGTACCGATATGCTTTATTTTCACAAGTTCTTTCATTTGAAGTAAATCGGCTGATCCAAAAATTTGCTATGCAAGCTTTGTTGCTTAAGGACAAGAAATAGTCTAAGTTTGGGTGAGTTTGATAAGTGGTTTTTATATCATTTTTATTAGTCATTTTTTCTTCATATTTTATTGTTCTCGTCTGCTTTCCTTTAATTTTACCATGTTTTACGCTTTGGTATTGTGTTTCCTTTGATTACAAGTCATAATATGCATTTCAAGCGAAAGAGGGATGAAAAGTAGACAAAACACGGAAAAAGGCGAAGAATCATAAAGTTTCCATACAAAACCAGAGGTCTGTTACGGGCACTTGAAATGCCTATTAAGGGCCGTAACAGGCTTGCTCCTACCCTACTTTGAGGATCCCTAGTAATACAACCAAAGGCTTATTACGGGCACCCATAATGGCTATTACGACCCATAATAGGAAGGCAAAATTTCTCCCAATTTGTTTCCTTTTTCGGTCTGATTCTTTCAATTTAAGGCTTTTCATTGTTTGGATCTGATCTTCATTGTGTGTAATTAACATTAAACATTAGGATATTCTTACCATGTTTATAATTTAATATAAAAACTCATAGGTAGTCTTGAGTTTTTATCTAGTTTTTAGTTTTACGCTTCTTTTTACCGCACTTTGTAAAAGTCTCCATTGGAGTAGCTGGATCAAGTTATTAATTCAAGTTCTTCGTTTCCATTATTCGTGTTCTTATTTATTGCTTTACTTATTTGTTTATCAATTATGTGTTCATTTTTCATAATTGTTTTGTTTGGATCATTCCTCATAATGAGTGAGTAGTCCCCTAAGGACTAAGGGTTATGAACTCTATCATATGATTATTCGCATGACTTAAGCTAGTTATAGGAATTCCTCTCTTTTTATTTTAAGAGTCTCAAATGTATTCAAAAGTAGCTATGAAAGTAGGAGTGTTTTCTTTAGGCGTTTGTATTACGTTGAAAGGGTAGAGACAATGCCAGAAATCAAGTTTTTAAACAATTAAGTATGATGTCACGAAAGTGATTGGATGAAATTGAGAAAAGTTCCAATTTTTAATAGTTGAGCGTCTCGTTCGTTAGAGGTAGGGCAATAGGCTAGCGAAAGTACGTATTGCGATAACAATCTATTTTTCTACAAACTAAGTCGGAATTCTCGTAATAGAAATGCTTAAGTCACTTAACTTGTTCTTTAAAACCCATTTTTGGTCACTCTAGCTTTGTACCGACATGATATAAATCGGGACTTAGCCATTGGTCTCTGAGGTTCGGTACATTTTTACTACTCTGACATTTGTTGTACGCTTGCAGCATGTCACATGCCATGTTTCCCATCTAACTTAGCTCTATTAATTTATGAATTAAAAATAAAGAGTTTGTTTTAATAAGGCACAAACCATGCATAAAGTGCGTTTTATTTTGTAAGCCAATCACGAGCCTTCATTTAAATAAAGTGACATAGAAAGTATTTAAAATTTCGTTTTTTAAAATTAAGTAAATAAAGTTACAAGACTAAGAATGAAGAAGGCAAGAAAAATAAAAAGATTCAGCAAGTCAAAGAAGAGTGAACAAAGGAGAAAATGGCATTCAATGCATTGTCACCTCCTTGAATTTGTTGTCTCCAACAAGGAACTCTCACCATTCAAATCTATAATAATCAGTCACCCCTTAATTAATGTTTCTTTTATTCCTTTGTTTTGCAACCTATGTAGTGACTAAGTTTGCATTGGATGCTTGTGCCATTTGCCTTTACATTTTTTTGTTTTTTTCTTGTACTTGTTGACTTTCTACATGTAAAGCAAGACAAGAATTCTACGTACAAGTCCAAATATATGGCAGAAATTTAGAAAATAAAGTAAGTTAAATTTTAGTAAAATATTTCTCTTTGAGAATAGTGAGTTAAGCTCATCTTTGGTTTTAGATTGAACCAACATTTATCTTATCAAGAATTCACAATTTTTGTAGTGATCATCCTTTCATAAGGCTTATCTTCTTCTAGGATTAAAAGAGCAACACCTCTCTTGTCTAAAACTTTCATTCATTTACTCTTTTCATTATCTTGAAACAAAATTCACAAATACATCCATTCACCATTAAAAAATCGAAAATTATTCATTATTCGTTCTAAAATATAAATATCTCTAAGAGAATCACAAAAAATCATAGTAAAAAAACCCTTAAATTCGACCTTAATCAAAATGGTACAAAATCTCAATTTATGAGTCATCAAGTGGTAATCAGAGCAAAGTTCTTGAAAAGTGTCACACTTTTTTAAAGTTGTGCTTTTCTTCTTGTTTATACTTTTAATTATCATTTTCTTTTGAATATGATCCAAATAGATTATAATTGAAGCTCTCACAACACAATTCAGAACCATGTTGAGAGAAGAAACTGAAACTTTACATGAAATAATTGATCAACTAGAAATAAGTAATGGGGATGAGGAGGAAATAAGGAGGAGAAGGCATGACGAGAGACCTAGAAAAGATAGATTGATGGGCATAGAAATCAAAGTGTCTCATTTTCAAGGAAGGAATGATCCAGTGGCATACATATAGTGGGAAACAAAAATTGAACAAATTTTTACTTGTAATTTTTTCACTAATGTTCAAAAAGTGCATGTTGTTGCCCATGAATTTATAAAATATGCCTTAGTATGGTGGGACCAATTGATCAAAGAAAGAAGAAGATATGAAGAACTGACTGTAGAAACTTAGGAAGAAATGAAAAGAATCACGAGGAAGCAGTTTGTTCCATCCTATTACCATATGAATTTGCACAATAAATTATAAAGGCTTACTCAAGGTTCTAGTGTTTATGAATGCTATACGAAGATGGAAGTTGCAAAGATTAGAGCCAACATGGAATAAGATGGTGAAGCAGCCATGGCTAGGTTCTTTCATGGCTTAAACTATGACATTAGTGACATGGTGGAACTCCAGCACTATTTGGATATTGAGGAATTAGTTCATCAAGCCATCAAAGTAGAACAACAACTTAAGAGAAATGGCCAACTAAGGAGAAACACTACTTTCAACTCACTAAATTGGAAGGATAGATTGAAGAAGGAGGGCACTACATCCTCCAAAGAAAGCACAGTTGAAAACAAAGGTAAATATGTTGTACCTTCTCCAAATGTTTTAACTAACAATAATGTTAAGTGTTTTAAGTGTAAAGTTCAAGAGAATATTGCTTCTCAATGTCCAACAAAGAGAACTATGTTAATTTAAGAAAATGAGGACCTTGAGGATGAGGAGTATGATGGGTATGTTGAAGAAAGATGTGAAGAGGAGGATGAAGAAATTCCAAGTGGTGAACTTTGCATGATTAGGAGGTTGTTAGGAAATCAAGCCAAGGATGAGGAATCAAATCAAAGAGAAAACCTTTTCAACACCAGATACCTAGTGAAAGGAAATTTATGATATTTAATCATTGATGGTGGTAGTTGTACTAATGTTGCTAGTACACGCTTGGTTTCAAAGTTAGAGTTAAAAACAACACCTCACCCTAAGCCTTAAAAACATCAATGGCTTAGTGAAAATGTTGAAATGCTTGTTAACAAACAAGTAGAGGTGTGTTTCAAAATTGGAAAATATGAAGATTCTATTTTATGTGATGTATTGCCAATGGAAGCTTATCAATTGTTGATTGTTAGTCCATGTCAATTTGATAGAAGAGTGATGCATAATGGTTGTACTAACAAGTACTCTTTTATGCATTATGGCCAAAATATTATTCTTGCACCATTGAATCCTAGTGAGGTGAGAGAGGATAAAAAGAAATTGAGAGAAAAATATGAGCAAGAAAAAAGAGAAAAAGAAAAAGAAAAAAAGAAGTTTGATAAAAATGAGTGTTGAAAAAAATAGTTTAATTGTCAAAAAAGGAGAGATTAAAGAGGCAAATGTGAGAAAACAACCCCTATAATTTCTTATTTACAAAGCGGTGGTTTTATTAACTAACATTTCTAACACTCAAAATTTTCCAAGTTGTGTTGAGTTTCTTTTACAGGATTTTAAGGACTTGTTTCCTAAGGAGGTACCAAATGGGTTGCTGTAACACCCTTCTAAAATACCCCAATAATTAATTAATTCAACAAAATATAAATCATAGTAGATATGCAATTTAAGGGTGTCACACTTGACACTTCACACCATTTTCCATAATAACTTGTCATGCTCAATTATTAATCAAAATAAAACATTGCACAATTCACAGCGGATAGAGATCTAATCAATCATTCGAACCATGTAACACATTACATGTAAAATTGTTCAACAACCAACAATGAAAACAAAGTAAAACATCCTGTCCCGATGTTACATCTACCAGAGCATGACTCACTAAGGAACTACACTAGACTCCAAGCACTAGCTTCTACTCAATCACTGCTCGTTACCTGAAACATAGTTGTAAGGGTGAGTTCCTCAAATCGATATAATAAGCATTATAAAATATCATGCAATGCTAAGTAATTTAACACATTTCATCACCCAAATCAGATCACACATTCAGCAACAGCAACATCAACTCAAAATCATAATCATACTCAACCCAACCCAAAACACACGTTTAGTATTGGAATACATCCATTCATATTATACGCCATACATACATTATGCAATGAGACTCCATGCATGCGGTACCGACTATTCGTGAACACATAGTTCAACCTCACCGATCAAACCCAGATACGGCTACCAAGCTCACTAGTCCCACTCATTTGAGACCTAGTGACTCACTCACTAATTCCTCACCATGGGAATTAGCTACCACCCCAAGGGCTATGCTATGCACGCTAAATCACCTAGCATGCAAACATCAACAACAATCCACAATAACTCACTCACTAATTCCTCACCATGGGAATTAGCTACCACCATAAAGGCCATACTATGCACGCTAAATCACCTAGCACGCAACCATCAACAACAATCCACAATGGACATATGGTCACACTCTAAGCCATAAACAGTCCATCCACAATTGCATACATAACAGATACATTCACAGCATTATGCATACCATCATACATCATCAGCATATTTATCACAGAATCATATTCATATCATGCCAAATAATAAATCACAGTATTAGCACACTCTACTAACACCTATACTGCTCAAAACAACGGGAAATGATCCCTACTATATCATACACCAATATAGGCCAAACGTCAAATATGTACACAATATTTGAATATCAATTTTCCACTTTCCAAACAGTGTTAACCGGTTAACGCCCTGGGTTAACCGGTTAACGCAACACAGAACACGCTTTCTGGCAATTTTTAACAGTGTTAACCGGTTAACACCCTCGGTTAACCGGTTAACGCAGAACAGAAATTAATTTTTCTAAATCATAACAGTGTTAACCGGTTAACACCCTGGGTTAACCGGTTAACGCAGAACAGAAAGCTGTTCCTGCGCTAACACGAAAACAGAATGCAGATTTCCCACATTTCTTGCCGTCGGAGGACTTCCGGACCTCCGATTTCAATTCCGTAAAAAGCTACACGTCCAGAAATTTACGAATCACCCACATATAGATTCAATTACAGTTTTAACATAACTTATTCATCACCATTTACAGCATTCCTCATCCCAATTTGGGTCAATTCAATGGCTTATTACTACCCATTACATGTTAACCCATAATACCCATTAAACGACGATAAACCCCCCTTACCTGAGTTAATCCGGCAAATCCTTTAGCTTCAAGCTTTTCCCTTCTTCAACCCTTGTTCTCTTGCTCTTCCTCCTTGCCCTTTTCTCACTTTCTGTCGCTTCTCTGGTTTTCACGTGAAAAACCCTTTTTACCAAATGGGACTCTTTATATATATTCCAACTTTATTATTCCAATAATAATAATCCAATAATATTCCAATTATTTAATTAAATTAATAAATATACTATTAACTTAAATTAAATAATTATCATATTTTATCGGGGTGTTACAGTTGCCACCTATAAGAGGAATAGAACATCAAATTGACTTGAGTCCTAGAGCATTTTTGCCTAATAGGCTAGCCTATAGGAGTAATCCTCAACAAACACAAGAGATACAAAAATAAGTATCAGAGTTGGTAAGTAAATGATGGGTAAGAGAAAGCTTAAGTTCTTGCGTTGTCCCGGTTATTTTAGTCCCTAAAAAGGATGGTAGTTAGAGGATATGCACTGATTGTAGAGCCATTAACAACATTACCATTAAATATAGGCATCATATCCCCAGGTTAGATAATTTGTTTGATGAATTATTTGGTGCATGCTTATTTTCAAAATTTGATTTATAAAGTGGCTACCATCAAATAAGAATTAGGGAGGGTGATGAACCAAAAACAACTTTTAAAATAAAATATGGATTATATGAGTGGATGGTCATGCCATTGGGCTTAACCAATGCACCAAACATGTTCCTACGATTAATGAACCATGTTTTGAGAGAACTCTTGGGAAAATTTGTTGTTGTTTATTTTGATGACATATTAATTTATAGCAAAAATTTAGAAGATCATTGTCATCATCTAAGGGTTGTTTTGGAAGTGCTAAGACAAGAACATTTATTTACAAATTTGGAAAACAATGTCTTTTGCATGGATCATGTTATTTTTCTAGGTTTTGTTATGAGCTCCAAAGAAATCCATATAGATGAAGAAAAGGTGAGAGCAATCACGGATTGACCGCCACCTAAAAATGCAACTGAGGTAAGAAGTTTTCATGGTTTAGCAAGTTTCTGTAGGAGGTTTGTGAAAGATTTTAGCACCATTGCTGCACCTCTTAATGAAATTGTTAAAAAGATTGTTATTTTTAAGTAGGGTGAGAAACAAGAGAAATAATTTGCTGCACTTAAATAAAAACTCACCAAAGCACCAATTTTAGCATTACCAAAATTTTCCAAATCTTTTGAAATTGAGTGTGATGCTTCTAACGTTGGGATTGGGGCTGCTTTGAAGCAACAAGAACATCCAATTGCTTATTTTAGTGAGAAAATAAAAGGGGCTTCCCTTAATTACCTACTTATGATAAGGAATTGTATGCCTTGTTTAGAGCTTTGCAAACTTGGCAACATTGTCTTTTGCCCACAGAATTTGTCACTCATAGTGACCATGAAGCTTTGAAACATTTAAAAGGGAAAGGTAAGTTGAACAAGAGATATGATAAATAGGTTGAACTTCTTGAACAATTTTCATATGTGATCAAGCATAAAAAAGAAAAGGAAAAAATAATGGAAGATGCATTATCTAGAAGATATGCTTTGCTTTCCACTCTTGAAACAATTTTTTTTTGTCTTAAACACCTTAAAGAATTGACACTATGTGTGTCCAAATGTTCTATTAGAGATTTAGTTTTAAGTGAGGCACATAAAGGAGGTTTAATGGGTCATTTTGGGGTTGTCAAAACCTTAGAGTTGATGCAGGAACATTTTTATTGGTCCTACATGAAAAGTGATTTTAAAAAGTTTTGTTAAAGGTGCATTATGTGTAGAAAGGCTAAATCAAAGATTTTGCCTCATGGTCTTTATACACCTTTGCCAACCCCTGATTTTCCTTGGATTGACATTTCCATGAACTTTGTTTTGGGTTTACCTAAGAAAATAATGGAAAAGATTCTATTTTTGTTGTTGTTGACAGGTTCTTAAAGATGGCACATTTCATTGTATGTAAGAAGGTGGATGCTACAAGTTATGTGGCAAATCTATTTTTCAAGGAAGTGGTGTGCCTTCATGGTCTTCCAAGAAGAATAGTTTCATATCGTGACACCAAATTTCTTAGTCATTTTTGGAGGACTTTATGGATTAAGGAAGGAACAAAATTTATTTTCTTTACAACTTGTCATCCACAAACAGATGGATAAACTGAGGTAGTGAATAGAACTATTTATACTCTTCTTAGGAGTGTCCTTAAAAAGAACTTAAGAATGTGGGAGGAGTGTTTACCACATGTTGAGTTTGCTTATAATTATGTGGTGCATAGTACAACATGTAACACCCCTTTTTCTACCCCAAATTATTTAGCATATAATCAGAGTAAATAAGTACGCATATAAAGAAAAGGGCTTCACATCGACGTTTTCGAAACTTAAAACTTTCAAAAACCAACAATACATATGGTCATTCAAAATAACACATTTCACTCATCATGAATATTCAAGCAATATGCGTTCGCAGCGTAAAATAAAGAATACTCATGTATTTCATAAGATGATCCATGTCCCATACCATGATCAAATAAAATATAACAATTAATGACATAAAGCATATCCAAATAAGATACGAGTTCAATACCACTAATCTACCCAGTGTTACATGACCAGAGCATTGACTCAGTACCTAATTGCAAACTAAATACGGAACTCTCCAGCTATTCTTAAGCGAGCTACCGTCCACCTACTCCAGCAATACTACTCTGTAGTATCTGCACGATACCCATGTAAAGGTAACATTCAAACAAAAAGGGTGAGAATTCCAAATCATTATGAATATAGCATAATAAGGCATAATGAATTAAAACACAATTTAAGAATTCATCACACTTGGTATAATCACATCAATAATATTAATCAACAATCATCTCACATATTTCAAACGTACATCACACTCACATCAATACATGCATTCAATGATCACATAACTATAGACGACTCAATGCAAGACAATGTGACTCTATGCATGTGGTACCGCAATGTGAACTCAAAGTTTCACCGCTTTCCGATTCAATATCTAGAATCCAAGCCACGCTTCCGATCCGGACTAGACCAAAGCCCTACGTCTGTTTCCAATGAAGGATCACCGCTTAAAACTACGCCTAATCCCAATTAAGGATTAACGTCTGCTACGTCTGTTTCCAATGAAGGATCACCGCTTAATACTACGCCTGATTCCAAGTAAGAACCAACGTCTGCTCATGTGAACCCACAGTTTCACCACTTCTACAATGAAGTTAACCATGCTATGAATGAATGCACACATACCAACACATATGCAATTAAGATCTATATCATCTTAACATACCACATACCACCATAACTCACAATTGGTACGTATACACATTCATCACGACACATCATCTATGATTACATATACACATCCATAACCAGAAATCATTCACAATCCAATAATGGTATACATACACATTCATACAATATTTTATTTTCATCATGATAAAATTCATGGCATTTATAAATCACATAATATTTTATAACATGGAACAATAATAATAATTCTTTACGTTATCTTTAGTCATGTTATTTCACAATCAAACATATCAACCATGTTTAACACCCATAAAAATAAAATTCATAGAATTTGTAAGACGCATAATACACTATAATATGTGTCGCATTACGCGAAAAACCGGCGGGAAAACAAGAACAACAGAGCCGCCACCGTGCGTTATTTATCCCAAAAGAGGGAAAGGAAACGCTCAGAGTAAACCTAGGAAAAGACATGGTCTCGCGACCAAAGAGAATGGGATCGGGAGTCGGTTATGCGAAGGGAAGGTATTAGCACCCCTACGCATCCGTCGTACTCGACGGGATCCACGCACAAAAGGAAGGAAAATGGTTGCTAAACACTGCTCAAACACACACACACTGGCTGAAAGAGACACAAGAAAACAGACAAGACTGACTCGGCAGGATGTCGCATCCTGGGCCTACTTAGTCTATCAGGCATAGACATCAGAGTCAAAGTAGTTCGGACTGGGGAAACGACACATGCTCGCTAGGATATCGCATCCTATGCATACGTATCTCCTTGGACGAAGGAGAATCAGAGCATTCGTAGCTCGGCTGACACGCACACAAACAAACAGACAAAGGCAAACGTGGAGCCTGAATGCCAATCACTGGACTTACATCAGCATCCGAACCAAACAAAACCACACTGGAACCCGAATGCCACTCGATGGACTTACATCAGCTTCCAAGCACACAACAACACACACAGAAGGGTTGAAGACAAAAGGTGGAAAAGAAAAAGGGCGCCCGGAGAGATCAGCTCATCTCCTGCCTACGTATCTCATCTGGACATGAGAATCAGGGCGACGTAGTTCCCCTACACAGGGAAAAAGGACTAGCCTAACCAGATAACAGAGGGAGACACAACACTAGGGAGACTACGACTCGAGCCTAGACGTTGTCATGCAAAATCGACCCTAAGTTAAGGTTTCTAGCTAACTTGCACAGGAAGCAAGCCTATCCTAAACATGACTTGCACAGGAAGCAAGCCACACCTAACCTAACTTGCACAGGAAGCAAGGGTCTCGATTGCAACTAGGGCAAGAGAAAGGGGAGGTCTGAATCGCAACGAGGGCGAGAGAAAAGAATTAGTGTTAGTTGTTAGTCAAACTCGACAAGACATCGCATCTCGTGCCTACGTATCTCATCTGGACATGAGAATCAGAGGTGCCGTAGTTCGGCTAAACTATTCCCGTTGGTTTGTGTTTTTTAAGTGGACAACGTCACTGCGCAATCTACCTGATGCTCGACCTTTGGAGACTTACTCACCTGTAGTAGAAGGAGTGGACGTATCCTTTAGAGGGGATAATGTTTGTCTATGTTTTAGGAAAGCTCAAGCAAGAAAGGAAGTCCTATACGAAGGAACCGTGCTACCTTAATTGACATGCAAACGAGACTACGCGGAGTCTAGCAAACCTAGTGGATACAATCACACCACACAAGCACATACAGCATGAAATAAACACACCAACAAGGGGCTCAAACATCAAGGCTAGGTTTTAGTTGAGGGGTCATATCAACCTCAACAAACAAACCACTGGAACTGGGTTAATGGTGCTCTTAACCTTGCCATTGAGGGGCTAAGGTGAAGCAGATGAAAGGTGAGTGAAGATAGGACTTCACAGCTCTTATCCCTGGCCAGGGAGAGCTTAAGACAAGAATGTGTGGGTTCAGAAAGGGGGAACCCTTCTACACATTTGAAACTGACTCAACTGTACAATTGTACAAGATCTTGGGTTTGTATCTGCAATGCATCAACACAGTGGTGTGAGCAAAGCAGATGACACACAGAATAGCAGGGGATAGATTGCATATCCTTTGGGTTCTGCCAATTGCCTCTTCACTTAGTAGGTCTTTGACTCTATACAAGGACAAATTGTAAACAATCACAAACATTGCCTCTTAAGGAGGACTTCAGACAGTTGCCTGGCCAAGTAACAGGCCAGGTCTTCCAGACTACATGAAGATTAGAAATATACCTCAATGCAAATTGCTTATACAAGCAAAGCAAAGCAAAAGTTCACAAGGAACTGAGCAACTAAAAGCACCTGAAATAGTCAAGCAGACATTAGTATGCAACTTCAAAACAAAGCAAAAGGAAACAGACATCAACAGTCAACACAAACAAGCTAAGTGTGCAATGCACAAGGCTCAAGGCATGTGAGCCAAGCAACCTACAAAACAAATGGATTAGTCATGATAAACAAGCAAACACAACCAATTCGTATTGGTCTCATTGGATAATTGTTGGTCAACCTGAAAACATGAACTCAAATGTGAGTAACAGGACCACTAGGACATGCCTAGGGTCAAAAGGGAATGAAAAAGTTAAAACAGCAAGTGGCAAGTATCCAAAATCATGTTCAAACGATCAATAAATAAAACCAATTGGTTTCACATTCATATCAATCATCATCATCATTTCATGACCAAGTTAGGTCAAAGCATGGCATTTAGAAACTCATAGAAGTCAACAGCAAGACTTGAATCAAAAGCAATCTTAAACATTTCCAAAAATCATCAAATAAATCATGATCAATCACAACCCACAGCATGGTAAGCATGTCAAATTTCATCTCATTTGGACAAGTAGAAGGTGGTCAATGAAAATCAGAAAGGCAAGGCAATTTTGAACATGCTCAAAGAAGTCAACCAAACATACATCAACTTGAAAAAATCATAAATCAGGGATGGCATATGAAAAATGAATGGGACTAAAACCATGGCAAAGCTTAAGATGTCTAGTAATCACATATCAAATTTCATGTCCATCTAATAAAGTATGAGGATTTCACAAATGAAATGGGGACATGTATCACAAAAAGTCAACATAAGACCAAACAGGGGAGAAAAATCTCAGTCAATTGGAAAATGCCACAAATAAATCCAAGAAAAATCATATTGTAAACTAGACATACTCAAGTGAATTCATGCAAAAATTCAATCCAATTTGAGGTCAAGAGGCATAGTATTGAAAATCATCAAGTTGCACAACAATGGTGTGACACAAATTGTCACACCCTACTTCAAAAAATCATAACTCAATGACCAGAAATGAGAAATTCATGAACTTTATACCAAAATCACCATGGATGTGTCTAGTTTGTGCACAAAAAATTTCAAGAGCAAAAGATAAAACATGACTATTTCACAAAGGTTTTGGTAAAAGGTACAAGATATGAATACATGAGCAAAACCCTAATGCCAATTAAAAACCATCCATGAAAAAAATCAGGAAAAATTTTTGATAAAATACTAGAGGTCATGATGAATCAAATGCAAAAAATCCCATGGAAATTGGATTAAAAACAATGGAGTTATGATTTTTACAAGATGATGATCAAAAATGAAATTAAAATGAAAAACAACATTATTTAATAGGTCATGTGCCACGGCAGTGGCAAACTTGTAAATAGGGGAACAACTAAACCAAACGCGGCGTTTTGCATACAGAAATGAAATAAGCTGATTGGCTAAGGGCAATGTAACAGTGCGGCTCATGCAAACACGTGAGGAAATTCTGGGAAATTAGGGTTTAGTGCACAGTGACCACATTCATCATCTCCAAATTCGTGAAAAATCTTTGTGCCCAGAAAATGGAATTGGATACATCAATGTAATCAGCAAACAACAAGCATGCATAATCTGGACTTCGTTTTCATTAAATCAAGCTAACACGCGAGCAATAGCCAAGAACAAGTTTGAACATGAATTTTTAAAAACCAGATTTCTCTTAAAATACTCAACCAATTCACGCGATTCAAAGCTCAGAAAGTTCATGGCAAAAAGATCTACAAGATGTATCTCATAATTTTGGGAATGAAGAGATTCGATACCTGGCCAAATTTGGAGCACAGAACTGGAACAGTGGTTGTTTCCTTGTGTTTTGTCGAAACAGATGCGCTATGGTGTTGGTGTTGATGAATGGATGGAAGGCTTTAGCTTAACAATGTTGGAATTAGCTCAAAATCAAAGTTGCCATGGACATGCTCTTTGATGCAACAAGGTAGAAATGATGCTACAGTTGTGATACATGGCTGCCAAGTGCTTCCAAGATGTCGGTATATGATGACAAAACCATAACAAGTTCGTGTGCTTTTGAGTTTTTAGCAGAAATTTGCAAATGAAGAAAATGGTGTTTTTTAGAGAAATGAGTTTTCTGTTGTTTTTGAGTGGCTGCTAGGGTTTTGATTGACAGAAAAATGAGCTTATGTACTTCTGTTTAAGTTGCTAACCATGATTAAAGAACTTGGTAATTGGTAATTTGTGATTTTTGTGTTTTTGCTAATTTTCAACCAAGTTGGTAATGGGTGTATGTGCTGCACGAAAATGGGCCTCCCACAAGTCTTAAACAACATTTCAGAACATATTCAAATGGAAAAATGGATTAAAAATGGTTATTTGGAAAATTCACTTTTTACCCTCACTTGAAAATAAATCATGTAAGTGCAAAAAGGCCATTTTGATTTGTAATGTTTTGGTGCATGAGGGTTACATATTTGGAAAGAGGAGGTCAAATGTGACTTGTTGGAAAAAACCCCACCCAAATTGGCCAAATGGTTTGAGAGATATGGCCTTTTGAAGTTCAAGAATATTTGAAAATGATTTGATCATATCTTGCTAACCATACATGGGAATTGAGTGTTCTTGGATTTTTTGGAAATGGGAGAACAAGATCTTCAACTTTCATGTTAGGCAAAAATTCATTTGAAGCTTGTATCATGATGTAAGTTTGGGATCAAGAAGTTTCCATTTTTGGCAGTTAAAATTACAGGTCCAGTTTCTATTTTTGGAAATTTCTGATTTGGCTTCAAATTCTTCAATGATGATGTTTGCCATGATATATGAGGCCTATTTGGACATGAATAAGCTCTCTCAAACCAAATCCATCCATCAAAACCATAAAATCAGGCCCAGTTGACCAAGTTTGACTTTTTAGGGTTTCTGATGGACTGTGCATTGACTGATGACTTCTGAACATCCAATCCTTGACCAAAACACTTCAAAAGGACCCCTAGGTCATGTGAACATGTTGGACCAACCCTAGGGCCTTGGCTCAATGAGAATTGTGCTTGCTTGCTTGACTGACTGATCTCCTGACCAGTTTGACCTAATTCTTCTGACTGGCTTGCACTTGAGGCAAAGGGACAATGCAATGCTATGCAGTGGACCATGTTATGTTATGACCTAATATGAGAATGTATGTACAATGATAGGTGCAAATTTGAGGTGCTACAATATGATATCATAATAATAGCCTTTTTCATTATCTTACCAATGCATCCGTCTGCATTCAAAACGGAGCTATAATGCTCAATTAATTCATTAATCTATCTTAATCAAGATTTAGATTAATATTTATTCATTGCATAAGTATTCAACAACAACCTCTCTAGCCTAGTGGTAAGGCATGTACAGATTCAAGGAGGTCCTGGGATTGAACCCCACTGGTGACAAATCCTGTACAGATAGAAAATTAAATTCTGTTTCATAACAGTGTTATTTTTCATCGTTGGAGGACTTCTGGACCTCCGATTTCGATTTCGATTCCGTAAAAAGCTACACATTCAGAAAATTCAGAAAATTATGACTCATCCAAATATATATTCATTCACAGTTTTAGCATAATTTAATCATCACAATTCAAGAGTATTTATCAAGACCTAATAATTCCAAACCATGCCAATTAAGGATTTCCCCCTTACCTTGTCAATTTGATGGAAACCTTGACTCCTCTCGCTTTTCCTCTCCTTTTTCTCTATTGCCTTCAATGCTCAAGTGAATTATATTTCTCACTTCCTTCACTCTTACTATTTATAATAGTATTCTAGTTGGGCTTAAATCATCTAATTTAATCACTGGCCCAAAAATACCTAATATTTAAATACCTCTATTTAAATTTAAATAATTAACCACTCACTATGCAACCGAGTTAATTAATTAATTCAATTATTTAATTATTTCTTATATCCACTAAATAATTAATTACCACACTAATTAAATTAATTAATCCATTATTATACTACCTCACAACCGCTTAATTACTTAACACTCCACATAATTAAATATAATATAATAAAAATAATATAATAATTAATTCCTAAAAATTGGGCTGTTACACAACACATTTCTCTCCTTTTGAAATTGTTTATTGTTTTAACCCACTAACTCCACTTGATTTGTTGCCTTTGCCTAACACTTCTCTTTTGAAGCATAAAGATGGAAAAACTAAGGCAGAATTTGTGAAGAAATTTCATAAGCAAGTAAAGTTGCAAATTGATAAGAAAAATGAGGGTTATGCTAAGCATGCAAACAAATGGAGGAAAAAAGTGGTTTTTGATTCCGACGATTGGGTATGGATACATACGAGGAAATAAATATTTCCAACTCAAAGGAAGTCTAAACTTTTACTAATGGGTGATGGACCTTTCCAAGTGCTTGAAAGGATGATTGATAATGCCTACAAAATTGATCTACCCGGTGAGTATGTCGTGAGTGCTACTTTTAATGTTGTTGTCTTATCTTCTTTTGATGTAGGTGAAGATAATTTCAATTCGATGTCGGATTCTCTTCAAGAGGGAGGAGATGATGAGGACATCGTTATCAAGGATTCTAGTGAAGCAATTCAAGGACTAGGACAATTAATGACAAAGGCACATGCCAAGAAAGCTAAGGAGGCATTAAAATAAATAGTGATAACCATTATAGAAGCAATGCCAAATTAGAAGACTTGGAGGGCAAAATGGTAATTTCCATTAGTCCATTAGGAGATGGATTGGGAGAATACAATGCTTCCCATATAACTTAGTTATATTTATTTATGAAATAAAAATAAAGAGTTTTTGTTAGTACGGTATAAACCATGCATAAGTGTGTTTTATTTTGTAAGTCAACCATAAGCCTTCATTTAAATGAGGCAAGTGACATGGAAATTATTTCAATTTCAATTTTTTTTAAATTAAGTAAATAAAGTTATAAGACTAAGAATGAAGATAGCAAGAAAAAGGAAAAAATTCAGCAAGTCAAAAAAGAGGGAACAAAGTGAGTTAAGCTCATCTTTGGTTTTGGATTGAACAAACATTGATCTTATCAGGAATTCACAATTCTTGTGGTGATCATCCTTCCATAAGGCTTATCTTCTTCTAGGATTAGAAGAGTGGCGCCTCTTTTTTCTAAAACTTTCATTCATTTCCTCTTTTTATTACCTTGATACAAAATTCACCAATATATCCATTCACGATTAAAAATTAGAAAACCATTCATTATTCATTCTAAAATATAAGTATCTCTAAGAGATTTACAAGAACTCATAGTAAGAAAAAATCCTTAAATTCGACCTTAATCAAAATGGCACAAAATCCCAATTTAGCAGTCATCATAATGCCATGTGAAGTTATGACAAGGCTAATTGCAACGTTCTTCATTTTTTCTTTCTTTTAATCACTTTAATTTTTTTAGCCACGTACTATGTTCCCATTGGTTCATTTAATTTCTTCTTGTTTTCCTTTTTACGTAATTTTTCATGCATGTAATTATCATTTATTGCATGATTATTCAAATCAATGTCATTATTATTGTCCTCATCATTATCCTTGATATTCTCATCAACATCTCCATTATCATTTTTGTCACAAAGAGCCATAAATCGAGATCCCATATTTTGTGTACCTACATTAACTGTTATTGTCTTCGCCGAAATTCAATTTCCTTTTGCCAGTTGCAGCTCATTTTTGAACTCTGGTATACCTCTTCGCGTCCTTTTGTTTTTTTTGAACTGAAATCCATGGTATTTTATTTAGAACATGCTTTATTGTGTTGTATTCACTTTGTAACATAACAAGTGAAGTGCTTCATCCTCCATTTTGTAATGCCTCCTTTGATAGAGAACATTGCTAATAGAAGTTTAGTGAGATCTACCTGGATACACAATCTTGCATACTTATCTCTTTATCTTGATAATGTGTTTTTATCTACCTTAACTGTTTTCCCTATCCTATTTCCAATGAACGTGAGAACTCTGCTATTTGTAAGACCCCAGTTTTGACCCTAAGATCTCTCATGCAACTTCATCATATGCATTAGCATTGGGATCATACCTTGGCATCCTCCTAACCCCTATTTCATTGGGTTTTTTTGGGATAGATCACCAAGCACCATGTGATTGTGTCATACTTGTATATTATCATTTTTACTAACCAAAATACCAAAAATATGTCTTTGCATTTGCCTAACTTTTTTGTAGGTAGGGCATGATCCCCGTTGATCTAGCAAGCTCATGTCTAGGGTTTCAGACCCTCAGAGCTACAAGAGCACAACCAAGGAATGATCCATAATGGCTCTAAGCATCATATATGAGTCCCCTTGATCTTCATATGTTACTTTGATCAAGTATTCTTCAAGAGTTTGGAGGTAGTTTGCCTTGGAAACCCTAGTTTGTCTGGGCATCTTGAGTAGCTTCTTCAACAAGCTTCCTCACCAATTGATCAAATTTCTCAAGGTACACTTTAAATTTCACCATCTTATGCATATATGATCTACCATGAGCCAAAAAAGCCAAGAGAATTGGAGGTTAGCAAGTTGGTTGATGGTGGTTAGCCAGATGAATTCATCTGATCAAAACTGGGTCTCCCAAGACCCTATCTCATATACTTTTCACCATATGAAAATGATTCCAAGAGAAAGGTTACTCTTAATGACATTCCAAACAACTTTCCTGTTTAGACATAGAGCTAGTTTTTCTTGGAAAGTCATTTTCTATGTTGAAACATTATAGGTCATTTTGTCTAAACCCTAATTTGAAAGTCGACTTCCCAAGGCCATAACTTGCTAAATTTTTACGAGATGAAAGATTTACAAGTTGCACAATCAAATTCAAGATGTCTAATTAAACTTTTATGTTTGGAATGCGAGCTAATTCAACTATTATGAGCATGTGATATGCGGATACATTATAGGTCATTGTTGCCCTATACCATTGAACAAGTGATTTTCCTCAACTTCAAAAATGCATAACTCTATCATTCTAGATCCAAATGACATGAGATTGTTGACCATTTTGAAGGTATTTCAAATAGCTACAACTTTGGTGAAGGCACTTTTCTCATTTAGAGCTCACATGAAAAGTTAAGTAAGGTAGAATATTGAGATATATGACTTAACACTTAGAAATACTTTCAACATGTTGAAATTTCCAAACTTCCACCTCAAAATTCACCATGGTCTGAGTTCCAAATGAAAAAGTGTCCAACATCAAAGTTGTTCCCCTTGATCTAAGCTTTCCAAATAGTCTTATTTCGTGCATTTTGGATGAGGTTTGCTAGGGTTGCGCATGGTCTTAACAAGTCTACATCAAGTGGAAAAATCAAATGTCCAAAACTTCACATTGCATTGCATTGCCATTCAAGCATTATTTGAACTTCAGTACAGTTAGAATTGGATCAAAATTGATTACTTCATGGGGTTGTACACGCCCATGCAAGCTTGTGCATGACATTGTCAAATTTAGCAAAATTTCAAGTGTGCTATTATCAATCCCAAATGCTATAAATACATGACCTCTGAGCTCATTTCAAATACACCTTGCACGCCAGCTTTTCCCCCTTTTTTCAAACCCTCACAATTCAAAGGAAAACCTGAGAATTTTCAACTTGAAAATTGAGTTTGAATCTCACTGTTTGGAGATTCAAAAACTTCAGGATCAAAGCTTTGTTCCATTTCCAAACCACTTCTGCAAGCTCCTTGAGTGTGATCAAGTCAAGTTTGAAGCAAGCAAAATCCAGTTCTGCACAACATTGAAGGTATTTTTCAGAAATCTTCTTCTCTTTGATTCTCACTCAATTCTCATCAATTCTCTTGGATATTTAGTTGTATGAAGTCCTACTAATGTAGGCAAGAAGATTGAGTTGCTTTGAGGTCTAATCGAAGCAACTCAGTTGACACACCTCAAAATTCAACTCCTCATATCTTTCTATATATGTGGAGTTAGTTAAAATTGAGGTCAGATTCGTGCTCTACGCCATTTTTTCTTTCAGATCATGTCCTCCTTTTTCATTTATGTGATGATGATGACTGAACCAGTCCGACGAGCCTCGCCTGGGAAGGTGACCGGAGTTCCAGCGCCGGTGGTGTGCTGGACAAGTTCTGAGTCATTGATCTTGTTTAAACTGTTTTAACCTCACGTGTTGGTTTTGATTACCATTCCTGTGGCGCATTGACTTAAGTCCATGGTAGAAAGTGCGTTGATGACCACTTGATCTGCCACCTCAATTAATGAGGGAGATCAAGTGGTCCACGTTTGTTCTGATTATTTGAATTTCATTTAATTTGTTTTATTTTTATTTATTCATATTAATTTTAATATTGATCTAAAAAATATGAGAGTTTCACCAAAAAAATTTAAATAAAATCCTCTTTCATATTTTGAATTAAAATTATTTTTTTGGATAATTATTAATATTTTTCATGATTTAATTGATTTTGTGAATATTTTAAGTTGTTTAAATATACTTTTAAGTCTCCGAAAATTCTGAAAAATTTTCTCCAAGGTCCTTTGACTTTGTTTGACCTAAGATAAATATCATGGCCAATTCTTTGGTGTTTTGATGAGATTTTAGGAATTTGACAAACCATATTTAATTTAATGCATTATTTTTAGTATTTTTAAATTGAATAAGTGTCAAATAATTGTGTTGAGCCATTTTGATTGTTTGTATAAGTTTGACTTGTGTTGTTGGGCCTTGGTCAAGGTTGATTTGACTTTGTTAGGTTAAGATCATTGGATTTAGGGGGTTGATGGAATGTATATTTCATCTCCCAAAATGAATGAATGGTCTTTATTTGGTAAAAGTCCTCCTTTGTCCAATGTGAGTTTTGATCAATTCCCCTCCCTCTTCATGTAATTCCCCTTCTTTATGCATCCATTTCATTTGACATATGATATCTCAACATCCTAAGGCTAGTTGATTGCAAAATAAACATAAGCATGGATGAGATTAGGCCACCTCTTTTGTATATTATGTTTGTGTGTGGTATGTTTCATGAGTATAGTCCATTATACTATATCTCTAATATGCATTAACACCAAAATTCTATTGCCCGACCTCAAATAGTTGTGACTTCTACATAAGTCCAATTACGATTGCCTAACATAACGCTAAATTTTTGACACAAAAGGCATAGTGTAGCGGGAAATTCATGACGATTAAGCTATTGACAAGCTAAAGATCAATTAACAAGAGTCGCCACCGCGATTTTATTGTTTCCAAGGGAAAGGGAAAAATGCGAAAAAAAACCAAATAGTAAGAAGTTTTCAAATAAAAACTAATAAAAGTCAGAGATCACAGGTAAGGGGGTTGGTTACACAGAGGGAAGGTGTTAGCACCCAAAATGAGTGTGTTGTTTTTAACAAAATTAAGTTTGAAAGGCACAAAGGCCTGAAAATGGTTTGGATGAGTTAGTTCTTTTTTGGATTTTTTGAAAGTTTAAATGAAGTATAGTTAAGTTTATTTACAAGTTTGATTTAAGAAAATGAGTTTGAAAATGCAATGGCATAAGGCCAAAGTTTCTACGTTTTTGTAAAAGTGGTCGAAATTTAGAACAAAATAGTTCACACAAAGAAGGTTTTGAAAATGGAGGGAGAGATTTTGAAATTAAAGAAATGGGGAGAATATGAAGAGACTACCCTAGATACAAGAAATTTAAAAGTTTAAAGTTGAAAAGATCTGACCTAATGGGAGCAATCCAATAGACAAGTATGTCAATAGAAACCCAAAATTCCCTTGGACTTTTTAGAATCAAGCAACACACAAATGCACAATTATATCAATCTTGAAGAACAAAGGCATCAAATAAAGATGGCCTCATCCAAGCTTATCCACTTCAATTATCTTCTTCAAAATAGCCTATGTAGTAGATGAATTCCACAAGTCACAGGTTTAACATGACAGCTTAACAAGGATCAATGTTGCAGATGAATCTGGAGAGATCTTGAATGATGTATCAGATGAACTCAAACTTGCAAGTTCTTGGTTTTTCAAAAAATTGGCATTGGCCAAGTCCATTAGCAAAGGAATGTTGCCTAACTTCTAAGTCCAGTTGGGAAGATCAAAACACCAGTCCACTCAAAAGTCTTTTAGGGTTTTTGTTATTATTATGTGCATTAATGGTCAAAGACCAATCAAACAAACAAGGCAACAAAGTATATCAGACAATATGGTCCAAGTGGACAAAGTGAAAATTTCATAAACATAAACCATTAGAATGATATGTACAATGACAAATGATAATAGAATACTAAAGGTAAATTGCATTAAAAGTAAAAGCTTGAAAGTAAAAGTTAATGGTTAGTAAGTTAGTAGTTAGTTTTGTTTTGCTTTTTGATGTTAAGACATTCTTTGGAGAACACTCAACCCACTTACCACAAGCATGGATCCTTGAACCAAAACATCTTCCAAAGGAAGGAAAGAAGGCCAAGTTTCCACACAATACCATGGAAGAGGGGAGACTTACAATCTCACTAACTAGAATGCTTATGCCTTTTGTGTCACAGATTCAGCGCTATGTTAAGCAATCGTAATTGGACTTATGTAGAAGTCACAACTATTTGAGGGTGGGCAATAAACTTTTGGTGTTAATGCATGTTGGAGACATAGTATTAAGAACTATGCTCATTAAACATACCACACACAAAAATATATGCAAAGGTGTGGCCTAATCTCATCCATACTCATGTTAATCTTTCAATCAACTAGCATTAGGACTTTTGAGATGTTATTGGCTAATTGAAAATGAATGGATGAAGAAGGGGAATTAGATGAAGAGGGAAAGGGATGAATGAGATCACAAATTGGTCAAAGGAGGACTTTTACCAAATTAATATTATTCATTCATTTTGGGAGATGGAATGTACATTCCATCAATCCCCTAAATCCAATAATATTAATTTGACAAAGTCAAATCAACCTTGACCAAGGCCCAACAACAAATGAGAAACTCAAATAAGTTAATCCAAATGGTCAACACAATTAAAATGGCATTTATTCAATTAAAAATGTTAAGATAATGCATTAAATGAAAATATGTCTTGTCCAAATCCTAAAGTCACATTAAAACACCAAATAAATGGCTATGTGATTTATCATAGGTCAAACAAGGTCAAAGGACCTTGGATAAAAAATTCATAATTTTTGAACACTTAAAAATATTTTTAAACAATTAAAAACAAATGAAAAATCAATTAATTCCTGAAAAATAATAATAATGATCCAAACAAATAATTTTAATTCAGAATATGGAAGAGAAAAATATTTGAAATTTTTTGGTGAAAGTCCCATATTTTTTGGATCAATATTGAATTTAATATGAATTATTGAAGAAAATGAAATAAAAAGGAAAATCAGAAATTGCAAAAATACGTGGACCATCAGATCTCCCTCATTAATTGACGTGGCAGATCTGATGATCTACAGCGCGCGTTCCACCAATGCACGAGTCAACTGCGTGGCAAACTTGTTAATCAAAAGGAACAACTGAGATTACAACGTGGAGCAAGGATCACACGGTCTAGACTTGAGACAACTCATCACCGGAGCCAGAGCTTCGGTTGTATTCTCTGGTGAGCTTCGTTGGACTGGTCATCATCAACCAACCATCCCTAAAATTTCAAACAGGGACATGATTTTAAAGAGAAAACATCACTGAGCACGAGTATCACCTCCATTTCTTCCAATTCCAACTATATTGAGAGATATGTGGAATTGAAAAATGAGGTTCATGATCTGAGTTGCTTTGATTCATCATCAAAATAACTCAAACACCTTGCCTACATTGGTAGGACTTCAGCCAACACAATAATCAAGAGAATTGAGCAAGAAACAAGGAGAATCGAAAAGATAAAACTTTCTGCAAAATACCTTCAATGGAGGTCTGAGCTTGCTAGATCTTGATCTGAATCGTGCTGTGCTTCACTCCAATTGCTTGCAGAAGAGGAATGGAATGGCTTAGAATCAATGGACTCCTAGAGCATTGAATTCCAAAACAGTGGAGATTCAAGCTCAAATTCAACAGAATTTTTCAGGTTTATCCTCTCAATGTGAAGGGTTTTCTGTGGGGAATCAAAGCTGACGCAATGTGTATGTTGATTCTGAGCAATTGAGCTCCAATTTATAGAGAATTCAAGTGATAATTGCACACTCCTTTCAAGTTTCCAATTTTGGCAAAGTGATGTAAGCAGCTGCGTCGGTGCGCATAGGCCCATCAAATTATTGTTCATAAGTCCATAATAAAGTTCAGATGCATTGGAGGTGGATTGGATTGCAAGGCAATTGAGCATTGTTGTTTGAAGTTTGATCCATGACACATGATACTAGCCTATTTAAGCCATGCGCAGCCTATGCATTTCTCATCCAAAATGCATGAATTTTAACTCTTTGGAATGGTGACATCAAGAGTAACAACTTTGATGTTGAACACGTTTTCATTTGGAGCTTGGACCTTTGAGATATTTGGGTGGAAGTTTGGAAAAATTTGACATATTGAAAATTTTCTAAGTGTCAAGCCATATGTCTCAATATATCACCTTGCTTAACTTTTTATGGGAGCTTCAAATGAGAAAAGTGTCTTCATAAAAGTTGTAGCTCTCTCAAATACCTTCAAAATGATCACCAATTTAATGTCATTTGGAATTGAAATGATAGAGTTATGCATTTTTGAAGTTTGGCAAAATCACTTGATCAATGGTATAGGTCAAAAGTGACCTATAATGTAGCCTCATATCACATGTGCAAAGAAGTTGAATTTGCTCCCACTCCAAACATAAAAGTTTAAGTGGACACATTGAATTTGATTATGCAACTTGGAAATATTTTATCTCATAAAAAATGAGAAAGTTATGGCCTTGGGAAGTTGACTTTCAAATTAGGGTTTAGACAAAATGACCTATAATGTTTCAACATAGAAAATGATTTTCCAAGAAAAACTAGCTCTAGGGCTCAACATTAAAGTTGTTAATAATGTCATTTAGAGTAAGTTTAATCTTGGAATCATTTTCATATGGTGAAAATTGTAGGAGATAGGGTCTAGGGAGACCTAGTTTTGATCAGATGAATTCATCTGGCCAACCACCATCAACCAACTTGCTAATCTCCAATTCTCTTGACTTTATTGGCTCATGGTAGATCATATATGCATAAGATGATTAATTTTGAAGTGTCCTTTGAGAAGTTTGATCAATTGGTGAGATACCTTGTTGGAGAAGTTACCCAAGATACCCAGTCAAACTAGGGTTTCCAAGGTAAATCACCCTCAAACTCTTGAAACAAACTTGATCAATATCACATGTAGAAGCAATTGGGACTCATAAATGATTCTCATAACCATTCTTGAATCAATTCTTGATGGTGCTCTTTGTTCATGAGGGTCTCAAACCCTAGATGTGATCAATGAATCAAGGAGATCATGCCCTTACCTACAAAAAGTGTTAGATAGATAGAAAGACATATTTTTTTGGTATTTTGGTTAGTGAAAAATGGTAAAATAAAAGTATGATATAATCACAAAGTGCTTGGTGATCTCTCCTCAAACAAACCCAATGTAGGAGGGGTAAGGAGGATACAAAGGTATGATCCCAATGCTAATGCTTGTGATAAAATGCATGAGGGATCTTAGGGTCAAAATTGGGGTCTTACAGCTGCCCCTATTTAAGGACATTCTAACTGAGGAGGTGAAGTTTAAAATCTTCGGCTTGACTCAGTAGAATGGGCTTAAATAACAACATAGAGAAATAAATCTTGGTGCCTAAGAGACCTCATGATGCATATGATACGAATTCAAAAGAAAATGCTCTATAGGGAAATATTGCCACAAAGGAAAAGAAATCAGAGAGACCGAAAATCCGCAGGAGTATAATGCATTCCATAAGGAAAACTCACTGGGGAGACAGAGACTCTAGGGGATGAAAGGAGTTTATGTGTAGGCCAGGTTACGACTTAAAACTACTGGGGGACTCGAGGAAATCCATCTAAAATGGAGACTCATCCGGGGAAACAAACATTTGCAGGGAATACGAATAAGCCAGGATAAAACTGAAATATTCGATTCGTGCAGGGAAAAGCGATTTCAATAAGGAAATGCGCACTCGACTGGGGAGAAACTAAAATTTCAACACAGGAGGAGTAAACATTTATTATCTACTACCTGTTACTGGGTAAGGAGATAATAAAGATCTGACAGAGAGAACATTCGTCACCGGTTAAGATGAACATATCAAGGATGACTTGCTGAGGTAAAGCCAAGAGGGAATATTCATTACCGGTTACTGGGTAAGAATAGCCTTGCTGGGGGAAATTGCAGAAAATAGGATTTACAACTACCAGTTACTGGGCAAAAGACCAAAGGGTGAGAGTATCCGTCATCGGTTAAGATGAACTTATCAAGGGTAAACTCAACAGGGAAGAAAATCCGTCACCGGTTAAGATGAACATATCAAGGATAGACTTGCCTGGGGATGTCAAGGAGGATACCCATCATCGGTTAGGATGAACATATCAAGGATATACCAACTGAACAACAAAGGAGAATTACATTTATCGAAAACTGGATAGAAAACCGTCGGAGAGGGAATCCGTCACCGGTTAGTATGAACATATCAAGGATTAAACTCTGCGAGGGGACAAAGTAGGATTTACAACTACTAATTACTGGGTAGAAAACCAATCAAAGAGAAAATCTATCACTGGTTAAAGTGAACATATCAAGGATAGACTCTGAAAGGGGAGAAAATAGGGATTACATCTATCAGTTACTGGATAGAATACTAAAGAAGAGAAAATTTGTCACTGGTTAAAGTGAACATAACAAGGATAGACTCCGTTAAAGGGGAACAATAGGATTTACAACTACCGGTTACTGGGTAGAAGACCAACAAGGAGAAGAAAACCCGTCATCGATTAAGATGAACATATCAAGGATTAACTCTTTGGGAAACAAAATAGGGATTACAACTACCTTTTTATTGGGTAGAACACCAAAGAAGAGAATATCTGACACTGGTTAAAGTGAACATATCACGGATAGACTCCTGTGGGGAAAAGAAAGATATTCGTCACCTGGTTAAGATGAACATATCAAGGATATACTTCCGAGGACTTCACTGGGGAGAAAAAGGGGTACTCTTTTCGGGTATTGGGAAAAAAGTAACAAACCACAAACTAAGAAGAATATTACCAGTTACTGGGTAATAGACTCTTAGGGGACCAAAATATCTATCTAGGTAAGAGCTAGAAAGGAAACGGTCAATCAAGACTCAACCCAATGAGGACATAACTCAAGGGGAGTAATTCCATCCAGAAAATGTTGCTGGAGAGGAAACTGAAATAACAATCATCCACGAGGAAACAAACTCAATGGGAAAACAAAGAAAGGTTAAAGTCTTTTCTGCTTAGGGGGATGATGCTCTACAATTATAGGAGGACAGACACCAGATTTGGTATGGGGATAAAGTACCGCCATAACAAAGAATGAGAATCTCAAACAAATCAAATATGAAAGATATGCAAATCATGAAATTATATGGATGTATATGTATATGTATATATGGTGATTATGCTGACAAAACGATCACGAATGATACAGAGGTGTCGCAAAGAATTTGAACCACCGGTACAATCCTCGGTCAATCCCCAAAAAATCATGGAGACAAACTGCTGAAGAACAGAGAGATCAACATCCCAAAAGCTCAAACCCTAGCTGGGGAAAGAGGAGATCTGCTGAGGAGAAAACACATCCAATTGTAGGGAATTTTAGGTCAACACCATAAAATGGGATACAACCCTACTGGGGAGGAATAAAAAAAGATGCTCAGAAACCAGGAAGGAACTCTTACTGGGGGCAAAGATGCGACGATCGGTGAGGACACCAAGGCGATCTACTAGGGAGAGATCAAACATCTTCTGATGACGATCTACCTGCTGAAGAAATACGAACTCCAATGGGAAGGCCGAAACTCTGTCGGGGATTTGGACACGCCGCTTGGGGATTTGAATGAATCAACTCAGCTGGGGAATAGAAAGAAACTCCACTGGTGTATCAAACACTCCACTGGGGAACTGAATCCGCTAGCTGGGGACAACAACACTCTTTTAAGGAAATGAATCAACACTGATGCCTAGAGATACCCGAAGAGTTACTGCTTGGGGAACCTCGGATGCTTCACACTTAAGAACTTGCTATTCACTGAAATGCTGTTGATATTACTGTTACTTGTTTTGGAAAAGTTTTTGCTTATATATTTTAAAGAAAATTTGATTTTGATTTAAAAGTTTAATTTCAAAATGATCATAATAAAATTTAAAACTATTGGCTGAAGTAAATAAGAGTATAAACAATTGGATAAAAGCTCAACTTTATTTATAGAATGGTAGTCTGTAAATGACAAGACTCCATAGATTTTACAAAGTTGAAAATGGTAATTTACATGGAAAAGGGTTACACTGAATACAAATGATCCTTAATCCTTCTACCAAATCTTGGTATCAACTGTGTTTTTGACCGCTGCTGAAAATGAACTGGCATCAACCATTGTGCTCTAACAGCTCCATCAAAAATCACTGAAGATTGGTAGAATGCAGTTACTTGCCATAATCCCTAATTTTTGCATAAGTTTCCCCAGAGTAGGGTACTCAACTTATCGGGAAACTATTTCCGTTTTTATGTCTCTAATTTTTGCCTGGATCGCCCTTTCAGGTTTTCAATCCACCGAGACACTCATTTTTTCCTAAGCTGCCCTTTCAGGTTTTTAACTTAGCGAGTTGTTCTTTTATTTTTTAGGCGAAGTATTTCTTGACTGCAACTGCGTTCACAGGATGAGTGAACTCTTCACCATCCATAGTTGTAAGGATCAATGCACCGCCTGAAAAGGCTCTCTTGACAACATATAGGCCTTCATAATTAGGAGTCCATTTTCCTCTGGAATCTGGCTTGAACGACAAAATCTTCTTGAGCACAAGGTCACCTTCTCTGAACACACGAGGTTTGACCTTCTTATTAAAAGCTTTCTTCATCCTCTGCTGATACAACTGACCATGACACATGGCAGTCAATCTCTTCTCTTCAATCAAATTCAACTGGTCAAACCTAGTCTGACACCATTCAGCTTTAGTCAACTTGGCTTACATGAGCACACGTAATGAAGGAATCCCAACCTCTACGGGGAGCACTGCTTCCATACCATAAACAAGAGAGAAAGGGGTTGCTCCTGTTGAAGTGCGGACGGATGTACGATACCCATGCAACGCAAATGGGAGCATCTCATGCCAATCCTTATACGTAACAACCATCTTCTAGATAATCTTCTTGATGTTCTTATTCGCAGCTTCAGTAACCCCATTCATCTTGGGTCTGTAGGGAGAGGAATTATGATGTGCAATCTTGATGTCTTTGCAAAGAGCTTCCACCATATTTTTATTCAAGTTCGATCCATTATCAGTAATGATCTTACTTGGCACACCATAACGGTATATAATCTGATTCTTGATAAACCTTACAACAACTTGCTTGGTTACATTTGCATATGATGCCGCTTCAACCCATTTTGTGAAATAGTCAATTACCACCAAAATGAAACGATGCCCATTCGAAGCTTTGGGCTCAATCATCCCAATCATAACAATTCCCCACATGGAGAAGAGCCATGAGGAAGAGATAACATTCAAAAGTGTCGGAGGAACATGAATCTTATCAGCATAGATCTAACACTTGTGGCATTTCTTCACAAACTTGCAACAATCAGATTCCATTGTCAGCCAATAGTAACCTGCTCGCAACATCTTCTTCGCCATTGCATGTCCATTGGAATGAGTACCAAAGGATCCTTCATGCACTTCAGTCATCAACAAGTCTGCTTCGTGTCTATCCACGCATCTGAGCAAAACCATGTCAAAGTTTCTCTTGTACAATACATCACCTTTCAAGTAGAAATTACCGGCTAACCTTCTCAAAGTCTTCTTATCTTTCAAAGATGCCTCAGGCGAGTAGATCTGACTTTGGAGGAAACACTTGATGTCGTAATACCATGGCTTCTCGTCTTTGATCTCTTCAACAGCAAACAGATGGGCTGGCCTATCAAGACGCATCACAGATAAATTGGGAACTTCATTCCAATACTTCACTACAATCATTGACGCCAACGTTGCAAGAGCGTTTGCCATCCGGTTCTCATCTCGAGGGATATGATGAAACTCAACCTTTGTAAAGAAATTTGAAATCCTCCTCGCATAATCTCTATACGGTATTAAACTAGGTTGATTTTTCTCCCATTCTCCTTTGATCTGATTCACTACCAAAGTTGAATCACCGAAGACATCCAAATATTTGATTTTGAGATTCATGGCCTCTTCAAGACCAATAATGCAAGCTTCATATTCTGCCATGTTGTTTGTACACTTGAAAGTCAATCTAGTTGTAAATCATAGATGCGTCCCTTGAGGAGGAATAATCACTGCCCCAATGCCATTTCCATATTCATTAACAGCTCCATTAAATACCATGCCCCAACGGGAACCAGATTTTGAGATTCATGGCCTCTTCAAGCCCCATAATGCAAGCTTCATCAGAATCTTTCATTATTAAGTATAAAATCTCTTCATCAGGAAAATCATACTGCACTGACTGATAATCTTCAATTGGTTGGTGAGCCAAATGGTCAGCCAAGATACTACCCAGTTAAAGCAGGCTTCTCAAATATATAGTTGATTGGATCCATTTTGGATATCAACCAAGTGGTATGATTCAACATATACTGACGCAGACGCTTAGCAGCCCAGACCAATGCGCAATAAGTTTTCTCAAGCATTGAATACCGAGTTTCACAGTCGGTGAACTTCTTACTGAGGTAATAGATTGCAAATTCTTTCTTTCTAATCCAACTTGCTGACCAAGAACATAACCCATACTATCCTCGAGCACAGTCAAATACATGATCAACGGTCTTCCTTCAACACGTGGAGACAAAATAAGAGGTTCAAGCAAATATTCCTTGATACTTTCAAAAGCTTTCTGGCAGTCTTTGGTCCAATCACAAGACTGATCTTTCCGAAGAAGTTTGAATATAGGCGCACATGTGGCAGTCATGTGGGAAATAAATCTGGAAATATAATTCAAGCGGCCAAGAAAACCACTGACGTGCTTCTCAGTTTTGGGCGCAGGCATCTCTTGTATTGCTTTGACCTTGGCAGGATCAACTTCAATACCCTTCTCACTGACAATAAAGCCCAACAACATACCAGAACGAACACCAAAAGTACATTTATTGGGATTCAAGTGGAGTTTATACTTCCTCAAACGCTGGAATAGCTTCAACAAATTCTCAACATATTCCTCTTCATCAATCGACTTAGCAATCATGTCATCGGCATACACTTCAATCTCTTTATGCATCATATCATGAAAAAGAGTAGTCATTGCCCTCTGGTAAGTCGCACCAGCATTCTTTAGACCGAAAGGCATCACTCTATAACAGAATGTTCTCCATATCTTCGGGTGCCATATTAATCTGATTATATCCGAAAAATCCATCCATAAACGAAAAGACTTTGAATTTAGCAGTATTATCTACCAACATATCAATGTGTGGCTGAGGGAAATCATCTTTCGCACTGGCTTTATTCAAATCTCTATAGTCAACACACATGCGGACTTTTCCATCCTTCTTCGGCACATGCACAATGTTAGTTACCCATTGCGGATATTCAACAGTCACAAGGAAATCGATATCAATCTGCTTCTGAACTTCCTCTTTGATCTTCACAGCCATATCAGGATGCGTTCTTCTCAACTTCTGCTTGACTGACGGGCATTCTGGCTTCAACGGCAATCTATGCTCCACAATATCATAATCCAAGCCAGGCATGTCTTGATAGGACCAAGCAAACACATCCGAATACTCTCGAAGAAGATCAATCAACCCCTTCTTAGCATGTGGACACAGTCGAGACCCAATCTTGAGTTCCTTCACATCATCTTCAGAACCCAAGTTGACAAGCTCAGTCTGCTCTTCAAACAACTGAATAATCTTCTCATCTTGCTCGAGAAGACAAGACAATTCATCACTCACTTCTTCATCACTTTCCTCTTCGGCCTCACACACAGGGAATTCAAATTTTGGAGAAGGAGAAGGATCATTGTATTCAATGGGGTTAGGAACCAACCTGCATAATGATTTGATATTTTGATTTTAGAGAAGTGAATTTGTGACCAAATATTATGCAGATGGACAACTATATTGTTTATTTATGTTTTTTGTAATTACCATTTTCAGAATAAAGAAAAAAGTAAAAATAAAACATCAAAGATGTGGATGAATAGAATTAATTTTATTGAGGATCAATTTAAAATGCCCAACAATGTTCACTTCTCCCTTAGGCATAGAAGAAGGATTTTTCAAATAGAAAAAGAAATTACTTAGATCGATGCAAAATAACAGGAATATCAACAACAATCCAATTGTTGCATGTCTGTCCATGCGTCACAAGGTTGGCGCAATCTTCCTCTTCATTGTCCTCTAGCACAGCAGCTACGTGTTGTTCATTCCCATGAATGAATCCTCTGCTACGGAAAGTGAGTTGCATCTCTTCCGATCTAACGGTTGACGAGCCCTTCTGGAACCCCAAACCAGTTCTTCCCTTGTTCTCGGTGACCTCTACCACGCGACCCCACTGATCAACAGGACCTTCTTCCACAATCTTCTGTGCATCTTTCAGAGAGGACATAAGTGCCCCAATTCACTTCTCAGCAGCAATAGATAAGGCTTGGAACGGAGTTCCAACCTCATCCTCAGCTTCTACATATGAAAAAGATGACATATGGCTGACCAACAGTGCTTTCTCACCTCCCACAATCACCAACTTGCCATTCTTGACAAACTTGAGCTTCTGGTGCAGAGTAGAAGTAACAACCCCTGCTTCATGAATCCATGGCCTTCCCAACAAACAGCTGTAGGCCAGGTGAATATCCATTACCCGGAAAGTAATCTTAAAATCACTCGGACCTATCTTGACTGGAAGGTCCACTTCTCCAATGACCATCTTTTGCGAGCCATCGAAGGCTTTGACAATTACTCCACTGTACCTCATGGGAGATCCTTGGTAAGATAACTTCGACAATGTTGATTTTGGAAGCACGTTGAGTGACGACCCAGTGTCAACTAGCACGTTTGACAAAGCATCTTCTTTGCAATTTGTCGAGATGTGCAAAGCCAGATTGTGATTTCTTCCCTCCTCAGGGAGTTCTTTATCGCAAAAGCTCAAATTGTTGCATGAAGTGATGTTGGCTACAATATGATCTAATTGAGCTACAGTAACATCTTGCTCTATGTATGCATGTTCGAGAACTCTCTAGAGTGCTTCTCTGTGTGCTTCAGAATTCAAAAGCCGAGACAACACAAAAATCTTAGAGGGGGTTTAGAGCAACTGCTCAACCACGTTAAATTCACTCCTCTTGATCAGTCGGAGTACCTCATCATCATCACTATTGGCTTTCAAATTGCTGGATTCACCAGGCTTATCTCTTGAACAACCCACAGGATCTACCATAGGCACCTCCGCTTTCATACCAACAATCAAATCTTCCTTACTCTCTGGGAAAACTAGCCCAAAAACTCGACCTTTATGGGTCACCTTCGTAACATCTACAATGCTCACTACTGAACTGGTCGTAGGCAACGGGACCTCTTGATCTTTCTCAATCATCATAGCATTGTATTGATACGATACAGCCTTATCAGATGCATACGAGACTGGGTCCGCCAACCGTATTACCAACAATGAAATTGATATATTGCTGACGTTCTGGTTACTGCTGCTATCATACTGAATCACCAACTGCTCTGATTGCTTGAAAACGGGAACTATGACATTAACATCATCCTCTTCATGACGGGATTGACAAATCTGGATCATGCCTTCATCCACCAGGCGCTGCATGTCCCTTTTCACAATAACGCACCCCCTTGGGTTCACACTACAAATATCTCAACCTTCGTGATCATGTTCACATTCACTCACCATACAGATGTCCTTGTGTATCTGCACCAAGGATCCACTAATGAAACGCACATCAAAAACTTTATATTCACCTGGACAACCGTCCACCATATTCACTAAGGTATTCCCATGAGCGGGCAAAGGATTAGCCTTCACATTAGGCGCGCGGTCTTCAAAAGACACCATGCCACTCTTCATAAGCTTTTGCACCTCATATTTCAACGGATAACAGTTCTCAATATCGTGCCCAGGTGCACCCTGGTGAAAAGCACAGTGAAGCTCAGGTTTATACCACCATGGAAGTGGTTCTGGTATCTGCGATGGACTCCTCAGTTGAATCAAATTCTTGAGGACTAAAGATGGGTACAGCTCGGCATATGACATAGGAATTGGGTCAAAAGAGACCTTCTTCCTCTCTAAGTTTTGTTGTTGGTGATGATTGTTGCTGGAATTGTTGTTGTTGTAGGTGTTTGTTCTTTGTTGCGGTTGTTGTTGTTGACGTTGATTTTGATACTGATGTTGTTGTTATTGTTGAATTGGTATTGTTGACTGATTTGAAAACACTGGAATAATAAAAGATACTTGATGATGATGATGTTGACGGGGTGGTAAATTCCTTCTTGCTTGAGGCCTCCTCTGCCTCCCACTGCTTACCGCATTTGTTTCATTTTCCTTTCTCTTGCTAAAATTGCTCCCATACTTCTTGGTAGTTGACGCATCTTCTTTCGACAATCGTCCTTCACGGACCCCTTCTTCAAGTCTCATCCCCATGTTTACCATTTCGGTAAAATCACTATGGGCACTGGCGATCATACGTTCATAATAAAATGAACTAAGGGTTTTGAGAAAGATTTTTGTCATCTCCTTCTCCTCTAAAGGAGGAGTAATCTGGGCAGCCAACTCCCTCCAATGCTGAGTGTACTCTTTAAATGTCTCTTTGTCTTTCAGAGACATGGATCTCAGCTGGTCCCTATCTAGCGCCATATCCACGTTGTATTTATACTGTTTCACGAAAGCCTCTCCTATATCATTGAAAGTATGAATGCTTGCACTATGTAGCCCCATATACCAACGGAGTGAACACCTGTCAGGCTATCCTGGAAATAGTGAATCAGTAGTTGATCATTATCTGTCTGGGTTGACATTTTGCGAGCATACATCACAAGATGACTGAGTGGGAAAGCGTCTCCCTTATACTTCTCAAAGTTAAGCACTTTGAATTTGACTGGGATTTTCTCGTTGGGCACTAAGCACAGTTCAACAGCACTCTTCCTAAACAGATCTTTGCCTCTCAGTGTTTTTAGTTCCTTGCGCAGCTCAAGGAATTGATCCTTCATCTCGTCCATCTTCTCATAGATGTCCGGGCCCTCAGATGGCTCGAAATAATAGATGGTGTCTTCTACTCGCGGCAAAGTACTTGAATAGATGAGTAAGACAACTCATATCTAAGCATTTGAGAAGAGGAGTTGAAAGCTCAAAACCATCTCCCTTTTCGTATAGTTTGTTGAGAAAACGATTTGATTAAGTTGTATTTGCGGAAAAATGTCAATTGTTCGACTGACCGAGTAAGAGAACTCGTAATCATCCAATTGAGGGGTGAAGTTGAAAACTCAAAGTCAACCCCTTTTTCATTCAACTTATTGTAAAAAAATGTTTTGATTTAATCGGGGTATTTCAATTGAGTTTGAGAGAAAATACTCGACATTGGATCGAGGTTTTAGATTGGTGTTTTGAATGAAGTGAATTTATTTAGTGTAATGCTCTTCTACTCGATAAAAATCGAATAGGTATCATTGTAAGAAAGCCCAAGAGTAAGCTATGTGAGGTTGATGGCGATGTTTTAAAAGCGATCGACTTACAAGGGTGTTTTGAATTGATTTGGAAAAGGCGCACTAGATATTGACCGAGGTTTGTACTTACATGTGCATATGCATCGAATTATGACAATGGTCTCAAAATGAGATTACTATTGAATTTTAGCTTATGCAACGTGAATGCGAAATAAACAACATGAAAATAAATAGCCTCATTGTAAGGTAGCCCAAGAGAAAGCCTTTTGTGTGCTAAAGTGACCTAAACGAAACAAAGGATAATGGTCTTACAAACATGCATGTAATTTGCGGGTGAAAATCCAAGTGTTCATATAGTATCACAAAGAGTAAAGGAAGGTTTCCAAGCAAAGGTCCTAAAATGAAATCCTCTAAGTCCAAGTTGGTTAAGAGTGGAGTGAATATCTTGGTCTTACCATTTTATCATGTTTTTGTTATTTTTAATGTATGATGACAATAAAATAAATAACAAGTAAATAACATGCATGATGAGTTTGTACAATGATGATGATAATGAGTACTTGAATGTAAATGAACAATAAAATAAATTGCAAGGAAGTAAAGTGAAATAATATAAATGTTAGAAGTTAGTAGTTAATGGTTAGTGGTTAGTAGAATAACAATAAGCAAATAGAATAACAAGTTAATGTAAAGAGAATGGTTTCATTTATGTATCAAATGACCCAAACATGGTTGAAATAGAGGCAATCTATCAATGCCTCAAAGTATCATGAATAATATATTGATCAACCATTAATAGGTTTGAAGTATTGAAGATTTAATCAACTCTAAACAACCATGGTCATGATCTAATAGAACTCATCAACCAAATAATTGTAACAAAAAGTCAACAATAAATATTAAATGATAACAAGAAACAATGCAAAGGAAATGGTTTCATCTATGTATCAAATGACCCAAATATGGTTGAAATAGAGGCAACCTATTAATGCCTCAAAGTATCATGAAGGATCTATTGATGAATCATTAATAGGTTTGAAACATTGAAGGTTTTATCAACCCTAAATAACCATAGCCATGATCTAATAGATCTCATCAACCAAATAAATGTGAACAACAAGTCAACAATAAAATATCAAATGAAACAAAATACTAAGTTTGATTAAAGATAGTGGATAAAAGTAGCAAGAGCAAGAAATCCCCAAAAAAAAGGTGTAAACCAAAGTTATTCATTTTTACAAGTTTGAGTCTAAAACCTCTCAAAAGATCAACCAAGAATGAACAAACATTTTCAACACAAAAACAGAACCAAAAAGTTAACAAAAATTAAGCTAAAATTATTACCCAAAAATGATGAAAAAGGGTAGGTTGAAGTGGTGTTGAGCTAGGATATAGAGCAAGGGGTTTGGGATGAAAGTGTTTATGGTGGAAGTATAGTGAAGGAGCTGAGTTATGAGTGTTAGAGAGTAAGAAGTTTTTAAAAAAAATATGAAAGTGGACAAAAATGTTGGTAGGGTGACTTTTCTAAGAGAGAAAGATTTTTTTGTTTTGACCTAGGTTTGGAGAGGAGAGTAAATGGTACTTGGACAGAGCTTTTGGGGGCTAGGAAGCATGAAAAATGAGGGGAAATAGTACCTCTATTTATAGGGAAAGTAGGTGGAAAAGGGGGTGATCCAAAAAGTACATTGTGTAAAAAACAGACCTACTACAGCTGCCTGCGCAGGTGTAATCGGTTACCCTGATTAGGGTAATCGATTACACAGTCCAAAATGGCAAAAAATCAAATTTGGGTCTGTGTAATCGGTTACCCTGATTAGGGTAATCGATTACCCAGTCAAAAATGGCCAAAAAATCAATTTATTGGTCTAGGTAATCGGTTACCCAATTTTATTTTTTTTTGAAATAATGAATGTATGCATGTGCAGTAGGGTCATGGATCAGATGAAAATTGTATCGGGATAGAGACAAAATTGGGGTATGACAGTTGCCCCTATTTAATTACCTCGAACTAGAAAGTATGCATGACAGCAGTCTTCGTACATTCGCGGTGGAAGATAATTAAATACTTAAAAGACCCGAATTTTGTCCTTTAAAATGTAAGGAAGAAATGCAGAAACAAAATGCAGTGAGAAATATAGTAAGAAAAGGTTATCGAAAGGTAAAATAAAACAATCAAGACTCTCTGGGAATTATCAGAACAATATCTTGGATGCCATGGTCGAGATATTTCGACAATAGAACGATACTTCAATGGTATCTAAGACTTTTTTGAAAATTAGCAGAACATTGTTTTGAATAGAAACACAATATTCTCTGGGGATCAACGGAGCAGTTCCATACATGATATAATCGAGATATTCCAACAAGGGAATGATACCTCAATCGTATCTAAGATTCTCCGAGGATACTAGAGCAGTATCCTGAAAACAAATGAGATTCTTCAAATGAATGAAACAATGTCTCAAATAGACAAATGAGATTCTTCGGATAAATGAAGTAGTATCTCAAGTAGGCAAATGAGATTCTTCGGATAAATGAAGCAGTATCTCAAACAGATAAATGAGATTCTTCAGATAAATGAAGCAGTATCTCAAACAGGAAAATGAGATTCTTCGGATAAATGAAGCAGTATCTCAAATAGATAAATGAGATTCTTCAGATAAATGAAGCAGTATCCCAAACAATAAAAATGAGATTCTCTGTATCGAGTCGAAACAGTATCTTATGTGATAGAATTAAGATATTTCCGACAAAAGGAATGATGTCTTAATTAAATCTAACACTCTTCGAGGATACTAGAGTAGTATCTCTAAAAAATCTGGAATGAGACTCTTCTCATTGATGAAGCAGTATTCTCAAACATTAAAAATGAGATTCTCTGTATCGAGTCAAAGCAGCATCTTATATGATAGAAATAAGATATTCCAGCAAGGGAAAGATACCTTAATTGAATCTAAGACTCTCCGAGGATATTAGAGCAGTATCTCTAAAGAAAATCTGAAATGAGACTCTTCATATTGATGAAGCAGTATCTCAAACAGTAAAAATGAGATTCTCTGTATCGAGTCGAAGCAGCATCTTATATGATAGAACTAAGATATTCCAGCAAGGGAAAGATACCTTAATTGAATCTAAGACTCTCCGAGGATATTAGAGCAGTATCTCTAAAGAAAATCTGAAATGAGACTCTTCATATTGATGAAGCAGTATCTCAAACAATAAAAATGAGATTCTCTGTATCGAGTCGAAGAAGCATCTTATATTATAAAATTAACATATTACAGCAAGGGAAAAATACCTTAATTGAATCTAAGACTCTCCGGGGATATTTGAGCAGTATCTCTAAAGAAAATTTGAAATGAGACTCTTCATATTGATGAAAAAGTATCTTAAACAATAAAAATGAGATTCTCTATATCGAGTCGAAGCAGCATCTTATATGATAGAATTAAGATATTCCAGCAAGGGAAAAATACCTTAATTGAATCTAAGACTCTCCGAGGATATTAGAGCAGTATCTCTAAAGAAAATCTGGAATGAGACTCTTAATATTGACGAAGCAGTATCTCAAACAGTAAAAATGAGATTCTCCAGGTAAATGAAGCAGTATTTCGAATATTCGTCTGTTGGGGGAATTTTAAGAAAAGACTCATTTTGAGGGAGATTTACTAGAAATGCTCTGCAGGAGAAAAGCTCATAAGAGACTTTTTAGGGTAACCTCTGCTTAGGGAGCAATGATTGTAGGGAAAAATGTTGGGAATATCATTATTAATCATAAAGTTAAAAAGTGGCTTCCCGGGAAATGACTCCACGAGCGCATGCATGGTAATAACTTTATTTGGAATGAGGAATGTCCAAGATTGACATGCATGACCTTGGATCCTGACATTTTATATTTGATTTTTGTATGATGTCCCACTTTAGGTGGGATTTCCATGCATGGGATGATGCATGGGATGTATGCAAATATGCAATTTGCTGGGGATATTTGGCTGTGCATGTAAGAATGCGAATGACTTTTTTTATTTTTATTGAACTTCCCATTTTATGGGAGTGTTATGCATGAGTATGCTGATGATTGATATGACTGTGTTTTTTTGGAATTTTATGTTTGGTAGGACAACTAATTATGAATGACTTATATGATGCATGTTAGAATGCAAATGGGTAATTGGACATGCCCTCAGTTAAGACATTTTTGCTTTGGGGTTTGATGCCAATAATGTGGACTTTTGTTATTGGGGTGTGATGCCAATAGTGTGGACTTTTGTTATTGGGGTGTGATGCCAATAGTGTGGACCTTTGTTATTGGGGTGATCCAGGTTACTGAAAGGTTCATACCTCTCAATACGCGATACTCCATCCATGATTTACCAATGTTTCTACTGAAAATATGATGGAGCCTTGCCCCGGTCTGGCTATACCATGAGTACATTTATGAGAGGTATGAATTAGTAGTTGAAAGGAGCATAACTATCTGCAATCAGTCCTACACCTTTACAAGAATGAATCTTGGAGACTAAAGTATTTGCCCGCTTATTGTTTCAAAAGCAATTTTACCACTTTATTCAAACATGTGTTTTATTTTCTCCCATAATTTTTTTTAAAAGTGATATTTATCAAAAATAAAAGGCTAATTTGCAAACAAACAGATAAAATACAAAAAGGATTTGGGCACAACTTTGTTGAGAAGACTTTCTCCTTTATTGATTTGCCCCTTAAATGGGTGATTGTACATAAAGATACAATTCCTTAATGAGGTAATTGTCGTGCATAGAAAAAAATGGCAATGAAAATTGAGTTCTTATTGAGTTTCCACACTGCTACGATCTTTGTGTCTTTGATAGTCCGAGCACTTCGCTTGTGAAAAGTAAGGTAGATTGATTTTTTGTCTTCGAGGGTATGTCATACGTCTGTAAGTACAACTCTTTGCCTTGGAATTAATCCCTAACTTTTCCCCGGACCGTCCTTTCGGGTTTTCGGTCCACCGGGATACCCATTTTTGCCCGAGTTGCCCTTTTGGGTTTTCAACTCAGCGGGTCAAATTCTTTTATTTTAATCCCTAATTTTTGCCTGGATCGCCCTTTCGGGTTTTCGATCCACCAGGATAGTCATTTTTGCCTAAATCTCCCGTTCAGGTTTTCGATTTAGCGGCTTTTATTATTCCACTTTTTTAGGCGAAGTACTTTTTAACAACATCAGTGTGGTGGGAAGCGGCAACTCATCACCGTCCATAGTTGCTAGAATTAGAGCGCCTCCGGAAAAGGCTCTAACACCACAAACGGACCTTCATAATTTGGTGTCCATTTCCCTCTGGAGTCTTTATGAATAGGCAAGATCTTCTTTATCACTAAATCTCCCTCTTGAAACACCCTGGGACGAACTTTCTTGTCGAATGCCTTTCTAAGACGCCTTTGGTAGAGCTGTCTGTGACCTAACGCTTTCAAGCGTTTCTCCTCAATAAGGTTGAGCTTGTCATACCTCGATTGAACCCATTTTGCCTCGTCTAGCTTAGCCTCCATCAAAACTCTCATCGAGGGGATCTCTGCTTCTATAGGGAGAACTGCTTCCATACCGTATACCAAGGAATAAGGGGTTACCGCTGTTGAAGTTCGTACCGACGTGCGATAACCATGTAATGCAAAAGGCAACATCTCATGCCAATCCTTGTACGTAACAACCATCTTTTGGATGATTTTCTTGATGTTTTTATTTGCAGCTTCAACAACCCCATTCATCTTAGGTCGATAGGGTGATGAGTTGTGGTGCTCGATATTGAATGTTGCGTATAACTCATCCATGGTCTTGTTGTTGAGATTGGACCCATTATCAGTGATGATTTTGTTGGCAATCCCATATCGACAAATGATGTTATTTTTCAAGAAACAGGCGACTACGTGCTTTATGACATTTGCATAAGACGCGGCTTCCACCCATTTGGTAAAGTAATCGATGGCCACCAAGATAAATCTGTGTCCATTTGACGCTTTGGGTTCTATCATTCCAATCATGTCGATGCCCCACATAGAGAAAGGCCAAGGTGATGCTATGACATTCAGCGGGGTAGGCGGTACATGTATTTTGTCAGCATAGATTTGGCACTTGTGGCATGTTCTGGTGTAATGATAACAGTCGGTTTCCATCGTCAACCAGTAGTAACCTGCCCTTAGAATTTTCTTTGCCATGGCATGCCCATTGGCGTGCGTACCGAAAGACCATTAGTGTATGTCCCTCATAAGCTGATCTGCTTCGTGTTTGTCCACACACCTCAACAAAACCATGTCATAGTTTTGTTTGTACAATACCTCTCCATTCAAGAGGAATTTTGATGCCAACCACCGGAGGGTCCTTTTGTCAAGGCTGGAAGCCTCTGCCGAATATTCACGCTTCTCTAGATACTGTTTGATATCAAAGAACCAGGCTTTACCATTTGGCTCTTCTGCTGTCGTCAGGAAATGAGCAGGTTCATCAAAACACCTAATTTCAATATGAGGCTGATGGTTGGGCCATATTAATTTGTACATGGAAGCCAAAGTTGCTAAGGCATCTGCCATTTGATTCTCTTCTTGAGGAATATGAGAGAAAGTGATTTCGTCGAACTTTGGGAGTAGCTTCAGCACATAATCCCGGTATGGAATTAGGTTAGAATGTCTTGTTTCCCAATCGCCTCTGATTTGATGTATGACTAGAGCGGAGTCCCCGAATACTTCTAGTATCTTGATCTTTAACTCAATAGATTCTTCCAACCCTAGTATGCAAGCTTCATACTCGGCCATGTTGTTTGTGCAGGTAAAATAGAGATTTGCAGTGAATGGTAGATGGAAATTCTTGGGAGACATCAACACTGCCCCAATTCCATGGCCTATTGCATTTGAGGCACCATCAAGCATGAGCGTTCAACCTGCTCTTGGCTTCATACTTTCCTCTAGTTAGGAGTCTTCAACATCCTTAACAACCATGATGTTCTCATCAGGGATGTTGAACTTCAAAGATTGGTATTCCTCCAGCGGTTGGTGAGCTAGATGATCTGCTAATATGCTTCCTTTGATCGCCTTTTGCGCGACATATTGGATATCGTATTCTAACAACAACACCTGCCATCAGGCAATTCTACCAATGAGAGTTGGTTTCTCGAATATGTACTTGATGGGATCCATTTTAGATACCAACCAAGTCGTGTGAGTTAGCATGTATTTCTTGAGACGCTTAGCAGCCCATGCGAGTGCACAACAAGTCTTCTCGAGTAATGAATATCTGGTCTCACAATCATTAAATTTCTTGATCAGATAATAGATAGTGTAAGACCCTAATTTTGACCCTAAGATCCCTCATGGCATCATAACATGTCTCATTTGCATTTGCCTCAAGGATCATAGCATCTTGGCTTCTTACCCTATGGTTGGGACTTGTGTGAGTTGGTTTGAGACCACCAAGCATGCTTGAATTGTATATTATTGCTTTTCTTAATTTCTTTAATAACCAAAAGCACAAAAAGATGTCACTAAGTTGTTTGTTTTGAAGCTCAAGCAGTCATGTGATCCAAGGCTCCTAGGAGGCCCCTATGCATTGAAATGGCCAGATAAAGATGAAAGCAAGCATGACAATGGTTCACAAAGATCTCAATCATCATATATGCCTCCCAAGTATCTCAATTTGTCAATTTGATCAAGATAAACCAAAGGGCTTGAGGATTGTTTCCCAAGGAAACCCTAATTCAATTGTGCATTGACTATGCCTTGCTCATGAAGCAACCTCAACCTATGATCAAATACAATCAAGTTAAGTTCTTTCATTCATCATTTTTTTCATATATGTGCCCATGTGAGTGTTCTCAATCATTTATTCATTAAGATTTGAAGTTTGGACTTGAGAAGTTGATCAGTCAATTCATCTGACTATTTTGAAATCCACTGAGACCTAACTTTTGATGTATTTGTCAAATGATGATGACCCCAAGAGAAAAAATGTTCCTTAAGAACCATATGAACAACTTTCATGTTCATCAAAAATCCATTTGAAACATGGAAGGTCATTATTCATTTCAAAACATTATAGGTCATTTTGACTGAAACCCTAATTTCGGGTCAACTTCCCAAGGACCTAACTCCTTCATTTTTTATAATTTTGAGGTGAGACCAAGTGCATTAGAAATTTTAATATGTTAAACTCAATTGTTATGTTAGACAAATTTTCATAATCCTAAAAGAAACACATGTCATAATACAAAACATTATAGGTGACTTTGGACCAAAGCCATTGAAATGTGAAAAAGTCCAAGTTCAAGTGCCCATAACTTTCTCATCAAAAATCTATATGATGCAAAATTTAAGTCCAAATTTATTATCTTGAAAATATCTACAACTTTTATGTTTAAGGTTTTTTCATTTGAGGCATGCATCATAGAAACAGAAGGGCTTGAAGTTGGTCCATTTTCGCAAATTTCTCAAATACATGTTTTGTACCTTGAACTTCATGTCCCGTTTTCAATATTTTCCAAACTCCAAATGAACTTCATGTACCTTGAACTTCATTCATTAGTGTTCTGCACTCAATTGCAAGTGGTTTGGGGCTTCACATGCGCCTGTACAGGCCCATTCATGGAGGACCCAAGTTCATGCACACACGAGTTTGATCATGCCTTGCATTAGTTGTGGCTATAAATAGACATGCTTGCTTCACTTGGATGGTACCTGAAGGCGCCTGAAGCTCTGCCCAATTGATTCCCCAACCCTCCATTAAAGGAATTCTAAAAAGAAATCTTCATTTTTCAAGCTTGAATTTCGACTTCCCTGGTTGATCTTCAGCTTCTAAATTCCTTAGCCTTGCTCCATTGTTACTTCAAGATCAAGTTGCACTCGAGGATTGGATTGGATCAAGCTCTTAAAAGCTGCACTTCAAAGGTTTTCACCATAACTGTTTTCCTTCGAATCTCTCTTATTATTGTGCATTGCTTGGTTTGGTTGGTATTTCTGAAGTCCTCATGTGAGAGGCAATTGATTCGTGGTTTTAATTTTGAGAATTGGACAACTTCAGATTGAACACCTCATTTTTCAAGCTCAGATTTCTTCCTCTATAGGGATCTTGAGTGAAAACTAAGGTCACAGGGGTGATGTACATCACCCCAACTTTTGAATGGTATATGGATCGCGTGTTATGGATGAGGTTTGAAAACCTGCAACTGGTGGCCGGAACTGGCCTTCTCACCGGAGAAGACGGTGGTTTCCACCACCGTCCCCACGCGTCCAAACCTTGGCCATTGGATCCACTTTTCCATATCTAATCTTGGCTTTTGATTTGATTGACTTTATTTAATACATGATGCCACGTTGTTGACTAACACTCACCATACGTGCGCGCTTCCCAGCCACATGATCAGCCACGTCAATTAATGAAGTGGGATCTGACGCTTGTGGATTTTTCCAATTTCTGAATTTCCATTTTATTTTCTTGTATTCCAATTATATTTAAAAATTCCTAACTTCTTTATTTGGAATCACAAAAATATGGGACCAATTGCAAAAAATTTCTCTTAAATTCTAGTTTCTAGAAATGATTTTTAATTATTTTTGTGATTCCATTTAGTATTTTTTGTGAATTATTTCATTTCTGATTGTTTTTAATTCATTTAAAATGCTTTTTGATATTCAAAAAATGCCAAAATATTTTCTTAACATCTTTGGATGATGATGAATCTATGAAAAATATTCTCATCAATTTCCTAATTGATTTGAGATTTATTTGAGATTTTAGACCAATTATATTATTTTCCTCCATTTTTAATTGTTTAAAATTAGTTTCTTTTTTCAAAAAATGTTGAGAAAATTTGTCAAACCTTGTTTGACCATGTTGGACTTATGATGATCCAATTGGACTTATCCAAGTTGATTTGAACTGGATTTGAAGTTTGACCTTTATTTGTTCATTTTATTTTATGCATTATTTTTATTCCAAAAAATACCAAAAATATGTTTGACCTTTCTTGACTTATAATATTCATTTCACTTCTGTTTACCATTGATTGATGTTGGATCCATTCATGTTTGATCAATGTGTTTTGGTTATGTCTTTTGAATTTCAACTTTGTACATTCTATTTCCATCTTCATCTTCTTCTTTTTCTTTTGACCAATGAGTTAATGATTTGTGGTTAGCCTTGACATATGAGAGGCTTAACCTTCATTGATCCAAATCAAATTCATCTTGATCAAAGATCAAGTGAATTTCTTTGTGTCAAAGATAAGTTGCTTCTTGGTCAAGCAAAAAACCTAACAATCCATACAAGGTCATTCTTTTTTTCTTTTGGCATGGCAAGTTGTAGGAGCTTGGCTTACTAGTCATGATCTCTAACTTGTGTTTAATTGCCTATAGTTTTATTGACCGACCTCAGATAGGTGTGATTACTACATTAGTCCACTTACGATTGCTTAACATAGTGCTAAATTGCCTTATGACACACTAACACTAGCTACTAATGACTAACTTTTAATTCAAGCATTTAATTCTTGCAATTTACTTTAATGAAATTTAATTTCTTGCTCATTTATTCATATTGTCTTTTTCCCTTTGCTCACTTGAGCTCATGTTTATGTTTATGCCATTTTCCTTTTGCTCACTTGAGCACATTATTGTGTATATACTATTGCCTTGTGTTTGTTTTGTTTTGTTTGTGTGAACCAATGCAAAAAGGAGAAAGGAGTTAGCATTAGGACCTTACCTATGCTAAATGTAGTTTCAAGAGAAACTAGGCCTCATGCCTTTAGAATGCTAAATATGTTGAAGAGAAACTAGGCCTCATGCCTTTAGAATGCTTAATCTTGAAAGTTGAATTGAAAGGACCCCTATTCTAAACTCACTCTTGTCCATTCTTTCTATTGCATTGTGGAACGTTTTGATTTGTTTGTTCTTGTGTGATAGGGATCCCAAACTTGAGCCATTTATAAGGAACAATGTCATGAGCATCCAAGATAGGAGAGACAAATCCAAATTGGAGGATCTTAGGAGCTTGATTGAATATTTGCTTGATTGCTTGAGTTAATTACTTATTACTTGCTAAGTCCAAAGGAAAGGAGCAACTTGGATCATCTTTATGATCTCAAGAAGGGAACTCCAAGTGGTTTTATTTCTCTTCTCTCATATTTGCATGTTTAAGACCTAGCCCTTCTCTTCTTCTTTTCACTCTAACCCTAGCCAAACTGTTTGTGCAAAACATTGACATTGTTTTCAAAATTAGAAACCTAAGCACTATGCCTTTGATTTTTCAAACTCTTTTTCATAATACTTATTTTGAATTGAACCTTAAGTCAACTTTGACTTATTTTTGTGAATACTTCTAATTGCTAAGTCCAACTCACTCAAATTATTTTTGTGGTTCCAATGGCCACCTTTGCCAATGCTTTTCATAAACATTAGCTATTAGGTTTGAGTTATCATAGTGGTTGATGTAAACCTCACCTTATCCTTAGTGATTGGACTATAAATCTTCCATACTTATTGTAGGGTGGATCCCTCACTAGTATGTTGAAGCTCTCCTTACATGGTGGATTTGTGGTTTAGGTTGAGTTTTCTCCCTTTGATAACAAAAGACCTTAAGGCTTTTGACCAATCAATTCACCAACATATTTTGAGATTTTTACCCCGAACTACGAGGTTTTGATCCTACCATTGTGATGGTACGTAGGCAATGGGTTCATCCATTCAAACAACAAAATTGTAAATAATTTGTATATTCTTTTCTCATCTCCCCAATCATGTTTGCACAAATATTTTCACAAATACCAACCTACCATACAACATTTGTAAAAAGGGCTCCCTTAGAGTACTAAGGATGTTTTGGGTGCTTAAAACCTTCCCATTGCATAACCAACCCCCTTACCCAGATCTCTGACATTTTTATTAGTTTTTGATTTGATAAAACTTCTCGATTTTTTTTCACTTTCTAACCTTTCCTTTGGATAAATAGAAGTGTGGTGGCGACTCGAATTGTATGATTTACTTTTGATTTAGTTAATAAATCTAAAGGTAATGAATACCCCGCTACAGAAAAATGGCGACAATACTGGGGAAATGTGTCCTATTGGGTTTAGCCTACTTTTTGCCTTTGTTGTATTGTATGTTTATATTTTCTTGTGACATATTTTTGTGCAAATTTGGGATTAGTGTATTGCTTATAATGTATGAATTGCTTGATATATATATCAAATGCTTGTGTGCTTGGTGGTCTTTTGTGAGATGAGTTCTATACCCGAACTCGAGTGCACTTATGATAGGAGAATGGCATAGTCTTGTTGACTTGTGTGGAGTTATTCCTTAGTAAGTTGAATTGCAAGTCCATTCACTTGGTGGAGGTTATGTTGGGATCAATAATGTCACATGAGTAGTCGTGGTTAGGCATTACTCTTTCCAATATATGCATTAGAAGCCAAGGACCTTAGATTACCTAGCCCATCTTGGCCTATTTTAGGACGTAGTGCGAAGATCGTTCAAGTGTAAGATTTGATACGATTGTTACGCGATACTACACTCATAAAAGTCTCTCTTGAGAATATTTCTTGAATACGATTAGTCGTTTATCCGATAATATTCGAAAGATGGGATGATGTCTATGGGAACCTCTGGTAGAACATGATTTTCAGGTTTAACCATAGTACACTTCCTTTGGGTGGTTCTTAACTGATACTCCATGCTCGTGACTTACAACAAACCATTTATTTGCGGTTGATCCGTTCTCGTATATCCTTAATATCAATGGAACTTGGGTGTTGATAAGGTGTAAACCATAATCCACCAAAATGGATGATTGATATTAAGGATGACTTGATCCATCCCGTGACCTTTGTGTGGTGTGATTTTCTTGATCATTGAGTGTGATTGTTGCATCCATGCATTCATGCATTCATTTACATCCATATCATCAACAATGAGAAAATTTTCAAGGAACTTAAGAGGTCTATTTGCAAATTTTCAGACATGGATAAGCAAACTAGGAATACAAAGAAGTACAGTTTCAGACATCCCGACTTGAAAGAACTAAGGAGTTTGACATCCTATGTATTAGACCCCTTGGAGTTCAAAGCGTGCCATGGGAAGCTTCTATCTATTCTTGCTACTCAGGTCGATGAAGGTCTGATGAGTGTGTTGGTGCAGTTCTATGATCCCTTGTACCGTTGCTTCACTTTTCCGGATTTCCAGCTTTTGCCTATGCTTGAGGAGTATGCATATCTTGTGGGTATACCTATCTTAGATCAATTGTCGTTCAGTGGCTTGGAGAGAGTTCCTTCTTCCCAAGAGATTGTTGATCTGTTTCATATAGATGTGTCTGATATTGGTGCTCATATGACTACCAAAGGTGGAATTCAAGGTCTCCCATCTGATTTCCTCATTGCTCAAGCTACTTTATTTGGGAAGTCCATGGGTGAGGATGCCTTTGAAGTCGTATTTGTACTTCTCATCTATGGGCTAATGTTATTCCCCAACATCGACAATTTTATGGATGTGAACGCCATTAGGATTTTCTCTACTCTTAATCTCGTTCCGACTCTGTTGGGTGACACTTATTTCTCTTTACATATGAGGAATGCAAAGGGTGGTGGTACCATTGTATGTTGTTTGTCTCTGTTGTACAAGTGGTTTATTTTGCACTTGCCACATACGTTCACCTTCAAGGAGAATAAAGAATGTCTACGGTGGTCCACGAGACTTATGTCTCTCACTAGTGATGATATCTTTTGATATAACCGTGTATACGATGGTGTGCAGATTATTGACTCTTGTGGTGAATTCTCCAATGTGCCTCTTCTTGGTACATGTGGTGGGATTAACTACAACCCTATTTTGGCACGCCGTCAACTTGGGTTCCCCTTAAAGGATAAACCTAATAACATTTTGTTAAAAGGTGTGTTCTTTCAAGAGGGTAAAGATCCCCAAAACTTGAAGGGCAGGATGGTTTGCACTTGGCGCAAATAGGAAGGGAAGGAAAGAGCTTAGTCCGAAGTATTGTATTGCTTTGGAACCCTACACCTCGTGGGTGAGGAAGAGAGCTTCTGAGTACCGCATGCCCTATGACTACCCGAGACCTACACATATGATTATGGTTGGGCCTTCAACCCTCCCTAACCAAGGAGTAGAGGAGTTGAGAGATGAAGACAATTTGCGTGCTTGGGTCTGTGAACGAGAAGAGCTACTTCAGTAACTCAGAGATAAGGATGCTTTGATAGAATTTCTTGAGCATCAAGTTATCGACGAGCCTGATGATGTGGTTACTTCTCTTCTTCCTCAGTCATCCAAGTTTTGGAAGAAGGAGTATGATCGACTCGCCAAGGAGAAGGCAGATATGGAGGCAGCCTATGAGAGAGAGATGAAGAGGCTTCGTGCAGCTTATCTTCCGGTCTCGAGAGCTTTGGACGATTGTTTCTAGGGTTCCATAGGATGTTCATTTTCCTTATCTCTTGTATTGTATTTGGTTACCAAGACTGTACTTCTTTGGTGTAAAATTTTTTCCAGATATTATTCATATGATTTTTCCATTATATGTCTAAATGATTAATATTTCCAAATATTTGCAAATAGATCTCTAAAAGTTCCTCTGGTTAAAAAATAAAGTCATATGCACAAACATTGCATGCATCATATGCATAAGCAGGTTTTGTTCAGGGCTTCTTGATCAGTGGTCTAACTCTGTGTTCTTCATTTATTTTGAAGACAAGCTGTCGCACCGGTACAACACCAGAGCCAATTCTTCAAAGCTAATGGATCACCTCGAGCAAGAAAACAGAGAACTCAAGGAGGAAGTGGCAAGATTGACTGCCCTAATGGAGTCATTCTTGGCCTCCCAAATCCAGTATTCTCCAACGCCTTGAACTCCTCCCCAGAGGACGGTCACCTCAGACGTAGCTTCCTCTACCGTGCCTGCTGCTAGTCCTCATTTTGCTCTGTCTGCTATGCCAGCCGGGTTTCCCTGGGCGATGCCCGCTAATTTTGTTCTAGAGGGTCTCGTCCCTACTTTTGCTTCTCTGTCGGCATCTAGCTCGGTCCTTGCTGTGCCACCTCCAGTTGTGCACACTTTACCAAGAGTTGATGACACCGTTTATCACTCTGAGCCATCTGAGGGCCCAGATGTGTATGATAAAATGGATGCTATGAATGATCAATTCCTTGAGCTGCGCAAGGAACTTAAAACTCTAAGAAGGAAAGACCTCGTCGGTAAATCTGCTGCTGAGCTGTGCCTCGTGCCAAATGTCAAGATTCCCATCAAATTCAAAGTACCTGACGTTGAAAAGTACAAAGGAAACACTTGCCCGCTCAGCCATCTTGTGATGTACGCACACAAGATGTCAACTCAGACCGACAATGATCAACTCCTGATCCACTATTTCCAAGACAGCCTGTCCGGTGCCGCATTGAGATGGTATATGGGTCTGGATAGTGCGATGATTCACTCCTTCAACGACCTTGGCGAAGCTTTCGTCAAGAAATACAAGTACAACATCGATATGGCTCTCGATAGGGACCAACAAAGGGTTATGTCCCAGAAGGAAAAGGAAATGTTTAAGGCGTACGCCCAGAGGTGACGTGAATTGGCTTCATAGATTGTGCCCCCGCTCAAAGAGAAAGAAATGAAAAAGATCTTTCTAAAGACTTTAATCTTTTTCTACTACGAGCGGATGATTTCTAGCGCTCCCTCTGATTTCACCGAGATGGTGAACATGAGGATGCGACTAGAGGAAGGAGTCACGGAAGGACGCCTGACCAGAGAAGAAGGCTCTTCTGCCAAACGTTATGGGGCGTTTGCCAAGAAGAAAGATGGAGAGGCACATGTCGTGACCTCCCATATTAAACAAAGAAGACCCTCTGTGAAGAGGAAGACTGTGCGCCCTTCTAGAAACCAGCACCAGGTGGCTCATATAGCACCTGCCTTCAGGGAAAATCAACATTATCAGCATCAAAACCAGCAACAGCAACATCAACAATATCAACAGCATCGTCCGCAACAGCAGGCTGTAAGACCCCAATTTTGTCCCTAAGATCCCTCATGGCATCATATCATTGCATTACATAGCCTCAAGGATCTTTAAGCATCTTGGCTTCCTTACCTTTGGGTGGGATCTCTTCTTATGAGTGGTTTGAGATCACCAGGCTTGCTTGCATTGTATATCATTGTTTTTCTTGTTTTAATCACTAACCAAAAAGCACCAAAAATATGTCATCTAACCTTTGTTTTGCAGTTTAAGCAATCATCAGGTCAAGCAATTCAAGAGCATCCTTTGGGCAAGAGATGATGATATTTTCTTGAGATAAGGATCACATGATATCATCTTGAGTTTATATGAGCTATGGTTTCATTTTGAAGCAAATTTACCAAGTGGTAGAGGCTCAAGTTCATTCAGGCAGGTCAAGATCATCTGAGGACCAAATGATCAACTGTGTAGTCAACTGAGGGCTTTGAGGTGGGGGAAATGATTTGAGACATCCCATTCATGTTCAAACAAGGCCTATTCATCATATCAAACATCTATCTTGAATATTTTGAAGTCATGGAAAAAGTTTCCAAAAATGGAAAGTGACCTGTAATTTCAAGTTTCCAAAAATGGCAAATTTTTGGTCCACATTCAACTTGACTTTTCAACATCAAAGAAGCTTCAAATGAATTTTTGGTGAACATGAAAGTTGAATATCTTTCTCTCTTCTTTTCAAAAAGTCCTATATTATGATCATCTGATAATTGATTGAGAAGTTATGGCCAAATGATCACAAAGTATACATGGAAGTTCAACATGGCATAACTTTTGATTCAAAACTCCAAATTGGTCCACTCTTTTTGCAAAATGCTCCTTGTGACCAATACTTTCCAAATCCATCATTGCCTTGCATGAAAGAAGCTCATATGATCACTTATTCATACATATGCATTTTGGAGGGAAAATTGATAATTCAAATTTGGTTTAATCTATAATCAAAATAAAACTTCCATCATGATTGTTGATTGATTTTGAGTGAATTTGTACCTCAGCATGGCACTTTTCACGTGTGGCATGTACATGCTAAGCACACTTGCCATTTTTGCATTTTCACCTCATATTTCCTTAATCAAGATTAACCAATGCAAATTGAGATTAGCAAAGTCATTAACACAGAGTATATAAGCTAAATCATAACTGTTTTTCAAGGGAGAAGCATTTTCAGATCTGAAATTTTCCATTCCCTCCATTTTTTATCTCTCTTCGAATCTCTCAATTCTTCACATAAACCTTCATTTTCTTTGCATAATCTGGTTCATCATGTATCATTGAGTAGGAATCAACCTTTGGTTTGAAGAATTCGGTTCAGATTTGAGCTACACAAGCACATGAACATGGAGATGGAAACTTGAAATTGAGCTAGATCCAAGTGCTTTCAACAATTACTTTTTGCATCAAGCTTCAAGGCAAGGATATTGGAGAAGATCTGGAAGTTTTGGAAGCTTGAACATACGAGTTTGGATCACTGCAAGTTCAGGTAGGTGAAATTCGATTCTCTCTTTTTGCCAATATATTGCCATGATCATGTAGAGCTTGTTACACTGAGAATGCTGATATAATTATTTTTTATTTTGGTTGAGAAACGAGTATGCTATATGAACTTTCAGTTTTGAGATCCAATATGTTTTGCTTCGATCCGTTTGATTCATGAGGTTTTAGGCTAAGTGAACATGATATTCGTGATCCTGGTGAGAAGACCTTTCCAACCATATATATTTCATCCATTTCTAGAAAAAAAATCTTGTTGCTCCGCCGGAGACGGCCGGAGAAGACGGTTGTTACTGCCGTCCGCCGCCATCTGCAATTCTGTTAGGGTTTTGGTCCATGTGGCATCCATGTTTCGCATGCTTGGCATTTCCATTGGATGTAATTGTTTTGACATCGCTTATGTGTGTTTGACCGTTTGCGTGGCGCCACATAATAAATGAAACGTTGCGTTTCATCAAGCTCTTTTGATCCTTCAGTGCGCGCGTTACATCCTTGGCATGTGCATTGTTTCTGAAATTAATTGTTGCATTCTCATTTGACCTGGTGTGCGTGTGTTCGAATCTGGCCTCATGCATCATGTTGATTTTATTCAAATTTCATTTTCCATATTATTTCATATTATTTTCTTCAACTTTAAAAAATCATAAAAAATAGTAGAAATATCCAAATTGATCCCAACTTTTTTTTACATTCTTGTTTTGATCTCTAAATTTTTATAGAATTTATTTCATGAATTGTTTGTTGCTGGATTTTTAATTTTGTTTTTTTGATTGAACCATATACCAAATTGACATGTTACATTCATTGCTTTGTGAAATGCTCATCTTTAATCCAATTGATCTGAAATTTGGTATGCTTGATCTTCACATGTGATATGATTTTTGAGCTTTGGTTTGGAATTTTTATCATATGATATCACTGTTTTGGACACATGAAGATATGTTGTGACAATTTGTGTCACATTTTGTGCCTTGCATTTGTGCATTTTTGTTTACCTACCATTTGAACTCCTCTGGATCGAAGTGTTAGCATGATGTTTGTGCATGACACGTTGAGGTCACATAAAAAATTTCATGATCATTGGATGCTTTTCTGTTTTGATTTGGATTTTCTAATTTGGATGTCCAACTTTGTGCACATTGTTTGCCTTTGCATGACATGAATTGTTTGATGCATTTTCTTTGTGAATTGATCTTGGTCCTTTTTAGGACATCTTCTTGATTGTTTAAATGTGCAACATGCAAAAGATTGACTTCTGTTTTGATCATTTGATTTGGTTTTGAACCTAGTCTTTGTACTAGTGTTTTGTACATAAACTAATTGTGCTTTGTGTTTTAGGTTTTGTACATAAAAGGGATTAGCAATCAATCCCCTGTTATTCAGTGAGTCTTTCATTATGCTCGCACTACGTGCTGATGATTTTGAATAAACACCCAAGATCTTGTTCAGAGTCAGTCAAGTGGAATAGGATCCCTCTTTCTGGATCACCACGCTTTCATTGTCTTGAGCTCACCCAGGCCAAGGTTAAGAGCATGAGGTCTCATCCTCATTTCCTATTTTCATCAGCTTCACCCTAACTCTCAATGTTAGTGGTTAAGAGCTCACAGCTTACCATCATAGTTGGCTTGTTTGTCGAGGTTGATATGACCCCTCTTGACTAAAGCCCACCTATTTGATTGAGCCTCTTGTTTGTATATAGTGTGTGATGCATTGTTTGCTTGATTGTTTTTGCATGTTTGCTTTTGCTCATTTGTTTTGTTTTGAGGAGTTAGATATAAGTCCATCTATTGGCATTTTGTTTCCTGTTTTTGTTTGGAGTCGGATCTAAGTCCATCTATTGGCATTCTGTTTCCTGTTTGTTTTAAGGAGTTAGATATAAGTCCATCTATTGGCATTCTGTTTCCATTTTGTTGTTTGGAGTCGGATATAAGTCGATCTATTGGCATTCTGTTTCCGATGTGCTCTTCAAGAGTTGGGTGTAACTCCATTTATTGGCAGCTTGTTTCCTTTTCATTTGAGGTTCTCTTTTGAGACTTGTTATTTGCTTTTGCCTTGTGCTTATTCCAAAGGATGGTACTTACTTGGATCATCTACATATGATCTCAAGAGAGGAACTCCTATTGTGGTTTTATCCCTTACGTCTCATCCCTTTTGTTCTCTTTAGAACTTAACCTTTCATCCCTAACCCAAACCAAAAACTTTTGTGCAAACATTTGACTTGTTTTCAACATTAGAAACTTAAGCTTTAGGCTTTTGATTTTCAAACTTTCCTTTTCATAATACTCATTTTGAATTGAATCTTTAAGTCAACTTTGACCATTTTGTACATACTTCTAATTGGTTAACGCAACCCATTCAAAAGTGTCTCTTTTGTGGTTCCAATGACCATGTTCTTAATCAAATTTTTCATAACCTTTAGCTATTAGGTTTGAGTTATCTTTGTGGTAGATATAATACTCACCTTTGTCCTTAGTGATTGAATTGTAAGACTTCCATGCTTATTATAGGGTTAACCCCTCACTAGCATGTCGAAGTTATTCTCACATGGTGGACTTGTGGTTTTTCAGGTTGAGTTTTCTCCCTTTGATAACAAAAGACCTTAAGGCTTTTGGACCAATCAATCCACTCACTTGTTTTGAAATCTTTTAGCCAAACTACGAGGTTTTGATCCTATTCTTTTTATAAGAAGGTACGTAGGCAATGGATTCATCCATCCAAACACAAAAATGTAAATAAACTTGTATATTCTTTTCTCATCTCTTCAATCATGTTTGCACAAATAATTTCATAAACAATAACCTTTGCAACAAGTTGTCAAAAGGGCTCCCTAGTAGTACCTAGGATGTTGTGGGTGCCTAACACCTTCCCATGACATAACCAACCCCCTTACCCAGATCTCTGACCCTCTTTTACTAGTTTTGTTTGTAAAACTTTATAGGTTTTTGTTCGCTTTCTAACCATTCCTTTGGATAAATAGAAGTGAGGTGGCGACTCGACTTTGTATGATTTACCTTGGATTTAGTCAATATCTCCGATGGTAACGAATACACCGCTACACAGGCCTACCAGCCTCGAAACAACAACCAAACCAGCACTAGCTATGATAGGAAGAGGGTAACTTTCGATCCAATTCTGATTACCTATGCCGAGTTATATCCTTCATTGATCGAAAGGAAGCTGATCACTCCACATGACCCACCCGCTGTACCGACCAACCGTCAGTGGTGGTACAATCCCAAACTTTACTGTGTTTATCATTCCGGTGCTCCCGAACATGATGTGGAGAATTGTTACCCTCTCAAACAAATTGGAAATGCACTCAAAAATTCCCCAAAAATTCACATTCAAACTTAACATCCAGAAGAGTCAACAGGCAAAAATTCACATTAATTCAAGTTCATATGGCATAGTAAAGAAATTTCACAAATTGGACAAGAAATGGTGTGACACACATTGTCACACCTCCAATGAACAGAGCATATCTCACAAACCTGAAATGCAAAAATCACAAACTCAATGCCAAAATGTTCCTAAAGGTGTCTAGTTTACACATGTAAAATTTCAGCTCCATTGGACTAAGCATCATTATTTCACAAAAGAAATGGCAAGCAAGGTGCAAGCAAACACATGTTCACATAAACCCTAGGCAATTTAAAAATACACACGTGCACAATTTTGGTAAAAATCATAATAAAATAGTAGACATGGCAAGGAACATCATGGAAAAAATCTCATATTAATTGGATTAATATTTTGTGAGATATGAATTTTCTAATGTGAGGAAAAAAATAAAAATGACATGAACCAAGGCATATAGAACATGTGAGCATATGTGAAGAAAAATGCCAAGCCAAAATGAGAATGCCACCGCCCGGAATCGAAGGGGCTCACAATTCAAATCTGGCGCGTTTACAAGTGAAACGCGCCGTTTCACTAATACAGGTGGCAAGGTTTAATTGGCACATGGGCGAAAAACAATGAAAAGCATGCAAACACACAGCCAGGCAGATCAAACACGCATCTGGAATCAAATTTTTAGGGTTCTTCACACAGTTCATACGTTCTTCATCATCAAGAACTTTTCATCACCAAAGTTGAAAATGAATACATCAATAGCTTCATCTTGCATCACACATCAACAATACAACAATAATTTGACCTAATTCGAACTATTAAACACGGATCGAGCAGAATAAGATTTGAACATCAAACTTAAAATTCACATATCTTTCTCATTTCTTGATGAAAATCAAAACCACAAAGCTCAGTATACTCATGGATAGAAGGGCTACATAATGCACATCACAATTACATGAATCAAGAGTATCGAATTCCAACCTCTATGAAGATGCAGATCTGGAATCGTGATTTTTTGGCCTGGTGATATGCAAACAGAACTTCCTTGATGCTTAGGTTGATGAATGGAAGGAGGATCGTGGCTCAGTTGTGCTTGATGATGCTCTAATTCTGAACTGCCATTGATGAAGCTCACTTGAACAGTCCTTGAAACAGCTCGACAGTGATGATTTCTTGCTTGCAGAAGCTCCAACAATGCTTGTGAATGATGGATCCTTGAAGAACAATGCCAGTTCTATGAAAAAATTTGCAGAAAAGTGAGAGAGAAAGTTCTTGAGATTTTGCAATTTTTGATCTAGATCTGAGATGAATGAATGTTAATCAGAAATTCTGTTAGCATTATCTATTTATATGTGCTGCTAATCCACTTTGTTAATCAAGCTTAGCCAAAATGCAAGGATTAAGGAAAATGCAAGTTTATGTGCAAATTGATCAAACACCCCTCATGTGCATGGAACCTGCTACAGTGCACGAGTTATTAGCCAAACACCCTCCAAATATTGTTTTAGATCAAATTCAAGTGATTGGAAGTATGGCAAATGCATATTTTTTGAAATGGACTTTTTTCCCTCCAAATTTAAATTCAAGTCAAGTGAAAAATGCAATTTTTTTTTGATGATTTTTGATGAAATGTGATGAATGATTATGATAGAGCATGTTAAAAGGAGATTGTAGCAAAAAACCCCACATGATTTGGCCAAATGATGTAAAAGTTATCCAAGTTTGAAGTTCAAAATTTCTTGACAATGATTTGATCATAACTTGCCAAACACAAATGAGAAATGTATGTTCTTTGACTTTTTGGAAAGGTGAGAGCAATATCTTCAACTTTCATGTTGGACAAAATTTCATTTGAAGCTTGTATGATGATGTAAATTTGAGGAGAAGACCTTTCCATTTTTGGCAGTTTGAAATTACAGGTCACTTACTATTTTTGGAAACTTTTCATCTGACCTCAAATTCTTCAATGTTGATCTTTGAAATGTCAAATGAGACTTGTATGGACATGAATGAGGCCTTTCAAACCATCTCCCACCTTCAAATCCATGATTTCAGGCACAGTTGACCAGAATTGACTTTCTAGGGTTTCAGATGAACTTCAGCTTGACTGTTGAGCTTTGATCATCCAATCCTTGGCCAAACCACTTCAAAATGATCCTTAGGTCACATGAACATGTTGAACCAATCCTAGGGCTTTGTCTCAATAGGAAATGCACTTGCTTGCTTGCACAACTGATCTCCTGATCATCTTGACCTAATCTTGTCTGATGACTTGCACTTGGGCAAATGGACAATGAAATGCTATGCAGTGGACAATGTAATGTTAATGACCTAAGCATAAAAATGTATGTACACAATGGAAGGTGCAAATTTGAGGTGCTACAGCTGCCCCTATTCAATCAACTGGGAACCCGAACGGATATGAGCAACGGCTGTCAGACTTTCAGGGTAAACAGGGATTGAATACCAAGAACCGTAGAAATTTGCACAATGCGGGGATCCACCAACGGAAACGTCCACTGGGATCTGATATTTATTACTGGGTATTTCGTTTTTCTCTCAAAGGTACTGTCACATCAAGACATCACAAGACGATGAATGGGAATAGAAATCACAACTAGATGCCAACGGACAACTAGGAAAAACTCGACGTTTATCGAAACCAACGGAGAGGTAACCAGACATTAATGAATGACTGGAAGAGATACAACCATACGTCAACGGACGCAATGGGAAAAACTCAACGTTTACCGAAACCAACGGAGAGGTAACTCTACTAGGGACGACCAGGAAAAACTCGACGTTTATCGAAACCAACGGAGAGGTAACCAGACATTAATGAATGACTGGAAGAGATACAACCATACGTCAACGGACGCAATGGGAAAAACTCAATGTTTACCGAAACCAACGGAGAGGTAACTCTACTAGGGACGACCAGGAAAAACTCGACGTTTATCGAGACCAACGGAGAGGTAACTCTGCATGGGGAAATATATCACCAACAACCGCCAACAGACGATCGGGAAAAACTCAACGTTTATCGAGACCAACGGAGAGGTAACTCTGAGGGGAATCAACAACCATCAACGAATGGTCTGTGGTAAATAAGCAACTATACGTCGACGGACGCATAGGAAAAACTCATCGTTTATCGACACCAACGGAGAGGAGGACTCTCCTGGGGATAATGAACACAACCAACCGTCAACGGACAATTGGGAAAAAGTCAACGTTTACCAGAACCAACGGAGAGGTGACCCTTCTGGGGAGAGAGAACAAAACTCAACCAAACGTCAACGGACGATTGGGAAAAACTCGATGTTTATCGACACCAACGGAGAGGAGGAAACTCGACCAGACGTCAACGGACGAACGGGAGAAGCTCGACGTTTATCGAAACCAACGGAGAGGTAGCTCACTGGGGATCAAGGTCACGACAGGGAGCAGACAGGAAGGAACACCAAGGATACCGGGTTATAGGCATGAAACAGGTGACCGACCAAAGCGTGAATTGGTTTGTGTTCCAAAACACTCATCATCCTGAAGAGGGCTAGAAAAGCGATCTTGTTAAAGGATGGACATTCGATTCCACAAGGAATACAAATCTTATTCAGTTGGGGAAACAAACAACCAAAGAGCGCATGAGATATATTATCTATAGCCGTCAAAACGTAGATAATATACTCGCATGGAAGTTTACCCATAACCGGGTTGTAGGTTGTTAAATGGATAGATCAACCGAAAACGTGAATTGGTGTATGTTCCAAAACACTCAACATCCTGAAGAGAGCGAAAGCAAACTTGTTAAAGGATGGACATTCGATTCCACAAGGAATACGAATCTTACTCGACTGGGAGGGACGACACTTCGACCAACGAGCGCATGAGATATATTATATATAGCCGTCAAAACATAGATAATATACTCGCATGGAAGATTATCCATAACCGGGTTGTAGGTTGTTAAATGGATAAATCGACCGACATCATCCTGAAGAGAGCGAAAGCAAACTTGTTAAAGGATGGACATTCGATTCCACAAGGAATACGAATCTTACTCTGATGGTGACAACAATCAAAACATTGACCAAAGAGTGCATGAGATATATTATATATAGTCGTCGAAACGTAGATAATACACTCGCATGGAAGATTATCCATAACCGGGTTGTAGGTTGTTAAAGGATAAATCGACCGAAACAGAAAGGCATCAGGACACCAGGACTAGGTATGCAAAGATGACCAATCAAAAAGGGAAACCACAAACATTACCAGCAAACGGTGAATGAAAGAGGACCCGCTGGGGATAAAGTTGCTGACTCGGAGCAAATATCCAAAAGGATGGGAATATCAATACCGAAATTGGATAATGATAACCACAAAGAGGGGATTACATCTACCAGTTCGTAGGCATAAAACCACAGAAAAGTAACCGTCATCACTAGGATGAGCACAAAGGTTGACTCCACAAAGGGGAGAACATGGAGTTTACATCTACCGGTTTGTAGGTAGAAAACCACGAAGATAGGACTTACAACTACCGGTTAGTAGGTAGAAGACCGCAAAATCCGCCAACAACCAGAATGAACCACAAAGGTTACCTCTGCTAGGGGATGAAAGTGGGATTTATAACTACCGGTTCGTAGGTAGAAAACCGCAAGGATAGGACTTACAACTACCGGTTTGTGGGTAGAAGCCAACAAACTCCGCTGAGGATAAGATGAATGAGTGCCGATTAGTGAGCAACTATTCATTTATACCACAGGGAAGCACAAGAGACAGCCACGAGGAAGCCAATTTAGGATCGATCCAAAAAGGCATACTGAATCAAGACTCATCCTAATGAGGAAAGAACTAAATAGGGAAAACCCATCCCGTTATGTGTGGGGAGGGAACGGAAACAACCGTCATCCACGAGGATATAACTCAGTGGGGAGCGCAGAAGGAAATGACAGACACTTTCTGCTTAAGGGGTCAACTCTAAATGGAGAGATCAGACACACCCATATCTGCTAGGGAGAATCTACTGGGGAGATCTGTATCACCAATTAGCAGGAGACAACCATCAACAGATACACGGCAACAGATGCCCCATGAGTATCTGAATGTTATGATTATGCATGTATGCATTATGCATGAGTAATATATGATGAATGCTGACGAATAGACATGCTAGCACACATAGGTCCAGGAATCAACTATCCGGTACTACTCTTCTTCCATAGGGAAGGCCAAGATCACCAAAAAGCAAAGAAAGTCTGCTGGAGACCGGGATATCAGGGAACAACATCTTCCTGCAGGGGAGGAAGGCTACCAGAAGCTTCCGGAGGGATCATCAATCACAACCGGAGAGAAGAGTTCAATGTACAGGCAGACACGCCACAACCACAACTCATGCTGGAGATCAGAGATACCAAGAAGAAACCAGATCTCTGATGAAGATGGATAGGCATTGAGGAAGCTCATCATGCCAACAACTTCGCTGAGGGATCTATCCGAGGGAATGCCGGATTACTGGGATGTCAATCCACCAAATACCGAATCTTCCAAAGAAAACCGCCCATGCCGGGGAGAGGAGAAGACTGCTCTGCTGGAGAGACGAAAGTTGAAGTCTTCAGTAAACACTCTGCTTGGGGAACGGCCCCACGAAAGTATTTCAACGGCAACCTTGTTGGGGATGCCCCACGATAGGGCTCAAACAACACTCTACTGGGGATACACCACCATAGAGCTAACAGGGAATTGGAGGGAGAATGTTGCGCTGCCGGGGACATGAAGATGAACCACTTCAACCAACACTGCACTGAGCAACCTCGCTGAGGAGAAACCATAAGAGGTTCTACAAGAAAAAGATACAGTTATGCTCGAGATACGAACAAATGTCTTACCTGTTGGTAATCATACCACCCTTGGGAGAGCACTGCGGATCTCCTAAGTATTCTTCCATCATTGTGAATGTTCACTTTGTTTAAGAACAATTCTGTGAAAAAATTTGTTTATTTTGAAAACAATGATACTTTATCAATTAAAACATGCAAAACATTTGTTGAGCTGAAACAAATAAGAGTGCAAATAATTGGATAAAAGCTCAAATTGATGTGACGGAATGGTAGTCTGCAAAGGGCAAGACTCCATAGATCTGTACAAGTTTGAAATCGGTGATATATATTGGAGAGGGCTACATTGAACATAATGACCTTTCCTCTACCATTCCGAATTTCGATGTATCCGGAGCTTCAGTTGACGACGAATAGAGAATTCCTGGCAGATGACAGATGTAAAGCACAGTCTTGTCAGGATGCAGTTACATGCCAAATCCCTAACTTTTGCCTAGATTGCCCCAGTGTGAGGTGATCAATCTAGCGGGATGCAAATTCTTTTTTCAATGTCTCTAACTTTTGCCTGGATTGCCCTTTCGGGTTTTCAATCCACCGAGACGCTCCTTTTTGCCTAAGTCGCCCTTTGGGGTGTTCGACTTAGCGAGCTATTTTGTCTTCTTTTTGGTTTTAGGCAAAGTATTTCTTGACTGCATCTGGAATTCACAGGACGAGTGAACTTCTCCATCCATTGTTGTAAACGTCGAAGCACCGCCTGAAAAGGCTCTCTTGACAACATATAGACATTCATAGTTTGGGGTTCACTTGCCCCTGGAATCGGGCGCGAGAGACAAGACTTTCTTGAGCACAAGGCCACCTTCTCGGAACATCACGCGGCGTGACCTTCTTGTCGAATGCTTGCTTCACTCTTTGCTGATACAACTGACCATGACACATGGCAGTTAATCTCTTCTTTCGATCAGATTCACTTAGTCGTAACGACTCTGAATCCATTCAGCATCAGTCAACTTGGGACTTTGAGGGTGTTATTTCTCTTTTGTTTCTTTCTTTCTTTTTCTTTCTTTTGATTTGGATTTCTTTTGATTTCTTTTGATTTTGCACCATCCTCTCCTTCTTTTTTTTTTTTTTTTTTTTCTTTTTTTTTTGTAATGCCCTAGTTGGTTGTTCTGCTGATTCTCGAGATGCAGCTGAGTGATCTTCTTTTCTTGCTCAAGAAGTCGGGAAATCTCGTCAGGAATCCCTTCAACATCATCTTCTTCCGCTTCGAATACAGGGAATTCAAAATTGGGAGATGACGTCGGATCATTATGTTCAATGGCTTTAAGAATCAACCTGCATAATGGTTTTGAGTGTGAAAAGCTTTTTGGACATCAACCAAGACAATCGTTATGCAGATGAAAAGATTGCTTTTATTCTTGTTTTTAGGGTTTTTTGTGATCACCAATTTCATGCAAAAAGCGAAAAGGGAAAACAAATGGAAAAACAAATGTTTAACATGCTTTTATTTGAATGAAAATATCATTGCACAAAATGTTGCCAACAATGTCATCACTTCTCCTTTTGGCATGGGAGAAGGGTTTTTAAACAAAGTGATTATTCCTCTGACTTATGAACAACTGTAGGAACGCCCACAGTGACCCAATTGTGATAGATCCCTCCAGGGATGAAAAATGTCAGAATCCTTTGCACCAGTAGCTTCTGCTTTTGAACAATCCTCTTTTCATTGAAGACCTCAGAAGAAAAGCCACCGCCAACCCGGGGCTTGTTATCTTCAAGCTTGATTGACCCTGGGACCTAAGTCCTCGAAGCTCAGAATACCTGATCTGATAAGGTCCTACACCTTATTCTTCAACTGAAAGCAGCTTTCCACATCATGACCAGGAGCACCCGAATGATACACACAATGCTGATCAGGCCTATACCACCACCGAGGGTTGACGGGTATAGCCGGCGGGTCTCTTGGAGTAATTAAGTTCCGCTCTATCAAAGAGGGATACAGTTCTGCATACGACATAGGGATCGGATCAAAAATGATCTTCTTCCTCTCATTACTTGTACTGGCTTGATTACCATTGTGAGACTGGTAGGCCTGCTGCTGAGGACGATGTTGTTGATACTGATATTGCTGAGCTGGCCTTCTCTGCTGTTGTTGAGGTGCTGGAATAGTCACAGCAGCAACCTGACGGTACTATCCTCTGTTTGCACTCCTTCGACGATGCACAACATTTGTTTCACTTTCTCCCCTTTTGGGTGCCCCAGAGTATGGCTTCTTAGTACTCGACGAACTTGAAGAGCCAGGATCTTGTATCTTTCCTGCTTTAATGAGACTCTCAGTCCTCTCCCCACAAACAACAACATCAGAAAAGCTACTGAATGGGCAACTCCCCATGCGATCCATGAACACACCCTATAGGGTCCCGATGAACATGTCAGTCAGTTCTCTTTCCAACATCGAAGGTTGCACTCTTGCGGCTAGCTCAGCCATCTCTGGGCGTACTCTTTGAAGCTCTCACCAGTCTTCTGACACAAGCTCTGCAGTTGGGTTCGGATCGACGCCATATCCATGTTGTGCTTGTATTGCCTCAGAAAGTCTTCACCCAGATCTTTCCAGCTTCTGACTGATTCTTTCTTCAGATCCATGTACCAGTCCAAAGACGCTCCAGACAAACTGTCTTGGAAAAAGTACATCCACATTTCCTCATCGTCAGTGTACGCTGAGATCTTTCTGTAGTAAGCCTGCACATGAATGCGAGGACAAGAAGTGCCATTGTATTTGTCAAAGGACGGCGCCTTGAACTTATAAGGGATCCTCAACCCATCAACCAGACCCATGTTGGTCACATCAAAACCAAGGGAGTTCTGACATTCCATAGCTCTGATTTTCTCAGCAAGGGCATCAACTTTTCTATCCCTCTCTCCGATTCTCACAACTTCATCATCATCACTGATCAGAGTGAACATGTCCTCTTGCCTATCAACAAGCGGAGCAGGATGACGAACAGGAGCCCGGGTAGCTCTAGCATTGGTAGTCTCTGCAGCAAGAGGTTGTCCGTTAATTCTTATTCCTCTTAATTCATCCCCGACAGCATAGTCATTGGCGGGAGTAGCAACATTGACATTCTCATGAACAGGTGCAACAACAGGCGAAGCACGGTTGGACGTCTGAATCACGGTCTCTTGTCTCTGAACCAAGGCTCGAAGCTCCTCCTGACCTTGCGCAACCCCTTGCATTATCGTCATAAACTGGGCCATGTTCGCCCTCATCTCAGCCAGCTCGGTCTGAACCTAATCCATACTTCTCTGATGATTGAGTCTGGTTGAGTAACGATGTAGTCTCTGATCAGCTATCCTGTCTCAGTCAAGAACCAAAGTGAGGAGTCTCTCCCAAACATGTCTATAATGCAAGGATGATATGTGCATGATATGCATGAGATGCGGATGCTATTTTATCATGAATGATCCTTAGAAAGGATATGCAGGATGCGAGTTAACTTTTTCTGTTTTTTCATGCATTATTTTTTTTGAAAAATAAACATGCTATGATGCAAATGATGTGATCATGACTGGTCGGGCTATGCATCTTGAGGCACAGGATCAGTGCTTCGGCTTGAACTCGGAACCATAATTCATCTGAATCCCAAAGTCATCTGATAAACTGTCATCTGAACCCAATCTGAGGAACCGAGTCACCAACAGGATCACAAGTCACCAACAAGTCACCAACAAGTCACCAACTGTACCTGTAATAATGATCATTCCCTCCCCACTCACGGGTGTCATCTAGGCCAGGGTAAGGTCGAGGGAAACGCAGCATAAATAACCTTTCGCAGAATATCATCATATACACACCTGAAGTATGTAACGATAATATCCCACCAGGGTCTGAACTGCTCGTGATATCAATGTTCCGCTAAGTGGCGCATACCACCCGCTTCCCATGAATCACTATATTCCTAGGGTTCCTAGATCTCACTCATAGCCTGGGTATTGGGCCTTTTACCTCGAGTAACTCCCACCCCAAACAGAGAAACACAGCACAGCCAGCACAGATGAATATGAATGAATGCAATCATTAATGCACACATAAATGCAAACAATAAATGAATGAATGCAATAAATAAAGCAGCAAACAACAACCAAAACCCTAACCTAGAGAGCGCTAGGAGAGACTCGCTTAGGGAAGATGGACCAGCAAGAGGTCAACTTCCCTAGTACCCAGCAGAGTCGCCAGCTGTCGTATTACGTGAAAAATCGGCGGGAAACAAAAACAACAGAGCCGCCACCGTGCGTTATTTATCCCAAAAGAGGGAAAGGAAACGCTCGAAGTAAACCTGGAAAAGACACGGTCTCGCGACCAAAGAGAATGGGATCGGGAGTCGGTTATGCGAAGGGAAGGTATCATCACCCCTACGCATCCGTCGTACTCGACGGGATCCACGCACAAAAGGAAGGAATATGGTTGCTAAAAACTGCTCATAAACAAACACACTGGCTGAAAGAGACACAGAAAACAAAAGAAACTGACTCGGCAGGATATCGCATCCTGGGCCTACGTAGTCTATCAGGCATAGACATCAGAGTCGACATAGTTCGGACTAGGGGAAAACATGCTCGCTAGGATGTCGCATCCTATGCATACGTATCATCTCGGACTAGAGAAGAATCAGAGCACTCGTAGCTCGGCTAACGCACGCAAACAGAACCACACAGGAAATCGACTGCCAATCGCTGGGCTTACATCCATCTCCTAACACACACAAGAGACAAAAAGCAAAAAGGGCGCCCGGAGAGATCAGCTCTTCTCCTGCCTACGTACCTCATCTGGTATGAGGATCAGGGCGACGTAGTTCCCCTACGCATGGGACACGGGACTAGCCTAACCAGATAACAAAGGGAGACACAACTAGGGAGACTATGACTCGAGCCTAGATGTTATCATGCAAATCATCCCTAAGTTAAGGTTGCTATCTAACTTGCACAGGGAGCAAGCTATCCTAAACAGCACAACAATCATACAAAAGCACAAAGCAAGCACACACACTATATACAAACAGAGGGGCTCAAACAAGGCTAGGCTTTAGTCAAGGGGTCATGTAAACCTCGACAAACAAGCCACTGTATCAGGGTGATGTTAGCTCTTAACCCTAACATTGAGAGTTAGGGTGAAACAGATGAAATGGGAAGTGAGGGGTGTGCCTCACAGCTCTTATCCCTGGCCTGGGAGAGCTTCAGACAAAAGAATGTGTGGGTTCAGAAAGTGGGAACCCTTCTACACATATGACTGACTCAATTGTACAACTGTACAAGGATCTTGGGTTACTATCCACAATGCATCAACACCAGTTGTGTGAGCAGAGGGATGACTCAACTGAATAGCAGGAGATGGATTGCACATCTCTTGTATCTGCCAATTGCCTTATCAAAGCACTTTGATATGTACAGGGACAAACATAAACAAGCACAAGCATTGCCTCTTAAGGAGGACTTCAGACAGGTGCCTGGCCAAGTAACAGGCCAGGTCTTCCAGACTACATGGAGAAGAGATGTTATACCTCAATGCTCAAGCTAGCAAGCAAAGCAAAATCAAGTTCACAAGGGAACTATAGCAACTAAGGTACCTGAAAACAATCCAACATAATCAGTACTCAACTCAAACAAAAGTCAAACAGACAATGGTCAACAGTTAACTGTACATAAACAGACAAGCAAGCAAAGCAATGCACAAAGGTGCAAGCCACAAAGCCTAAGCTCAAGTCTCAAAGCCTACAAAACAAACTCAAGGTTAGTCATAAACAAGCAATGGACCAACTCCAATTGAGTGCACATCATCAAGTATAAGCAATTGTGCTCTTTGACCTGAAACAAAGCTCAAACATTAAGCACTAACCACTAGGACATGGCCTGGGGTCAAAATGGGAGCAATAAACCAAAACAGAGCATGAAACTTATCCAAAATCAAGTTCAATCAAATAAGAAACAAATCCAAGTGGTCTAACATTCATATCATCAACCAATTTCATTTCATGAGGCAAAGAAGGCAAAGCATGCAATTTGAAGCTCATAGAAGCAATCAGAAAGATCCAATTCAAATCAACTCAAAAATATTTCAATAAATCCCCAAAAAATTCATGGCTAGACAGCATTCATTAAAGGATCATCACACCAAATTTCAAGTCATTTGGACCAAGGGAATCAAGTAAATTAAAATCCATAAGTCAAAGCATGTTCAAACAAGCTCATACAAGGCACCAAATCATGCATCAACTTCAAGCAAGCATAAAACAGAATTGGCATAAGATAAATGAACCAAATCAAAGCCATGACAAACTTCAATGTGTCTAGAATATATGTGAAAAATTTCAAGTCCATCCAATAAACAACAAGAATTCCACAAATCAAACAAGATCATGACTCACAAAAGGTCCACAATTGGTCAAACAGGAAAGAAATTCTCAAACAAATTGGAAATCCACTCAAAAAATCCCCAAAAATTCACATTCAAACTTAACATCCAGAAGAGTCAACAGGCAAAAATTCACATTAATTCAATTTCATATGGCATAGTAAAGAAATTCCACAAATTGGACAAGAAATGGTGTGACACACATTGTCACACCTCCAATGAACAGAGCATATCTCACAAACCTGAAATGCAAAAATCACAAACTCAATGCCAAAATGTTCCTAAAGGTGTCTAGTTTCACATATAAAATTTCAGCTCCATTGGACTAAGCATCATTATTTCACAAAAGAAATGGCAAGCAAGGTGCAAGCAAACACATGTTCACATAAACCCTAGGCAATTTAAAAATACACACGTGCACAATTTTGGTAAAAATCATCATAAAATAGTAGACATGGCAAGGAACATCATGGAAAAAATCTCATATTAATTGGATTAATATTTTGTGAGATATGAATTTTCTAATGTGAGGAAAAAAATAAAAATGACATGAACCAAGGCATATAGAACATGTGAGCATATGTGAAGAAAAATGCCAAGCCAAAATGAGAATGCCACCGCCCGGAATCGAAGGGGCTCACAATTCAAATCTGGCGCGTTTACAAGTGAAACGCGCCGTTTCACTAATACAGGTGGCAAGGTTTAATTGGCACATGGGCGAAAAACAATGAAAAGCATGCAAACACACAGCCAGGCAGATCAAACACGCATCTGGAATCAAATTTTTAAGGTTCTTCACACAGTTCATACGTTCTTCATCATCAAGAACTTTTCATCACCAAAGATGAAAATAAATACATCAATAGCTTCATCTTGCATCACACATCAACAATACAACAATAATTTGACCTAATTCGAACTATTAAACACGGATCGAGCAGAATAAGATTTGAACATCAAACTTAAAATTCACATATCTTTCTCATTTCTTGATGAAAATCAAAACCACAAAGCTCAGTATACTCATGGATAGAATGGCTACATAATGCACATCACAATTACATGAATCAAGAGTATCGAATTCCAACCTCTATGAAGATGCAGATCTGGAATCGTGATTTTTTGGCCTGGTGATATGCAAACAGAACTTCCTTGATGCTTAGGTTGATGAATGGAAGGAGGATCGTGGCTCAGTTGTGCTTGATGATGCTCTAATTCTGAACTGCCATTGATGAAGCTCACTTGAACAGTCCTTGAAACAGCTCGACAGTGATGATTTCTTGCTTGCAGAAGCTCCAACAATGCTTGTGAATGATGGATCCTTGAAGAACAATGCCAATTCTATGAAAAAATTTGCAGAAAAGTGAGAGAGAAAGTTCTTGAGATTTTGCAATTTTTGATCTAGATCTGAGATGAATGAATGTTAATCAGAAATTCTGTTAGCATTATCTATTTATATGTGCTGCTAATCCACTTTGTTAATCAAGCTTAGCCAAAATGCAAGGATTAAGGAAAATGCAAGTTTATGTGCAAATTGATCAAACACCCCTCATGTGCATGGAACCTGCTACAGTGCACGAGTTATTAGCCAAACACCCTCCAAATATTGTTTTAGATCAAATTCAAGTGATTGGAAGTATGGCAAATGCATATTTTTTGAAATGGACTTTTTTCCCTCCAAATTCAAATTCAAGTCAAGTGAAAAATGCAATTTTTTTTTGATGATTTTTGATGAAATGTGATGAATGATTATGATAGAGCATGTTAAAAGGAGATTGTAGCAAAAAACCCCACATGATTTGGCCAAATGATGTAAAAGTTATCCAAGTTTGAAGTTCAAAATTTCTTGACAATGATTTGATCATAACTTGCCAAACACAAATGAGAAATGTATGTTCTTTGACTTTTTGGAAAGGTGAGAGCAATATCTTCAACTTTCATGTTGGACAAAATTTCATTTGAAGCTTGTATGATGATGTAAATTTGAGGAGAAGACCTTTCCATTTTTGGCAGTTTGAAATTACAGGTCACTTACTATTTTTGGAAACTTTTCATCTGACCTCAAATTCTTCAATGTTGATCTTTGAAATGTCAAATGAGACTTGTATGGACATGAATGAGGCCTTTCAAACCATCTCCCACCTTCAAATCCATGATTTCAGGCACAGTTGACCACAATTGACTTTCTAGGGTTTCAGATGAACTTCAGCTTGACTGTTGAGCTTTGATCATCCAATCCTTGGCCAAACCACTTCAAAATGATCCTTAGGTCACATAAACATGTTGAACCAATCCTAGGGCTTTGTCTCAATAGGAAATGCACTTGCTTGCTTGCACAACTGATCTCCTGATCATCTTGACCTAATCTTGTCTGATGACTTGCACTTGGGCAAATGGACAATGCAATGCTATGCAGTGGACAATGTAATGTTAATGACCTAAGCATGAAAATGTATGTACATAATGGAAGGTGCAAATTTGAGGTGCTACACTTCCCAAGTTGTGTAAGATTCGTATTTCCTTATGAAATCGAATATCCATCCTGTAATCGAGTTTGCTTTTTCATCCCTCCTTTCAGATGATGAGTGTCTTGGAAATATTCCCCAATTCACGCCTGGTTGGTCACCTATTATATGCCCAGTAATCGATATCTCTGGTGTTCCTTCCTTCTACTCCCTATTATGACTTTTTTCTCCCCTGTGGAGTCAGATTTTCCTGAGTTGAGATATGCCTTTTGAGTCCTCCTCGGACGTTTTGGATGATTGATATCTCTCACCCTTATAACGGTCTTAGATATTCTTTCTCCCTAAGCATGTTATTCTCTCACCCTTATACCGGTGTTTTGATCACATGTCTCTTTGAGCTTGTTACCCAGTAACCGATAATACCTCGTTTTTCCTCAGTTGAACCCTTTGTGGACACCCTCACCTGAGTCCGGATTTTTATCCGAAGTATCCCTTGTGGATAGTTTACTGTATTGGCATATTCCCCAATACATGCATTTTTGCTTCAGCTCGAGTCCTTCAATTGATTTATTTTTACGGAATCCCTTCGTGTCTCCCAGCAAGTTTCAAGTCGTGACCTGCTCACGCATTTTTACCCTTATTTCTCCCCCAGAGTCTCTATCCCATTTATGAGTGAATTACTCCTATTGGATTTTCAGTTTCTCCTAATTTCTTTTTCCTTTGTGGACACATATCCCCACAAAGTATTAATTTTTGCATACACACATTTGCATCATGAGGTCTCTTAGGGACCAAAATTCGTCTCTTTGTTATTATTTAAGCCCATTCTACCACGTAGAAACGAAGATTATAACCTTCATATCTCCGGCTAGAATGACCTTAAGTAGGGGCATCTGTAAGACCCTAATTTTGACCCTAAGATCCCTCATGGCATCATAACATTTCTCATTTGCATTTGCCTCAAGGATCATATCATCTTGGCTCCTTACCCTAGGGTTAGGACTTGTGTGAGTTGGTTTGAGACCACCAAGCATGCTTCAATTGTACATTATTTCTTTTCTTACTTTGTTTACTAACCAAAAGAACAAAAAGATGTCACTAACTTGTTTGTTTTGAAGCTCAAGCAGTCATGTGATCCAAAGCTCCTAGGAGGCCCCTATGCATTGAAATGGCCAGATAAAGATGAAAGCAAGCATGACAATGGTTCACAAAGCTCTCAATCATCATATATGCCTCCCAAGTATCTCAATTTGTCAATTTTATCAAGATAAACCAAAGGGCTTGAGGATTGTTTCCCAAGGAAACCCTAATTCAACTGTGCATTGACTGTGCCTTGCTCATGAAGCAACCTCAACCTATGATAAAATACAATCAAGGTAAGTTCTTTCATTCATCATTTTATGCATATATGTGCCCATGTGAGTGTTCTCAATCATTTATTCAGTAATATTTGAAGTTTGGACTTGAGAAGAGTATCAGTCAATTCATTTGACTATTTTGAAATCCACTGAGACCTAACTTTTGATGTGTTTGTCAAATAATTATGACCCCAAGAGCAAAACTGTTCTTATGAACCATATGAACAACTTTCATGTTCATCCAAAATCCATTTGAAACTTGGAAGGTCATCATTCATTTCAAAACATTATAGGTCATTTTGACTGAAACCCTAATTTTGGGTCAACTTCCCAAGGCCCTAACTCCTTCATTTTTTATGATTTTGAGGTGAGACCAAGTGCATTGGAAAGTTTAATATGTTTAATTCAATTTTTATGTGGGACAAATTTTCATAATCCTAAAAGAAACACATGTGATAATACAAAACATTATAGGTCACTTTGGACCAAAGCCATTGAAATGTGAAAAAGTCCAACTTCAAGTGCCCACAACATTCTCATCAAAAATCCAAATGACGCAAAATATAAGTCCAAATTTATATTCTTGAAAATATCTACAACTTTTATGTTGAAGGTTTTGTCATTTGAGGCTTCCATCACTGAAACAGAAGGGCTGGAAGTTGGTCCCTTTTGGCAAATTTCTCAAATACATGTTTTGTACCTTGAACTTCATGGCCAGTTTTCAATATTTTCCAAACTCCAAATGAATTTTTGTTCAACATAAAATTTGTTCCTTATGTCAAGTCCTTTCAACCATTATCCACATTCCTATGTTTCAATTTTCTAATTGGCATTTTCGAAGAGGTGAAGTTTTATGATCATTTATGCATAACATGTTAAAATTCCTTGCACAAGCTAATGCATTGCCATCTGCAAGTCCAAACTTCATTCATTAGTGTTCAGCACTCAATTGCAAGTGGTTTTGGGCCTCACATGCGCCTGTACAAGCCCATGCATGGAGGACCCAAGTTCATGCACACACGAGTTTGATCATGCCTTGCATCAGTTGTGGCTACAAATAGACATGCTTGCTTCACTTGAATGGTAACCTGAAGGCGCCTGAAGCTCTGCTCAATTGATTCCCCAACCCTTCATTAAAGGAATTCTGAATTTTTTTCTTCATTTTTCAAGCTTGAATTTCAACTTCCCTAGTTGATCTTCAGCTTCTAAATTCCTTAGCCTTGCTCCATTGTTACTTCAAGATCAAGCTACACTCGAGGATTGGATTGGACCAAGCTCTTAAAAGTTGCACTTTAAAGGTTTTCACCATAACTGTATACCTTCGAATCTCTATTATTATTGTGCATTGCTTGGTTTGGTTGGTATTTCTGAAGTCCTCATGTGAGAGGCAATTGATTTGTGGTTTTAATTTTGAGAATTGGACAACTTCAGATTGAACACCTCATTTTTCAAGCTCAGATTTCTTACTCTATAGGGATCTTGAGTGAAAACTAAGGTCACAGGGGTGATGTACATCACCCTAGCTTTCGAATGGTATATGGATCGCGTGCTATGGTTGAGGTTTGAAAACCTGCAACTGGTTGCCAGAATTGGCCTTCTCACCGGAGAAGACGGTGGTTTCCACCACCGTCCCCACGCGTCCAAACCTTGGCCCTTGGTTCCACTTTTCCAGATCTAATCTTGGCTCTTGATTTGATTGACTTTATTTAATACATGATGCCACGTTGTTGACTAACACTCACCATACGTGCGCGCTTCCCAACCACATGTTCAGCCACGTCAATTGATGAAGTGGGATCTGACGCCTGTGGATTTTTCCAATTTCTGAATTTCCATTTTATTTTCTTTTATTCCAATTATTTTTAAAAATTCATAACTTCTTTATTTTGAATCACAAAAATATGAGACCAATTGCAAAAAATTTCTCTTAAATTCTAGTTTCTATAAATGATTTTTAATTATTTTTGTGATTCCATTTAATATTCTTTGTGAATTATTTCATTTCTGATTGTTTTTAATTCATTTAAAATGCTTTTTGATATTCAAAAAATGCCAAAATATTTTCTTAACATCTTTGGATGATGATGAATCTATGAAAAATATTCTCATCAATTTCTTAATTGATTTGAGATTTATTTGAGATTTTAGTCCAATTATTTTATTTTTTCTCCATTTTAAATTGTTTAAAATTAGTTTCTGTTTTCAAAAAATGTTGAGAAAATTTGTCAAACCTTGTTTGACCATGTTAGACTTATGATGATCCAATTGGACTTATCCAAGTTGATTTGAATTGGATTTGAAGTTTGACCTTTATTTGTTCATTTTATTTTATGCATTATTTTTATTCCAAAAAATACCAAAAATATGTTTGACCTTTCTTGACTTCTAATCTTCATTTCACTTCTGTTTACCATTGATTGATGTTGATTCCATTCATGTTTGATCAATGTGTTTTGGTTATGTCTTTTGAATTTCAACTTTGTACATTCTATTTCCATCTTCATCTTCTTCTTTTTCTTTTGACCAATGAGTTAATGATTTGTGGTTAGCCTTGACATATGAGAGGCTTAACCTTCTTTGATCCAAATCAAATTCATATTGATCAAAGATCAAGTGAATTGCTTTGTGTCAAAGATAGGTTGCTTCTTGGTCAAGCAAAAAACCTAACAATCCATACAAGGTCATTCTTCTTTTCTTTTGGCATGGCAAGTTGTAGGAGCTTGGCTTACTAGTCATGATCTCTAACTTGTGTTTAATTGCCTATAGTTTTATTGACTGGCCTCAGATAGGTGTGACTACTACATTAGTCCACTTACGATTGCTTAACATAGCGCTAAATTGCCTTATGGCACACTAACACTAGCTACTAATGAGTAACTTTTAATTCAAGCATTTAATCTTGCAATTTAATTTCTTGCTCATTTATTCATATTGTCTTTTTCCCTTTGTTCACTTGAGCTCATGTTTATGTTTATGCCATTTTCCTTTTGCTCACTTGAGCATATTATTGTGTATATACTATTGCCTTGTGTTTGTTTTGTTTTGTTTGTGTGAACCAATGCAAATAGGAGAAAGGACTTAGAATTAGGACCTTACCTATGCTAAATGGAGTTTCAAGAGCAACTAGGCCTCATGCCTTTAGAATGCTAAATATGTTGAAGAGCAACTAGACCTCATGCATTTAGAATGCTTAATCTTGAAAGTTGAATTGAAAGGACCCCTATTCTAAACTCACTCTTGTCCATTCTTTCTATTGCATTGTGGAACTTTTTGATTTGTTTGTTCTTGTGTGATAGGGATCCCAAACTTGAGCTATTTAGAAGGACCATTGTCATGAGCATCCAAGATAGGAGAGACAAATCCAAATTGGAGGATCCTAAGAGCTTGATTGAGTATTTGCTTGATTGCTTGAGTTAATTGCTTATTACTTGCTAAGTCCAAAGGAAAGGAGCAACTTGGATCATCTTTATGATCTCAAGAAGGGAACTCCAAGTGGTTTTATTTCTCTTCTCTCATCTTTGCGTGTTTAGGACCTAGCCCTTCTCTTCTTCTCTTCACTTTCACCCTAGCCAAACTGTTTATGCAAAACATTGACATTCTTTTCAAAATTAGAAACCTAGGCACTATGCCTTTGATTTTTCAAACTCTTTTTCATAATACTTATTTTGAATTGAACCTTAAGTCAACTTTGACTTCTTTTTGTGAATACTTCTAATTGGTAAATCCAACTCACTCAAATTGTTTTTGTGGTTCCAATGGCCACCTTTGCCAAAGCTTTTCATAAACATTAGCTATTAGGTTTGAGTTATCATAGCGGTTGAAGTAAACCCCACCTTATGCTTAGTGATTGGACTATAAGTCTTCCATACTTATTATAGGCTGGAACCCTCACTAGTATGTTGAAGCTCTCCTCACATGGTGGATTTGTGGTTTAGGTTGAGTTTTCTCCCTTTGATAACAAAATACCTTAAGGCTTTTGACCAATCAATTCACCAACTTATTTTTAGATTTTTACCCCGAACTACGAGGTTTTGATCCTACCCTTGTGATGGTACGTAGGCAATGGGTTCATCCATTCAAATAACAAAATTGTAAATAATTTGTATATTCTTGTCTCATCTACCCAATCATGTTTGCACAAATATTTTCACAAATACCAACCTACCATACAACATTTGTAAAAAGGGCTCCCTTAGAGTACTAAGGATGTTTTGGGTGCTTAAAACCTTCCCATTGCATAACCAACCCCCTTACCCAGATCTCTGACATTTTTATTAGTTTTTGATTTGATAAAACTTCTCGGTTTTTATTCGGTTTCTAAACTTTTCTTTGGATAAATAGAAGTGTGGTGGCGACTCGAATTGTATTATTTACTTTTGATTTAGTTAATAAATCTAAAGGTGACGAATACCCCGCTACAGATGGCATGCTCTTTTCTACCAGTCTCATCTTGATGTCCCAATACACAACCCATGGACTCAACGAGCACGGTTAGATACATGATGAGAGGTCTCCCTTCGGCAGGGGGCATTAGAATCGGTGGCTCTTGCAAGTATTTTTTGATTTTATCGAAGGCTATCTGACAGTCCTCATTCCACTCCACGTCTTGATTTTTCCTCAGAAGCTTGAATATTGGTTTGCATGTTGTAGTAAGGTGAGAGATAAACCTGGCGATGTAATTTAGTCTCCCCAAGAAACCACGAACCTCCTTCTTAGTCTTTGGTGCAAGCATGTTCTGAATGGCTCGAACCTTGTCGGGATCTACTTCAATTCCCTTTTGGCTTACAATAAAGCCTTAAAGCTTCCCAGATCGAACCCCAAATGTGCATTTATTTGGATTAAGTCTCAATTTAAACTTCCTCAAATGAGTGAATAGTTTCTCCAGGTTGGTGATGTGCTCTTCTTCTATCTAGGATTTGGCAATCATGTCATCGACATACACCTCAATCTCTTCATGAATCATGTCGTGAAAGAGAGTCACCATGGCACGTTGATATGTTGCCCCAACGTTCTATAATCCAAACGGCATTACTTTGTAAGAAAAGGTGCCCCAAGGGGTAATGAACGTGGTCTTCTCCATGTCCTCGTGATCCATTTTAATTTCGTTGTATCCAGAGAAACCACCCATAAAGGAAAACACAGAGAACTGAGCTGTGTTATCCACCAATACATCAATGTGAGGTAATGGGAAATCGTCTTTGGGACTGGCTCTGTTTAAGTCTCGGTAGTCTACCCACATGTGAACTTTTCCATCTTTCTTCGGTACTGGTACAATGTTAGCAACCCATTGTGCGTACTTTGAGACTTCCAGGAAACCAACACCAAATTGCTTTCTCACCTCTTCTCTGATCTTGAGAGCCATATCAGGTCGCGTCCTTCTTAGCTTTTGTTTGACAGTAAGGAAATCTTCTTTAAGGGGAAGCTTGTGGGTCACGATATCAGTGTCTAATTCGGGCATGTCTTGGTATGACCAAGCAAACACGTCGTCATATTCGTGGAGGAGCTCTACCAGTCTTGTCTTCACTGTATCTTGAAGCGCTGCACTTACCCTTACTTCTCTCTTATCTTCTTCTGTTCCCAGATTAATAACTTCAACGTCTTCCTAGTGTGATTGAATGACCTTTTCTTCTTGTCTGAGTAATCTGGCCAACTCTTCAGGGAGTTCGCAATCTTCCCCCACTTCGTCTTCAGCTTGGTAGATTGGAAAATCAAAGTCATATTGGACCATAGTAGTGTCGTTATCAACGGCCTCGGTGGTGTTTCTTTATGTTATGATTTATGCAGTTTATTGAGAAAGTGCGTGCATAAAAATTGATTGCCATTTTCGTTAATAGATCAACACGAAAGAAAAGGAACAAAAATTTGAATGCAAAACGTCATTTCATTAATGATAAAAACTCTTGAAAAAGATAAAGGAGGCCCTACAACATGCCACTGTGCCTTAGGCAGAGCACATGGTTTTATTTAAAAATGATAAAATTACTTTTGAAATATTTGGGGAACTTCCACAGCCTTCTAGTTTATTAGTTCTTCATTAGGTGCGGCTTGACGCATCCAGCTGGACACTCCCTCTTCGCGATCTTCTTCGTTGATCATTGCCACCTGCTTGCTAAAGATGTGGCCAGCGCTGGTGAACATTTTCTCCACAGAAGGAATTTGTTCTTTGTCATATTGGTTATCGGCTTTGTGTGATGATGGGTCATACCCCAGGACAAACTTGTCTCATTTCTCTTTCACTTCCACCACTTTGCCCCAGTCTTGAGCATCTTCACTTTCCATAACAGCTTTAGCTCCTTGCCACGAGGCCATGGATGGTCTTGATTCCGGGACCTCCAAGGTCTGTTGGATGGATATCATGTTTACCACTTCCAAGGATTGAAATGGTGTCTTAGTGATTTCACCATCCACCTCGATATATCGGAAAGATGTCAAGTGACTAACCAAGATATCTTCTTCTCCTCCAACCACAATCATCTTGTCATTTGTAATGAATTTTTGTTTTTGATGCAGAGGAGAGGTGACAGCACCTGCGGAGTGAATCCAAGGTCTCCCAAGTAGGCAACTGTAACCAGGATGTATGTCCATGACCTGGAATGTGATATTGAAAATAGTTGGACCTATCTTGGTTGGTAAGTCAACTTCTCCTATCACTGCTCGCCTTGAGCCATCAAATGCTTTTACGATTAGGGTACTAGGTTTCATACTTATCCCTTCCATTGGCAGCTTTATCAAAGTTGTCTTCGGCATGACATTTAATGAGGAACCTGTGTCTACTAACACTCTTGCCAGTATAGTATCTATGCATTTCAAGAAGATATGGAGGGCCTTATTATGGTTTTTTCCCTCTATTGGCAATTCATCATCGTTAAAACCCAAGAAATTCCCAGTGGTCACACAAGTTATCACATCATCAAACTGTTCTATTGTTATATCCTTCGTGATATGAGCGGCGGTCAATACCTTCAACAGCGAATTCTTGTGTGCTTCTGAGTTGAGCAGTAGAGATAACATGGAAATTTTGGAAGGTATTTGGTTTAGCTGGTCCACCACCTTATAATCGCTCTTCTTGATTATTCTCAAAAACTCCTCAGCCTCCTCACGAGTGACAGCAGCTTTAGGAGACAGGTGCATGTCTTGCATTCCTTGATTAGGGATGGGGATCTGAATAGCAGCCTCCTTCCCTTTAGCTCTTCAGAAGTATCAGCAGTTCTTGGTGCGAACACTCAGCCATTACGTGTCATTCCTGATGGCCCCACAATTGAAGTGACATTTGATTCGTTGATCATCAAAGGTTGATCTTCCTTCCCCCGCTTAAAAGCTCTGGGCTGATATATCCATGGGATTGCCTTCTCATCTTTATATTCAAATGGTGCTGGGAACTCTATCACCAATGGGCTTATAGGTATTTCTACTTTAACCTCATCATATGGGATGTCCACCACGACTATCTCTTCTCGGCGCTTGCTCTTGACGCGGAAATTTATCTGTAACTCGCCTCGATCAAGCATTTGTTGTATAAAATTCCTCAAGCATCATTCTCTTCAGCAACCAGCTCCTCCGGGATCAGACCACTCTTCAGTAATTGTGCTCCTATCATGGTGATAGGGGTTTGAATCTCTTCAACCTTACGGATCAATTTTCCTTGATCACACTCCTCAATGGCACTGACGGAAGCATCTTTGTACGTTGGCATAGGATTCGTGTTCACGTTCGGGCGTCTTGGAGTGAAAGAAACGGCCTTTGCTTCGATCAAATCTTGTGCCCGATTTTGAAATACGAAACAATTTTCCAAGGTATGACCAGGTGCTCCCATGTGAAACTCACAATGGGCATTAGCATTGTATCCGGGTGGATATGGAAAAACAGTTGGTTTTAACTCTCTTAATGTTATAAGGCCCTCCTTTTGCATATATGGGAATATCTGACTATAAGGTACTGGTAGAGGATCAAGTTGCCTTCTTGGAGGTCTTGGCTTGAATTGTCTTGGTGGTGAGGTATTTTGTTGATGATGATGTTGTTGATGTTGTGGTTGATACATTTGTTGTTGCTGCATTGGCTGTTGATAGGGTATAGGTACCACGGCGGCGACTTGACTATACGAAGCTTGTTGCTTCCCTTTATAGTTTCTGGATATGGAGTTTGTTTCACCTTCTCTTTTCTTCGGGAAGCCTCCAGAATACTTCTTCGGTGCGCTAGGTGTTGTCACTGCTCCTAGAATCTTTCAATCCCTCAACCCCTTCTCTATGCGGTCTCCAATTGTGACTAGATGTGCAATGTCAGATGCTGCACTGCTTACTAATCGATCAAAGAATGGGTCCTTCAAGGTGTCCACAAATATCTCGGTTATTTCCTTCTCAGACAATGGTGGCTCTACCTGAGCAGCCAACTCTCTACACCGCTGGGCGTATTCTTTGAATGACTCACTCTCTTTCATAGCCATCCCTTGCAACTGCATTCGGTCGGGTTCCATATCTAAGTTATATTTGTACTGACGGAGAAATGCGTCAGCCAAATCCTCCCAACTTTGAATCCGCCCTTACTCTAAACTCATGTACCATCTCAGAGACTCCCCACTCAAACTGTCTTGGAAACAGTGTACAAGTAGTTTTTTGTTTTCGGTATGAGCAGCCATTTTTCTGAAGTACATTACTAGGTGACTTCTTGGACAAGTCTGTTCTTTGTATTTCTCAAAATCAGGAGTTTTAAATTTAGCCGGGATGACTAAATTTGTTACCAAGCACATGTTCATGGCGGAAGCACCGAAGATATTGTTTCCTTCATTGGCTTTGATCTTCTTTTCTAGGGCACGTAGCCTATCTACAGCAGGATCTAGAAGTATCTTAGGTTTTGGTTGATCAGGCATATAGAATGCATCATACTGGTAATCTCCAATTTCGGATCCATGATGAGTAGATGTATCAGAAGGTTCTGCACGGTCTCCATCTCCTTTGCCTCCTACCGGTATCTGAACCTATCTCTTCTTGGTGGGGACGTAACCCTCATCTTGGAGGTTCAGACCTGGCGTGTCATCATTCCTTTTTGCCCTAGCTTATTCCTCCTCAATCCTCTCTCTTTGAGCGATCGCGAGCATTGTCTCCTACAGTTGATCCATCTTCTCCTGGATCGTATTGATGTCTGTCCTCATGGTAACCTGATTGGCCTCAACTTGCTCTAATGTCATCTTGTATTTGCTTCGCGTCTCGTATCGGTGTTGATTAGTCCGTGTGGCTGGATAAAAGGGTAAAAAGGTTAGGGTAAGTTTTTTTGAATTTTTATGAAGCGTGATGCATTATGAAGATGCGAATGTTATGCATATTTTATTTTCAAGGAATCATTCGAGTTTCATTAGTTGTTAGTAATTCGAAGAAACAAGAAATACTTAGAATAGCAATAATGGAGTAATTTTCAAACGTCATTCATTCAAGTAAATAACATAGGGGTCCAAAGAAGGTCATAGTTCAAAAGTACATTTGTTAAAGGAATAAAATACATGACATAAGCCAATTAAACTGCTGGCTTTCTGGCCTGAAGCTCTTCTAGTTCCTCATTGAATCTCTTCAGCAACCCTTTACAAAGCAGAATGAAACTGATTATGGCTGGAGGAGTGCTATCTTCTTTCAACTCTTCGCCTGCGTCTCTCAACTTCCATGGCAATTATTTAGCCGCCCAATTACAGAACCATACTAGCCCATCGAGTTTCGCACGAAACTTATCCCTATCTCCTTATAAGAAGTCTATAGTCTTCTTAAAGGATTCATAATCCTCAATCACATAGTCTCGCTCTTTCAACCATATGGAGCTGTCTTGGCGTGATGACTCTAGCTGGTTCTTCCAATAGCTGACAGATTCCCTTGCATCTCTTACTTCTCGACAGTTCTCCTCCCATATCATGGGTGACACTCTAGAAGCTTCAGTGGCTATATTCTTGAGTTGGCGCTCCTGATCTACTTCAGCTTTTGCATGACGAACAAAATTGGTGAGTTCTTTTATCTAAGCCCCAAGTGTATCTCTTATAGTCTTGTTTTCCTTCGTGGCTAGATGCCACCAACGCTCATTGTCTTGACATTCTTTCTGATCTTGTCGTAGTTGACCTTTAAGGGTATCTAAACAATGATCGTCTTGTTCTAATCCCACCTTGATCTTCTTCCTCTTATGCTCCTCCTTGTTGAACCTTTCCACATGGGCTTGAAGTTGTGCCTCTTTTCTCTCGAGCTCCCACTTCATATTGTTTTTCTCATTGATGGTTTGTTGGAGTTTTATCTGCAGCTTTTCATTCTCTTTTTCTAGCTTTGCCATGATGGTCTTGAGTTCCTCCATTTCTTCAATAGGGACATGGGTGAGCTTAGGTTCAGGAAGAGGTATAGGTGTCCGAATGACAAATGACATTTTAATCATCTGCACCCTTTCCTTTACCCACTGAAAATATGCTTCTTTTGTAATCCCATTTGCTCTCCCTAAATCAACTTTCCCTTTTCGATTGACATTCTTCTAGGCCTCTTTGATTCACTGGAATAAGCTAGGATTCTCAACCCCAAAGTCAAGTAAGAAGAAAGTTTCCAAAGAATTTGGCTCTAGAGGGCCTTCCATTAAGTATCCAAGTTGTCTGAGTGATAGGACTGGGTTAGCATTCACACATCCTTGAGTTCCAATAAGCGGTAGATTTAGGAAATCTCCACAACTGAATATGATATCCATGTTGATGTATTCTTTGGAGTACCAAGAGAGATCTTCAGATCGGAGTGATCCCAATCTCTGAGGCCAACTAACATCTGTCTGTTCAACCTAAGCACCTGTCTTCGGAAGATGTTCTAGAAACCACTGATACAATAAAGGAGCACAACAAGCAATTAATCCCTTCTTGTTAGTATACCTATGACTTATATAATAGTAGACATCGACTAACAAAGTAGGTACTGGGTTTCCAGTACGGAAAACACAAATAGCAGTGATGTCTACGAAACCATCCATATTCGGGAACAGGACGACGTCATAGATGGCCAATGCAATAGCAGAGTAACAAGCATCCCAACGTTCTGCTTTGAATAGGGTATGAGCTCTTTCCAAGAGAAAACTTAGTGGAAATCCTTTGGTCTTCCCTTTGGTCTCTAAGTTAGCCTCTGCTTCCTTTTCTTCCATGTGAAGCGCACTAGTTATGACCTCAAGGGGCAAAGATTCATCTATCCCTTCAAATAGTGGCTTGTTCTTCATAGGAATCCTAACAAGACGCTCAAAATCTTCCAATGTTGGTGCTAGCTGGAAATCTTGGAATGTGAAGCATCTTAAAGGTAGTTCATAGAATTGGGCCAAAGTGATTAAGGCGGTATGGTCCACTTGTTGATTGAGAATGCTGAGCAAATTTCCATAATTCTTTCCAAAGTTCATTCTGTATACTGGGTGCATCTGAGAGACCAAGTCACGTAAGCTCCTTAGATCGGGATCTTTTAACTTGAATGAGTAAATATTTCTTTTGCTTGATTCCATGTTTCCTGAATTCCTGCAACTCATGACACTCAGATTCCTTGGAAATAAAATAATATGAATGATATGCTATGAATGATATTATGTGTGTCACACGTAGGTTAATATACAGGTCATGAGAGTGGGTATTCTTGGTTACTAATACAAAACCCTTTTGGGAGGATGCTAAAGTTAAGGTTCCCAAAGTCATCAATCGCTACTTAGGAAAGTCATTGTCATGACGAAAACTCATCTACAAATAACATTCCCAAACAGAATCTCGTTTGGGTGAGGCCTTCGTATGGTCCCAAAGAGGAAGACACCTAGTGGGTCCATAATACATAACTCTCGAGTCCAAGGTTCTAATAAGGTTCCCAGAGTCATAGATCGAGGTTGGGGATACCACTGTAAGGTAGTAATACGCCCAAGGGATCTCATCTAATTGGGGCTTTCGTATTAACCTAATAAGTCTGGGACTTTTCAGATAGATACTACATAACCACCGGATATAATGGGTTAAAAGTTCCCTAGAGGTATTGATCCAACTTGAGAATACTATCGTCGTGACGAAGACCCTTCGGGCAATAATATCTCAAGAGAATCTCCTCTAGGTGGGGTCTTCGTTTATTCCCAACAAGGAAGACTCCTTGTGGGCGCCCATTACGCGACCACCAACTTAATCATACGGTTTTTCTCAGACTCGGGTAGAGAGCCTATCTCACAAAGCATCACCAACCAGAGAACCCCTAATAAGACATAGTCAATAAATCACAATACAATAATTATGATAGAATAACAATGGCAGAATAAAAAATAACAGATAAACAAACAAGATTAACACATAATAAAGAAACTGAACTAAATTAGGCTTCACTCTCTTTTGCTTGGAGCTAGTCCACAGCAGAGTCGCCATCTGTCGCATCTCGAAAAATACGATTTCTCGCGATGGTCGCGGAAAAAATGATGTTCGAATAGAGTCGCCACCGAACTTTATTTATCCCAATGAAGGAATAGGAAAATACCGATAAAACCTTTAGGAAATAGAATAATGGTCGTCACAACCATATTCGGGTTCGGGAGTGGATTACGTAAGGGGAGGTATTAGCACCCCTTACGTCCGTTGTCCTCAACGGGAACCTTTTAGTTCTAATTTGCGTTTCGAGTGTTAATTTATGTTTGTCTGTTATCTTTGGGTTATAAAATATTAGAAATTGAAATGGATGAGAACATCAGAAAGGTAAAGGGGAGGTTTTTTATTCGTGTGCTCGCGAAGATACAACAATCTCCTGCCTACGTATCCTTGTGGTAGAATAAGGAAATCAGAGCATTCGTAGTTCGGGAACTACGCTTGGTTTGTGTTTTTTAGTGAACAATTATTTAGATCACATCCTAAAGGCTAAACGTTGGCTTGTCTACTCTCGGAGGAGGCTTAAGCATTAGTTTGTTGTGCGCATCAGAAAGGATTAAATAGTGTTCTTTTTGAAAAGAGTTTGGATCGGACGAAGGTGACAAGTTGAATTAACGCGTTGGGTGTTTTGTTTGATTGGTTATGATCGCACGAGGGCGAGAAAAGATAGGTTTTATATGTTGAGATATTTTTGGTTAGATGACGATTACTCGGATAGTCGAGTAAGACAACTCGTATCCTAATAACCGAGAAAGGGAATAGAAGACTCTAAACCACTCTCTGTTTCATTTGAGTATTTACGAAAATAAGGTTGTATATGGTTGATGTATTTTAGAATGAACGACAAGTACTTGAATAGCTGAGTAAGACAACTCATATCCAAGTTTTTGAGAAGAGGAGTTGAAAGCTCAAAACCATCTCCCTTTTCGTATAGTTTGTTGAGAAAACGATTTGATTAAGTTGTATTTGTAGAAAAATGTCAATTGTTCGACTGACCGAGTAAGAGAACTCGTAATCGTCCAATTGAGGGGTGAAGTTGAAAACTCAAAGTCAACCCCTTTTTCATTCAAATTATTGTAAAAAATATTGTTTTGATTCAATTGGGGTATTTCAATTGAGTTTGAGAGAAAATACTCGACGTTGGGTCGAGGTTTTAGATTGGTGTTTTAAATGAAGTGAATTTATTTAGTGTATTGCTCTTCTACTCGATAAAAATCGAATAGGTCTCATTATAAGAAAGCCCAAGAGTAAGCTATGTGAGGTTGATGGCGATGCTTTAAAAGCGATCGACTTACAAGGGCGTTTTGAATTGATTTGGAAAAGGAGTACTCGATATTGACCGAGGTTTGTACTTACATGTGCATATGAATCGAATTATGACAATGGTCTCAAAATGAGATTGCTTATGAATTTTAGCTTATGCAACGTGAATGCGAAATAACCAACATGAAAATAAAGAGTCTCATTGTAAGGTAGCCCAAGAGAAAGCCTTTTGTGTGCAAAAGTGACATAAAGTAAACAAAGGATAATGGTCTTACAAACATGCATGTAATTTGCGGGTGAGAATCCAAGTGTTCATATAGTATCACAAAGAGTAAAGGAAGGTTTACAAGCAAAGGTCCTAAAATGAAATCCTTTAAGTCCAAGTTGGTTAAGAGTGGAGTGAATATCTGGGTCTTACCATTTTATCATGTTTTTGTTATTTTTAATGTATGATGACAATAAAAGAAATAACAAGTAAATAACATGCATGATGAGTTTGTACAATGATGATGATAATGAGTACTTGAATGTAAATGCACAATAAAATAAATTGCAAGGAAGTAAAATGCAATAATATAAATGTTAGAAGTTAGTAGTTAATGGTTAGTGGTTATTAGAATAACAATAAGCAAATAAAATAACAAGTTAATGTAAAGAGAATGGTTTCATCTATGTGTCAAATGACCCAAACATGGTTGAAATAGAGGCAATTTATCAATGCCTCAAAGTATCATGAATGATCTATTGATCAACCATTAATAGGTTTGAAGTATTGAAGATTTAATCAACTCTAAACAGCCATGGTCGTGATCTAATAGAAATCATCAACCAAATAAATGTAACAAAAAGTCAACAATAAATATTAAATGATAACAAGAAACAATGCAAAGGAAATGGTTTCATCTATGTATCAAATGACCCAAACATGGTTGAAATAGAGGCAACCTATCAATGCCTCAAAGTATCATGAAAGATCTATTTATCAATCATTAATAGGTTTGAAACATTGAAGGTTTTATCAACCCTAAACAACCATAGCCATTATCTAATAGATCTCAACAAGTCAACAATAAATATCAAATGAAACAAAATACTAAGTTTGATTAAAGATAGTGGATAAAAGTAGCAAGAGCAAGAAATCCCCCAAAAAAAGGTGTAAACCAAAGTTAATCATTTTTACAAGCTTGAGTCTAAAACCTCTCAAAAGATCAACCAAGAATGAACAAACATTTTCAACACAAAAACAGAACCAAAAAGTTAACAAAAATTAAGCTAAAATCATTATCCAAAAATGTTGAAAAAGGGTAGGTTGAAGTGGTGTTGAGCTTGGATATAGATGAAGGGGTTTGGGATGAAAGCGTTTATGGTGGAAGTATAGTGAAGGAGCTGAGTTATGAGTGTTAGAGAGTAAGAAGTTTTGAAAAAAAAATATGAAAGTGGACAAAAAAGTTGGTAGGGTGACTTTTCTAAGAGAGAAATACTTTTTTGTTTTGACCTAGGTTTGGAGAGGAGAGTAAATGGTACTTGGACAGAACTTCTGGGGGCTAGGAAGCATGAAAAATGAGGGGAAATAGTACCTCTATTTATAGGGAAAGTAGGTGGAAGAGGGGGTGATCCAAAAAGTACACTATGTAAAAAACAGACCTACTACAGCTGCCTGCGCAGGTGTAATCGGTTACCCTGATTAGGGTAATTGATAACACAGTCCAAAATGGCCAAAAAATCAATTTTGGGTCTGTGTAATCGGTTACCCTGATTAGGGTAATCGATTACCCAGTCAAAAATGGCCAAAAAATCAATTTTTGGTCTGGGTAATCGGTTACCCTAATTAGGGTAATTGGTTACCCAATTTTTTTTATTTTTTATTTTTGAAATAATGAATGTATGCATGTGCAGTAGGGTCATGGATCATATGAAAATTGTATCGGGGTAGGGACAAAATTGGGGTATGACAATTTGCAAATACATAAAAATTTAAATGGCAATTGCAATAACCAAAAAAATCTCTTTTCATATATATAAATTGGAAGGTTTACACTGAGTACAATTTCAGAAACCAAAAATAAAAGATACAGGAGAAAAGGAGACTAGTCATCCTAAGGATCCCTAACAACAGTGTCAAAAAATCTGGCTGAAGGCGCATACTTCCTTCGAATGCGACGAATCTCGGTTTCAAAAGAAGCCTTCATCTGAGTCTTCTCGAGGACAAGCTGGTAAACAACCTTCTTCCAAGCAACGGAAGGTTGAGGCATGCTAGAAGATGAAACCTCTGGCTCTCTCTACCTCTTTGTCACTTGGTCTTCAAGCAACTCAATTAGTGCATCTTTGTCCTTAGACTCCAATAGCAACTCTTCATGCTTCTTGCTCAAAGCATGGAAACGTTCTTCCCACATGTCTTTCTCTTACTTCATCTTGACGAGCGCGTCTTCCAACTCCTCTACATCTTGGTTAGGGAGAGTTAATGGCTCAACCGCAACCATAGACATAGGTCTCTCACAAGGATAAGGCATCTTCAACTCCAAAGCTCCCTTCTTCACCCAAAGAGTGTAAGCTTCCAAAGCTACACAATTGCGCGGACCAAGCTCGGATCTTCCTTTCCTATGCACATTATGCCAATCGTGTACAATCTCCTGCTTCAAATGTTGGGGATCTTTACCCTCTTGATAGAAAAGACCTTCTAACAACATGTTATTAGGTTTGTCTCTCAAGGGGAACCCAAGTTGACGACGAGCCAAAGCAGGGTTATAGTTAATTCCTCCTTGTTAACCAATGAGAGGCGCATTAGAGAATTCACCACAACTATCAATAATCTCCAAACTGCTTAAGGACGGATCATACCAAACTATATCATCATTAGTGAGAGACATAAGTCTCTCAGACCACCTTAGACATTGTTTGTTCTCCACAAAAGCACGCGTCTGAGGCAAGTGCGAAATAAACCACTTGTACATAAGAGGAGTACAACAGACAATTATTCCACCACCCTTATAATTCCTTAGATGCAAAGAGAAATACATATCACCCAACAAAGTAGGCACAGGTTTCCCAATCAAGAAAAGTCTAATGACGTTAACATCAACAAAATTGTCAATGTTACGGAACAAAGCTAATCCATAGATGAGCAACACAAAGATAGCTTCAAAATCCTCCACACTACCAGCTTGAGCAAAAGTGGTAGCTTCCTTGATGAGGAAAAAATTTTGGTAATCCAAATAACCCTCCTTTATTCACCCAATGAGCCTCTATCTCAGACTTCTTCAAGTGAAGAGCTTCAGCAATAATACTAGATCAGGGAATCTCCTCCAATCCACTAAAAGGAACTCTACTAGAAACAGGTATCCCCAAAAGATGAGAATACTCCTCCAAGGTAGGCACAAGCTGAAAATCTGGGAAAGTGGAACAATGGTAGAGAGGATCATAGAACTGCACCAACACACTCAAGAGTCCTTCAACCACATCAGCAGAAAAAATGGACAGAAGCTTCCTATGACGTTGTTTGAAGTCCAAGGGATCTAATACAAAAGATGTTAGCTTCCTTAACTCTTTCAAGTCGGGACATCTGAAACTGTACTTCTTAGTGTTCCTTCGCCCACAATCCATGGTCTGAAAATATTTGCAAATGATACCTTAGTTCCTTGAAATTTTGTGTGATGAATGTTATGATACGCATGAAATGCATGAATGTAACAATCACAAGTAAGGGATCACACACAAGGCAAATAAAGGTCAATGGATGAATCAAGTCATTGCCAAGATCAATCATCCCTTTTGGTGGATTATGGTTTTCACCTTATCAACACCCAAGTTCCATTGATATTGACAAGACTTGATTGGATCAACCAAGAATCAAGGGTTTGTTGCAAGTCACGAGCATGGAGTCTGGGTAAGAACCATCCCAAAGGAGTGAACTAAGGATAAAAACCTGTAGATCATGTTCTAAAAAGTTCCTAGAGTCTTAATTCCATCTATCGGATATTACATGTTAAGATGATTGACTCATCGACCCATAATATTCTCAAGAGAAACTCGTCTAAGTGTAGTATCACATAACAACTGTTATCAAGTCTACACTTGAACAGTTTCCGCACTACGTCCTAAATAGGGCAAGATGGGTTAGGTGTTCTAAGGTCCTCAGCTTCTCAGACCCAATTAGAAATAGTCATGCCTAACCACAAATACTTGTGTAACATTTCCAAATCCAAAGGAGTCTCCACTGAGCAGATGGATCTCAAGCCAACTTGTTAAGGACTACTCCACACCAGTCGAACATGACTATACCATCCTCCTATCTTAATTGCACTCAAGTTTGGGTTAGAACTTATCTCACCACTCAGAGATCACCAAGCACAACAAGCAGATTATGTCACACATACATATATACAAACATCACATATATACAAACATCACATATATACAAATATATTTACATAAAAAGTAGGCTAAACCCACTGGAGACTACTCCCCAGCAGAGTCGCCACTTAATTTCTGTAGCGGGAAATTCATGATCATTAAGCTATTAACAAGTTAAAGATCAATTAACAAGAGTCGCCACCGCAATTTTATTGTTTCCAAGGGAAAAGGTAAAAATGAGAACAAAACCCAAATGTTAAGAAGTTTTCAAATAAAAACTAATAAAAGTCAGAGATCACAGGTAAGGGGGTTGGTTACACAGAGGGAAGGTGTTAGCACCCAAAGTGTGCTAGGTACTCCTTGGGAGCCTTTTTTGTGTGCATATGTATTTTTATACAAAGTGATGTTTACAAACAAAAAAGAATGGGGGGTGAGAAAAGAATTCATTAATTATATTTTTGTGTTTTACAAAACCTTCATCTTGTGCCTACGTACCAACATATAAATGAGGGATCAAAACCTCGTAGTTCGTGCTATAAATTTCAAAATGAGTGTGTTGTTTTTAACAAAATTAAGTTTGAAAGGCACAAAGGCCTAAAAATGGTTTGGATGAGTTGGTTCTTTTTTGGCTTTTTTGAAAGTTTAAGTCAAGTATAGTTAAGTTTACTTACATGTTTGATTTAAGAAAATGAGTTTGAAAATGCAATGGCATAAGGCCAAAGTTTCTACCTTTTTGTAAAAGTGGTCAAAGTTTAGAACAAAATAGTTCACACAAAGAAGGTTTTGAAAATGGAGGGAGAGATTTTAAAATTAAAGAAATTGGGAGAAGATGAAGAGACTACCCTAGATACAAGAAATTTAAAAGTTTAAAGTTGAAAAGATCTGACCAAATGGGAGCAATCCAATAGACAAGTATGTCAATAGAAACCCAGAATTCCCTTGGACTTTTTAGAATCAAGCAACACACAAATGCACAATTATATTAATCTTGAAGAGCAAAGGCATCAAATAAAGATGGCCTCATCCAAGCTTATCCACTTCAATGTTCTTCTTCAAAATAGCCTATGTAGCAGATGAATTCCACAAGTCATAGGTTCAACATGACAGCTTAACAAGGATCAATGTTGCAGATGAATCTGGAGAGATCTTGAATGATGTATCAGATGAATTCAAACATGCAAGTTCTTGGTTCTTCAACAAATTAGCATTGGCCAAGTCCATTAGCAAAGGAATGTTGCCTAACTTCTAAGTCCAATTGGGAAGATCAAAACACCAGTCCAATCAAAAGTCTTTTAGGGATTTTGTTATTATTATGTGCATTAATGGTCAAAGACCAATCAAACAAACAAGGCAACAAAGTATATCACACAATATGGTCCAAGTGGACAAAGTGAAAATTTCATAAACATAAACAATTAGGATGATATATACAATGATAAATGATAATAGAATACTAAAGGTAAATTGCATTAAAAGTAAAAGCTTGAAAGTAAGAGTCAATGGTTAGTAAGCTAGTAGTTAGTTTTGTTTTGCTTTTTGATGTTAAGACATTCTTTGGAGAACACTCAACCCACTTACCACAAGCATGGAACCTTGAACCAAAACATCTTCCAAAGGAAGGAAAGAAGGCCAATTTTCCACACAATACCATGGAAGAGGGGAGACTTACAATCTCACTAACTAGAATGCTTATGCCTTTTGTGTCACAAATTTAGCGCTATGTTAAGCAATCGTAATTGGACTTATGTAGAAGTCACAACTACTTGAGGCCGGGCAATAAACTTTTGGTGTTAATGCATGTTGGAGACATAGTATTAAGAATTATGCTCATTAAACATACCACACACACAAAATATACAAAGGTGTGGCCTAATCTCATCCATACTCATGTTAATCTTTCAATCAACTGGCATTAGGACTTTTGAGATGTCATTGGCCAATTGAAAATGAATGGATAAAGAAGGGGAATTAGATGAAGAGGTAAAGGGATGAATGAGATCACAAATTGGTCAAAGGAGGACTTTTACCAAATTAATATTATTCATTCATTTTGGGAGATGGAATGTACATTCCATCAATCCCCTAAATCCAATAATATTAATCTGACAAAGTCAAATCAACCTTGACCAAGGCCCAACAACAAATGAGAAACTCAAATAAGTCAATCCAAATGGTCAACACAATTAAAATGACATTTATTCAATTAAAAATGTTAAGATAATGCATTAAATCAAAATATGTCTTGTCCAGATCCTAAAATCACATCAAAATACCAAATAAATGGCCATGTGATTTATCATAGGTCAAACAAGGTCAAAGGACCTTGGATAAAAAAATCATAATTTTTAGACACTTAAAAATATTTTTAAACAATTAAAAACAAATGAAAAATCAATTAATTCATGAAAAATATTAATAATGATCCAAATAATAATTTTAATTCAGAATATGGAAGAGAAAAATATTTGAAAATTTTTGGTGAAAGTCCCATATTTTTTGGATCAATATTGAATTTAATTTGAATTATTGAAAAAATTGAAATAAAAAGGAAAATCAGAAATTGCAAAAATACGTGGACCATCAGATCTCCCTCATTAATTGAGGTGGCAGATCTGATGATCCACAACGCACGTTCCACCAATGCACGAGTCAACTGCGTGGCAAACTTGTTAATCAAAAGGAACGACTGAGATTACAACGTGGAGCAAGGATCACACGGTCTAGACTTGAGACAACTCATCACCGGAGCCAGAGCTTCGGTTGTATTCTCTGGTGAGCTTCGTTGGACTGGTCATCATCAACCAACCATCACTAAAATTTCAAACAGGGACATGATTTTAAAGAGAAAACATCACTGAGCACGAATATCACCTCCATTTCTTCCAATTCCAACTATATTGAGAGATATGTGGAATTGAAAAATGAGGTTCATGATCTGAGTTACTTCGATTCATCATCAAAATAACTCAAACACCTTTCCTACATTGGTAGGACTTCAGTTAACACAATAATCAAGAGAATTGAGCAAGAAACAAGGAGAATCGAAGAGATTAAATTTTCTGCAAAATACCTTCAATGGAGGTCTGAGCTTGCTAGATCTTGATCTGAATCGTGCTTTTCTTCACTCCAATTGCTTGCAGAAGAGGAATGGAATGGCTTAGAATCAATGGACTCCTGGAGAATTCAATTCCAAAACAGTTGAGATTCAAGCTCAAATTCAACAGAATTTTTCAAGTTTATCCTCTCAATGTGAAGGGTTTTCTGTGGGGAATCAAAGTTGGCGCAGTGTGTGTGTTGATTCTGAGCAATTGAGCTCCAATAGGAGGAGGTATCATCTAGCAATAGATACGGTGGATGTTTTAGTAAGAAGAAGGATAATGAATCCAACGCGATCATTAGTGGGAGGCAGAGGAGGCCTCAGGCCAGAAGAAGCCAACCATCCCGTCAACACCACCATCAAGTATCATCAATAATCCCAGTATTTTCAGCAAATCAATCAACACCAATTCAACAATAACCATGTCAACAGCAACAACCACAGCAACGAGAAAACACCTACAACAACAATACTAAAAATCATCAGCAACAAACTTTCGAAAGGAAGAAGGTCTCTTTCGACCCAATTCCTATGACATATGCAGAGTTTTATCCGTCATTGGTTCTCAAGAACTTGCTACAACCCAGAAATCCACAACAAATTCCTGAACCACTTCCATGGTGGTACAAGCCTGACCTCCGTTGTGCTTTTCATCAAGGAGCACCCGAACATCACATTGAGAACTGTTATCCGCTCAAATATGAAGTTCAAAAGCAAGGACCATCCTTGTGAATCTTGCGCCAAGCGCGGACCATCCTTGCTTTCAAGCCTTGGGGATCTTTACCCTCCTGAAAGAACACACCTTCTAACAGAATGTTATTAGGTTTATCCTTTAGGGGGGAACCCAAGCTGACGACGTGCTAAGATAGGGTTGTAGCTAATCCCACCATATGTACCAAGAAGAGGCACATTGGAGAATTCGCCACAAGAGTCAATAATCTGGACACCGTCATATACACGATCATACCAAGAGATATCATCATTAGTGAGAGACATAAGTCTCGTAGACCATCGTAGACATCCCTTGTTCTCCTTGAAAGCGACCGTCTGAGGTAAGTGGGAAATAAACCACTTATACAACAGAGGCAAACAGCACACAATAGCGCCACTACCCTTTGCATTCCTCAGGTGCAAAGAGACATAGGTATCACCCAACAGAGTCGGAACGGGATTAAGAACAGAGAAGATCCTAATAGCGTTCACATCCACAAATTTGTCGATGTTGGGGAATAATACCAGTCCATAGATGAGAAGCACAAATATGGCTTCAAAGGCATCCTCACTCATGGCCTTCCCATAAACAGTAGCTTGAGCGACGAGGAACTCAGAAGGAAGACCTTGAATTCCACCTTTGATAGTCATATGAGCTTTAACCAAGGATTCATCTATGTGCAACATGTCAGCTATCTCCTAAGAAGTAGAAATACTCTCCAAGCCACTGAACGGCAACTGATCCAGAATCGGAATACCCACAAGACGAGCATACTCCTCAAGGGTAGGCAATAACTGAAAGTCTGGAAAAGTGAAGCAGTGATACAGAGGATCATAGAACTCCACCAGAGTACCCATCAACCCTTCGTCCACCTGAGTAGTCAGAAGAGGCAGAAGCTTCCCATAACGAGCTTTGAAACCCAAGGGATCTAATACATAGGATGTCAGATTCCTTAGCTCTTTCAAATCAGGTTGTCTGAAGTTGTACTTCTTTGTATGCCTTTTTTGTCTTTCCATATATGAAAGTTTTGCAAATAAACCCTTAAGTTCCTTGAAAATTTTCTTTTTTCTGATGATATGGATGCAGATGAATGCATGAATGCATGAATGCAACAATCACACTCAAGGATCAAGCAAAGCACACCAGACAAAGGTCATGGGATAGCTCGTATTATCCTTAATATCAATCATCCAATTTGGTAGATTATGGTTTTCACCTTATCAACACCCAAGTTCCATTGATATTAACGATATACGAACGGCTCAACCATCCTTAATATCAATCATCCATTTTGGTGGATTATGATTTACACCTTATCAACACCCAAGTTCCATTGATATTAAGGAGGTGTGAACGGATCAACCATGAATCACGGGTTTGTTGTGAGTCACGAGCATGGGGTCTCGGTTAAGAACCACCCAAAGGGAGTGTACTAGGGTTTAAACCTGCCGAGCATGTTCTATCAGAGGTTCCCATAGTCATCATCCCATCTTTCGAATATTATCGGAGGAACGAATACTCGTATTCCAAAACTATTCTCAAGAGAGACTCTTATGAGTGTAGTATCGCGTAACAATCGCATCAAATCTGACATTTGAACGACCTTCGCACTACGTCCTAGAAATAGGCCAAGATGGGCTTGGTAAACTAAGGTCCTTGGCTTCTACGGCACATATTGAAAGAATAATGCCTAACCACAAATGACTTGTGTGACATCATTAATCCAACATGACCTCCACCAAGTGAATGGACTCAAAAGTCAACTTGCTAAGGAATAACTCCACACAAGTCGACGAGACTATGCCATTCTCCTATCATAAGGTGCACTCGAGTTCGGGTATAGAACTCATCTCACAGAGATCACCAAAGCAAGCAAGCAATTGATATATCAAGCAATTCAAGCATTACAATCAATACAGTAATCCCAAATTGCACCAAAAATATGTCATAAACAACTATAACACAACAAATTGTGAAAAGTAGGCAAACCCACTAGGAAGATTTTCGTCCCCAGCAGAGTCGCCACTTTTCTGTAGCGGTGTATTCGTCACCATTGGAAATATTAACTAGATCCAAGGTAAATCATACAAAGATAGAGTCTCCACCGTACTTCTATTTATCCAAAGGAATGGCTAGAAAGCGAACAAAAGCCTAAGAAGTTTTGCAAAGAAAACTAATAAAAGGTACAGAGATCTGGGTAAGGGGGTAATTATGTTGTGGGAAGGTGTTAGGCACCCACAACATCCTAGGTACTCCTAGGGAACCTTTTTTCACAACTGTTGTATTATTATTTGTTTATGAAATATTTATTGTGCAAACATTGATTGAAGGGATGAGAAAAGAATATACAATTTTTATTATTTTTGTGTTTGAATGGATGAACCCATTGCCTACGTACCTTTTCATGAAAGATAAGGATCAAAACACCGTAGTTCAGCTAAAAGATTTCCAAAAAGTGAGTGGATTGATTTTAAACAAAAGCCTTAAGGTCTTTCATTATCAACGGGAGAAAAATCAACCTGAACCAACAATCCATCAAAACACCTATTATATACCCAGTAACCGGTATCCCTGGTGTTCCTTCCATGCGAGTATATTATCTACGTTCTGACGGTAATAGATAATATATCTCATGCACTCCTTGGTCAAAATCTTTTGATTGTTTCTCCAGTGGAGTAAGATTCGTATTCCTTGTGGAATCGAATATCCATCCTTTAACAAGTTTGCGTTTTGCTCTCTTCCAGGATGATGAGTGTTTTGGCAGTAAAAACCAATTCACGTTTCGGTTGGCCACCTATTATATACCCAGTAACCGGTATCCCTGGTGTTCCTTCCATGCGAGTATACTATCCACGTTCTGACGGTAATGGATAATATATCTCATGCGCTCTTTGGTTGAAGCCTTTTGTTCTTCCCCATTTGAGTAAGATTCGTTTTCCCTTTGCGGAGTCGAATGTCCATCCTGTAAGTCGATTTGCTTTTTCAAGCCCTCCTTTCGGATGATGAGTGTTTTGGAAGTAAACCCCAATTCACATTTTGGTTGGTCACCTATTATATACTCAGTAACCGGTATCCCTGGTGTTCCTTCCTTTCTGCTCCCTATTATGACCTTGGTCCCCTGTGGAGTCAGATATTCCTGAGTTGATATACCTTTTTCAGGTCTTCCTCAGATGTTTTTGGTTGATTGATATCTCTCACCCTTATATTGGTCTTAGATGTTCATTCTTCCTGAGCGTGTTGTTCTTTCACCCAGTAACCGGTGTTCATATCACATGTTTCTCTGAGCTTGTTACCCAGCAACCAGTAACACCTCATCCTTTTGCTTCCTCTGGAGAGTCTTTGTTAGACATTCCCCAGTGGAGTTTCTGTAGTGATTCACCCTTTTGCTATATTGGCGTTTTCCCCAATACATGCATTTTTCCCCGGCAGGGAGGTTCTGTGTGAATCTTTCCCCAGCCTGAGTTCGGATTTTGATCTGAAGTATCCTTTGTGGATAGTTTTGCTGTATTGGCATTTTCCCCAACACATGCATCTTTGAGTCAGCTTGTGTCTTTCCAATGGTTTGTTCCCTTTGGAACTCTTTTCCCCAGTGTCAGTCTTTTACTCCCCAGTAAAGTCTCCAGTTTCAAGTCGTGTCCTGCTCACGCATTCTTTTCTTCTCTTATCCCCATAAGAGTCCCGTCAGAGTCTCTGTCCCACTAAGAAATGCATCATTCCTGTGGATTCGTCTTTTCTTCTGATTTTCTCTTCTTCTTTGTGGACCCATATTCCCCACAGAGTTTGTTTGTTTTGCATAAATACATTTGCATCATGAGGTCTCTTAGGGACCAAAATTTGTCTCTTTGTTATTATTTAAGCCCATTCTACCGCGTCGAGATGAAGATTTTAACCTTCACTTCTCCGGCTAGAATGATCTTAAATAGGGGCATCTTTAAGACCCCAATTTTGTCCCTAAGATCCCTCATGGCATCATATCATAACATTGCATAGCCTCAAGGATCTTTAAGCATCTTGCTTCCTTCCCTGTGGGTGGGATATCTCCTGAGAGTGGTTTTGGATCACCAGGTATTGCTTGCATTTGTATATCATTACTTTTCTTTTAATCACTAACCAAAAGCACCAAAAATATGTCATTAACCTTTGTTACTTGCAGCTTAAGCAGTCAACAGGTCAAGGCACAGTCAAGTGAATCCTTTGTGCAAGAGATGAGGGTTCCATTGAGATATAGATCATGTGATCATTATTTTGAGCTTATATGAGCTAGAGGTTCATTTTGTAGCAAATTCCCCAAGTGGTTGAGGCCCAAGTTCATCAGAATATTTTCAGGTCATCTAAGGACCAATGCAAGTCAAGTGAAAGTCTATTGAAGGATTTGAGTTGGGAAATTGAGTTTCTTCATCCCATTCATGTTCAAACAAGACTTATTCATCATGTCAAACATCAATGTTGAAGAATTTGAAGCCAGTGCAAAAGTTTCCGAAAATGGAAAGTGACCTATAATTTCAAGTTGCCAAAAATGGAAAGTTTTTGGACCAACTTCAACTCAACTTTCCAACATCAAAGAAGCTTCAAATGAATTTTTGTCCAACATGAAATTTGAAGATCTCTCTCTCCCATTTCCAAAAAGTCCAAGATCATGAGCATCTGATGAATGGTTGAGAAGATATGGTCAGATGATTGCCAAGTGTGCATGAAACTTCAACAAGCCATAACTTTTGCTCCAAAGCTCCAAATTGAGTGCCTCTTTTTGCATAATGCTTGTCATGACATATAATTTCCAAATCCATCATCACATTGCATGAAATTTCATCATATAACCATTTGCCCATGCATGTTCATTTTGGAGGGAAATTTGCAAATTTGAAATTGGTGCATCATATGAACAAAATACCATTGCCATTATGCTTATGAGATGATTTTAAGTGAAATTGATCATGCATGTGCTACTGTTCAAGTCCAATTTACCATGCACCTCCACACTTTCCAATTTTTGTCATACACCTTATTCTCACTAATCTCCAATTAACCAATGCCTAATTAATTTTTCAGAGTGATTAACACCTAGTATATAAGCTTAAGCATAACAGAATTCTGGAGTTTTTGCACATTCTAGATCTCAAATTTCATTTCCCTCCATTTTTGCTCTCAATTGAAACTTCAATTTTCTTCACATAAGCCATTGATTTTATTGGATATTCTTGTTCTCTGATCATCATTGAGTGTAGATCAAACCTTGATTTGAAGAATTCGAGCTAGAATCAAGTTGTGCAAGCTCAAGAACATGAAGATGGAAACTGACTTTTGAGCTAGATCCAAGCATCTCCAAGCTTCAATTCATACATCAAACTTCATAACATCATCTCAGGACTGGATTTGGATACTTGCAAGGCCTGGATTCTACAATTTTCAGTGACTGCTGTAACACCCCAATTAAAATAAGCTAATTATTTAATTTAAATTAATATTTTATTTATTAATTTAATTGAATAATTGGAAGTTTGGATTAATATTATTATTTTTGGAATAATAAGTATTGGGATTATTATTAGTGGATTATTATTTTATAATTGGAATAAAAGTGGAAATCAGTAAAAAGGTCCCATTTGGTAAAAAGGTTTATTGTTTCACGTGAAAAGGAAAAAGAGGCAGAACGTGGAAAAGGGCAAAAAGAGAACCAGAGAACGAGGGTTGAAGGGAGGAAAAGCTTGAAGCTGCAGAATTTGCCGGATTAACTCAGGTAAGGGGGGTTTATCATCGATTAACGGGTATTATGGGATGATATGTACTGGGTAGTAATAGACCATTGTCTTACCTCTGATTGGATGATATATGTTGAATTTGTGAAATATTGGATGAATGAAATTGGATGAATGAAATTGGATGATAATTGAAAAGAATTCGTAGGAATTAGAAGAGATAATGTTAGGATTGGTGAAGATGAATAGGATATGATTCGTGTAGATGATATGGACGATTATTTTGTGTAATTTGGACTGTGGAAGGTTGGATCGGATGGGTCTCGTAGCAGAGAAATCCATTGCAGATCTGAGAGTTCTGATCTCTGGTCATACGCGTATGGCACTAGGCAATACGCGTATGAGATGTTGGTACGCGTATGGGGGGAAGCCTTACGCGTATGGGTGGAAAAGATGGCATTTTGAACGTGAATTGGTCTCTGTTGGTACGCGTAATGGGAAGTTGTTACGCGTAGCGTACGCGTATGGGATAGGTGGTACGCGTATGAGTTGGGCGAGGAAATGCGCAATACGCGTAAGAGAGTAGGCATTACGCGTATGGAGTTGGCCAGGTTTGGGCAATACGCGTATGGCATGGACAGTACGCGTATGGGCAGAGTTGGGATTTTTCCTGAACTGTTGTTGTGCAGTTTTTGGTTGTTTAGGCTGAGTGATGTACTTAGCTGAGATATGATGTTGTAGGGATCGTTTCCCGTTGTTTTGAGTGGTATAGGTATTAGTAGAGCGGGCTAGTACTGTGTTTGATTATGTGGCATGATATGATATGCTTTTGTGATTAATTATATTGATAATGTGTGATGGTATACATGATGATGTGAATGTATACGTTTGTGAATAGACTGTATTATGGCTTGGAGTGTGAGCATGTGTCTATTCTTGATTATTGTTGATGTTGCATTGCTAGGCGATTAGCATGCATGTTGTGGCCCATTTGGGGTGGTAGCTAATTCCCATGGTGAGGAATTAGTGAGTAGATCATTTTGATTATTGTTGTTGATGTTTGCATGCTAGGTGATTAGCGTGCATTTCATGGCCCATTTGGGGTGGTAGCTAATTCCCATGGTGAGGAATTAGTGAGTGAGTCACTATGTCTCAAATGAGTGGGACTAGTGAGCTTGGTAGCCGTGCCTGGATTTGGACGGTGAGGTTGAACTATATGTTCACAAATAGTCGGTACCGCATGCATAGAGTCTCATTGCATAATAAATGTATGGCATATAATATGAATGGATGTATTCCAGTATTATATGTGTGTTGTGTGTTGTGTTGTTGATGTTGGGTATGGTTGAGATTATATATATGCTATATGTTATTGTTGAATATGATGTTTGAACGGATACTGCCGTTGCTGAGTGTGTAGTCTGGTTAGGGTGAATTAATGTGTTAATTACTTAGCATTACATGTTGTTCTATAATGCTTATTATATTGATTGAGGAACTCACCCTTACGCCTATTTTTCAGGTAACGAGAAATGAGTTGAGTAGAAGCTAATGCTTGGAGTCTAGAGTAGTTTCTTATGGGTCATGCTCTGATAGATGTAACATCGGGAGGGGATGTTTTAATTAATTTGATTTCTGTTGTTGAATGATTGACATGTATTGTGTTACATGTTTTACATTGATGTTGAATTGATTCCGCTGCGATTTATGCAAAGAATCTTATTTTGATTAAAGAAATGAGCATGACAGGATATTTTAATGATTTTTGTGAAATGATTGTGTGACACCCTTCGGGGCATAATTACTCTGATGAATATATTGTTATTTTAATTATAATAATTTGGGGTATTTAGAAGGGTGTTACATTAGTGGTATCAGAGCATAGTCGGTCGTGTCGAGTCGTAATTATTCTGTTTCCCCTGTACGGGATAGGTGTTGTGTAACCCTATCAGTACTTATTGTTTAGCTTGTTTGGGTTTCAGAATAGAGATGGCTGGAAGAGGTAGAGATGATGCTGCGATTGCTGAAGCTCTGGGTATGCTGGCTGGAGTACTTGGAGGAAATCCGAATGTTGTGGGAATGGGAGCTGCTCGTCAACTGAGTGAGTTCCAGAAGAACAATCCTCCAATGTTCAAAGGAGCATACGATCCAGATGGTGCTCAGAAATGGTTGAAGGAGATAGAGAGGATCTTCAGAGTAACTGAGTGTGCTGATAACCAGAAGGTCAGGTTCGGTACACATATGCTGTCAGAAGAAGCTGATGATTGGTGGGTTGCTACCCGCACTGAGTTGGAAGCTGCTGGAGATGCTGAGATTACTTGGGCTGTGTTCAGAGAGAGATTTCTGAGGAAGTATTTTCCCGAGGATGTCAGAGGAAAGAAAGAAATTGAGTTCTTGGAATTGAAGCAGGGTAACAGGTCCGTTACGGAGTATGCTGCCAAGTTCACAGAACTGTCAAAGTATTATACTCCCTATGCTGAGGCTGCTGGGGAATTTTCAAAGTGTGTGAAGTTTGAGAACGGGTTGCGCCCCGAGATCAAGCAGGCGATTGGATATCAGAGGATTAGAGTGTTTTCTGATTTGGTTGACTGTTGCAGGATTTTTGAACAGGATTCCAAGGCTAGAGCAGAGAGCTATCAGCAAAGGGTTGATAGAAAAGGTAAGAGTCAGAATGACCGTGGAAAACCGTATGCAGCTGGCAAAGGTTTTCAGAGACAGAGTGGGATGAAGAGGCCTAGTGGGGGAGACTCTAGTGCTCCTGCTAAGTGTTACAGATGTGGTCAGGCTGGACATCGTATCCATGAGTGTACCAGTAATGAGAAGAAGTGTTTCAAATGTGGAAAAGGTGGTCATTTGGCTGCAGATTGCCGGTTGAAGACTGTGACTTGTTTCAACTGTGGAGAGTTGGGTCATATCAGTCCCCAGTGTCCTAAGCCAAAGAAAGAGAATCAGTCGGGAGGCAAGGTTTTTGCTTTATCAGGTTCTGAGACTTTTGCAGATGAGCGTTTGATCCGAGGTACGTGTTATATTAATGGCTTTCCTCTTATAGCTATTATTGACACAGGTGCTACTCATTCCTTTATATCTTTGGATTGTGCTGTGAAACTTAAGTTAGAGATATCTGAGATGTTTGGAAGTATGGTGATTGATACTCCTGCGAAGGGTTCAGTAACTACTACTTCAGTTTGTCTAAGTTGTCCCTTGAGTATTTTTGGTAGAGACTTTGGGATAGACCTTGTGTGTCTTCCACTAGTGCAGATTGATGTTATTCTGGGTATGAACTGGTTAGTGTTTAACCGAGTCTATATCAACTGTTTTGATAAGACTGTGATTTTTCCTGAGATTGAGGAAGGAAAGAGTTTGTTTCTATCAGCAAGGCAAGTGAATGAGGAAGTAGCGGATGGGGCAGAGTTGTTTATGCTGTTAGCGACTTTGGAGGCTAAAGATAAACTGGTGATTGGCGATCTAGCTGTAGTGTGTGATTTTCCTGATGTGTTTCCGGAAGAAGTGAATGAATTGCCGCCAGAGCGTGAAATTGAGTTCTCAATTGATTTAGTACCTGGTACTAGACCGATATCGATGGCTCCGTATCGTATGTCTGCTGTTGAGTTAGCTGAATTGAAGAGTCAGTTGGAAGATTTGTTGGATAAGAAATTTATTCGTCCGAGTGTGTCACCGTGGGGTGCACCAGTGCTATTGGTTAAAAAGAAGGAAGGTACTATGAGGTTGTGTGTGGACTACAGACAACTGAATAAAGTGACGATCAAGAATCGGTATCCTTTACCGAGGATTGATGATTTGATGGATCAGTTGGTTGGTGCAAGTGTGTTCAGCAAGATAGACTTGAGATCTGGGTATCATCAGATACGTGTGAAAACTGAAGATATTCAGAAGACTGCTTTCAGAACAAGGTATGGACATTATGAGTATTCTGTAATGCCTTTTGGTGTGACTAATGCGCCTGGAGTATTCATGGAGTATATGAATAGGATTTTCCATCCGTATCTAGATCAGTTCGTTGTGGTGTTTATTGATGACATTTTGGTGTATTCGAAATCTGAAGAAGAGCATGCTGAGCATTTGAGAGTGGTTTTGGGAGTTCTACGAGAAAAGAAGTTATTTGCTAAACTGTCGAAGTGTGAATTTTGGTTAGAAGAGGTTAGTTTTCTTGGGCATGTGATTTCAAGAGGTGGTGTTGCTGTTGATCCTTCTAAGATAGAAGCGGTATCTAAGTGGGAAGCTCCGAAGTCAGTTTCTGAGATAAGGAGTTTTCTTGGACTTGCAGGTTATTATAGGAAGTTTATTGAGGGATTCTCTAAGTTGGCGTTACCGTTGACAACGTTGACTAGAAAGGGGCAAGCGTTTGTTTGGGACTCAAAATGTGAAGAAGGTTTCCAAGAGCTAAAGAGGAGGTTGACTACTGCTCCTATTCTGATATTACCGAGTTCGTCGGAACCATTTGAAGTTTACTGTGATGCTTCATTGTTGGGTTTGGGTGGTGTGTTGATGCAGAATAAGCAGGTTATAGCTTATGCTTCGAGACAGCTAAGGGTTCATGAGAGGAACTATCCGACACATGATTTAGAGTTGGCAGCTGTGGTGTTTGTTCTGAAGTTGTGGAGGCATTATTTGTACGGATCAAGATTTGAGGTTTTCAGTGATCATAAAAGTTTGAAGTATTTGTTTGATCAGAAAGAGCTAAATATGAGACAGAGGAGATGGTTAGAATTTCTGAAGGATTATGATTTTGGGTTGAATTACCATCCGGGTAAAGCAAACGTGGTGGCTGACGCATTGAGTAGGAAATCATTGCATATGTCTATGTTAATGGTTAAGGAATTGGATTTAATTGAGCAGTTCAGAGACTTGAGTTTGGTGTGTGAGAGTACCCACAATAGTGTTAAATTAGGAATGCTGAAGTTAACGAGTGGTATTCTGGATGAGATCAGAGAGGGTCAGAAATCCGACATGCTTTTGGTTGATAAGTTGACTTTAGTGAATCAAGGTCAAGGTGGTGAATTCCGAGTTGATGAGAATGGTGTTTTGCGATTTGGTGACCGGGTGTGTATTCCGGATGTTGCCGAGCTTAAGAAGAGTATTCTTGAAGAAGGACATCGTAGTGGCTTGAGTATTCATCCTGGAGCTACGAAGATGTATCATGATTTGAAAAGGTTATTTTGGTGGCCGGGAATGAAAAGAGAAATTGCAAGTTTTGTGTATTCCTGTTTGACTTGTCAGAAGTCGAAGATTGAGCATCAGAAGCCGTCTGGGCTAATGCGACCGTTGGCTATTCCAGAGTGGAAGTGGGATAGTATCAGTATGGATTTTGTTTCTGGTTTGCCGAGGACAAGTAAGAATTTTGAGGCTATTTGGGTGATTGTTGATAGATTGACGAAGTCGGCTCATTTCATTCCGATCAGAATGGATTATCCGTTAGAGAGGCTAGCCGAGTTGTATATTGAGAAGATTGTAAGTTTGCATGGTATTCCGTCGAGTATTGTTTCGGACAGAGATCCTAGATTTACATCGAAATTTTGGGAAGGTTTGCAGAGGGCTTTGGGAACTAAGCTGAGATTGAGTTCTGCATATCATCCGCAGACTGATGGTCAGACTGAGAGGACGATTCAGTCACTGGAGGATCTTTTGAGAGCTTGTGTTTTGGAAAAAGGAGGTGCTTGGGATTGTTATTTGCCTTTGATTGAGTTTACCTACAACAATAGTTTTCATTCGAGCATTGGTATGGCACCGTTTGAAGCTTTGTATGGTAGGAGATGTCGGACACCTTTATGTTGGTATGAGTCCGGTGAGAGTGTTGTAGTTGGACCGGAGATTGTTCAACAAACTACGGAAAAGATTAAGATGATTCAGGAGAAGATGAGAATTGCTCAGAGTCGTCAGAAGAGTTATCATGATAAGAGGAGGAAGTCCCTTGAGTTCCAAGAAGGAGACCATGTGTTTCTTCGTGTTACTCCGATAACCGGTGTTGGTCGAGCTTTGAAGTCGAAGAAGTTGACACCTCGATTTATTGGTCCTTATCAGATTTTGGAGAGGATAGGAGAGGTAGCCTATCGTATCGCTTTACCGCCGTCGCTTGCGAATTTGCATGATGTTTTTCATGTGTCTCAGTTGAGGAGGTACATTCATGATCCGTCGCATGTAGTCCAAGTAGATGATGTACAGGTGAGAGATAACCTGACTGTTGAAACATCACCTATGAGGATCGAGGATCGAGAGCTGAAGCAGTTGCGGGGTAAAGAGATTGCCTTGGTGAAGGTAGCTTGGGGAGGACCAGCAGGTGGCAATGCGACTTGGGAACTGGAGAGCCAGATGAAGGAGGCTTATCCGGAGTTGTTCGATTGAGGTATGTTTTCGAGGACGAAAACTCTTTTAGTGGGGGAGAGTTGTAACACCCCAATTAAAATAAGCTAATTATTTAATTTAAATTAATATTTTATTTATTAATTTAATTGAATAATTGGAAGTTTGGATTAATATTATTATTTTTGGAATAATAAGTATTGGGATTATTATTAGTGGATTATTATTTTATAATTGGAATAAAAGTGGAAATCAGTAAAAAGGTCCCATTTGGTAAAAAGGTTTATTGTTTCACGTGAAAAGGAAAAAGAGGCAGAACGTGGAAAAGGGCAAAAAGAGAACCAGAGAACGAGGGTTGAAGGGAGGAAAAGCTTGAAGCTGCAGAATTTGCCGGATTAACTCAGGTAAGGGGGGTTTATCATCGATTAACGGGTATTATGGGATGATATGTACTGGGTAGTAATAGACCATTGTCTTACCTCTGATTGGATGATATATGTTGAATTTGTGAAATATTGGATGAATGAAATTGGATGAATGAAATTGGATGATAATTGAAAAGAATTCGTAGGAATTAGAAGAGATAATGTTAGGATTGGTGAAGATGAATAGGATATGATTCGTGTAGATGATATGGACGATTATTTTGTGTAATTTGGACTGTGGAAGGTTGGATCGGATGGGTCTCGTAGCAGAGAAAGCCATTGCAGATCTGAGAGTTCTGATCTCTGGTCATACGCGTATGGCACTAGGCAATACGCGTATGAGATGTTGGTACGCGTATGGGGGGAAGCCTTACGCGTATGGGTGGAAAAGATGGCATTTTGAACGTGAATTGGTCTCTGTTGGTACGCGTAATGGGAAGTTGTTACGCGTAGCGTACGCGTATGGGATAGGTGGTACGCGTATGAGTTGGGCGAGGAAATGCGCAATACGCGTAAGAGAGTAGGCATTACGCGTATGGAGTTGGCCAGGTTTGGGCAATACGCGTATGGCATGGACAGTACGCGTATGGGCAGAGTTGGGATTTTTCCTGAACTGTTGTTGTGCAGTTTTTGGTTGTTTAGGCTGAGTGATGTACTTAGCTGAGATATGATGTTGTAGGGATCGTTTCCCGTTGTTTTGAGTGGTATAGGTATTAGTAGAGCGGGCTAGTACTGTGTTTGATTATGTGGCATGATATGATATGCTTTTGTGATTAATTATATTGATAATGTGTGATGGTATACATGATGATGTGAATGTATACGTTTGTGAATAGACTGTATTATGGCTTGGAGTGTGAGCATGTGTCTATTCTTGATTATTGTTGATGTTGCATTGCTAGGCGATTAGCATGCATGTTGTGGCCCATTTGGGGTGGTAGCTAATTCCCATGGTGAGGAATTAGTGAGTAGATCATTTTGATTATTGTTGTTGATGTTTGCATGCTAGGTGATTAGCGTGCATTTCATGGCCCATTTGGGGTGGTAGCTAATTCCCATGGTGAGGAATTAGTGAGTGAGTCACTATGTCTCAAATGAGTGGGACTAGTGAGCTTGGTAGCCGTGCCTGGATTTGGACGGTGAGGTTGAACTATATGTTCACAAATAGTCGGTACCGCATGCATAGAGTCTCATTGCATAATAAATGTATGGCATATAATATGAATGGATGTATTCCAGTATTATATGTGTGTTGTGTGTTGTGTTGTTGATGTTGGGTATGGTTGAGATTATATATATGCTATATGTTATTGTTGAATATGATGTTTGAACGGATACTGCCGTTGCTGAGTGTGTAGTCTGGTTAGGGTGAATTAATGTGTTAATTACTTAGCATTACATGTTGTTCTATAATGCTTATTATATTGATTGAGGAACTCACCCTTACGCCTATTTTTCAGGTAACGAGAAATGAGTTGAGTAGAAGCTAATGCTTGGAGTCTAGAGTAGTTTCTTATGGGTCATGCTCTGATAGATGTAACATCGGGAGGGGATGTTTTAATTAATTTGATTTCTGTTGTTGAATGATTGACATGTATTGTGTTACATGTTTTACATTGATGTTGAATTGATTCCGCTGCGATTTATGCAAAGAATCTTATTTTGATTAAAGAAATGAGCATGACAGGATATTTTAATGATTTTTGTGAAATGATTGTGTGACACCCTTCGGGGCATAATTACTCTGATGAATATATTGTTATTTTAATTATAATAATTTGGGGTATTTAGAAGGGTGTTACAACTGCTCTTCAAGAGGTTAGGTTTTCGAGTCTCTTAATTCTTCCTCTTATGCATGTAATGTTGTAGATCTTCTCTTGCTGATCCTGCTGATATAAAATTCATGAAAAATGGTGAAGAATTGGTTGAGTTATCTTGAATTAAAGTTTTGGATGTGAAAATGTTTTCCTTCGATTCTCATTATTCATGGATTGTTAGGAGTAATTGATGATAGATTTGGCACCTACATGTGATAAGCTTTCGATTAGTGTACTTGTTTATGAAATCTGGAAAAAAAATTGAGCATGGCACTGTAGCGCCACCGTCTTCATGAAGAAGACGGTGGAAACCACCGTGAGCGCCGCCACCTAGGGTTTTCTAGTTCAGTCCTTGAGATGTTACTGTGGAAGCGCCTTTCACACTCACGTCCTGTGTTCGATCCAGCGTGCGTGTGTTTTGTTTTTTTACTTTTATTTTCTTCACTTAATGAAACGCCGTCGTTTTGACTAGCGCGCGTACATGCTTCGATACCTGGCTCTTGCATTTTGTTCCAAGCGCTTCATTTTTTGCATACACACAATTCAATTCCAGCTGAGGGTATTTTTCAAATTAATTCACATTTCTTCTTTCCCTCCAATTATCATGTACATGTTTCACATTTATTTCAAATATTTTCATCACATTCAAAAAATCATTAAAAATAGAATATGAATCCAATTAATTCCCAATTTTTTGCTAGTTGTTCATATGGATGTCTACTATTTTTTGGTGTTGATTTCATGATTTTATCATTTCTGGAATTTTAAATGTGATTGATTCTTTGGACATGTATGCAAATGTGACATGCTTCATTCATTCTATTATGAAATGCTCATACATTGGCCAATTGATTTGAAATTTGGTGTACTGATTCCCAACTTGTTGCATGATTTTTGAGGCTTGGTTGTGCATTTTTCTCATTTTTCATCTCTGTTTTAGACACATGATTGTATGGTGTGACAATGTGTGTCACACAATTTGATGTCATACTTGTGCATTTTCATTTCTAGGTCAAATGAGCTCTTCTGATTATAATTTTTGGCATGATGCTTATGTTTGACTTATTGTGTGTACATAAAAATTTCCAGGATTGTTTGATTCATTTCTGTTTTAATATGGAATTTTGATTCTTGATGTCCAATTGTGTGCTTTGAATTTGTCTTTGCCATAGCTTGCTCATATGATGACTTTGCTTGATGCTTTTGACTTGGTCCTTTTTAGGACATGTTCATGATTGATTAATTGAGCTTTATGTTGAATATTGGTTGCTGTTTTGACTTTTTACATTGCCTTTGACCCTAGCCTTGGTGCTAGTGGTTTGTACTCACAATTTGAGCTTTGCGTTTCAGGTTCAAGCAATTAGTCCTAATGGATGATGTGATCTCCTTGCTTGAGATACAATTTGCTTTGTTTAACTAATGTTGATTGTGTTGTAGGTCCTTTGGTGATGAACTCACTTGAGTTGTTGACTTACATTGTGTATATTAGTTGTCTCACTATTGACTGTCTGTTTGGTTTGTCTGAATGTGAATATTGACTTGTTTGATTTTCTTACAGGTACTTTAGTAGCTTTAACTCATTACTTGAGTTTCTTTTCTTTGCTTGTGGTTGGCATACCACTTAGGTAATCTCTCTAACTCCATGTAGTCTGGAAGCCCTGTCGTTTCTGTTTGGCAGGCATTTGGCTGAAGTCCTCCTTAAGAGGCAATGTCTGTGATTGTTTATATTTGTGCCATGTACTTCAAGTCCTCCTAAGTGAAGAGGCAATTGGCAGATAGAAGGGATGTGCAATCCATCCCCGGCTATTCAGTTGAGTCTTTCATCTTGCTTGCACTACGTGCTGATGTATTTGAATAAACACCCAAAATCTTGTATATAGAGTCAGTCATTGTGGAATAGGGTTCCTCATTCTGAACCCCCACACCTTCTTTGATTCAAGCTCACCCCGGCCAGGGTTAAGAGCTATGAGGTCTAATCCTCATTTCCCATTTCATCTGCTCATCCTGACGGTCAATGTCAGAGGTTAAGAGCCTAAACACCCTTACATATCTGGCTTGTTTGTCAAGGTTGATATGACCCCTTGACTAAAGCCCAGCCTTTGATTGAGCCTCTTGGTTGTGTATAGTGTGTGATAATTGATTGATGTGTTTGCTTGTTTGCTTACATGTGCATCCTTCATGTTGTCGTGCATATTGTCTTTGCATTTGTTATTGTTTTGTTCTGAGGAGTCAGATGTAAGACCATTGATTGGCTATCTGTTTCCTGTTCCTTTTGGGGAGCTGGATATAAGACCATTGATTGGCACTCCATTTCCTATATTGTTCTGTTTTGAGGAGTCAGGTGTAAGACCATTGATTGGCTATCTGTTTCCGGTGTTTGTTTCTTTGAGGAGTCAGATGTAAGACCATTGATTGGCTATCTGTTTCCTATCTGTTTTCTTCTGTGGAGTTAGATGTAAGACCATTGATTGGTTATCTGTTTCCCATGTTGCTTTGTGGAGTTGGACGTAAGACCATTTATTGGCACTCTGTTTCCCATTTGTTTTCGGAGTTGGATGTAAGACCATTTATTGGCAATCCATTTCCAATTTTGTTGCTCCATGAGACTCTTGCTTATTTGCTTATTGCTTTGTGTTACCTAATTCCAAAGGAACTTACTTGAATCATTGCTATGATTTTGAGAAAGCAATCCTGCCTGTGGCTTTGTCCCTTAACCTTCACCCTCTTTTGTGCTTAACCGTGATCCATGCTTTTTCATCCTTAACCCAAACTAGAAAACTTTTGTGCAAACATTTTCACTGGTTTTTCAAAACTAGAAACCTAGGCCTTAAGCCTTTGATTTTCAAACTTCATTTTCACAATACTTCTTCTGAATTGAACTTTAATGTCAACTTTGACTATCTTTATGAATACTTCTAATTGATTAATTTCACTCACTCAATTGGTTTTGTGGCCCTTGTCCACTTCTTAATCAAGCTTTCATGCATTAGCCATAGATCTGAATTATCATAGTGGTTGATGTAAATCTCACCACATCCTTAGTGATTGAATTGTAAGACTTCCATGCTTATTATAGGGTTAACCCCTCACTAGCGTGTTGAAGTTGTTCTCACATGGTGGATTGTTGGTTCAGGTTGAGTTTTCTCCCGTTGATAATGAAAGACCTTAAGGCTTTTGTTTAAAATCAATCCACTCATCTTTTGGAAATCTTTTAGCCGAACTACGGCGTTTTGATCATTATCTTTCATGAAAAGGTACGTAGGCAATGGGTTCATCCATTCAAACACAAAAATAATAAAAACTTGTACATTTTTCTCTCATCCCTTCAATCAATGTTTGCACAAAAATATTTCATAAACAAATAATAATACAACATTTGTGAAAAGAGGTTCCCTAGGAGTACCTAGGATGTTGTGGGTTCCTAACACCTTCCACAAACATAATTACCCCCTTACCCAGATCTCTGACCTTTTATTAGTTTTCTTCGCGTAAAACTACTTAGGCTTTTGTTCGGTTTCAAGCCATTCCTTTGGATAAATAGAAGTGCGGTGGCGACTCTATCTTTGTATGCTTTGCTTTTGATTTAGTCAATAAATCATAAAGTGACGAATACACCGTTACACTCATACTTGGGCATACCAACTCAAGGGCATAATGAGGCCAATCACTCCAAAAAGTGATCTAATCTGGGGCCTACTTTTCAAAAGTTCAAATACTGGGAAATTCATATGAAGGTCACATCACAACATTGTGAGACCTAAGTCTTTTGTAATGAAACTCTTCCAGATCCTAGTGACATGGGACAAATCATTCTAATAATTGGTCAAGCACCATTTAATCAGGGGAATTCCTGGCAAGATTTAGATACTAGGGGGATTCCTTATCAGGGTCATATCACAGCATGGCGGGATCCAAGTTCCTTCTCAGGACACTCCTCCAGACCCTAATAATCAGGGCCAGACTTTTCAAGATTTAAATATCAGGGCAGTTCATATCAAAGTCATACCATAGCATGGTGGGACCCAAGTTTCTTTTTAGGAAACTCTTTCAATAAGGACTACAAATAAGGGCAATACCCTCCAATGCTCAATCAATATGGGATAGACCGCCGCAAGGCTTAATCAAAATAAACTGCTCCAAAAATTGGTTCATCGGGGGCATATCATTCTAAGGGTCTATTATTTAAGGATGAATCTCTCCAAGGCTAATACAACGACAAGCCGTCTTAAGCACATAGTAAAGAAAAGCTACTTCAAAATCCATATTAAGGAGAATCACTTCAAATACCCCAATAGACTTGGGCAACTATAGGATATTGCATGGGCATGCCTTCTTAATACTTTCAAGAAGTATACAAGTTATGCCATACATCAACAATCATCAGGTGTGAAACGAGTATCGGGAAGTCATGTTAGATCAATACCCCACTACCATTTTTGATAGATAGCCTTGTAATACAAGTAACCTCTCTAAGCCTTGACAACTCTGACTCATCACAGGGTCACTTGTTGAAACATTCAAATCACTATCATGCATTAACCATGTCGCTACGCTCTAGCGTCAAACCATGCATATCATCTCATTCATCTAGCACATTCCCATAACATAAATCTAACATCTACAAAAGTCCAACCTCACTTGGCACTTACATCCAAAAAGCCCAACCTCATTTGGCATTCACCCCAAAAGCCCAACTCTGACTGGCATCTAACAAAAGCTCAACCTTGATTGGCACTAAATACCTACAAATGTCCTAATCTTCAGCGGCACAACCCAATACTAATACATTGCATGCATCAATCATCACATTAATACATTATATCATGCGTAGCATATCCATGAATGTGAAGCATTACGCCATACAAACTCTAAACATGCATACATGACATGCATTACATAACATAGGTTGAGACTCAGGACTCATTGTGAGAGTCTGGATCAATCCCCAGCTAAATAGGTGATAGATCTTTGTCGAAGCTTCTCCCTAACTCTTTTCTTGTTGTACACCCCAGTGGGTCGGTCTTAAGGATAATTCCCCAGCAAGTATCCTTGGAGCTTATTCTCTAAGCAAAAACTACTTAGCAGCATTGTCCCTAGTATGCCCTAATGGTATACAATTCCTTCACCGGATCCTTGTAGGGATTTCTGAGGACTTTTTCCAGCACTCACACTCATTAGGGAACCACGCCTGTAAGCATATTTCCTAGTAGACAATCATCTTAAGTGACACCATTCTTCCCTAATAACCATCTCCACGGAGCCTTTTCAATAAAGGACTTTCCCTGCAAACTCACTCATCGCGGATCATCAAAGGAATATATCAATTAGTCTGTCATCCTGAATGATCGTTATCAACTATTGAGAGGGTCTTCGCCTCTCACATCTCCAGATTATTAACCTATCCCATACAAGGGATGCATTCCATCAAATACACCAGGGTTTTATCAAAGGGTTACACCAAGGTTTTTCAAGGGGTTCCACCAAGGGTTTCATTAAAGAGCTTTTACCAGGAGTTCCATTAGGGGTTTCATCAGAACTATAAAGGATTTTCATCAAGGGGTTCTATCAAGGGATTTTACCAAGGGATATTATCAAAGGGGTTCAATCAAGGGGTTTTCATCAGAGCATTATCCACCAAGGGTTCACCAGGGTTTTACAAAGAAGTTTCAACAAAGTGTTATTATCAAGGGATTTCATTAGGGATTTCATCATATTTTTGTCAGAGGGGTTTCATCGGGGATTTATCAAAGGGTTCCGCCAGGGTTTCACCGAGGGTTTCACCAAGGATATTATCAGGGGTTTCTTCAAAGGATTCTATTAGTGGGTTCTATCAGGAGTTTCATCAAGGGGTTCCATTAAGGGGTTTTACCATATTTCTATCACGGGGTGTCATCAAAAGGGTTTTATAAAGGATTTCATCTAGGGATTCCATCTGAAGTTTCATCAAAGGGGTTATATCAAAGGGGTTTCATCAAAAAACTATCCACAAGGTTCTATCAAGGATTCACTAGGGTTTCACCAAGAAGGTTCAATAAAGGTTATTATCAAGGGGTTCTATCAGGATATTATTAAAGGGGTCACCAGATTTTCATCAAGGGATTCCACCAGATTTTCATCAAGGGTATCTACTAGAATTTTATCGACGTGGGTTTCATCCAGAGTAATCAAGGTATCATTAAAGTCCAACCTGATTCCAGCAACATGATCGGATGATCATAGGAATCATGTGCAAGTTTCACCCGGAGAGGTCGAAACTGATCAAAAGGGATTAATCGAAGGGTTTCATTAGGGATGTCAAAGGATTTTATTAAGATCTCATCATCAGGAGTCCCACCAGAAGTTGTATCAGGGGTTTCATCAGGAATTTTGCCAAGGATTTTGTTAGGAGTTTTATCAGGGGTTCTACTAAGGTTTTATCAAACAACGATCGGAGGATCGTCAGAGTCCTACCGAATTTCAGTAACATGATTGAATGATCATAGAAATTATATAAAAATTTCACCCGGATGGGCTGAAATTAATCGCCAGGGTATTATTGGGGTTCCATTAAAGGTTGGTCTAGATGCCAATAGAGCATCAAGGATTATTCAATCCTTACGCATTCCAATAGTCCACTAACTACGTGGTCAAAATTAGGGTTCCTCTTTATATTTAACCATCTCCTCCCGAGAAGATGAAGACTCTTCATCATCATCTCAGTTTGAAACTAATTAAATAGGGGCAGCTGTCGTACCCCAAATTTTGCCCACCGTTCATATGTTTTCTAGTGCCACTTTATTTTGAATAAATGAAATTGTATAATTGGTAGAAGAGCATATGTAAGGAGTTACAAGGAAGAGGTCTTGAGTTCAAACCTCACTTTCCCCACTTTTAAAATTTGTCTCATTTTTTTATGTTTTAATTTCTATTGCAAACAAATTTGTATTTTTAAAGTTTTATTTAATTTTAAATACATTTTTAAATAAAATTTGCATTTTTTATTTTAATATTCGAATTTTTAATCTAAAAAATCAAAAATTTCATTTTTGAATTTAATATATTTTTAATCTAGAAAATTCAAAATTTTCATTTTTTATTTTAATTTTTGAATTTAATATATTTTTAATCTAGAAAAATCAAAAATTTTATTTTTTTTATTTTAATCAAGATAAAATTTAAATATATATATATATATATATATATATATATATATATATATATATATATATATATATATATATATCTTTTCTTGTTATTATTACTACCACGTAGTTTTTATTATTTACAGAATTGATCAATTATTATTTCTTTATAAGTTAAAAGTTCCATCAAAAAATTAATTTAATTTCTTTGACTGGTTTTAATTATTAGAAGTTAAGTGAACGAATTTGTTTTAATCATGGCTATCAATAATTTATTTAAGTATTATTGATTCTTTAAACTAGTAATGATTTACTATTATTATCAAGTATTCCTAAAAATTAAAACACAGATCTAAGGAAAAATCACAAATCTCCATTAATATAAATAATCTCGTATTCTACTTCTTTTTTTATCCTTGCTTTTTTTATTTTATTATTTAAAAGGGAAAAATTGCATTTTTTTAATATTTATTATTAATTTTTATTTTTATTAATATATTTTTTAAATAATAATTAATTTTTTTATTTTTATCCAAAAATAGTAAAAAATATCCAAAAAAAATCAAAATCAAATTTAAAAAAAAATATAGTTATAGTTAAAAATCATTCATATTAAAGTTTTGGTTTTACTCTTGTTTCATCTTTAATCCACTTTAATTACTAATTATGTTTTTATTTTTATTACAAATATGAATTATTTTCTAACATTTTTATTGTTTAATATAGTTACTACTTTTATATTTAGGATAGTTTATTGGATTTTAATTTTAGAATAGAATCATTATTTTTAGAATAGTTTTTATTTTAGAATTAATTTAGAACATAAATAAAATTTATAATTAAAATTAATTTAGTCTAGTTTGAAATTGTTTTAATTAGAGTATTAGAATTTTATTTTTTTATAAAATTTAATAAATTGAAATTTACTTTTAATTTAACTAGTATAGTTTATTAGATTATGATTAGAATTATATTTATTAATAAGATTATTGTTTATAGAAAAGATTATGTTCAAAACTTTCCCAAAACAAAAACAAAATAAATCAAATCATTATTTCTCATAAAATCTTAATCAACTATTGCTCAAGTCTTGAATAAACCCAGTTCTTCGGTATGCACCTATATGAAACAGTCTCATTTACTCTTGTATTTTTTAAGGGAAACACTACGTGGTCTCTAATTTCTCACTTATGTGTAGGGTCAACCATGTTCGACAAACCCCACTGTCTCCTCTCACTCTAAAAAAATCCAAAAAAACACAAACGCTCTACCGACACAGGCTCTAAGGTATTTCTTGTTGGCTTGTCTGATTTTCTGGCTAGAATATCTGCTTATAACCTCTCTTCGTATCTTCATCCAACTTCCCATCCATCTTCTCTACACAAATCAAAGAGCCACCATGGCCACAAAAGGAAGAAGCATGACTCTCCCTCTAGGAGTGGCGAAGCCATGAGAAAGAAGCACCATAAAGCGCTCACTCTAGAGGCTCCCGCTGTAGATGTCGACACCATTGTGGTTGACACTTCTATTCTCGACAAGGTCCCTGATCCAGCTGTGGGGGTTTCACAGTCGACTGACACCTCCTCTGCTGCTGCCTTGGGGAAAGAAAATCAGGATGCCGTCTCCCCTACGTCGACACATGTAATTACTTGTTTTCCTGTCCACTCCCTTGGATTGTTGTACTTCTCTTACACACATCTTTTCCTTACAGCAGGCTGATGCTTCTATTGAGCCGACTCAACCCGTCGCCGACTACACTCCTTCGTCTCCGGTTTCTTCTCCAGCTCACCCGCTACAGTCTGTCGACACCGCTGGTGAGTTCATTGACTTCCCTATCCAGATTAGTGATAGTGACTCTGGCTCAGTCACTAGTCCTGCAACGCATACGGACTCCAGTTCGACTAGTTCTGACTCTAGTCTTTCTTCAGCTTCCTTGCCTTTGCAGGATCCAAGGGGACCAGTGGGCGTCGACACCAACAAGCAACCATCTTCTCAGACTACTCCTCTGTCAACTGCCTCTCCTTCTTCTCAGACTACTCCTCTGTCAATTGCCTCTCCTTCTTCTCAGACTACTCCTCCGTCGGCCGCTTCCCCTTTGTCTTTCCCAGGGCTGGCGATAAAACCCTTTGCTTTATAAGCAATTGCTAGACTTTGTAATCTGATGAAATCGCGTGATGCCTCATCCGACTCTGAGCAGCTTCACTCTGGGAAAATAGGCTCTGAGGCGACGAAGACCAAAGCTTTAATGGATAAAGTCCGTGTTCACGCCTTGAATCATGACCTCCCTTTTGTGCTCATGCATGAGCCCGCTGCCGGTCTAGAGATCTTGCACGTGCTTGCCCAACTTAAAGATCTTCAGCTCTCAAAATATGCCAAGCGTGCAACGACCGCTTTAGAACAACTTCTGGTTCCCATGCTGCACCATGTCGATAGCGTTAGGGAAACTGAACGCCAGATTGCTGCTACTGAGGCCTCTGTGAAGGAAAAGTGGGAGTTGGTGATGCACGCCGACGCGAAGGTCACCAAAATGTTGGGGGCTATGGAGGAGCAGAAGAAATAGTTGATCCCCAAACAAACAAGGGCCACTGAGATACGCCAACAAATTGATGCCTTTCGGCGTCAAATTGTTACTCTGGACACTGAGCTGGAGTCACTTACCAAGGAGAAGTCGAGCTTTATCGACGAAGTTCTAAAACCTGCCCAAGCCACTGTGGAGCAAACCACCAGTGATGCCTTAGAGGTCGCTGAAGAGCTTTCGAAGGTTGAGGAGAAGCTTGAGCAGCTTAAAGCCCATGCCGACACCTTGGAGCATACGTCTTTACATTATAATTTTGAGCTTAAATCTTTTCAATCCAAGTTCGGCCGACTTTGACCGCTTCTATTATTTGTGTTATTTTCGTGTAATATATAAACAATGGCTTCTTGCCACTTTAATGTTATCTTTCTTACTTTTAGCACTGTGTATTTATTTTCTGTGCCTTCTGTAGCTGGTTTCCAACATAGTTTTATCCAACATAGTTCTTTTCGACAGTTATTTAGTCTGTCAAAATCTTGACCTCTTGAAGGAGAGGCCTATATTTTTTCAAGTACTTTCCATTCACCCTTAGGATTCGCCTATCTGGTGCCAACTCCTCGACCTCGTAGGCGTAATTAGAAAAGGCTTTCATAACCTTAAACGGTCCTTCCCAATTAGGGGACCATTTACCCAAAACTCTATCATTTCTGTCCATAGGCAAGATCAATCTCCAAACCAGATCGTCGACAGCAAACACTTTACCTTTCACCTTTTTATTGTAGGCTATGGTGACTCTTTCTTTCTTCCTTTGTAGGGAATCCAAGGCTTAACATTCTCTCTTCATCTACGTCGACCAGTTCGTCTGTCATCATGCTCCAATAATCTTCAGAAGGTATTTCATATTGCCTTTGGGTTCTGACCGCCTGGACCTGAATCTCTACTGGCAACACTGCGTCGTGCCCATATACTGGAGTTGTTCCAGTTGCTTCTTTTGGTGATGTTCGACATGCCCACAAAGCTTGGTCTAACGTCTTATGCCAATTTCTTGGCTTCTTTCTTATGTGTTTCTTTATTAGGCTAATGATCACCTTATTAGCAGTGTCAACTTGGCCATTCGCCTGTGCGTAATAGGGGGTAGAAGTCAGTAATTTGATTCCCATTTCTTTTGCAAAATCTTGCACTTTTCGACCAGTGAAAACTGACCCCTAGTCAATTGTGATTGTTTCCGGGATGCCAAATCTGCAGATGATATAACTTTGGACAAAGTCTATCACAACCTCTTGGTCTACATTTGTCAATGCCAAGGCTTCGACCCACTTTGTGAAATAGTCGATACCGACTAGAACATACCCTTGTTGTTTCGACGAGGCTGGTCTTATTTCTCTTATAACATCCAGTGCCCACCCTCGAAAAGGCTAGGGCTTCACAATTTTATGCAACTCGCTTGCAGGCACATGCTGTATGCCCCTATGTAATTGGCATTCTTGACCGCTTTTAGCAAATCCAATGCAATCTTTCAAGCTTGAAGGCCAATAAACTCCTGAGCGCATCAAGAGCCATTTCATTTTCAACCCTGCTTGATGCGCCCCACACGCTCCACTATGTATGCTAGACACAACTACATATGCCTTGCTTTCTCCCAGGCATTTTAGTATCACTCCTTCAATTATCTTTTTGAGTAGTTCATCATTCACCAAGACGTAGCTAAGGGCCCTATATTTCACCTTTCGATCTGTCGACCCTAAAGGATTACGTAAATACTCGACTAGCGGTTTACGCCAATCACTTTCCCCCTCGTCGTCGACGGTAAGAATTTCAAAATGATTTTTATCTACGGCTCCCAACTTTATAATCGATAAATCTGATGGTGATAACAATGTCGCTCGTACTTTCTCTCTTACTTGGACCTCTTCATCCTGGTCTTTCGCCGCTTTGTACCCTGAAGCCTTTTGCGCCAAGTCATTTTCTCTTTGGTTCTCTTTTCGTGGTATGTGCTGGAGGTTGACTTGCTCAAACTTCTTGAGTAATCTGATGGTAACCACAAAATACATGATTAAATTTTCTTTAACACACCTGTATTCTTTTGATGTTTGCTTAATCACTAACTCCGAGTCTCCCATAATTTCGACATTCCTTGCCCCCAATTCTAGCAGTAGTTCAAGTCCTGTGATTAGTGACTCATATTATGCTTCATTATTTGTGCATGCCCCTTCGATTATGTATTTGAACTCTGCTGGAATTCCATCTGGAGAAATTATGACTCCTCCTATCCCAGATCCATGCTTATGTCTTGAACCGTCGAAGTACAACCTCCATGGCGCTAAGTCTACATAATTTTGCGCCATCTCGACCATTGAATGGTCGACAAGGAAATCCGCTACTACTTGCCCTTTCATTGCTTTCAAGGGTACGTATGATAGAGAGTATTCCGTTAACGCCAAAGCCCATTTCCCAATTCGACTATGCAAAATTGGTTTAGACAACATGTGTTTAATAATATCAAAGTGGGAAGACACGTACACATCACCAGGCTTAATATATTGCTTTAGTTTCATACAAGAGAAATACAGGCATAAACATAGTTTTTCTATATCGCTATACCTAGTTTCAGGGTCATGAAGCATTCGACTAAGGTAATACATAGGTCTTTCGACACATTTTTCACCCTCTTGGACTAACATACTTCCTATAGTCGACTCTGAGGCTGCAATATACAGTCTCATTGGCCTATTCCTAACATGAGGGGCCAGTACTGGTGGCCTACTCAAATACTCTTTGATTTTGTCAAAAGCCTCTTGGTGCTAATCCCGCCACTTGAAATCCTCGTTCTTCAGTCGAAGTAGTTGGGAGAAAGCTTTTGTTTTGCCACTTAAGTTTGATATGAATCTTCTAAGAAAATTTATTTTGCCCAACAAAGATTGTACTTCCTTTTTGGTCGACAGAGGCTTGACGTCCATAATGGCTTTTATTTTGCTTTGGTTTACTTCAATACCCTTTTTATGCACCACAAAGCCAAGGAAGTCGCCTGCCTGTACACAAAAAGCACACTCTAATGGATTCATCTTTAATCCATATTTCCTCATCCTTAGAAAGGCCTTTCTAAGATGTTCGACGTGAGTATGTCAACCATTTGATTTTATTACAATATCATCAATGTATACTTGCATGAAATCTTCAATAAAATCATGGAACATTGAGATCAATACCCTCTGATATGTTGCTCCGGCATTTTTCAAGCCGAATGGCATGACAACCCACTCATATATCCTCAAGGCTCCTGGGCATCGAAACTCCGTCTTCGACATATCTTCTTCAGCAATAAAAATTTGGTTATACCCAGCATAACCATCTAACATACTTAAATATTCGAAACCAGCGGCCGAATCGACCAGCATTTCCGCCACGGGCATGGCATACTCATTTTTGGGGGTGGCAGCATTTAGATCTCTAAAATCAATACATACCCTTAAAGACCCATTCTTCTTGATGACTAGCACAATATTGGCCAACCATTCGACATACCTTGCAGTTTGTATAAACTTGCTTTTCAGGAGTCTTTCTACTTCTGTTTTTATCTTTGCCATGATCTTTGGGGCGAAACGTCGGCGTCTACTTTACTGGCTTTCTTCCAGTTTTTATTGGCAGCTTTAGTTCGACCAAATCCCTATTTAAACCAGGCATTTCGTTATAATCCCAAGCAAAACAATCCCTAAATTCTTTATGTATGGATATTACCTCAGACTTTAGTTCTTCGTCGATGTTGGCGTTGATGTATGTTGGTCTTTTTTCGCCATTTTCGCCAAGGTCGACTTCTTCCAAGGGGTATTTTAGTCGAATTATCTCTGGTGCCTTTGGGTCTTTTTCAAACCCTAAAGGTTCATTATCATAAATGCAGTCCAAACGCTGCATGTTGACGTTTCCTTTAGCCAAAACCGGCTTATCTGTGGGCTCTGGCCCAATAGCCATACACCCCTCCTTATTTAACGTATAGGCTTCGACAACCATGTTTTCTTCAGCCTCTAGAGCCGACTTTATTTTGTTCTCGGCAACGTATGCCAAAATCTTTCTTAGCGCTTCTAGCTCAGTCATCATCTGTGACATCTCCCCAGCCTGTCGGCTGGATACCTGTATAAGGTGGATCATCCAGACGTTCCACATCCCAAATGAAGCCATGAGTCTCGTGCAGAGTTAGAGAAACGAAAGCCTCACTCAGATTAGCATATACATCCTCCGCTGGAAAACAAGGAGAAATGTTGGCCAACTTTCTCTCGAATTCCTTCTTGCCGATATTATTTATGTCATCCATGAAGTACCCTTGGTCGGCTTTGATATTTTCGACCACTCCATCTTCTCTCCAAATCACCAACCTTTGATGCACTGAAGATGGTACGACTCCGACACCATGGAGCCATTCTCTGCCAAATAACAAGTTGTAACTTAGTTTAGCATCTATCACCTTAAACAGTGTCGGTCTAGTTATTGAACCCTCCATGATGTTCACCATAATCACTCCCATGGTGCTTTTCGTTTTTCCTCCGTAGTCAGACAAAACCACGTTGTTGGATCTGATGTCGGTGTCATACTTGCCAATCTTCCTCAGAATATGGTGCGGCATGATGTTGACAGTGGCGCCACAATCGACCAAGACTTTGTTGATCGTTATGCCTTCCACTTTGGCCCTTACCAGCAATGGTTTCAAATGACTTTTCATGGTCATTGTGTTCTTTCGAAAACTGCTTCTTGGATTTAAGCAGAGCCATAATTTAGCACAAAATAACATCTTGGCTGGTGCAAAGCCATTTCTTCAGCGTCAGCTGATCGGTCACCATTTCCATTGAATTCCCACCTTTTATCCGACATATTTTCATCACTTTGGTAAGATTTGTGGTTGTTTTTAGTTGTTTTCAAGTCATTTAACATGTTTCGTTAGTTTATTATTGCATTGCATTTTGTTACATGTTTGTGTCAAAAAGTCTCTTTTATGCTTCGATTTGGTAGTGTTAGTGTTGCAGGTTGTTGCATAGGTTCAAAAGGACTAATAGCTGAGTGTTGGATGCTCCGGAAGGCCAAAATATGAAGATGCAGAAGGTCAACACGGGCTCCCGTGTACATCAACACGGCCCGTGTTGTTTGCCAGGAAGGAGCACTCAAAGAGGGGAGTCAGGGGGTTAACACGGGCACCCATGTACATCAACACGGCCCATGTTGATGCCTCTGTAGCTTGCATTTAAAAAAACACAACTTTTGAAGAGCAACACGGGCACCCGTGTGAATCCACACGGCCCGTGTTGATGGGCGCGGCTGAGAAATTTTACTTTATGTTGTGTGGATCTGCCCTGTTCATTAAGGGTATTTTGGACTTCTTGTTGGGAGAAAAAACCATATGAGGCTATTAGAAGACTTTGGAGAGAAAGAGAAGGGGAATTTTTGACAAACGAGAGAAAAACATTGCACTGGAGAATATAGCTACTACGAAGGATTCGAAGACGGCGAGATTCAAGGGCATCAACCATTGAAGATCAAAATCTCCTAATTCTTGGTAATGTTTAATTTCCACACTATGATTTCTTTGAATACTATGAGAGGCTAAACACCCCCAATGCTAGGGGGTGGTCCTGATTTGATCTTATGTTATGAATTCGAACCATGGATTTTCTTATTACTATGTTACGTATTTCAATTCAATTGTGTGATGTTATTATGCTTTTGTATCGGACAAATACAATTAGATCTATGACTATCAATAACAGGATTGTGATTGTTAGGGTTTTCACACAATTGGGTTTATAATTGCATCACCTAAGACTAGGAACTTTTGTAAATCACCATAAACCTTGATATTGTTTATGATTAAAACCAATGATTAGTTGAATGGACATTTGAGTAAGAATTGGTAGTTTAATAGTTTCTTCATTAAGGACTTAAGGAAGAACATTCTGAGGTTAGGTAATTGAATGTTTCATGTGTATTGAGGAAATCTTGACTTGAATTCATAACTAGTTATATCAACCACTCACCCTAGCATATTTCATCTTAATAAATTATTCTTTACTATCTTTTTGTGTTTGTTGTTATAAATTCCCAAAACCAACCAAACCATTGTGTTTTTGTTCAAATAAAATCAGAAGTAAAATAAGTATTTCCTACGCAATCCCTGAGATCGATACTTGGGAATAAAACTCCTTATTACTACATCGGTAAAAATAGTACACTTGATATTTTTCCGATCATCAGCATCATCTATCGACTCCTCCACTTCAGTCACACAATTATATTCTTATGGTAGGATTAACACCACGTTGACCAAGATATCCAGACTCACTTCGGACTCTGAATTGAAGTCATCAGTAACTTCATCAGAACATTTCTCAGTCGGTCGACGGACATACTCTCTGATCCGTTCTTTCGCTACTGTGTCGACCTTCACAACAACCTTCTTCCTAGTATTCGCCCTACTAGCCATGCCTCTTGCAGCCTCTCTTTCGGCCTATTTACGCCTCTGAAAGCGTCTCCATTGAGTCCTTGACATGGGGTTCTTCTCCAAATAATTTTCAGAGACATGAGTCCTTTTTTCAGACTTGAACTCACGCCTGTAATTAATTGCTAGACCTCCTCTAGCAGCAACAGCAACAACACCTTGTGGGGTGTCTTGTTTTTCCTGAGGCTTGATCCAAGTGCCTCTAGGGACACTTGCCGACGGTACAAAGCTCTTTGGCCTTGCTTGGGTATTTTCCACGGCCTTTTTTGAGCCTCTTTCATTCTGGTACTCTCTGGTCGGCCCATTTCTTTTGCTTTTACCCAATTGTAGTTTCTGGAAATTTTCCGCCGCTATTTTTTCGGTGACAGCACCACATCTCGGGCACAGGCAAACTTGTGAACCCTTATTCTTGCAGCGGTACAGGAAATCCACCAAGTCTTCATCAGCCATTGGGTAAACTTAAGATATATCGACATCTGGGCTTTCACCAGTTTGCTCCAGCATGTCGGCCTCATCGTATTCGGTGATCTCGACCATGTTGATCTCGATTGGCTCCACGAATAAGGCTTCCTCCTGGTGAAGAGGATCAGCGCCGATCTTCATTTTGCGGCTAGCAAATTTCAGCCTGCCTTCTTGAATCGCTTTCTGAACCAAATCTCTGAAAAGGTAACAATTAGAGGTATTATGAAGATAGTTATGATACTTACAAAACCCTCTTTTCTGTCTTTGTTCTGACGATGGTATTTTAGTACCAGGTAGTACCACCATTTGACCATCTTTGACCAACAAGTCAAAAATTTCCTCACATTTTGTCACATCAAAAGTATAAGTTTTCGAAGGGAATTTTGGGTTGTGTTCAACAGGATTTTTTCCTTGCGCAGGAAGTAATGATCGACACTCGTAGGCGGATCCTGGCTTTAATTCAACCACATCAATTTCTAATTTGGTCGATGAAGCATAATCAACCTCATATATTGGGTCTGTTGCGTCGTAGTCGACAAACGCTACTTTTTCTTTCTTAGACTTATTGTGTCTAACTTTTAATAACCTTAGTCGTTCGAGGTGTCGAACTCTATCGGCCAATTGTGACATACTTTTTACAAAAGTTGGGTCTATTTTCTTCCTAATGGAATAATCTAAACCCCCTGCAGCCATCTAAACAAGTTCATGTTCTGGCACTTGCGTAAAATATCTAGCCTTTAATGATCTAAATCGATTCAGATAATCGTTGATGCTCTCAGCAAACCTTCTTTATGGAATGTCGTATTCCTTGATGCTAGACAATACTGCCAAACTAATTTTGGAATGTCCTTCGTAAAACTGTTCATGAAACTTCTTTTCTAATTTGGCCCACGAATCGATGGAACTTGGGGCCAAAGACGTAAACCATGTGAAGGCAGCCTTAGTCAGAGAGGAGTGAAAGTTTTTTACTCTCAAATATTCGTTATGAGCTAGACCCCCTGACTCTGTTAAATATCTGGCAACATGCTCTATTGTCGATTCACCAGATTCTCCCCCAAATTTAGTATACTTGGGCACTTTCATTCCCCTGGGCGCCTCAGCTTGGAAAATAAACTCAGCTAACGGGGAGGCGTACAATGGCCTTTGCAATGTGGCACCCATACCATTTCTAGCCATAATCCTTTCGACAATAGTTGTCAAATTATTTTCCACTGCTAAGTCTTCTTGTCGATGTTGATCGACAATTTGATCAGCATCCTGGTGTCAGTTAACCAATACCACCTGGTTACGTCCTGCGACTCCTGATTCGACGCCTTGATTTTCAAGGGGCCTAATGATTTGTCCTTCGTGGACTGTCTCATCTTCTGCTGCCCCTATCTCCATCTAAACAGGAACAATTTGCCTAACCACTTGTGCCATCTGTCGAGTCGGTGCCCCCAGAAAATTGCACAAGTGTGTCAATTGATTTTCCACTTGCCTATTTGTTTCAGCAGATTCTTGTATAACTGGATTAAAGACTGTGCCATTTGGTTGGTTAACAAGTTAACCAATTCATGGTTACTATCATCCATTTGTTGTCTCAACACCGCTATTGAAGTGTTCGACAGCGGCATGGTTCTGTTCTGAGTATTATTCCTAATGTTGCCCCCTTGCGCTGATCCTTGCAAGGGTGGATTTGTGTTTTGGACATTGTCTGAAAACAGTGTTGCACTTGATGTCGACTGATATGCTGGCATTAAGGAATACGACATTCCATAAAGAGGTTCTGTGGTGGCAAAGCGAGGCACATAAGGTCTGAACGTCGTTATCGTTGATCCTGAACCCCCGGGTGGAGGTAGAGGCATTGATGTTCCAACCGCACCCGTGGTCAACATTGTTGAGGCTGCACTTGTCATTGGTGGCAAAGTGGCAACCTATGAGATTACTATTTCCGTAGTTGATAAAATTCCTCGTGGCACTTCATAGGTGTTAGAATCTGACATTTTCAAAGTTTCTCATGGCTTACTATACAGTTTGCCACTTCTAAGTTTCATGCAATTTCGCAACTGCGCTAGCACCGTTCCACTGGGCGTGCGATTTTGTTTATTGTGGAAATTGGTAAACAACCGCTGGTCCTCCCTAGGTCTTAAGACTAAGGGTTACTTACAGGATCAACCAGTTGATCCTAAGACATGTGCTAGTGCAAGTGAGGCTTATCCAATTCGACGGAATAACTTTGTGTGAAACGACTCCTAACAAAGTATTGAACAAGCGTAGGTTTTTCCACACGAACGGTTTAAACGATGCTATAGCCTATAGGTGACTCGTGACGGACAAAGCTACAACATTCAAAAGATGTACACCACGAACACGCTTTTGGTGAACTCTATTATCGTAATGGAATCAGTGTCGACAACGTAAACGACAACGTAAAGTGATAACTCAAAAGTAAATGAAATTAAGATAAAATGTTCAACGGGAACAATTGAAAAGTAAAGAAGTTGCATTGAAATAAATGTGGTGATTCACGTACATAGTACTCTCAAAAACTCTTGCTTCCTCGCGCTAGGAATGGGAAGTTTATGACAAGTGGTTTTTTAGTACAAGGTGAACACCTCGAACCCTTTGTGGGATCTTCTATTTATACTAAATTAAAGAAACTGCATGCAGGCTATAAAACTCCTAAAAACTAGCATGTCGTGTCACACGACCTGTAAACCGTTATACCCACGTCTTGCAAACTGCTCCAGATTCTGGCGCTCTTATTCTTCTTGTAACTGCTGGTCATTTTCCAATTTTAAATTTATCCCGCCCAGACGTTTTAGGGAGACACTGTCTTTTACGCGTTTGGCATGAAAGAAAATCCATTAAGTCCCAAACTTCATTTTAGTCGACAGAATGACCTGTCGACCAAGCATGCTTCTCCTGTCGGCTTCATCCCTTGACTTGTGTTTTTTCCATTCTTGCTTGTCTCAAGCACATCTTCATCCTTTGATGGGGTATAACCCCCCAAATGCATAGGACTTTATCACTAACTACGCTTTTCAGCATACCTTAGAGATTTTTTGTGCTAACAGTAGGAAAAAGGGAGGGTAAATTTTGGGGTATGAAAGTTTCCCCTATTTAATCATCTTAAACCTCAAGGTGTGAATTATGTTAGATTTTTGGGTGTTTAAGTTAGAAGAGGATTAAATACATAAATATCTGAAAATTTTCCCATTGAAAAGGAAGTTATGTAAGGAGCAACAAGTAAACTTGCTGGTTTGATCAGCTGGGGGTTGACTGAAACATTTTGTTGGGGAGATAGATCAACTACAAAGAGAAATGCTTGATATGCATGATGTATGCCATGTATGATTGTTTATTTATGATGCGTATGCAATGCAAATTTTTGGGTAGCAAGGTGAGTTTTTTTCCGGTGAAAGGTAAACTTCAACTCAACGGTATCCACACTAGAGAACCTACAAGGAAGAGCTTTTGGTTACTACTTTTGTTGAGGAAAATCCTGCGGACTTAGGACTACCATTTGGCTTTACTTTGGGAGAACGGATGCCTGGTCCAACTGAGTAGTTACGGGTTCGTACGGCAAGTGCTTACCTTAGACTATTGGTCGTCCATTGGGGAGCTTTCAATAATCGAAGCAATGTATAAAGTGTTTCTTTTGATTTTACCCTTTATTATTCTTAATGTTTTATAGCATTATGCAAACCAGATTGACAGTTATTTTTGCAAATAAAATGCGGAAAAGAATTAACTGAATAACGACTGAAATTTGTTAATTGTGAAAAATTTGTACATATGAGGGCGTACAAGGATGCAAAAGTCCTTGAAGAGTATTTTGCAAAAAATTGAAAAACAAAGTAAATGACAATGGGAAATATATTTGTATTTTTCCATTCATTACAACATTGGATGTTATTCACTGTAGCACTGAGCTCCAACACTTTGCTTTTGTTGATGATGATTGGACTGATCTGATAACCGTTTGAGATCAAGCTAATGAAAAGATAGGCTTAAAAGATACAGTCAAATGACTTTATCCCTGCTTTTGCATGGAATTTTTATTCTTTTGTCCACCGGGATACCCATTTTTTCCTAAGTCGCCCTTTCTAGTTTTTAACTTAGCGGGCTTGTATATTTTTTGTTTAAACCAAAAGGAGATGAAAAGTGGAACCATAGGGGGCTAGTTGCTGATTTGGCAGTTAATTTACTGGAATTGCACTAAAGTCTCTAAATAGAGATGAATACTCTAAGCAACTGGGTTATTCGCTCCGTAACCAAAATATTCATAATGAGGATATGAATGCTCCCTCTCACCCTCTTCTTTACTGTTTAAGGCCCACGACATACAATCCTTGTCAATGTCTGACAAGTTATTGAAACAAGTCCACATAAATTCTTTGTGGGGATGAGGCAGATGGTTGATGCCGATCTTCGTAGTTTAGAGGATAAAGACAGAGAGAAAGATAGATTGGGGTGGTATTTCAACTATAAAAAAGGCTAGAAACTGATGAAGCGGTGTTTAAACCAAAGGAAAGAAATTTTGGTGTTTAAACCAAGAAGTGGGGGACAACCATAGCGGTGTGTCCCAAAAAAGGAAAGGGGGTTAACCATAGAGGCGTGTCCTAAAAAAAGAAAGGGGATTAACATTAGAGGTGTGTCCCTGAACTATGCTGTCAAAACTAAGAGGAAGGGCTTACGAAAGCACTGGGACTGGCATGGTAAGGAAGGAAAATCAGAACTTGTCAAAGCACGAGGACTAACATGATAAGGGTCTTACTAAAGCAATGGGACTGATATGGTAAGGGAATGGTATTAAAACCAAGGAAGAGGTGTATAACCACTGAGAGTGTCAACCTGAATTGAGGTGTTTAAACCAAGAAATGAGGGGGTTAACCATAGGGGTGTGTCCCAGCAAGGAAATTGCAAGGGTGTTTAAACCAAAAGGATCTGAAAAGAGGAGCCACGTGGGTCTAGTTGCAGACTTAGCAGTGAATTAACTGGAACTGCATTAAAGTTTATAAATAGAGATGAATACTCTGAGCAAGTGGGTCATTTGTCCTGTAACCAAAATATTTAGAATGACGATAAAAATGCTCCCTCTCACCCCTTCTCTATTGCTTGAGGCTCATGGCATGCAATCTTGTCAATGTCTGATAAGTTGTTGAAATGGTCCACATAAATGCTTTGTGGGGATGAGGCAGATGGTTGATGCTTGACTGGTGCTTGAGGTCTTGTACTTGTTGATAGGTTGAAGCTTAAAAGTAACAGAGACAAGTCCTATCAAGTTACCAAGGGACTCATGGTCACTTGACAAGGACAGAGGGGGTGTGCGCAAAGTTATAGGATCTAGTGGATCAAATAGAATTTGATCAAGCTACATCAGAGGGAAAGGGATGGATAGAACACACAATGCATGGTCATGATATAGACTAACCTAGGGTCTCATTGTAAGGTAGCCCAAGAGAAATCCATGTGTGTGCAAGAGTGTACTGAGCCTATGTCTCATTTTTAGATAGCCCAAGAGAGATCCATGTGTGTGAAAGTGTGCTAACCCAAACAAATGAATATGATAAGAAAATGTGTAAAGCAAATGAACAAAAACAGGTGACAAAGCCATAAGTCCAAGAGTTTAACATGTGAACAAAGTGCCAAGTCCAAATGTCTACAAGGTCAATGGATCCAAGGTCACTCCAAGTCAAGTAAAGGGTCTAAGGCCTAAGTCTAAGGTCCAAAGTCCAAAGCATACCATCACTCCATATCAAGCGAAGGTCCTTAAAGATCAAGTCAATTCATTTTATGATGTTTTGATTCATTGAGATTTGTCTAGAAAAAGCGCACACAATATAAGAAATACAAGATGAATAGGATAAAATGGATAACATATTATGAGCAATGTATGAAATAAGATGATGAATGAGACATAAAGTAAAGGCATACAAGTAAATGACTTGATTAAATGACAAGAATTAAATGACTGAAACTAAATAGCAAGAATTAAATGATTGAAATTAAATGTCAATAAAGTAAAGCAAATGACTAATGGTGAGAGTTAGTGGTCAATTGATTGTGTCAGGACAATTTAATGCTATGTTAAACAATCTTAAGTAGGCCTATGTAGAAGTCATACCTATATAAGGTCGGTCAATAAAAATTTATGTGTCAGACATGTTAGAGAATTAACACATGTTAATCTCCTAAAGCATGTAACACAATGGTCAAAATAAAAGAAGAAAGGTAGATGGATAAAGTCAAAGTGAGAATCAACTCAAGTATTTGACTTAGGATTCACTATCAAGCAAGTCAAGGGACCCAAAAATATGGCTCAATGAGGGATAACCTATCATTGATTCAAAGTAACAAAATTGATCAAATGATCATTTAATCAACATGTTTGAAACAAAGAATATTGAATCAACCTCAAATCCATCTATGGATGACTTGAAATGAAGAAGTAATTTTCAACCAAGTCAAAAGCTCAAGTCAAAAGTATCAAGTGTATCAAAAGTCAAACAAAAATGAATTTAAAACCGATTAAAAATGGAAATCAAAGAGAAAATCTCAAAGTAAGATCAAAATGATTAAAAAAAGGTTGAAAAATTACACAAAGTCCCAAATATTATGCATGAATATATCTCAAAGGTTGAATACAAAAAGGTTTTGAAATGATTAAAAAATAAATTGTAAAATGAAATTGAAAAGAAAAGAAATAAAAATAACAATAAATGCAAAAATGATTTTAAAAAATAGGTGAAAATGTATATAAAACAAAATATTTTTAAAGGCTTTGCATAAAAAAATTGGATCAAAATGAATTAAAATGAGTGAGAAAATAAATTGGAAAAGAAATGAAATAAAAGAAAAGAGTTTAAAAATAAATTAAAATAAAATAGGGCGCCAACGGCTATGGAGTTCAAAAAAATGCATTGGCCCAATGCGATTAGATGGCATTTGAATCTTGGCACCAAAGCATGCGCTGATTCACATTATCTTCAACCTTCAGCTCGATTTCTGCAATCCCTGAACTCGTGTTTTTAGTAGCACTAAAACATGGCATTAGCTTTGCAACACTTCATCGTTCATGTCTCCCTGCATCAGAGCCATTGATTGGCTATGAGCATGGAGAATTTGCTCAAGAACTCGAAGAACCCTAATTCTACAAAGTAAAATTAAATGATGAATATTGAAGATAAATTAAAGGTAAAAGAGAGCTTTTGATCATTGGAGTAACTGTGAAGAGTGTGGTAACTTGTTTTCTCAAGAATTTAACTCGTAACTACCTTCTCAATTGGAGCTTTGAAGGTAAAAAATTATGGATTTCGAGATCTGGTTCCAAGCCAAAGTAACGCTTCAGGTAGCTTCAAAACGTGTCGATGAAGGATTCTGGGTGGAGATTTGAAGCTAAAAGATCTTGAATCGAAGAAATGGTTGACTGGTTATTTGAGGTATAGGGCTCAAATGGTTGCAGAGTTTATTCGGATTTCAAAGCTTCCAAACGAAGGCAAAAACTTTCTCTATTTATAGGGAATGTGTTAGTGAGCTCACAGATGTGAAATGGATTTGAATTCGTGTGAATGGGATCGGAAAATCGTGATTTGCAATATGTGTGAGAACAAAGGTGAAAAGTGTGACTTGGGTACAAAACTTAGCCGCTTTACAATCCATCCTACGCGTTTTATCAAGACAAACAAGTTTGCACATGTGCGGTGGTCCCATATAGAAGAATGACTTGTAACTGCAAAATTTGGCTTCGTGCAAAACTGAGTTCATGACACCATGTTTGAGCTTAGGCCAAATGAGATTCCCTTGTGCGTTTCCTGATTTTCTTTGTTCCAAATGCACATCTCATGGAAATGAATTGAATGAAAAAATAACCAACTCTAAATGAACCTTGAGGTGAAAATGGCAAGTGTTGAAAGTTGAGGTCGTGACATGTTTTCTAGGTCAGGCATTTGGCCAAGCAGTCTTGGCACACTTTGGGCATCTTAAGGTCCCAAGTTCATGACAACATAACTTTTGATTCCATCGTGCATTTTCATTCAAACTTGGGCCAAATTATCTTTTACATGAGCTTAACAAGATGCAAAAGGAATGGGGTCAAAAGAGTACTTGAGCTAAAAATGGCATGGATGACAAGTGGGGGTCATGACAAGGATTTGACCTAGTTTGGCAACTTATCCCTTTCCAAAATTGGGGTCCTTAGAGGTTGAATTGATGCTTGAGCCTTAAATCAAAGTTTTAGACGAACTCCTTAGGGACATTTGGCTCAAATAAGCTTGTCAATTGGTTGAAAATTGAAGAATTTATGGTCTTTGAACCAAAACTGGACCATTATTGCAAATTAGGTCAACCAACCTTGTGCTAACTTGTGCAATCTTGAAGCTTCCTTGCATCCTAATCCAAAAATGATGATGGAATGAGCATCCCTTGAAGAGAAATGGAGTAAGGCTTGAATGATATCGAGGATGGCTTGAAGATTTTATGAAATGACATGGAAATAAACACGTGAACCACTCTCGAATCAATGAACCACACTTGCATCTCCTTGCCCAACCTGGCCATTGTTTAGTCTTGAATTAAGGCATGATTACCTACATAAACAAAGGAACAAACAAGTACCAACTCTTATGATGCTTTGGTTAGTTGATAAGTGAATCAAAGTAAAAACTCTAATGTTAAGATTAAACAAAGAATCTGGCCATGCTTCTGGGCCAATGACCAAATGAAATGGTCATGATTATGCATGAGATGATGTTATGTATACAAATTAAATTGAGCAAGAGGTGGGAAAAGGGAGGGTAAATTTTGGGGCATGACAGAGACTATGTTGTTAATTGTGTAGTGAAAGTGTGCTTGTTGTATACTCTCCATCTTAGCATTCTTTACATTATTTATATTGAATGTTGTTTCTCACCCTAGTTACTTTATGTTGTCTACCATGGACATCTTGCAAATACTTAAGAGTGATACTTGTTGTTGTGTGTTGTAAGATGACTTGTTGGAGAAACTCTTCACTTTTATTTATCCTCTTTATTATGTTTTTGAAGTTGATGTTGTTTTGTTATTTTGGATTTTATAACTTACTTATGAAATTATTATGTAAAATGCTTTTCGGTTGCGTGGTTTCAACTATTTTAATGTGTTTTCGAAGGGTTGTCATTGGTGACACCTTACATTGTCGATTAATGCTTTATTTATAGGTTTCAGGGTTTAGGGTGTTACACGTTCCATGATTCATCGCTCATTTGCATACTATGTCTAACCTCATCCCTTCAGATAGATTAAGCCCACTAATAAGCTCCCTCACTTCCCTATCTTCCATCAATTGTCCCAGAATTTTATTCGGTTTTCCATATGTCACCCCTTTGGATTTTTCTTTTATAATGTGATGAGGACATCATTATCAAGGATTCTAGTGAAGCAATTTAAGGACTAGGAGGACCAATGACAAGGGAACGTGCCAAGAAAGCTAAGGAAGCCTTAAAACAAATAGTGACAACCATTATATAAGAAAGGAAAAAATTATAAGACTTAGAGGGGAAAATGGTCATTTGCATTATTCCATTGGGCGATGAATTGGGAACATATTGATAAGTCGTTTTAATATCATTTTTATTTGTCATTTTTCCTTCATATTTTACCGTTTTCATTTTCTTTCCTTTCATTTTACCTTGTTTTACACTTTGGTATTATGTTTCCTTTATTTTTTTAGGTCATAAGATGCATTTCAAGTGAAAGAGGGATGAAAAATGGACAAAACACAGAAAAAAGGAGAAGAATCGGAAAGTCTTCATGCAAAAACCAGAGGCCTGTTACGGGCACCTATGATGGATATTATGAGTCGTAACGGGCTTTCTCCTCCAACCCTACTTTAAGATGCCCTAGTACTAAAACTAGAGGCCTGTTACGAGCACCCATAATGGCTATTATGTCCCGTAACAGGAAGGCGAGCTTTCTCTTGATTTATTTCCTTTTCCAGCCTGACTCTTTCCACTTTAAGGCTTTTGATTGCTTGGATCTGATCTTCATTGTGTGTAATTGGCATTGCACGTTAGGAGATTCTTACCATTTTTATAATTTAAAATAAAAACTCATAGGTGGTCTTGAGTTTTTATCCAATTTTTATTCCATATTTTAATTTTATGCTTCTTTTTACCGCACTTTGTAAAAGTCTCCATTGGAGTAACTAGATCAAGTTATCAATTCAAGTTCTTATTTTTCATTATTCAGGTTCTTATTTATCACTTTATTTATCTGTTTATCGATTTTGTCTTCATCTGTCATAATCGTTTTGTTTGGATCATTCCTCACCATGAGTAAGCAGTCCCCTAGGGACTAAGGGTTATGAACTCTATCATATGATTATTCGCATGACTTAAGCTAGTTACGGGAATTCCACCATTTTTATTTTAAGAGTTTGATTTTTATTCAAAACTCGCTACGAAAGTATGAGTGTTGTCTTTAGGCGTTTTCCTTACGCTGAAAGGGTAGAGATAACACTGGAAAGCAGGTTTTTAAACAGTCAAGTCCGAAGTCACGAAAATCGTCGGATGAAATTGTGAAAAGTTCCAGTTTTTAATAGTTGTGCAAACATAAAGACCACTAAGAAATTTTGTCCAAAATATGTTTAATTATGTGAATAATAACCATGGAAACTCTAATTCCAATACATATAACCCAGGGTGGATGGATCACCAAATTTTTTACTATGATAACCACTCCCATTATTTCGAGGAACCACCAAATTCCCAACAATTTAACCTTGAAATGTTAATGGAGAATTTCATTGAGACACAAACTCTCCTGAATGAAGAGTTTAGAAATCAAAACCTCCTCACCTATGAGGCACTTAGGTAGTTAAACACTAAGGTTGAAAATGTTATCACCCATGCCAAAATGTTGGAGACTCAAATCTCCCAAGTAGCACAACAAAACGGTGCTTCTTTCGTATCTCCCAGATTATTTCCTGGGCAACCCGAGACAAACCCCAAAGGGCATGTGAATGTTGTAACAACCGGGAGTGGAAAACAAGTTATAACTCCTAGGGGGAGTGATAAAAAGGTTGAGGAGAGTTCTAGTGAGAAAAAGGTAGAGAGTGAGGAAAATCCACCGACACCACCTGAAAAAGAAGTTATCAAAGAGGTAGAGAAGGAAGAACCTTATCTTTCTCCCCATCCCTAAAAGCCACAAATTCCTTTCTTGCAAATATTGGTGGAAGCTAAGGTAGACACCCAATCCAATAGGTACATGGAGATGGTGAAGATCCTTACCAATGTACCATTAACCAAGGTCCAATCTAAAAATAGAATATTATAGGACCATGAAACTAATAAAATTATTGATTTTAAGGATCCATCATGAGTGCTTGCACTCATCACCCGTCGAGCTCAACGACCTTAAGCAAAAGCACTTCATGGGAGGCAACCCACGCTTTTTGCACTAATTTACTTTCTTGTTTTTTTCTTCTTCTAGTTAATAAAAAATTCATGAAGGAGGAGAAGACAAGACAAGGAGTAGTCTTGGATGATGTCCAAGCAATAATATAACATCTCATGTTGCGGTTCCCACCTCCCGAGTGAGGTTCTTATGAGTTTTATTCCCTCTTGCTTGCACCAAAACAATGAGGACAATGTTTAGTTCAAGTTTTTTGGGGGGGAGGGGGTACTTATTTATTTTCTTGCGATTTTAGGTTCATGTTTATTTATTGATTTATATTTTTCTAGTTTGATTGATGTATTAAGCCCTACTTTTCGTAGTTTTGCCAATACTAAGGTTGTGAAAAAAAATCTTTTGAAACCTTTATTTTTAGGGATGTTGAGAAAGTATATAGAGTTTGAGGGAAGAGAGGCTAGGACTAGGGACATTGGGAAAGTTTGAAAATTTAGCAATGACTCGAACACCCTAGGTCTTCCGGAGTAAGGACATGAGTCCAACGTGTAGATTTGTGCCATAGTACTCAGACTTGAGAAGTATTTCTTGATTAGTTTATATTGACAATCCAGCATGATTAGAAATACTTGCATGTATATATGGTTGGTTGAGAAACAAATAATTTGGGCACCAAAAATGATGAAACAAAGGCAAGAAAGATAACTAGTCCTTCTAAGTTGGGTAACCCTTACCTGGTTATTTAGCCTAACGGAGGTTGAGTCTTAACTATCGTCCCAAAGTGGAATAATAAATGGCAATGTGCGTAAAAATATATAATAAGAAGGTGCCTAGAAAAAAATTCTTGATAAATGTTGTGCATGTGAGGGAAAAATAATTGTAAATGCCTTAATATGATTGTCTGAATGAAAGGGGAAGAAAATTGAAAAAGAGACTTAAGTCCAAAGCATAGTCGGAAAGGTGATCGAAAGGGAGATTTAGGTCCGTGATTTTTGCGTAGAATGTGTGTTCTTGTAATACTTTCTTTGACGGATGATTACCAAGAGAACTAGGACTAGCCAATCAAAACGAAACTCGCGTATGAGTACCAATATGCTTTATTTTCACAAGTTCTTTCATTTGAAGTAAATCGGTTGATCCAAAAATTTGCTATGCAAGCTTTGTTGCTTAAGGACAAGAAATAGTCTAAGTTTGGGTGAGTTTGATAAGTGGTTTTTATATCATTTTTATTAGTCATTTTTTCTTCATATTTTATTGTTCTCGTCTGCTTTCCTTTAATTTTACCATGTTTTACGCTTTGGTAATGTGTTTCCTTTGATTACAGGTCATAATATGCATTTCAAGCGAAAGAGGGATGAAAAGTAGACAAAACACGGAAAAAGGCGAAGAATCATAAAGTTTCCATACAAAACCAGAGGTCTGTTACGGGCACTTGAAATGCCTATTAAGGGCCGCAACAGGCTTGCTCCTACCCTACTTTGAGGATCCCTAGTAATACAACCAAAGACTTATTACGGGCACCCGTAATGGCTATTACGACCCATAATAGGAAGGTAAAATTTCTCCCAATTTGTTTCCTTTTTCGGTCTGATTCTTTCAACTTTAAGGCTTTTCATTGTTTGGATCTGATCTTCATTGTGTGTAATTAACATTAAACATTAGGATATTCTTACCATGTTTATAATTTAATATAAAAACTCATAGGTAGTCTTGAGTTTTTATCTAGTGTTTATTCTAGTTTTTAGTTTTACGCTTCTTTTTACCGCCCTTTGTAAAAGTCTCCATTGGAGTAGCTGGATCAAGTTATTAATTCAAATTCTTCGTTTCCATTATTCGTGTTCTTATTTATTGCTTTACTTATTTGTTTATCAATTATGTGTTCATTTTTCATAATTGTTTTGTTTGGATCATTCCTCATAATGAGTGAGTAGTCCCCTAAGGACTAAGGGTTATGAACTCTATCATATGATTATTCGCATGACTTAAGCTAGTTATAGGAATTCCTCCCTTTTTATTTTAAGAGTCTCAGTTGTATTCAAAAGTAGCTATGAAAGTAGGAGTGTTTTCTTTAGGCGTTTGTATTACGTTGAAAGGGTAGAGACAATGCCGGAAAGCATGTTTTTAAACAATTAAGTATGAAGTCACAAAACTGATTGGATGAAATTGAGAAAAGTTCCAATTTTTAATAGTTGAGCGTCTCGTTCGTTAGAGGTAGGGCAATAGGCTAGCGAAAGTAGGTATTGCGATAACAATCTATTTTTCTACAAACTAAGTCAGAATTCTCGTAATAGAAATGCTTAAGTCACTTAACTTGTTCTTTAAAACCCATTTTTGGTCACTCTAGCTTTGAACCGACATGATATAAATCGGGACTTAGCCATTGGTCTCTGAGGTTCGGTACATTTTTACTACTCTGACATTTGTTGTACGCTTGCAGCATGTCACATGCCATGTTTCCCATCTAACTTAGCTCTATTAATTTATGAATTAAAAATAAAGAGTTTGTTTTAATAAGGCACAAACCATGCATAAAGTGCGTTTTATTTTGTAAGCCAATCACGAGCCTTCATTTAAATAAAGTGACATAGAAAGTATTTAAAATTTCGTTTTTTAAAATTAAGTAAATAAAGTTACAAGACTAAGAATGAAGAAGGCAAGAAAAATAAAAAGATTCAGCAAGTCAAAGAAGAGTGAACAAAGGAGAAAATGGCATTCAATGCATTGTCACCTCCTTGAATTTGTTGTCTCCAACAAGGAACTCCCACCATTCAAATCTATAATAATCAGTCACCCCTTAATTAATGTTTCTTTTATTCCTTTGTTTTGCAACCTATGTAGTGATTAAGTTTGCATTGGATGCTTCTGCCATTTGCCTTTACATTTTTTTGTTTTTTTCTTGTACTTGTTGACTTTCTACATGTAAAGCAAGACAAGAATTCTACGTACAAGTCCAAATATATGGCAGAAATTTAGAAAATAAAGTAAGTTAAATTTTAGTAAAATATTTCTCTTTGAGAATAGTGAGTTAAGCTCATCTTTGGTTTTAGATTGAACCAACATTTATCTTATCAAGAATTCACAATTTTTGTAGTGATCATCCTTTCATAAGGCTTATCTTCTTCTAGGATTAAAAGAGCAACACCTCTCTTGTCTAAAACTTTCATTCATTTACTCTTTTCATTAAAAAATCGAAAATTATTCATTATTCGTTCTAAAATATAAATATCTCTAAGAGAATCACAAGAAATCATAGTAAAAAAACCCTTAAATTCGACCTTAATCAAAATGGTACAAAATCTCAATTTATGAGTCATCAAGTGGTAATCAGAGCAAAGTTCTTAAAAAGTGTCACACTTTTTTAAAGTTGTGCTTTTCTTCTTGTTTATACTTTTAATTATCATTTTCTTTTGAATATAGAACTAATATATATATATATATATATATATATATATATATATATATATATATATATATATATATATATATATATATATATTATAAAAAAAATCCTCTTTATTTTGGAATACCTAACTTAATTTCCAGCCTAATTCATATTCTTTTTTTTCTTCTTTTTGTCTTGTTTATTGTAAGTCTTGGTTGTTTATTATCACTAGAAAAAATGTTTTCTTGTGTTGATTTGTTGGTTTCTTTAAAAAAAACTAAAAGAAGAGCTTTGAGTGTCAGCGTAAACACCTGTGAGGACTAAATTTGAGTGATCATGGCTGAAAATGATGGTTATGATCCAAATAGATTACTAATTGAAGCTCTCACAACACAATTCAGAACCATGTTGAGAGAAGAAACTGAAACTTTACATGAAATAATTGATCAACTAGAAATAAGTAATGGGGATGAGGAGGAAATAAGGAGGAGAAGGCATGACGAGAGACCTAGAAAAGATAGATTGATGGGCATAGAAATCAAAGTGTCTCATTTTCAAGGAAGGAATGATCCAGTGGCATACATATAGTGGGAAACAAAAATTGAACAAATTTTTACTTGTAATTCTTTCACTAATGTTCAAAAAGTGCAGGTTGTTGCCCATGAATTTATAAAATATGCCTTAGTATGCTGGGACCAATTGATCAAAGAAAGAAGAAGATATGAAGAACTGACTGTAGAAACTTAGGAAGAAATGAAAAGAATCACGAGGAAGCAGTTTGTTCCATCCTATTACCATATGAATTTGCACAATAAATTATAAAGGCTTACTCAAGGTTCTAGTGTTGATGAATGCTATACGAAGATGGAAGTTGCAAAGATTAGAGCCAACATGGAATAAGATGGTGAAGCAGCCATGGCTAGGTTCTTTCATGGCTTAAACTATGACATTAGTGACATGGTGGAACTCCAACACTATTTGGATATTGAGGAATTAGTTCATCAAGCCATCAAAGTAGAACAACAACTTAAGAGAAATGGCCAACTAAGGAGAAACACTACTTTCAACTCACTAAATTGGAAGGATAGATTGAAGAAGGAGGGCACTACATCCTCCAAAGAAAGCACAGTTGAAAACAAAGGTAAATATGTTGTACCTTCTCCAAATGATTTAACTAACAATAATGGTAAGTGTTTTAAGTGTAAAGTTCAAGAGAATATTGCTTCTCAATGTCCAACAAAGAGAACTATGTTAATTTAAGAAAATGAGGACCTTGAGGATGAGGAGTATGATGGGTATGTTGAAGAAAGATGTGAAGAGGAGGATGAAGAAATTCCAAGTGGTGAACTTTGCATGATTAGGAGGTTGTTAGGAAATCAAGCCAAGGATGAGGAATCAAATCAAAGAGAAAACCTTTTCAACACCAGATGCCTAGTGAAAGGAAATTTATGATATTTAATCATTGATGGTGGTAGTTGTACTAATGTTGCTAGTACACGCTCGGTTTCAAAGTTAGAGTTAAAAACAACACCTCACCCTAAGCCTTAAAAACATCAATAGCTTAGTGAAAATGTTGAAATGCTAGTTAACAAACAAGTAGAGGTGTGTTTCAAAATTGGAAAATATGAAGATTCTATTTTATGTGATGTATTGCCAATGGAAGCTTATCAATTGTTGATTGTTAGTCCATGTCAATTTGATAAAAGAGTGATGCATAATGGTTGTACTAACAAGTACTCTTTTATGCATTATGGCCAAAATATTATTCTTGCACCATTGAATCCTAGTGAGGTGAGAGAGGATAAAAAGAAATTGAGAGAAAAATATGAGCAAGAAAAAAGAGAAAAAGAAAAAGAAAAAAAGAAGTTTGATAAAAATGAGTGTTGAAAAAAATAGTTTAATTGTCAAAAAAGGAGAGATTAAAGAGGCAAATGTGAGAAAACAACCCCTATAATTTCTTATTTACAAAGCGGTGGTTTTATTAAATAACATTTCTAACACTCAAAATTTTCCAAGTTGTGTTGAGTTTCTTTTACAGGATTTTAAGGACTTGTTTCCTAAGGAGGTACCAAGTGGGTTGCCACCTATAAGAGGAATAGAACATCACATTGACTTGAGTCCTAGAGCATTTTTGCCTAATAGGCTAGCCTATAGGAGTAACCCTCAACAAACACAAGAGATACAAAAATAAGTATCAGAGTTGGTAAGTAAATGATGGGTAAGAGAAAGCTTAAGTTCTTGCGTTGTCCCGGTTATTTTAGTCCCTAAAAAGGATGGTAGTTGGAGGATATGCACTGATTGTAGAGCCATTAACAACATTACCATTAAATATAGGCATCATATCCCCAGGTTAGATAATTTGTTTGATTAATTAATTGGTGCATGCTTATTTTCAAAATATGATTTATAAAGTGGCTACCATCAAATAAGAATTAGGGAGGGTGATGAACCAAAAACAACTTTTAAAATAAAATATGGATTATATGAGTGGATGGTCATGCCATTTGGCTTAACCAATGCACCAAACATGTTCCTACGATTAATGAACCATGTTTTGAGAGAACTCTTGGGAAAATTTGTTGTTGTTTATTTTGATGACATATTAATTTATAGCAAAAATTTAGAAGATCATTGTCATCATCTAAGGGTTGTTTTGGAAGTGCTAAGACAAGAACATTTATTTACAAATTTGGAAAACAATGTCTTTTGCATGGATCATGTTATTTTTCTAGGTTTTGTTATGAGCTCCAAAGAAATCCATATAGATGAAGAAAAGGTGAGAGCAATCACGGATTGACCGCCACCTAAAAATGCAACTGAGGTAAGAAGTTTTCATGGTTTAGCAAGTTTCTGTAGGAGGTTTATGAAAGATTTTAGCACCATTGCTGCACCTCTTAATGAAATTGTTAAAAAGATTGTTATTTTTAAGTAGGGTGAGAAACAAGAGAAATAATTTGCTGCACTTAAATAAAAACTCACCAAAGCACCAATTTATGAAAGATTTTAGCACCATTGTTTATTTTGATGACATATTAATTTATAGCAAAAATTTAGAAGATCATTGTCATCATCTAAGGGTTGTTTTGGAAGTGCTAAGACAAGAACATTTATTTACAAATTTGGAAAACAATGTCTTTTGCATGGATCATGTTATTTTTCTAGGTTTTGTTATGAGCTCCAAAGAAATCCATATAGATGAAGAAAAGGTGAGAGCAATCACGGATTGACCGCCACCTAAAAATGCAACTGAGGTAAGAAGTTTTCATGGTTTAGCAAGTTTCTGTAGGAGGTTTATGAAAGATTTTAGCACCATTGCTGCACCTCTTAATGAAATTGTTAAAAAGATTGTTATTTTTAAGTAGGGTGAGAAACAAGAGAAATAATTTGCTGCACTTAAATAAAAACTCACCAAAGCACCAATTTAAGCATTACCAAAATTTTCCAAATCTTTTGAAATTGAGTGTGATGCTTCTAACGTTGGGATTGGGGATGCTTTGAAGCAACAAGAACATCCAATTGCTTATTTTAGTGAGAAAATAAAAGGGGCTTCCCTTAATTACCTACTTATGATAAGGAATTGTATGCCTTGTTTAGAGCTTTGCAAACTTGGCAACATTGTCTTTTGCCCAAAGAATTTGTCACTCATAGTGACCATGAAGCTTTGAAACATTTAAAAGGGAAAGGTAAGTTGAACAAGAGATATGATAAATAGGTTGAATTTCTTGAACAATTTTCATATGTGATCAAGCCTAAAAAAGAAAAGGAAAAAATAATGGAAGATGCATTATCTAGAAAATATGCTTTGCTTTCCACTCTTGAAACAATTTTTTTTTGTCTTGAACACCTTAAAGAGTTGACACAATGTGTGTCCAAATGTTCTATTAGAGATTTAGTTTTAAGTGAGGCACATAAAGGAGGTTTAATGGGTCATTTTGGGGTTGTCAAAACCTTAGAGTTGATGCAGGAACATTTTTATTGGTCCTACATGAAAAGTGATTTTAAAAAGTTTTGTTAAAGGTGCATTATGTGTAGAAAGGCTAAATCAAAGATTTTGCCTCATGGTCTTTATACACCTTTGCCTACCCCTGATTTTCCTTGGATTGACATTTCCATGAACTTTGTTTTGGGTTTACCTAAGAAAATAATGGAAAAGATTCTATTTTTGTTGTTGTTGACAGGTTCTTAAAGATGGCACATTTCATTGTATGTAAGAAGGTGGATGCTACAAGTTATGTGGCAAATCTATTTTTCAAGGAAGTGGTGTGCCTTCATGGTCTTCCAAGAAGAATAGTTTCATATCGTGACACCAAATTTCTTAGTCATTTTTGGAGGACTTTATGGATTAAGGAAGGAACAAAATTTATTTTCTCTACAACTTGTCATCCACAAACAGATGGATAAACTGAGGTAGTGAATAGAACTATTTCTACTCTTCTTAGGAGTGTCCTTAAAAAGAACTTAAGAATGTGGGAGGAGTGTTTACCACATGTTGAGTTTGCTTATAATTATGTGGTGCATATTACAACATGTAACACCCCTTTTTCTACCCCAAATTATTTAGCATATAATCAGAGTAAATAAGTACGCATATAAAGAAAAGGGCGTCACATCGACGTTTTCGAAACTTAAAACTTTCAAAAACCAACAATACATATGGTCATTCAAAATAACACATTTCACTCATCATGAATATTCAAGGAATATGCGTTCGCAGCGGAAAATAAAGAATACTCATGTATTTGATAAGATGATCCATGTCCCATACCATGATCAAATAAAATAAAACAATTAATGACATAAAGCATATCCAAATAAGATACGAGTTCAATACCACTAATCTACCCAGTGTTACATGACCAGAGCATTGACTCAGTACCTAATTGCAAACTAAATACGGAACTCTCCAGCTATTCTTGAGCGAGCTACCGTCCACCTACTCCAGCAATACTACTCTGTAGTATCTGCATGATACCCATGTAAAGGTAACATTCAAACAGAAAGGGTGAGAATTCCAAATCATTATGAATATAGCATAATAAGGCATAATGAATTAAAACACAATTTAAGAATTCATCACACTTGGTATAATCACATCAATAATATTAATCAACAATCATCTCACATATTTCAAACGTACATCACACTCACATCAATACATGCATTCAATGATCACATAACTATAGACGACTCAATGCAAGACAATGTGACTCTATGCATGTGGTACCGCAATGTGAACTCAAAGTTTCACTGCTTTCCGATTCAATATCTAGAATCCAAGCCATGCTTCCGATCCGGACTAGACCAAAGCCCTACGTCTGTTTCCAATGAAGGATCACCGCTTAAAACTACGCCTAATCCCAATTAAGGATTAACGTCTGCTACGTCTGTTTCCAATGAAGGATCACCGCTTAATACTACGCCTGATTCCAAGTAAGAACCAACGTATACTCATGTGAACCCACGGTTTCACCACTTCTACAATGAAGTCAACCATGCTATGAATGAATGCACACATACCAACACATATGCAATTAAGATCTATATCATCTTAACATACCACATACCACCATAACTCTCAATTGGTACGTATACACATTCATCACCACACATCATCTATGATTACATATACACATCCATAACCAGAAATCATTCACAATCCAATAATGGTATACATACACATTCATACAATATTTTATTTTCATCATGATAAAATTCATGGCATTTATAAATCACATAATATTTTATAACATGGAACAATAATAATAATTCTTTACGTTTTCTTTAGTCATGTTATTTCACAATCAAACATATCAACCATGTTTAACACCCATCAAAATAAAATTCATAGAATTTGTAGACGCATAATACACTATAATATGATATCATAATAATAGCCTTTTTCATTATCTTACCAATGCATCCGTCGGCATTCAAAACGGAGCTATAATGCTCAATTAATTCATTAATCTATCTTAATCAAGATTTAGATTACTATTTATTCATTGCATAAGTATTCAACAACAACCTCTCTAGCCTAGTGGTAAGGCATGTACAGATTCAAGGAGGTCTTGGGTTCGAACCCCACTGGTGACAAATCCTGTATAGACAGAAAATTAAATTCTGTTTCATAACAGTGTTAACCGCATTTTTCATCGTTGGAGGACTTCCCCGCATTTTTCATCGTTGGAGGACTTCCGGACCTCCGATTTTGATTCCGTAAAAAGCTACACGTTCAGAAAATTATGACTCATCCAAATATATATTCATTCACAGTTTTTTTCCCCCTTACCTTGTCAATTTGATGGAAACCTTGACTCCTCTCGCTTTTCCTCTCCTTTTTCTCTATTGCCTTCAGTGCTCAAGTGAATTATATTTCTCACTTCCTTCACTCTTACTATTTATAATAGTATTCTAGTTGGGCTTAAATCATCTAATTTAATCACTGGCCTAAAAATACCTAATATTTAAATACCTCTATTTAAATTTAAATAATTAACCACTCACTATGCAACCCAGTTAATTAATTAATTCAATTATTTAATTATTTCTCATATCCACTAAATAATTAATTACCACACTAATTAAATTAATTAATCCATTATTATACTACCTCACAACCGCTTAATTACTTAACACTCCACATAATTAAATATAATATAATAAAAATAATATAATAATTAATTCCTAAAAATTGGGCTGTTACACAACACATTTCTCTCCTTTTGAAATTGTTTATTGTTTTAACCCACTAACTCCACTTGATTTGTTGCCTTTGCCTAACACTTCTCTTTTGAAGCATAAAGATGGAAAAACTAAGGCAGAATTTGTGAAGAAATTTCATGAGCAAGTAAAGTTGCAAATTGATAAGAAAAATGAGGGTTATGCTAAGCATGCAAACAAATGGAGGAAAAGAGTGGTTTTTGATTCCGACGATTGGGTATGGATACATACGAGGAAAGAATTATTTCCAACTCAAAGGAAGTCTAAACTTTTACTAATGGGTGATGGACCTTTCCAAGTGCTTGAAAGGATGATTGATAATGCCTACAAAATTGATCTACCCGGTGAGTATGTCGTGAGTGCTACTTTTAATGTTGTTGTCTTATCTTCTTTTGATGTAGGTGAAGATAATTTCAATTCGATGTCGGATTCTCTTCAAGAGGGAGGAGATGATGAGGACATCGTTATCAAGGATTCTAGTGAAGCAATTCAAGGACTAGGACAATTAATGACAAGGGCACATGCCAAGAAAGCTAAGGAGGCATTAAAATAAATAGTGATAACCATTATAGAAGCAATGCCAAAATTAGAAGACTTGGAGGGCAAAATGGTAATTTCCATTAGTCCATTAGGAGATGGATTGGGAGAATACAATGCTTCCCATATAACTTAGTTATATTTATTTATGAAATAAAAATAAAGAGTTTTTGTTAGTACGGTATAAACCATGCATAAGTGTGTTTTATTTTGTAAGTCAACCACAAGCCTTCATTTAAATGAAGCAAGTGACATGGAAATTATTTCAATTTCAATTTTTTTAAAATTAAGTAAATAAAGTTATCAGACTAAGAATGAAGATAGCAAGAAAAAGGAAAAAATTCAGCAAGTCAAAGAAGAGGGAACAAAGTGAGTTAAGCTCATCTTTGGTTTTGGATTGAACAAACATTGATCTTATCAGGAATTCACAATTCTTGTGGTGATCATCCTCCATAAGGCTTATCTTCTTCTAGGATTAGAAGAGTGGCGCCTCTTTTTTCTAAAACTTTCATTCATTTCCTCTTTTTATTACCTTGATACAAAATTCACCAATATATCCATTCACCATTAAAAATTAGAAAACCATTCATTATTCATTCTAAAATATAAGTATCTCTAAGAGATTTACAAGAACTCATAGTAAGAAAAAAGCCTTAAATTCGACCTTAATCAAAATGGCACAAAATCCCAATTTAGCAGTCATCATAATGCCATGTGAAGTTATGACAAGGCTAATTGCAACGTTCTTCATTTTTTCTTTCTTTTAATCACTTTAATTTTTTTAGCCACGTACTATGTTCCCATTGGTTCATTTAATTTCTTCTTGTTTTCCTTTTTACGTAATTTTTCATGCATGTTATTATCATTTATTGCATGATTATTCAAATCAATGTCATTGTTATTGTCCTCATCATTCTCCTTGATATTCTCATCAACATCTCCATTATCATTTTTGTCACAAAGAGCCATAAATCGAGATCCCATATTTTGTGTACCTACATTAACTGTTATTGTCTTTGCCGAAATTCAATTTCCTTTTGCCAGTTGCAGCTCATTTATGAACTCTGGTATACCTCTTCGCGTCCTTTTGTTTTTTTTGAACTACAATCCATGGTATTTTATTTAGAACATGCTTTATTGTGTTGCATTCACTTTGTAACATAACAAGTGAAGTGCTTCATCCTCCATTTTGTAATGCCTCCTTTGATAGAGAACATTGCTAATAGAAGTTTAGTGAGATCTACCTGGATACACAATCTTGCATACTTATCTCTTTATCTTGATAATGTGTTTTTATCTACCTTAACTGTTTTCCCTATCCTATTTCCAATGAATGTGAGAACTCTGCTATCTGTAAGACCCCAGTTTTGACCCTAAGATCTCTCATGCAACTTCATCATATGCATTAGCATTGGGATCATACCTTGGCATCCTCCTTACCCCTATTTCATTGGGTTTTTTTGGGATAGATCACCAAGCACCATGTGATTGTGTCATACTTGTATATTATCATTTTTACTAACCAAAATACCAAAAATATGTCTTTGCATTTGCCTAACTTTTTTGTAGGTAGGGCATGATCCCCGTTGATCTAGCAAGCTCATATCTAGGGTTTCAGACCCTCAGGGCTACAAGAGCACAACCAAGGAATGATCCACAATGGCTCTAAGCATCATATATGAGTCCCCTTGATCTTCATATGTTACTTTGATCAAGTATTCTTCAAGAGTTTGGAGGTAGTTTGCCTTGGAAACCCTAGTTTATCTGGGCATCTTGAGTAGCTTCTTCAACAAGCTTCCTCACCAATTGATCAAATTTCTCAAGGTACACTTTAAATTTCACCATCTTATGCATATATGATCTACCATGAGCCGAAAAAGCCAAGAGAATTGGAGGTTAGCAAGTTGGTTGATGGTGGTTAGCCAGATGAATTCATCTGATCAAAACTGGGTCTCCCAAGACCCTATCTCCTATACTTTTCACCATATGAAAATGATTCCAAGAGAAACGTTACTCTTAATGACATTCCAAACAACTTTCCTGTTTAGACATAGAGCTAGTTTTTCTTGGAAAGTCATTTTCTATGTTGAAACATTATAGGTCATTTTGTCTAAACCCTAATTTGAAAGTCAACTTCCCAAGGCCATAACTTGCTAAATTTTTACGAGATGAAAGATTTACAAGTTGCACAATCAAATTCAAGATGTCTAATTAAACTTTTATGTTTGGAATGCGAGCTAATTCAACTATTATGAGCATGTGATATGCGGATACATTATAGGTCATTGTTGCCCTATACCATTGAACAAGTGATTTTCCTAAACTTCAAAAATGCATAACTCTATCATTCTAGATCCAAATGACATGAGATTGTTGACCATTTTGAAGGTATTTCAAATAGCTACAACTTTGGTGAAGGCACTTTTCTCATTTGGAGCTCACATGAAAAGTTAAGTAAGGTAGAATATTGAGATATACGACTTAACACTTAGAAATACTTTCAACATGTTGAAATTTCCAAACTTCCACCTCAAAATTCACCATGGTCTGAGTTCCAAATGAAAAAGTGTCCAACATCAAAGTTGTTCCCCTTGATCTAAGCTTTCCAAATAGTCTTATTTCGTGCATTTTGGATGAGGTTTGCTAGGGTTGCGCATGGTTTTAACAAGTCTACATCAAGTGGAAAAATCAAATGTCCAAAACTTCACATTGCATTGCATTGCCATTCAAGCATTATTTGAACTTCAGTACAGTTAGAATTGGATCAAAATTGATTACTTCATGGGGTTGTACACGCCCATGCAAGCTTGTGCATGACATTGTCAAATTGAGCAAAATTTCAAGTGTGTTATTATCAATCCCAAATGCTATAAATACATGACCTCTGAGCTCATTTCAAATACACCTTGCACGCCAGCTTTTCCCCCTCTTTTCAAACCCTCACAATTCAAAGGAAAACCTGAGAATTTTCAACTTGAAAATTGAGTTTGAATCTCACTGTTTGGAGATTCAAAAACTTCAGGATCAAAGCTTTGTTCCATTTCCATACCACTTCTGCAAGCTCCTTGAGTGTGATCAAGTCAAGTTTGAAGCAAGCAAGATCCAGTTCTGCACAACATTGAAGGTATTTTTCAGAAATCTTTTTCTCTTCGATTCTCACTCAATTCTCATCAATTCTCTTGGATATTTAGTTGTATGAAGTCCTACTAATGTAGGCAAGAAGATTGAGTTGCTTTGAGGTCTAATCGAAGCAACTCAGTTGACACACCTCAAAATTCAACTCCTCATATCTTTCTATATATGTGGAGTTAGTTAAAATTGAGGTCAGATTCGTGCTCTACGCCATTTTTTCTTTCAGATCATGTCCTCCTTTTTCATTTATGTGATGATGATGACTGAACCAGTCCGACGAGCCTTGCCTGAGAAGGTGACCGGAGTTCCAGCGCCGGTGGTGTGCTGGACAAGTTCTGAGTCATTGATCTTGTTTAAACTGTTTTAACCTCACGTGTTGGTTTTGATTACCATTCCTGTGGCGCATTGACTTAAGTCCATGGTAGAAAGTGCGTTGATGACCACTTGATCTGCCACCTCAATTAATGAGGGAGATCAAGTGGTCCACGTTTGTTCTGATTATTTCAATTTCATTTAATTTGTTTTATTTTTATTTATTCATATTAATTTTAATATTGATCTAAAAAATATGAGAGTTTCACCAAAAAAAAATTAAATAAAATCCTCTTTCATATTTTGAATTAAAATTATTTTTTTGGATAATTATTAATATTTTTCATGATTTAATTGATTTTGCGAATATTTTAAATTGTTTAAAAATACTTTTAAGTCTCCGAAAATTCTGAAATTTTTTCTCCAAGGTCCTTTGACTTTGTTTGACCTAAGATAAATCTCATGGCCAATTCTTTGGTGTTTTGATGAGATTTTAGGAATTTGACAAACCATATTTAATTTAATGCATTATTTTTAGTATTTTTAAATTGAATAAGTGTCAAATAATTGTGTTGAGCCATTTTGATTGTTTGTATAAGTTTGACTTGTGTTGTTGGGCCTTGGTCAAGGTTCATTTGAATTTGTTAGGTTAAGATCATTGGATTTAGGGGGTTGATGGAATGTATATTTCATCTCCCAAAATGAATGAATGGTCTTTTTTTGGTAAAAGTCCTCCTTTGTCCAATTTGAGTTTTGATCAATTCCCCCCCTCTTCATGTAATTCCCCTTCTTTATGCATCCATTTTATTTGACATATGATATCTCAACATCCTAAGGCTAGTTGATTGCAAAATAAACATAAGCATGGATGAGATTAGGCCACCTCTTTTGTATATTATGTTTGTGTGTGGTATGTTTCATGAGTATAGTCCATTATACTATATCTCTAACATGCATTAACACCAAAATTCTATTGCCCGACCTCAAAAAGTTGTGACTTCTACATAAGTCCAATTACGATTGCCTAACATAGCGCTAAATTTTTGACACAAAAAGCATAGTGTAGCGGGAAAATTCATGACGATTAAGCTATTGACAAGCTAAAGATCAATTAACAAGAGTCGCCACCGCGATTTTATTGTTTCCAAGGGAAAGGGAAAAATGCGAAAAAAAACGAAATAGTAAGAAGTTTTCAAATAAAAACTAATAAAAGTCAGAGATCACAGGTAAGGGGGTTGGTTACACAGAGGGAAGGTGTTAGCACCCAAAATGAGTGTGTTGTTTTTAACAAAATTAAGTTTGAAAGGCACAAAGGCCTGAAAATGGTTTGGATGAGTTAGTTCTTTTTTGGATTTTTTGAAAGTTTAAATGAAGTATAGTTAAGTTTATTTACAAGTTTGATTTAAGAAAATGAGTTTGTAAAAGTGGTCGAAATTTAGAACAAAATAGTTCACACAAAGAAGGTTTTGAAAATGGAGGGAGAGATTTTGAAATTAAAGAAATGGGGAGAATATGAAGAGACTACCCTAGATACAAGAAATTTAAAAGTTTAAAGTTGAAAAGATCTGACCTAATGGGAGCAATCCAATAGACAAGTATGTCAATAGAAACCCAAAATTCCCTTGGACTTTTTAGAATCAAAAACACACAAATGCACAATTATATCAATCTTGAAGAACAAAGGCATCAAATAAAGATGGCCTCATCCAAGCTTATCCACTTCAATTATCTTCTTCAAAATAGCCTATGTAGTAGATGAATTCCACAAGTCATAGGTTCAACATGACAGCTTAACAAGGATCAATGTTGCAGATGAATCTGGAGAGATCTTGAATGATGTATCAGATGAATTCAAACTTGCAAGTTCTTGGTTCTTCAAAAAATTGGCATTGGTCAAGTCCATTAGCAAAGGAATGTTGCCTAACTTCTAAGTCCAATTGGGAAGATCAAAACACCAGTCCACTCAAAAGTCTTTTAGGGTTTTTGTTACTATTATGTGCATTAATGGGTAAAGACCAATCAAACAAACAAGGCAACAAAGTATATCACACAATATGGTCCAAGTGGACAAAGTGAAAATTGCATAAACATAAACCATTAGAATGATATGTACAATGACAAATGATAATAGAATACTAAAGGTAAATTGCATTAAAAGTAAAAGCTTGAAAGTAAAAGTTAATGGTTAGTAAGTTAGTAGTTAGTTTTGTTTTGCTTTTTGATGTTAAGACATTCTTTGGAGAACACTCAACCCACTTACCACAAGCATGGATCCTTGAACCAAAACATCTTCCAAAGGAAGGAAAGAAGGCCAAGTTTCCACACAATACCATGGAAGAGGGGAGACTTACAATCTCACTAACTAGAATGCTTATGCCTTTTGTGTCACAGATTCAGCGCTATGTTAAGCAATCGTAATTGGACTTATGTAGAAGTCACAACTATTTGAGGTTGGGCAATAAACTTTTGGTGTTAATTCATGTTGGAGATATAGTATTAAGAACTATGCTCATTAAACATACCACACACAAAAATATATGCAAAGGTGTGGCCTAATCTCATCCATACTCATGTTAATCTTTCAATCAACTAGCATTAGGACTTTTGAGATGTTATTGGCTAACTGAAAATGAATGGATGAAGAAGGGGAATTAGATGAAGAGGGAAAGGGATGAATGAGATCACAAATTGGTCAAAGGAGGACTTTTACCAAATTAATATTATTCATTCATTTTGGGAGATGGAATGTACATTCCATCAATCCCCTAAATCCAATAATATTAATTTGACAAAGTCAAATCAACCTTGACCAAGGCCCAACAACAAATGAGAAACTCAAATAAGTCAATCCAAATGGTCAACACAATTAAAATGACATTTATTCAATTAAAAATGTTAGGATAATACATTAAATGAAAATATGTCTTGTCCAAATCCTAAAATCACATCAAAACACCAAATAAATGGCCATGTGATTAATCATAGGTCAAACAAGGTCAAAGGACCTTGGATAAAAAATTCATAATTTTTGAACACTTAAAAATATTTTTAAACAATTAAAAACAAATGAAAAATCAATTAATTCCTGAAAAATAATAATAATGATCCAAAAAAATAATTTTAATTCAGAATATGGAAGAGAAAAATATTTGAAATTTTTTGGTGAAAGTCCCATATTTTTTGGATCAATATTGAATTTAATATGAATTATTGAAGAAAATGAAATAAAAAGGAAAATCAGAAATTGCAAAAATACGTGGACCATCAGATCTCCCTCATTAATTGACGTGGCATATCCGATGATCTACAACGCGCGTTCCACCAATGCACGAGTCAACTGCGTGGCAAACTTGTTAATCAAAAGGAACAATTGAGATTACAACGTGGAGCAAGGATCACACAGTCTAGACTTGAGACAACTCATCACCGGAGCCAGAGCTTCGGTTGTATTCTCTGGTGAGCTTCGTTGGACTGGTCATCATCAACCAACCATCACTAAAATTTCAAACAGGGACATGATTTTAAAGAGAAAACATCACTGAGCACGAGTATCACCTCCATTTCTTCCAATTCCAACTATATTGAGAGATATGTGGAATTGAAAAATGAGGTTCATGATCTGAGTTGCTTTGATTCATCATCAGAATAACTCAAACACCTTGCCTACATTGGTAGGACTTTAGCCAACACAATAATCAAGAGAATTGAGCAAGAAACAAGGAGAATCGAAAAGATCAAACTTTCTGCAAATTACCTTCAATGGAGGTCTGAGCTTGCTAGATCTTGATCTGAATCGTGCTTTGCTTCACTCCAATTGCTTGCAGAAGAGGAATGGAATGGCTTAGAATCAATGGACTCCTAGAGAATTGAATTCCAAAACAGTGGAGATTCAAGCTCAAATTCAACAGAATTTTTCAGGTTTATCCTCTCAATGTGAAGGGTTTTCTGTGGGGAATCAAAGCTGACGCAGTGTGTATGTTGATTCTGAGCAATTGAGCTCCAATTTATAGAGAATTCAAGTGATAATTGCACACTCCTTTCAAGTTTCCAATTTTGGCAAAGTAATGTAAGCAGCTGCGTCGGCGCGCATAGGCCCATCAAATGATTGTTCATAAGTCCATAATAAAGTTCAGATGCATTGGAGGTGGATTGGATTGCAAGGCAATTGAGCATTGTTGTTTGAAGTTTGATCCATGACACATGATACTAGCGTGTTTAAGCCATACGCAGCCTATGCATTTCTCATCCAAAAAGCATGAATTTTAACTCTTTGGAAAGGTGACATCAAGAGTAACAACTTTGATGTTGAACACGTTTTCATTTGGAGCTTGGAACTTTGAGATATTTGGGGTGGAAGTTTGGAAAAATTTGACATATTGAAAATTTTCTAAGTGTCAAGCCATATGTCTCAATATATCACCTTGCTTAACTTTTTATGGGAGCTTCAAATGAGAAAAGTGTCTTCATAAAAGTTGTAGCTATCTCAAATACCTTCAAAATGATCACCAATTTAATGTCATTTGGAATTGAAATGATAGAGTTATGCATTTTTGAAGTTTGGCAAAATCACTTGATCAATGGTATAAATCAAAAGTGACCTATAATGTAGCCTCATATCACATGTGCAAAGAAGTTGAATTTGCTCCCACTCCAAACATAAAAGTTTAAGTGGACACATTGAATTTGATTATGCAACTTGGAAATATTTTATCTCATATGAAATGAGCAAGTTATGGCCTTGGGAAGTTGACTTTCAAATTACGGTTTAGACAAAATGACCTATAATGTTTCAACATAGAAAATGATTTTCCAAGAAAAACTAGCTCTAGGGCTCAACATTAAAGTTGTTAATAATGTCATTTAGAGTAAGCTTAGTATTGGAATCATTTTCATATGGTGAAAATTGTAGGAGATAGGGTCTAGGGAGACCTAGTTTTGATCAGATGAATTCATTTGGCCAACCACCATCAACCAACTTGCTAATCTCCAATTCTATTGACTTTATTGGCTCATGGTAGATCATATATGCATAAGATGATTAATTTTGAAGTGTCCTTTGAGAATTCTGATCAATTGGTGAGATAGCTTGTTGGAGAAGTTACTCAAGATACCCAGTCAAACTAGGGTTTCCAAGGTAAATCACCCTCAAACTCTTGAAACAAACTTGATCAATATCACATGTAGAAGTAATTGGGGCTCATAAATGATTCTCATAACCATTCTTGAATCAATTCTTGATGGTGCTCTTTGTTCATGAGGGTCTCAAACCCTAGATGTGATCAATGAATCAAGGAGATCATGCCCTTACCTACAAAAAGTGTTAGATAGATAGAAAGACATATTTTTTTGGTATTTTGGTTAGTGAAAAATGGTAAAATAAAAGTATGATATAATCACAAAGTGCTTGGTGATCTCTCCTCAAACAAACCCAATGAAGGAGGGGTAAGGAGGATACAAAGGTATGATCCCAATGCTAATGCTTGTGATAAAATGCATGAGGGATCTTAGGGTCAAAATTGGGGTCTTACAGCTGCCCCTATTTAAGGACATTCTAACTGAGGAGGTGAAGTTAAAAATCTTCGGCTTGACTCAGTAGAATGGGCTTAAATAACAACATAGAGAAATAAATTTTGGTCCCTAAGAGACCTCATGATGCATATGATACGAATTCAAAAGAAAATGCTCTGTGGGGAAATATTGCCACAAAGGAAAAGAAATCAGAGAGACCGAAAATCTGCAGGAGTATAATGCATTCCATAAGGAAAACTCACTGGGGAGACAGAGACTCTAGGGGATGAAAGGAGTTTATGTGTAGGCCAGGTTACGACTTAAAACTACTAGGGGACTCGAGGAAATCCATCTAAAATGGAGACTCATCCGGGGAAACAAACATTTGCAGGGAATACGAATAAGCCAGGATAAAACTGAAATATTCGACTCGTGCAGGGAAAAGCGATTTCACTAAGGAAATGCGCACTCGACTGGGGAGAAACTAAAATTTCAACACAGGAGGAGTAAACATTTATTATCTACTACCTGTTACTGGGTAAGGAGATAATAAAGATCTGACAGAGAGAACATTCGTCACCGGTTAAGATGAACATATCAAGGATGACTCGCTGAGGGAAAGCCAAGAAGGAATATTCATTACCGGTTACTGGGTAAGAATAGCCTTGCTGGGGGAAATTGCAGAAAATAGGATTTACAACTACCAGTTACTGGGCAGAAGACCAAAGGGTGAGAGTATCTGTCATCGGTTAAGATGAACTTATCAAGGGTAAACTCAACAGGGAAGAAAATCCGTCACCGGTTAAGATGAACATATCAAGGATAGACTTGCCTGGGGATGTCAAGGAGAATACCCATCATCGGTTAGGATGAACATATCAAGGATATACCAACTGAACAACAAAGGAGAATTACATCTATCGAAAACTGGATAGAAAACCTTCGGAGAGGGAATCCATCACCGGTTAGTATGAACATATCAAGGATTAAACTCTACGAGGGGACAAAGTAGGATTTACAACTACCAATTACTGGGTAGAAAACCAATCAAAGAGAAAATCTATCACTGGTTAAAGTTAACATATCAAGGATAGACTCTGAAAGGGGAGAAAATAGGGATTACATCTATCAGTTACTGGATAGAATACTAAAGAAGAGAAAATCTGTCACTGGTTAAAGTGAACATAACAAGGATAGACTCCGTTAAAGGGGAACAATAGGATTTACAACTACCGGTTACTGGGTAGAAGACCAACAAGGAGAAGAAAACCCGTCATCGATTAAGATGAACATATCAAGGATTAACTCTTTGGGAAACAAAATAGGGATTACAACTACCTTTTTATTGGGTAGAACACCAAAGAAGAGAATATCTGACACTAGTTAAAGTGAACATATCCCGGATAGACTCCTGTGGGGAAAAGAAAGATATTCGTCACCTGGTTAAGATGAACATATCAAGGATATACTTCCGAGGACTTCACTAGGGAGAAAAAGGGGTACTCTTTTCGGGTATTGGGAAAAAAGTAACAAACCACAAACTAAGAAGAATATTACCAGTTACTGGGTAATAGACTCTTAGGGGACCAAAATATCTATCTAGGTAAGAGCTAGAAAGGAAACGGTCAATCAAGACTCAACCCAATGAGGACATAACTCAAGGGGAGTAATTCCATTCAGAAAATGTTGCTGGAGAGGAAACTGAAATAACAATCATCCACGAGGAAACAAACTCAGTGGGAAAACAGAGAAAGGTTAAAGTCTTTTCTGCTTAGGTGGCTGATGCTCTACAATTGAAGGAGGACAGACACCAGATTTGGTATGGGGATAAAGTACCGCCATAACAGAGAATGAGAATCTCAAACAAATCAAATATGAAAGATATGCAAATCATGAAATTATATGGATGTATATGTATATGTATATATGGTGATTATGCTGACAAAACGATCACGAATGATACAGAGGTGTCGCAAAGAATTTGAACCACCGGTACAATCCTCGGTCAATCCCCAAAAAATCATGGAGACAAACTGCTGAAGAACAGAGAGATCAACATCCCAAAAGCTCAAACCCTAGCTAGGGAAAGAGGAGATCTGCTGAGGAGAAAACACATCCAATTGTAGGCAATTTTAGGTCAACACCATAAAATGGGATACAACCCTACTGGGGAGGAATAAAAAAAGATGCTCAGAAACCAGGAAGGAACTCTGATTGGGGGCAAAGATGCGACGATCGGTGAGGACACCAAGGCGATCTACTAGGGAGAGATCAAACATCTTCTGATGACGATCTACCTGCTGAAGAAATACGAACTCCAATGGGAAGGCCGAAACTCTGTCGGGGATTTGGACACGCCGCTTGGGGATTTGAATGAATCAACTCAGCTGGGGAATAGAAAGAAACTCCACTGGTGTATCAAACACTCCACCGAGGAACTGAATCTGCTAGCTAGGGACAACAACACTCTTTTGAGGAAATGAATCAACACTGATGCCTAGAGATACCCGAAGAGTTACTGCTTGGGGAACCTCGGATGCTTCACACTTAAGGACTTGCTATTCACTGAAATGCTGTTGATATTACTGTTACTTGTTTTGGAAAAGTTTTTGCTTATATATTTTAAAGAAAATTTGATTTTGATTTAAAAGTTTAATTTCAAAATGATCATAATAAAATTTAAAACTATTGGCTGAAGTAAATTAGAGTATAAACAATTGGATAAAAGCTCAACTTTATTTATAGAATGGTAGTTTGTAAATGACAAGACTCCATAGATTTTACAAAGTTGAAAATGGTAATTTACATGGAAAAGGGTTACACTGAATACAAATGATCCTTAATCCTTCTACCAAATCTTGGTATCCACTGTGTTTTTGACCGCTGCTGAAAATGAACTGGCATCAACCCTTGTGCTCTAACAGCTCCATCAAAAATCACTGAAGATTGGTAGAATGCAGTTACTTGCCATAATCCCTAATTTTTGAATAAGTTGCCCCAGAGTAGGGTACTCAACTTATCGGGAAATTATTTCCGTTTTTATGTCTCTAATTTTTGCCTGGATCGCCCTTTCAGGTTTTCAATCCACCGAGACACTCATTTTTTCCTAAGCCGCCCTTTCAGGTTTTTAACTTAGCGAGTTGTTCTTTTATTTTTTAGGCGAAGTATTTCTTGACTGCATCTGCGTTCACAGGACGAGTGAACTCTTCACCATCCATAGTTGTAAGGATCAATGCACCGCCTGAAAAGGCTCTCTTGACAACATATAGGCCTTCATAATTAGGAGTCCATTTTCCTCTGGAATCTGGCTTGAACGAAAAAATCTTCTTGAGCACAAGGTCACCTTCTCTGAACACACGAGGTTTGACCTTCTTATTAAAAGCTTTATTCATCCTCTGCTGATACAACTGACCATGACACATGGCAGTCAATCTCTTATCTTCAATCAAATTCAACTGGTCAAACCTGGTCTGACACCATTCAGCTTTAGTCAACTTGGCTTACATGAGCACACGTAATGAAGGAATCTCAACCTCTACGGGGAGCACTGCTTCCATACCATAAACAAGAGAGAAAGGGGTTGCTCCTATTGAAGTGCGGACGGATGTACGATACCCATGCAACGCAAATGGGAGCATCTCATGCCAATCCTTATACGTAACAACCATCTTCTAGATAATCTTCTTGATGTTCTTATTCGCAGCTTCAGCAACCCCATTCATCTTGGGTCTGTAGGGAGAGGAATTATGATGTGCAATCTTGATTTCTTTGCAAAGAGCTTCCACCATATTTTTATTCAAGTTCGATCCATTATCAGTAATGATCTTACTTGGCACACCATAACGGTATATAATCTGATTCTTGATAAACCTTACAACAACTTGCTTGGTTACATTTGCATATGATGCCGCTTCAACCCATTTTGTGAAATAGTCAATTACCACCAAAATGAAACGATGTCCATTCGAAGCTTTGGGCTCAATCATCCCAATCATATCAATTCCCCACATGGAGAAGGGCCATGGGGAAGAGATAACATTCAAAAGTGTCGGAGGAACATGAATCTTATCAGCATAGATCTGACACTTGTGGCATTTCTTCACAAACTTGCAACAATCAGATTCCATTGTCAGCCAATAGTAACCTGCTCGCAACATCTTCTTCGCCATTGCATGTCCATTGGAATGAGTACCAAAGGATCCTTCATGCACTTCAGTCATCAACAAGTCTGCTTCGTGTCTATCCACGCATCTGAGCAAAACCATGTCAAAGTTTCTCTTGTACAGTACATCACCTTTCAAGTAGAAATTACCAGCTAACCTTCTCAAAGTCTTCTTATCTTTCAAATATGCCTCAGGCGAGTAGATCTGACTTTGGAGGAAACACTTGATGTCGTAATACCATGGCTTCTCGTCTTTGATCTCTTCAACAGCAAACACATGGGCTGGCCTATCAAGACGCATCACAGATAAATTGGGAACTTCATTCCAATACTTCACTACAATCATTGACGCCAACGTTGCAAGAGCGTTTTCCATCCGGTTCTCATCTCGAGGGATATGATGAAACTCAACCTTTGTAAAGAAATTTGAAATCCTCCTCGCATAATCTCTATACGGTATTAAATTGGGTTGATTTTTCTCCCATTCTCCTTTGATCTGATTCACTACCAAAGCTGAATCACCGAAGACATCCAAATATTTGATTTTGAGATTCATGGCCTCTTCAAGACCAATAATGCAAGCTTCATATTCTGCCATGTTGTTTGTACACTTGAAAGTCAATCTAGTTGTAAATCGTAGTTGCGTCCCTTGAGGAGGAATAATCACTTCCCCAATGCCATTTCCATATTCATTAACAGCTCCATTAAATACCATGCCCCAACGGGAACCAGATTTTGAGATTCATGGCCTCTTCAAGCCCCATAATGCAAGCTTCATCAGAATCTTTCATTATTAAGTATAAAATCTCTTCATCAGGAAAATCATACTGCACTGACTGATAATCTTCAATTGGTTGGTGAGCCAAATGGTCAGCCAAGATACTACCCAGTTAAAGCAGGCTTCTCAAATATATAGTTGATTGGATCCATTTTGGATATCAACCAAGTGGTATGATTCAACATATACTGACGTAGACGCTTAGCAGCCCAGACCAATGCGCAATAAGTTTTCTCAAGCATTGAATACCGAGTTTCACAGTCGGTGAACTTCCTACTGACATAATAGATTGCAAATTCTTTCTTTCTAATCCAACTTGCTGACCAAGAACATAACCCATACTATCCTCGAGCACAGTCAAATACATGATCAACGGTCTTCCTTCAACACGTGGAGACAAAATAAGAGGTTCAAGCAAATATTCCTTGATACTTTCAAAAGCTTTCTAGCAGTCTTTGGTGCAATCACAAGACTGATCTTTCCGAAGAAGTTTGAATATAGGCGCACATGTGGCAGTCATGTGGGAAATAAATCTGGAAATATAATTCAAGCGGCCAAGAAAACCACTGACGTGCTACTCAGTTTTGGGCGCAGGCATCTCTTGTATTGCTTTGACCTTGGCAGGATCAACTTCAATACCCTTCTCACTGACAATAAAGCCCAACAACATACCAGAACGAACACCAAAAGTACATTTATTGGGATTCAAGTGGAGTTTATACTTCCTCAAATGCTGGAATAGATTCAACAAATCCTCAACATGTTCCTCTTCATCAATCGACTTAGCAATCATGTCATCGACATACACTTCAATCTCTTTATGCATCATATCATGAAAAAGAGTAGACATTGCCCTCTGGTAAGTCGCACCAGCATTCTTTAGACCGAAAGGCATCACTCTATAACAGAATGTTCCCCAAGGTGTAATGAATATGGTCTTCTCCATATCTTTGGGTGCCATATTAATCTGATTATATCCGAAAAATCCATCCATAAACGAAAAGACTTTGAATTTAGCAGTATTATCTACCAACATATCAATGTGTGGCTGAGGGAAATCATCTTTCGCACTGGCTTTATTCAAATCTCTATAGTCAACACACATGCAGACTTTTCCATCCTTCTTCGGCACAGGCACAATGTTAGTTACCCATTGCAGATATTCAGCAGTCACAAGGAAATCGACATCAATCTGCTTCTGAACTTCCTCTTTGATCTTCACAGCCATATCAGGATGCGTTCTTCTCAACTTCTGCTTGACTGACGGGCATTCTGGCTTCAACGGCAATCTATGCTCCACAATATCATAATCCAAGCCAGGCATGTATTGATAAGACCAAGCAAACACATCTGAATACTCTCGAAGAAGATCAATCAACCCCTTCTTAGCATGTGGACACAGTCGAGACCCAATCTTGAGTTCCTTCACATCATCTTCAGAACCCAAGTTGACAAGCTCAGTCTGCTCTTCAAACAACTGAATAATCTTCTCATCTTGCTCGAGAAGACAAGACAATTCATCACTCACTTCTTCATCACTTTCCTCTTCGGCCTCAAACACAGGGAATTCAAATTTTGGAGAAGGAGAAGGATCATTGTATTCAATGGGGTTAGGAACCAACCTGCATAATGATTTGATATTTTGATTTTAGAGAAGTGAATTTGTGACCAAATATTATGCAGATGGACAACTATATTGTTTATTTATGTTTTTTGTAATTACCATTTTCAGAATAAAGCAAAAAGTAAAAATAAAACATCAAAGATGTGGATGAATAGAATTAATTTTATTGAGGATCAATTTAAAATGCCCAACAATGTTCACTTCTCCCTTAGGCATAGAAGAAGGATTTTTAAAATAGAAAAAGAAATTACTTAGATCGATGCAAAATAACAGGAATATCAACAGCAATCCAATTGTTGCATGTCTGTCCATGCGTCACAAAGTTGGCGCAATCTTCCTCTTCATTGTCCTCTAGCACAACAGCTAAGTGTTGTTCATTCCCATGAATGAATCCTCTGCTACGGAAAGTGAGTTGCATCTCTTCCGATCTAACGGTTGACGAGCCCTTCTGGAACCCCAAACCAGTTCTTCCCTTGTTCTCGGTGACCTCTACCACGCGGCCCCACTGATCAACAGGACCTTCTTCCACAATCTTCTGTGCATCTTTCAGAGAGGACATAAGTGCCCCAATTCACTTCTCAGCAGCAATAGATAAGGCTTGGAACGGAGTTCCAACCTCATCCTCAGCTTCTACATATGAAAAAGATGACATATGGCTGACCAACAGTGCTTTCTCACCTCCCACAATCACCAACTTGCCATTCTTGACAAACTTGAGCTTCTGGTGCAGAGTAGAAGTAACAACCCCTGCTTCATGAATCCATGGCCTTCCCAACAAACAGCTGTAGGCCAGGTGAATATCCATTTCCCGAAAAGTAATCTTAAAATCACTCGGACCTATCTTGACTGGAAGGTCCACTTCTCCAATGACCATCTTTTGCGAGCCATCAAAGGCTTTGACAATTACTCCACTGTACCCCATGGGAGATCCTTGGTAAGATAACTTCGACAATGTTGATTTTGGAAGCACGTTGAGTGACGACCCAGTGTCAACTAGCACGTTTGACAAAGCATCTTCCTTGCAATTTTTCGAGATGTGCAAAGCCAGATTGTGATTTCTTCCCTCCTCAGGGAGTTCTTTATCGCAAAAGCTCAAATTGTTGCATGAAGTGATGTTGGCTACAATATGATCTAATTGAGCTACAGTAACATCTTGCTCTATGTATGCATGTTCGAGAACTCTCTAGAGTGCTTCTCTGTGTGCTTCAGAATTCAAAAGCAGAGACAACACGAAAATCTTAGAGGGGGTTTAGAGCAACTGCTCAACCACGTTAAATTCACTCCTCTTGATCAGTCGGAGTACCTCATCATCATCACTATTGGCTTTCAAATTGCTGGATTCACCAGACTTATCTCTTGAACAACCCACAGGATCTACCATAGGCACCTCTGCCTTCTTACCAACAATCAAATCTTCCTTACTCTCTGGGACAACTAGCCCAAAAACTCGACCGTTACGGGTCACCTTCGTAACATCTACAATGCTCACTACTGAACTGGTCGTAGGCAACGAGACCTCTTGACCTTTCTCAATCATCATAGCATTGTATTGATACGGTACAGCCTTATCAGATGCATACGGGACTGGGTCCGCCAACCGTATTACCAACAACGAAACTGATATATTGCTGACGTTCTAGTTACTGCTGCTATCATACTGAATCACCAACCGCTCTGATTTCTTGAAAACGGGAACTATGACATTAACATCGTCGTCTTCATGACGGGATTGACAAATCTGGATCATGCCTTCATCCACTAGGCGCTGCATGTCCCTTTTCACAATAACGTACCCCCTTGGGTTCACACTACAAATATCTCAACCTTCGTGATCATGTTCACATTCACTCACCATACAAATGTCCTTGTGTATCTGCACCAAGGATCCACTAATGAAACGCACATCAAAAACTTTATATTCACCTGGACAACCGTCCACCATATTCACTAAGGTATTCCCATGAGCGGGCAAAGGATTAGCTTTCACATTAGGCGCGCGGTCTTCAAAAGACACCATGCCACTCTTCATAAGCTTTTGCACCTCATATTTCAACGGATAACAGTTCTCAATATCGTGCCCAGGTGCACCCTGGTGAAAAGCACAGTGAAGCTCAGGTTTATACCACCATGGAAGTGGTTCTGGTATCTGCGATGGACTCCTCAGTTGAATCAAATTCTTGAGGACTAAAGATGGGTACAGCTCGGCATATGACATAGGAATTGGGTCAAAAGAGACCTTCTTCCTCTCTAAGTTTTGTTGTTGGTGATGATTGTTGCTGGAATTGTTGTTGTTGTAGGTGTTTGTTCTTTGTTGCGGTTGTTGTTATTGACGTTGATTTTGATACTGATGTTGTTGTTATTGTTGAATTGGTATTGTTGACTGATTTGAAAACACTGGAATAATAAAAGATACTTGATGATGATGATGTTGACGGGGTGGTAAATTCCTTCTTGCTTGAGGCCTCCTCTGCCTCCCACTGCTTACTGCATTTGTTTAATTTTCCTTCCTCTTGCTAAAATTGCTCCCATACTTCTTGGTAGTTGACGCATCTTCTTTCGACAATCGTCCTTCACGGACCCTTTCTTCAAGTCTCATCCCCATGTTTACAATTTCGGTAAAATCACTATGGGCACTGGCGATCATACGTTCATAATAAAATGAACTAAGGGTTTTGAGAAAGATTTTTGTCATCTCCTTCTCCTCTAAAGGAGGAGTAATCTGGGCAGCCAACTCCCTCCAACGTTGGGCGTACTCTTTAAATGTCTCTTTGTCTTTCTGAGACATGGATCTCAGCTGGTCCCTATCTAGCGCCATATCCACGTTGTATTTATACTGTTTCACGAAAGCCTCTCCTATATCATTGAAAGTATGAATGCTTGCACTATGTAGCCCCATATACCAATGGAGTGAACACCTGTCAGGCTATCCTGGAAATAGTGAATCAGTAGTTGATCATTATCTGTCTGGGTTGACATTTTACGGGCATACATCACAAGATGACTGAGTGGGAAAGCGTTTCCCTTATACTTCTCAAAGTTAAGCACTTTGAATTTGACTGGGATTTTCTCGTTGGGCACTAAGCACAGTTCAACAGCACTCTTCCTAAACAGATCTTTGCCTCTCAATGTTTTCAGTTCCTTGCGCAGCTCAAGGAATTGATCCTTCATCTCTTCCATCTTCTCATAGATGTCCGGGCCCTCAGATGGCTTGGAATAATAGATGGTGTCTTCTACTCGCGGCAAAGTACTTGAATAGATGAGTAAGACAACTCATATCCAAGCATTTGAGAAGAGGAGTTGAAAGCTCAAAACCATCTCCCTTTTCGTATAGTTTGTTGAGAAAACGATTTGATTAAGTTGTATTTGCGGAAAAATGTCAATTGTTCGACTGACTGAGTAAGAGAACTCGTAATCATCCAATTGAGGGGTGAAGTTGAAAACTCAAAGTCAACCCCTTTTTCATTCAACTTATTGTAAAAAAATGTTTTGATTTAATCGGGGTATTTCAATTGAGTTTGAGAGAAAATACTCGACGTTGGATCGAGGTTTTAGATTGGTGTTTAGAATGAAGTGAATTTATTTAGTGTAATGCTCTTCTACTCGATAAAAATCGAATAAGTCTCATTGTAAGAAAGCCCAAGAGTAAGCTATGTGAGGTTGATGGCGATGTTTTAAAAGCGATCGACTTACAAGGGCGTTTTGAATTGATTTGGAAAAGGCGCACTAGATATTGACCGAGGTTTGTACTTACATGTGCATATGCATCGAATTATGACAATGGTCTCAAAATGAGATTACTATTGAATTTTAGCTTATGCAACGTGAATGCGAAATAAACAACATGAAAATAAAGAGCCTCATTATAAGGTAGCCCAAGAGAAAGCCTTTTGTGTGCTAAAGTGACCTAAACTAAACAAAGGATAATGGTCTTACAAACATGCATGTAATTTTCGGGTGAAAATCCAAGTGTTCATATAGTATCACAAAGAGTAAAGGAAGGTTTCCAAGCAAAGGTCCTAAAATGAAATCCTCTAAGTCCAAGTTGGTTAAGAGTGGAGTGAATATCTTGGTCTTACCATTTTATCATGTTTTTGTTATTTTTAATGTATGATGACAATAAAATAAATAACAAGTAAATAACATGCATGATGAGTTTGTACAATGATGATGATAATGAGTACTTGAATGTAAATGAACAATAAAATAAATTGCAAGGAAGTAAAGTGAAATAATATAAATGTTAGAAGTTAGTAATTAATGGTTAGTGGTTAGTAGAATAACAATAACCAAATAGAATAACAAGTTAATGTAAAGAGAATGGTTTCATTTATGTATCAAATGACCCAAACATGGTTGAAATAGAGGTAATCTATCAATGCCTCAAAGTATCATGAATAATCTATTGATAAACCATTAATAGGTTTGAAGTATTGAAGATTTAATCAACTCTAAACAACCATGGTCATGATCTAATAGAACTCATCAACCAAATATTTGTAACAAAAAGTCAACAATAAATATTAAATGATAACAAGAAACAATGCAAAGGAAATGGTTTCATCTATGTATCAAATGACCCAAATATGGTTGAAATAGAGGCAACCTATTAATGCCTCAAAGTATCATGAAGGATCTATTGATGAATCATTAATAGGTTTGAAACATTGAAGGTTTTATCAACCCTAAATAACCATAGCCATGATCTAATAGATCTCATCAACCAAATAAATGTGAACAACAAGTCAACAATAAAATATCAAATGAAACAAAATACTAAGTTTGATTAAAGATAGTGGATAAAAGTAGCAAGAGCAAGAAATCCCCCAAAAAAAGGTGTAAACCAAAGTTATTCATTTTTACAAGTTTGAGTCTAAAACCTCTTAAAAGATCAACCAAGAATGAACAAACATTTTCAACACAAAAACAGAACCAAAAAGTTAACAAAAATTAAGCTAAAATTATTACCCAAAAATGTTGAAAAAGGGTAGGTTGAAGTGGTGTTGAGCTTGGATATAGAGCAAGGGGTTTGGGATGAAAGTGTTTATGGTGGAAGTATAGTGAAGGAGCTGAGTTATGAGTGTTAGAGAGTAAGAAGTTTTGAAAAAAAATATGAAAGTGGACAAAAATGTTGGTAGGGTGACTTTTCTAAGAGAGAAAGATTTTTTTGTTTTGACCTAGGTTTGGAGAGGAGAGTAAATGGTACTTGGACAGAGCTTTTGGGGGCTAGGAAGCATGAAAAATGAGGGGAAATAGTACCTCTATTTATAGGGAAAGTAGGTGGAAAAGGGGGGTGATTCAAAAAGTACACTGTGTAAAAAACAGACCTACTACAGCTGCCTGCGCAGGTGTAATCGGTTACCCTGATTAGGGTAATCGATTACACAATCCAAAATGGCAAAAAAATCAAATTTGGGTCTGTGTAATCGGTTACCCTGATTAGGGTAATCGATTACCCAGTCAAAAATGGCCAAAAAATCAATTTATTGGTCTAGGTAATTGGTTACCCAATTTTTATTTTTTTTTTGAAATAATGAATGTATGCATGTGCAGTAGGGTCATGGATCAGATGAAAATTGTATCGGGATAGGGACAAAATTGGGGTATGGCAGCTGCCCCTATTTAATTACCTCGAACCAGAAAGTATGCATGACAGCAGTCTTCGTACATTCGCGGTGGAAGATAATTAAATACTTAAAAGACCCGAATTTTGTCCTTTAAAATGTAAGGAAGAAATGCAGAAACAAAATGCAGTGAGAAATATAGTAAGAAAAGGTTATCGAAAGGTAAAATAAAACAATCAAGACTCTCTGGGAATTATCAGAATAATATCTTGGATGCCATGGTCGAGATATTCCGACAATAGAACGATACTTCAATGGTATCTAAGACTTTTTTGAAAATTAGCAGAACATTGTTTTGAATAGAAACACAATATTCTCTGGGGATCAACGGAGCAGTTCCATACATGATATAATCGAGATATTCCAACAAGGGAATGATACCTCAATCGTATCTAAGATTCTCCGAGGATACCAGAGCAGTATCCTGAAAAAAAATGAGATTCTTCAAATGAATGAAACAATGTCTCAAACAGACAAATGAGATTCTTCGGATAAATGAAGTAGTATCTCAAGTAGTCAAATGAGATTCTTCGGATAAATGAAGAAGTATCTCAAACAGATAAATGAGATTCTTCAGATAAATGAAGCAGTATCTCAAACAGGAAAATGAGATTCTTCGGATAAATGAAGCAGTATCTCAAATAGATAAATGAGATTCTTCAGATAAATGAAGCAGTATCCCAAACAGTAAAAATGAGATTCTCTGTATCGAGTCGAAACAGTAGCTTATGTGATAGAATTAAGATATTTCCGACAAAAGGAATGATGTCTTAATTAAATCTAACACTCTTCGAGGATACTAGAGTAGTATCTCTAAAAAATCTGGAATGAGACTCTTCTCATTGATGAAGCAGTATTCTCAAACAGTAAAAATGAGATTCTCTGTATCGAGTCAAAACAGCATCTTATATGATAGAAATAAGATATTCCAGCAAGGGAAAGATACCTTAATTGAATCTAAGACTCTCCGAGGATATTAGAGCAGTATCTTTAAAGAAAATCTGAAATGAGACTCTTCATATTGATGAAGCAGTATCTCAAACAGTAAAAATGAGATTCTCTGTATCGAGTCGAAGCAGCATCTTATGTGATAGAACTAAGATATTCCAGCAAGGGAAAGATACCTTAGTTGAATCTAAGACTCTCCGAGGATATTAGAGCAGTATCTCTATAGAAAATCTGAAATGAGACTCTTCATATTGATGAAGCAGTATCTCAAACAGTAAAAATGAGATTCTCTGTATCGAGTCGAAGAAGCATCTTATATTATAGAATTAAGATATTACAGCAAGGGAAAAATACCTTAATTGAATCTAAGACTCTCCGGGGATATTTGAGCAGTATCTCTAAAGAAAATTTGAAATGAGACTCTTCATATTGATGAAGCAGTATCTTAAACAATAAAAATGAGATTCTCTATATCGAGTCGAAGCAGCATCTTATATGATAGAATTAAGATATTCCAGCAACGGAAAAATACCATAATTGAATCTAAGACTCTCCGAGGATATTAGAGCAGTATCTCTAAAGAAAATCTGGAATGAGACTCTTAATATTTTCGAAGCAGTATCTCAAACAGTAAAAATGAGATTCTCCAGGTAAATGAAGCAGTATTTCGAATATTCGTCCGTTGGGGGAATTTTAAGAAAAGACTCATTTTGAGGGAGATTTACTAGAAATGCTCTGCAGGAGAAAAGCTCATAAGAGACTTTTTAGGGTAACCTCTGCTTAGGGAGAAATGATTGTAGGGAAAAATGTTGGGAATATCATTATTAATCATAAAGTTGAAAAGTGGCTTGCCGGGAAATGACTCCACGAGCGCATGCATGGTAATAACTTTATTTGGAAATGAGGAATGTCCAAGATGGACATGCATGACCTTGGATCCTGACATTTTATATTTGATTTTTGTATGATGTCCCACTTTAGGTGGGATTTCCATGCATGGGATGATGCATGGGATGTATGCAAATATGCAATTTGCTGGGGATATTTGGCTGTGCATGTAGGAATGCGAATGACTTTTTTTTATTTTTATTGAACTTCCCATTTTATGGGAGTGTTATGCATGAGTATGCTGATGATTGATAGGATTGTGTTTTTTTGGAATTTTATGTTTGGTAGGACGACTAATTATGAATGACTTATATGATGCATGTTAGAATGCAAATGGGTAATTGGACATGCCCTCAGTTAAGACATTTTTGCTTTGGGGTTTGATGCCAATAATGTGGACTTTTGTTATTGGGGTGTGATGCCAATAGTGTGGACTTTTGTTATTGGGGTGTGATGCCAATAGTGTGGACCTTTGTTATTGGGGTGATCCAAGTTACTGAAAGGTTCATACCTCTCAATACGCGATACTCCATCCATGATTTACCAATGTTTCTGCTGGAAATGTGATGGAGCCTTGCCCCGGTCTGGCTATACCATGAGTACATTTATGAGAGGTATGAATTAGTAGTTGAAAGGAGCATAACTATCTGCAATCAGTCCTACACCTTTATGAAAAACAAGAATGAATCTTGGAGACTAAAGTATTTGCCCGCTTATTGTTTCAAAAGCAATTTTACCACTTTATTCAAACATGTGTTTTATTTTCTCCCATAATTTTTTTTAAAAGTGATATTTATCAAAAATAAAAGGGTACTTTGCAAACAAACAGATAAAATACAAAAATGATTTGGGCACAACTTTGTTGAGAAGATTTTCTCCTTTATTGATTTGCCCCTTAAATGGGTGATTGTACATAAAGATACAATTCCTTAATGAGGTAATTGTCGTGCATAGAAATAAAATGGCAATGAAAATTGAGTTCTTATTGAGTTTCCACACTGCTATGATCTTTGTGTCTTTGATAGTCCGAGCACTTCGCTTGTGAAAAGTAAGGTAGATTGATTTTTTGTCTTCGAGGGTATGTCATACGTCTGTAAGTACAACTCTTTGCCTTGGAATTAATCCCTAACTTTTCCCCGGACCGTCCTTTCGGGTTTTCGGTCCACCGGGATACCCATTTTTGCCCGAGTTGCCCTTTCGGGTTTTCAACTCAGCGGGTCAAATTCTTTTATTTTCATCCCTAATTTTTGCCTGGATCGCCCTTTCGGGTTTTCGATCCACCAGGATAGTCATTTTTGCCTAAATCTCCCGTTCAGGTTTTCGATTTAGCGACTTTTATTATTCCACTTTTTTAGGTGAAGTACTTTTTAACAACATCAGTGTGGTGGAAAGCGGCAACTCATCACCGTCCATAGTTGCTAGAATTAGAGCGCCTCCGGAAAAGGCTCTAACACCACAAACGGACCTTCATAATTTGGTGTCTATTTCCCTCTGGAGTCTTTGTGAATAGGCAAGATCTTCTTTATCACTAAGTCTCCCTCTTGAAACACCTTGGGACGAACTTTCTTGTCGAATGCCTTTTTAAGACGCCTTTGGTAGAGCTGTTTGTGACCTAACACTTTCAAGCGTTTCTCCTCAATAAGGTTGAGCTTGTCATACCTCGATTGAACCCATTTTGCCTCGTCTAGCTTAGCCTCCATCAAAACTCTCATCGAGGGGATCTCTGCTTCTATAGGGAGAACTGCTTCCATACCGTATACCAAGGAATAAGGGGTTACCGCTGTTGAAGTTCGTACCGACGTGCGATAACCATGTAATGCAAAAGGCAACATCTCATGCTAATCCTTGTACGTAACAACCATCTTTTGGATGATTTTCTTGATATTTTTATTTGCAGCTTCAACAACCCCATTCATCTTAGGTCGATAGGGTGATGAGTTGTGGTGCTCGATATTGAATGTTGCGTATAACTCATCCATGGTCTTGTTGTTGAGATTGGACCCATTATCAGTGATGATTTTGTTGGCAATCCCATATCGACAAATGATGTTATTTTTCAAGAAACAGGCGACTACGTGCTTTATGACATTTGCATAAGACGCGGCTTCCACCCATTTGGTAAAGTAATCTATGGCCACCAAGATAAATCTGTGTCCATTTGACGCTTTGGGTTCTATCATTCCAATCATGTCGATGCCCCACATAGAGAAAGGCCAAGGTGATGCTATGACATTCAGCGGGGTAGGCGGTACATGTATTTTGTCAGCATAGGTTTGGCACTTGTGGCATGTTCTGGTGTAATGATAACAGTCGGTTTCCATCGTCAACCAGTAGTAACTTGCCCTTAGAATTTTCTTTGCCATGGCATGCCCATTGGCGTGCGTACCGAAAGACCATTAGTGTATGTCCCTCATAAGCTGATCTGCTTCGTGTTTGTCCACACACCTCAACAAAACCATGTCATAGTTTTGTTTGTACAATACCTCTCCATTCAAGAGGAATTTTGATGCCAACCACCGGAGGGTCCTTTTGTCAAGGCTGGAAGCCTCTGCCGAATATTCACGCTTCTCTAGATACTGTTTGATATCAAAGAACCAGGCTTTACCATCTGGCTCTTCTGCTGTCGTCAGGAAATGAGCAGGTTCATCAAAACACCTAATTTCAATATGAGGCTGATGGTTGGGCCATATTAATTTGTACATGGAAGCCAAGGTTGCTAAGGCATCTGCCATCTGATTCTCTTCTCGAGGAATATGAGAGAAAGTGATTTCGTCGAACTTTGGGAGTAGCTTCAGCACATAATCCCGGTATGGAATTAGGTTAGCATGTCTTATTTCCCAATCGCCTCTGATTTGATGTATGACTAGAGCGGAGTCCCCGAATACTTCTAGTATCTTGATCTTTAACTCAATAGATTCTTCCAACCCTAGTATGCAAGCTTCATACTCGGCCATGTTGTTTGTGCAGGTAAAATAGAGATTTGCAGTGAATGGTAGATGGAAATTCTTGGGAGACATCAACACTGCCCCAATTCCATGGCCTATTGCATTTGAGGCACCATCAAGCATGAGCGTCCAACCTGCTCTTGGCTTCATACTTTCCTCTAGTTAGGAGTCTTCAACATCCTTAACAACCATGATGTTCTCATCAGGGATGTTGAACTTCAAAGATTGGTATTCCTCCAGCGGTTGGTGAGCTAGATGATCTGCTAATATGCTTCCTTTGATCGCCTTTTGCGCGACATATTGGATATCGTATTCTAACAACAACACCTACCATCGGGCAATTCTACCAATGAGAGTTGGTTTCTCGAATATGTACTTGATGGGATCCATTTTAGATACCAACCAAGTCGTGTGAGTTAACATGTATTTCTTGAGACGCTTAGCAGCCCATGCGAGTGCACAACAAGTCTTCTCGAGTAATGAATATCTGGTCTCATAATCATTAAATTTCTTGATCAGATAATAGATAGTGTAAGACCCTAATTTTGACCCTAAGATCCCTCATGGCATCATAACATGTCTCATTTGCATTTTCCTGAAGGATCATAGCATCTTGGCTTCTTACCCTATGGTTGGGACTTGTGTGAGTTGGTTTGAGACCACCAAGCATGCTTGAATTGTATATTATTGCTTTTCTTAATTTTTTTAATAACCAAAAGCACAAAAAGATGTCACTAACTTGTTTGTTTTGAAGCTCAAGCAGTCATGTGATCCAAGGCTCCTAGGAGGCCCCTATGCATTGAAATGGCCAGATAAAGATGAAAGCAAGCATGACAATGGTACACAAAGATCTCAATCATCATATATGCCTCCCAAGTATCTAAATTTGTCAATTTGATCAAGATAAACCAAAGGGCTTGAGGATTGTTTCCCAAGGAAACCCTAATTCAATTGTGCATTGACTATGCCTTGCTCATGAAGCAACCTCAACCTATGATCAAATACAATCAAGTTAAGTTCTTTCATTCATCATTTTATGCATATATGTGCCCATGTGAGTGTTCTCAATCATTTATTCATTAAGATTTGAAGTTTGGACTTGAGAAGTTGATCAGTCAATTCATCTGACTATTTTGAAATCCACTGAGACCTAACTTTTGATGTATTTGTCAAATGATGATGACCCCAAGAGAAAAAATATTCCTTAAGAACCATTCCAACCATTACCCACATGCCTATGTTTTAATTTTCCAATTGGCATTTTCGAAGAGGTGAAGTTTTATGATCATTTATGCATAACATGTTAAAATTCCTTGCACAAGCGAATGCATTGCCATCTGCACGTCCAAACTTCATTCATTAGTGTTCTGCACTCAATTGCAAGTGGTTTGGGGCTTCACATGCGCCTGTACAGGCCCATTCATGGAGGACCCAAGTTCATGCACACACGAGTTTGATCATGCCTTGCATCAGCTGTGGCTATAAATAGACATGCTTGCTTCACATGGATGGTACCTGAAGGCGCCTGAAGCTCTGCCCAATTGATTCCCCAACCCTCCATTAAAGGAATTCTAAAAAGAAATTCTTCATTTTTCAAGCTTGAATTTCGACTTCCCTGGTTGATCTTCAGCTTCTAAATTCCTTAGCCTTGCTCCATTGTTACTTCAAGATCAAGTTGCACTCGAGGATTGGATTGGATCAAGCTCTTAAAAGCTGCACTTCAAAGGTTTTCACCATAACTGTTTTCCTTCGAATCTCTCTTATTATTGTGCATTGCTTGGTTTGGTTGGTATTTCTGAAGTCCTCATGGGAGAGGCAATTGATTCGTGGTTTTAATTTTGAGAATTGGACAACTTCAGATTGAACACCTCATTTTTCAAGCTCAGATTTCTTCCTCTATAGGGATCTTGAGTGAAAACTAAGGTCACAGGGGTGATGTACATCACCCTAGCTTTCAAATGGTATATGGATCGCGTGCTATGGATGAGGTTTGAAAACCTGCAACTGGTGGCCGGAACTGGCCTTCTCACCGGAGAAGACGGTGGTTTCCACCACCGTCCCCACGCGTCCAAACCTTGGCCCTTGGATCCACTTTTCCAGATCTAATCTTGGCTCTTGATTTGATTGACTTTATTTAATACATGATGCCACGCTGTTGACTAACACTCACCATACGTGCGCGCTTCCCAGCCACATGATCAGCCACGTCAATTAATGAAGTGGGATCTGGCGCCTGTGGATTTTTCCAATTTCTGAATTTCCATTTTATTTTCTTTTATTCCAATTATTTTTAAAAATTCCTAACTTCTTTATTTGGAATCACAAAAATATGGGACCAATTGCAAAAAATTTCTCTTAAATTCTAGTTTCTAGAAATGATTTTTAATTATTTTTGTGATTCCATTTAGTATTTTTTGTGAATTATTTCATTTCTGATTGTTTTTAATTCATTTAAAATGCTTTTTGATATTCAAAAAATGCCAAAATATTTTCTTAACATCTTTGGATGATGATGAATCTATGAAAAATATTCTCATCAATTTCTTAATTCATTTGAGATTTATTTGAGATTTTAGTCCAATTATATTATCCAATTGGACTTATCCAAGTTGATTTGAACTGGATTTGAAGTTTGACCTTTATTTGTTCATTTTATTTTATGCATTATTTTTATTCCAAAAAATACCAAAAATATGTTTGACCTTTCTTGACTTCTAATCTTCATTTCACTTCTATTTACCATTGATTGATGTTGATTCCATTCATGTTTGATCAATGTGTTTTGGTTATGTCTTTTGAATTTCAACTTTGTACATTCTATTTCCATCTTCATCTTCTTCTTTTTCTTTTGACCAATGAGTTAATGATTTGTGGTTAGCCTTGACATATGAGAGGCTTAACCTTCTTTGATCCAAATGAAATTCATCTTGATCAAAGATCAAGTGAATTGCTTTGTGTCAAAGATAGGTTGCTTCTTGGTCAAGCAAAAAACCTAACAATCCATACAAGGTCATTCTTTTTTTCTTTTGGCATGGCAAGTTGTAGGAGCTTGGCTTACTAGTCATGATCTCTAACTTGTGTTTAATTGCCTATAGTTTTATTGACCGACCTCAGATAGGTGTGATTACTACATTAGTCCACTTATGATTGCTTAACATAGCGCTAAATTGCCTTATGACACACTAACACTAGATACTAATGACTAACTTTTAATTCAAGCATTTAATTCTTGCAATTTACTTTAATGAAATTTAATTTCTTGCTCATTTATTCATATTGTCTTCTTCCCTTTGCTCACTTGAGCTCATGTTTATGTTTATGCCATTTGCCTTTTGCTCACTTGAGCATATTATTGTGTATATACTATTGCCTTGTGCTTGTGTTGTTTTTATTTGTGTGAACCAATGCAAAAAGGAGAAAGAACTTAGAATTATGACCTTACCTATGCTAAATGGAGTTTCAAGAGCAACTAGGCCTCATGCCTTTAGAATGCTAAATATGTTGAAGAGCAACTAGGCCTCATGCCTTTAGAATGCTTAATCTATAAAGTTGAATTCAAAGGACCCCTATTCTAAACTCACTCTTGTCCATTCTTTCTATTGCATTGTGGAACTTTTTGATTTGTTTGTTCTTGTGTGATAGGGATCCCAAACTTGAGCCATTTAGAAGGAACAATGTCATGAGCATCCAAGATAGGAGAGACAAATCCAAATTGGAGGATCCTAGGAGCTTGATTGAATATTTGCTTGATTGCTTGAGTTAATTACTTATTACTTGCTAAGTCCAAAGGAAAGGAGCAACTTGGATCATCTTTATGATCTCAAGAAGGGAACTCCAAGTGGTTTTATTTCTCTTCTCTCATATTTGCATGTTTAAGACCTAGCCCTTCTCTTCTTCTTTTCACTCTAACCCTAGCCGAACTGTTTGTGCAAAACATTGACATTGTTTTCAAAATTAGAAACCTAGGCACTATGCCTTTGATTTTTCAAACTCTTTTTCATCATACTTATTTTGAATTGAACCTTAAGTCAACTTTGACTTATTTTTGTGAATACTTCTAATTGCTAAGTCCAACTCACTCAAATTATTTTTGTGGTTCCAATGGCCACCTTTGCCAATGCTTTTCATAAACATTAGCTATTAGGTTTGAGTTATCATAGTGGTTGATGTAAACCTTACCTTATCCTTAGTGATTGGACTATAAATCTTCCATACTTATTGTAGGGTGGATCCCTCACTAGTATGTTGAAGCTCTCCTTACATGGTGGATTTGTGGTTTAGGTTGAGTTTTCTCCCTACAAAAAAGTGGCGACAATACTGGGGAAATGTGTCCTATTGGGTTTAGCCTACTTTTTGCCTTTGTTGTATTGTATGTTTATATTTTCTTGTGACATATTTTTGTGCAAATTTGGGATTAGTGTATTGCTTATAATGTATGAATTGCTTGATATATATATCAAATGCTTGTGTGCTTGGTGGTCTTTTGTGAGATGAGTTCTATACCCGAACTCGAGTGCACTTATGATAGGAGAATGGCATAGTCTTGTTGACTTGTGTGGAGTTATTCCTAAGTAAGTTGAATTGCAAGTCCATTCACTTGGTGGAGGTTATGTTGGGATCAATAATGTCACATGAGTAGTCGTGGTTAGGCATTACTCTTTCCAATATATGCATTAGAAGCCAAGGACCTTAGATTACCTAGCCCATCTTGGCCTATTTTAGGACGTAGTGCGAAGATCGTTCAAGTGTAAGATTTGATACGATTGTTACGCGATACTACACTCATAAAAGTCTCTCTTGAGAATATTTCTTGAATACGATTAGTCGTTTATCCGATAATATTCGAAAGATGGGATGATGTCTATGGGAACCTCTGGTAGAACATGATTGTCAGGTTTAACCATAGTACACTTCCTTTGGGTGGTTCTTAACTGATACTCCATGCTCGTGACTTACAACAAACCATTTATTTGCGGTTGATCCGTTCTCGTATATCCTTAATATCAATGGAACTTGGGTGTTGATAAGGTGTAAACCATAATCCACCAAAATGGATGATTGATATTAAGGATGACTTGATCCATCCCGTGACCTTTGTGTGGTGTGATTTTCTTGATCATTGAGTGTGATTGTTGCATCCATGCATTCATGCATTCATTTACATCCATATCATCAACAATGAGAAAATTTTCAAGGAACTTAAGAGGTCTATTTGCAAATTTTCAGACATGGATAAGAAAAGTAGGAATACAAAGAAGTACAGTTTCAGACATCCCGACTTGAAAGAACTAAGGAGTTTGACATCCTATGTATTAGACCCCTTGGAGTTCAAAGCGTGCCATGGGAAGCTTCTATCTATTCTTGCTACTCAGGTGGATGAAGGTCTGATGAGTGTGTTGGTGCAGTTCTATGATCCCTTGTACCGTTGCTTCACTTTTCCGGATTTCCAGCTTTTGCCTATGCTTGAGGAGTATGCATATCTTGTGGGTATACCTATCTTAGATCAATTGTCGTTCAGTGGCTTGGAGAGAGTTCCTTCTTCCCAAGAGATTGTTGATCTGTTTCATATAGATGTGTCTGATATTGGTGCTCATATGACTACCAAAGGTGGAATTCAAGGTCTCCCATCTGATTTCCTCATTGCTCAAGCTACTTTATTTGGGAAGGCCATGGGTGAGGATGCTTTTGAAGTCGTATTTGTACTTCTCATCTATGGGCTAATGTTATTCCCCAACATCGACAATTTTATGGATGTGAACGCCATTAGGATTTTCTCTACTCTTAATCTCGTTCTGACTCTGTTGGGTGACACTTATTTCTCTTTACATATGAGGAATGCAAAGGGTGGTGGTACCATTGTATGTTGTTTGTCTCTGTTGTACAAGTGGTTTATTTTGCACTTGCCACATACGTTCACCTTCGAGGAGAACAAAGAATGTCTACGGTGGTCCACGAGACTTATGTCTCTCACTAGTGATGATATCTTTTGATATAACCGTGTATACGATGGTGTGCAGATTATTGACTCTTGTGGTGAATTCTCCAATGTGCCTCTTCTTGGTACATGTGGTGGGATTAACTACAACCCTATTTTGGCACGCCGTCAACTTGGGTTCCCCTTAAAGGATAAACCTAATAACATTTTGTTAAAAGGTGTGTTCTTTCAAGAGGGTAAAGATCCCCAAAACTTGAAGGGCAGGATGGTTTGCACTTGGCGCAAATAGGAAGGGAAGGAAAGAGCTTAGTCCGAAGAATTGTATTGCTTTGGAACCCTACACCTCGTGGGTGAGGAAGAGAGCTTCTGAGTACCGCATGCCCTATGACTACCCGAGACCTACACATATGATTATGGTTGGGCCTTCAACCCTCCCTAACCAAGGAGTAGAGGAGTTGAGAGATGAAGACAATTTGCGTGCTTGGGTCCGTGAGCGAGAAGAGCTACTTCAGTAACTCAGAGATAAGGATGCTTTGATAGAATTTCTTGAGCATCAAGTTATCGACGAGCCTGATGATGTGGTTACTTCTCTTCTTCCTCAGTCATCCAAGTTTTGGAAGAGGGAGTATGATCGACTCGCCAAGGAGAAGGCAGATATGGAGGCAGCCTATGAGAGAGAGATGAAGAGGCTTCGTGCAGCTTATCTTCCGGTCTCGAGAGCTTTGGACGATTGTTTCTAGGGTTCCATAGGATGTTCATTTTCCTTATCTCTTGTATTGTATTTGATTACCAAGACTGTACTTCTTTGGTGTAAAATTTTTTCCAGATATTATTCATATGATTTTTCCATTATATGTCTAAATGATTAATATTTCCAAATATTTGCAAATAGATCTCTAAAAGTTCCTCTGGTTAAAAAATAAAGTCATATGCACAAACATTGCATGCATCATATGCATAAGCAGGTTTTGTTCAGGGCTTCTTGATCAGTGGTCTAACTCTGTGTTCTTCATTTATTTTGAAGACAAGCTGTTGCACCGGTACAACACCAGAGCCAATTCTTCAAAGCTAATGGATCACCTCGAGCAAGAAAACAGAGAACTCAAGGAGGAAGTGGCAAGATTGACTGCCCTAATGGAGTCATTCTTGGCCTCCCAAATCCAGTATTCTCCAACGCCTTGAACTCCTCCCCAGAGGACGGTCATCTCAGACGTAGCTTCCTCTACCGTGCCTGCTGCCAGTCCTCATTTTGCTCTGTCTGCTATGCCAGCCAGGTTTCCCTGGGCGATGCCCGCTAATTTTGTTCTAGAGGGTCTCGTCCCTACTTTTGCTTCTCTGTCGGCATCTAGCCCGGTCCTTGCTGTGCCACCTCCAGTTGTGCACACTTTACCAAGAGTTGATGACACCGTTTATCACTCTGAGCCATCTGAGGGCCCAGATGTGTATGATAAAATGGATGCTATGAATGATCAATTCCTTGAGCTGCGCAAGGAACTTAAAACTCTAAGAAGGAAAGACCTCGTCGGTAAATCTGCTGCTGAGCTGTGCCTCGTGCCAAATGTCAAGATTCCCATCAAATTCAAAGTACCTGACGTTGAAAAGTACAAAGGAAACACTTGCCCGCTCAGCCATCTTGTGATGTACGCACGCAAGATGTCAACTCAGACCGACAATGATCAACTCCTGATCCACTATTTCCAAGACAGCCTGTCCGGTGCCGCATTGAGATGGTATATGGGTCTGGATAGTGCGATCATTCACTCCTTCAACGACCTTGGCGAAGCTTTCATCAAGAAATACAAGTACAACATCGATATGGCTCTCGATAGGGACCAACAAAGGGTTATGTCCCAGAAGGAAAAGGAAATGTTTAAGGAGTACGCCCAGAGGTGACGTGAATTGGCTTCATAGATTGTGCCCCCGCTCAAAGAGAAATAAATGAAAAAGATCTTTCTAAAGACTTTAATCTTTTTCTACTACGAGCGGATGATTTCTAGCGCTCCCTCTGATTTCACCGAGATGGTGAACATGAGGATGCGACTAGAGGAAGGAGTCAGGGAAGGACGCCTGACCAGAGAAGAAGGCTCTTCTGCCAAACGTTATGGGGCGTTTGCAAAGAAGAAAGATGGAGAGGCACATGTCGTGACCTCCCATATTAAACAAAGAAGACCCTCTGTGAAGAGGAAGACTGTGCGCCCTTCTAGAAACCAGCACCAGGTGGCTCATATAGCACCTGCCTTTAGGGAAAATCAACATTATCAGCATCAGACCCAGCAACAGCAACATCAACAATATCAACAGCATCGTCCGCAACAGCAGGCTGTAAGACCCCAATTTTGTCCCTAAGATCCCTCATGGCATCATATCATTGCATTACATAGCCTCAAGGATCTTTAAGCATCTTGGCTTCCTTACCTTTGGGTGGGATCTCTTCTTATGAGTGGTTTGAGATCACCAGGCTTGCTTGCATTGTATATCATTGTTTTTCTTGTTTTAATCACTAACCAAAAAGCACCAAAAATATGTCATCTAACCTTTGTTTTGCAGTTTAAGCAATCATCAGGTCAAGTAATTCAAGAGCATCCTTTGGGCAAGAGATGATGAAATTTTCTTGAGATAAGGATCACATGATATCATCTTGAGTTTATATGAGCTATGGTTTCATTTTGAAGTAAATTTACCAAGTGGTAGAGGCTCAAGTTCATTCAGGCAGGTCAAGATCATCTGAGGACCAAATGATCAACTATGTAGTCAACTGAGGGCTTTGAGGTGGGGGAAATGATTTGAGACATCCCATTCATGTTCAAACAAGGCCTATTCATCATATCAAACATCTATCTTGAATATTTTGAAGTCATGGCAAAAGTTTCCAAAAATGGAAAGTGACCTGTAATTTCAAGTTTCCAAAAATGGCAAATTTTTGGTCCACATTCAACTTGACTTTTCAACATCAAAGAAGCTTCAAATGAATTTTTGGTGAACATGAAAGTTGAATATCTTTCTCTCCTCTTTTCAAAAAGTCCTATATTATGATCATCTGATAATTGATTGAGAAGTTATGGCCAAATGATCACAAAGTATACATGGAAGTTCAACATGGCATAACTTTTGACTCAAAGCTCCAAATTGGTCCACTCTTTTTGCAAAATGCTCCTTGTGACCAATACTTTCCAAATCCATCATTGCCTTGCATGAAAGAAGCTCATATGATCACTTATTCATACATATGCATTTTGGAGGGAAAATTGATAATTCAAATTTGGTTTAATCTACAATCAAAATAAAACTTCCATCATGATTGTTGATTGATTTTGAGTGAATTTGTACCTCAACATGGCATTGTTCACGTGTGGCATGTACATGCTAAGCACACTTGCCATTTTTGCATTTTCACCTCATATTTCCTTAATCAAGATTAACCAATGCAAATTGAGATTAGCAAAGTCATTAACACATAGTATATAAGTTAATCATAACTGTTTTTCAAGGGAGAAGCATTTTCAGATCTGAAATTTTCCATTCCCTCCATTTTTTATCTCTCTTCGAATCTCTCAATTCTTCACATAAACCTTCATTTTCTTTGCATAATCTGGTTCATCATGTATCATTAAGTAGGAATCAACCTTTGGTTTGAAGAATTCAGTTCAGATTTGAGCTACACAAGGACATGAACATGGAGATGGAAACTTGAAATTGAGCTAGATCCAAGTGCTTTCAACCATTACTTTTTGCATCAAGCTTCAAGGCAAGGATATTGGAGAAGATCTGGAAGTTTTGGAAGCTTGAACATACGAGTTTGGATCACTGCAAGTTCAGGTAGGTGAAATTTGATTCTCTCTTTTTGCCAATTTATTGCCATGATCATGTAGAGCTTGTTACACTGAGAATGCTGATATAATTATTTTTTATTTTGGTTGAGAAATGAGTATGCTATATGAACTTTCAGTTTTGAGATCCAATATGTTTTGCTTCGATCCGTTCGACTCATGAGGTTTTAGGCTAAGTGAACATGATATTCGTGATCCTGGTGAGAAGACCTTTCCAACCCTATATATTTCATCCATTTCTGGAAAAAAATTCTTGTTGCTCCGCCGGAGACGGCCGGAGAAGACGGTTGTTACTGCCGTCCGCCGCCATCTACAATTCTGTTAGGGTTTTGGTCCATGTGGCATCCATGTTTCACATGCTTGGCATTTCCATTGGATGTAATTGTTTTGACATCGCTTATGTGTGTTTGACCGTTTGCGTGGCGCCACATAATAAATGAAACGTTGCGTTTCATCAAGCGCTTTTGATCCTTCAGTGTGCGCGTTCGATCCTTGGCATGTGCATTGTTTCTGAAATTAATTGTTGCATTCTCATTTGACCTGGTGTGCGTGTGTTCGAATCTGGCCTCATGCATCATGTTGATTTTATTCAAATTTCATTTTCCATATTATTTCATATTATTTTCTTCAACTTTTAAAAAATTATAAAAAATAGTAGAAATATCCAAATTGATCCCAACTTTTTTTTACATTCTTGTTTTGATCTCTAAATTTTTATAGAATTTATTTCATGAATTGTTTGTTGCTGGATTTTTAATTGTGTTTTTTTGATTGAACCATATACCAAATTGACATGTTACATTCATTGCTTTGTGAAATGCTCATCTTTAATCCAATTGATCTGAAATTTGGTATGCTTGATCTTCACATGTGATATGATTTTTGAGCTTTGGTTTGGAATTTTTATCATATGATATCACTGTTTTGGACACATGAAGATATGTTGTGACAATTTGTGTCACATTTTGTGCCTTGCATTTGTGCATTTTTGTTTACCTACCATTTGAACTCCTCTGGATCGAAGTGTTAGCATGATGTTTGTGCATGACATGTTGAGGTCATATAAAAAATTTCATGATCATTGGATGCTTTTCTGTTTTGATTTGGATTTTCTAATTTGGATGTCCAACTTTGTGCACATTGTTTGCCTTTGCATGACATGAATTGTTTGATGCATTTGCTTTGTGAATTGATCTTGGTCCTTTTGAGGACATCTTCTTGATTGCTTAAATGTGCAACATGCAAAAGATTGACTTCTGTTTTGATCATTTGATTTGGTTTTGAACCTAGTCTTTGTACTAGTGTTTTGTACATAAACTAATTGTGCTTTGTGTTTCAGGTTTGGACAATTAGCTTCGATGCTTGGTTTGATCTCATTTTGTGAGATACCAATGCCTTTGAATTCTAACACATTGATGTTTTGTAGGATTCTAAGTGATAGGCTTGAGCTCATTGCTTCATTTGATTGCTTGATCATTGCTCATTGACTTGTGTAACAGTTGGTCTGTTTGTTGGTTTTCTGATTGAGATATTAACTGTTTAAGCTTTTGTATAGGTACATTAGTTGCCATCTAGCTTTTGCTTAAGCTTTGGAGTGTGGTTGATACACCACTTAGGTAGCTACCCTCTTACTCCATGTAGTCTGGAAGTCCTGTCACCTTTTTGGCAGGCATTTGGCTGAAGTCCTCCTTATGAGGCTCTGATTGTGATTGTTTACATTTGTGCCAAAGACCTCCAAGTGAGGCATGTACTTGATAAGTCCTCCTAAGTGAAGAGGCAATTGACAGATAAAAGGGATTAGCAATCAATCCCCTGTTATTCAGTGAGTCTTTCATTATGCTCGCACTACGTGCTGATGCTTTTGAATAAACACCCAAGATCTTGTTCAGAGTCAGTCAAGTGGAATAGGATCCCTCTTTCTGGATCCCCACGCTTTCATTGTCTTGATCTCACCCAAGCCAGGGTTAAGAGCATGAGGTCTCATCCTCATTTCCTATTTTCATCAGCTTCACCCTAACTCTCAATGTTAGTGGTTAAGAGCTCACAGCTTACCATCATAGTTGGCTTGTTTGTCGAGGTTGATATGACCCCTCTTGACTAAAGCCCACCTATTTGATTGAGCCTCTTGTTTGTATATAGTGTGTGATGCATTATTTGCTTGATTGCTTTTGCATGTTTGCTTTTGCTCATTTGTTTTGTTTTGAGGAGTTAGATATAAGTCCATCTATTGGCATTTTGTTTCCTGTTTTTTTTTGGAGTCGGATCTAAGTCCATCTATTGGCATTCTGTTTCCTGTTTGTTTTGAGGAGTTAGATATAAGTCCATCTATTGGCATTCTGTTTCCGTTTTGTTGTTTGGAGTCGGATATAAGTCCATCTATTGGCATTCTGTTTCCGATGTGCTCTTCAGGAGTTGGGTGTAACTCCATTTATTGGCAGCTTGTTTCCTTTTCATTTGAGGTTCTCTTTTGAGACTTGTTATTTGCTTTTGCCTTGTGCTTATTCCAAAGGATGGTACTTACTTGGATCATCTACATATGATCTCAAGAGAGGAACTCCTATTGTGGTTTTATCCCTTACCTCTCATCCCTTTTGTTCTCTTTAGAACTTAACCTTTCATCCCTAACCCAAACCAAAAACTTTTGTGTAAACATTTGACTTGTTTTCAACATTAGAAACTTAAGCTTTAGGCTTTTGATTTTCAAACTTTCCTTTTCATAATACTCATTTTGAATTGAATCTTTAAGTCAACTTTGACCATTTTGTACATACTTCTAATTGGTTAACGCAACCCATTCAAAAGTGTCTCTTTTGTGGTTCCAATGACCATGTTCTTAATCAAATTTTTCATAACCTTTAGCTATTAGGTTTGAGTTATCTTTGTGGTAGATATAATACTCACCTTTGTCCTTAGTGATTGAATTGTAAGACTTCCATGCTTATTATAGGGTTAACCCCTCACTAGCATGTCGAAGTTATTCTCACATGGTGGACTTGTGGTTTTTCAGGTTGAGTTTTCTCCCTTTGACAACAAAAGACCTTAAGGCTTTTGGACCAATCAATCCACTCACTTGTTTTGAAATCTTTTAGCCAAACTACGAGGTTTTGATCCTATTCTTTTTATAAGAAGGTACGTAGGCAATGGATTCATCCATCCAAACACAAAAATGTAAATAAACTTGTATATTCTTTTCTCATCTCTTCAATCATGTTTGCACAAATAATTTCATAAACAATAACCTTTGCAACAAGTTGTGAAAAGGGCTCCCTAGTAGTACCTAGGATGTTGTGGGTGCCTAACACCTTCCCATGACATAACCAACCCCCTTACCCAAATCTCTGACCCTCTTTTACTAGTTTTGTTTGTAAAACTTTATAGGTTTTTGTTCGCTTTCTAACCATTCCTTTGGATAAATAGAAGTGAGGTGGCGACTCGACTTTGTATGATTTACCTTGGATTTAGTCAATATCTCCAATGGTAACGAATACACCGCTACACATGCCTACCAGCCTCGAAACAACAACCAAACCAGCACTAGCTATGATAGGAAGAGGGTAACTTTCGATCCAATTGTGATTACCTATGCCGAGTTATATCCTTCATTGATCGAAAGGAAGCTGATCACTCCACGTGACCCACCCGCTGTACCGACCAACCGTCAGTGGTGGTACAAGCCCGAACTTTACTGTGTTTATCATTCCGGTGCTCCCGGACATGATGTGGAGAATTGTTACCCTCTCAAGACCAAGGTTCAAGACATTGTTAGAAGCGGTATTTTGTTTTTTGAGGACGTAGGTCCTAACGTCAAGAAGAACCCATTGCACGAGCATGGGAAGGCTGCAGCTAATATGGTTCAGGGTTGCCCTGGCAAGTACAAGGTCCGGTATGTTAGCCATATCAGACAATCATTGGTCGAGATGCACAGACTGTTATGTTGATACAATCACTATGAGCATGACCATGACAGCTGCCGTGTGTGCACTGTCAATGAGAGAGGATATCGCCAAGTCAGGAAAGATATCCAAGAGATGCTGGATCAGGGTGTGATTGAGATACTTCAGAATCGTGATGAGGATGAAGTTAATGTTATATCACCTGTATTCAGAATACCCGAACCTGTTGTTGTCAGATATGATGGCAGCAAGAAGAAGGCTTCTCTTACTCTCGTTATCAAGCCAGCTGGCCCTGTTCTTTATTCTTCAGATAGAGCAGTTCCCTACAGATATAATGAAGTTGCATTAGAAGATTGGAAGGAGGTGTCTTTGCCCTCCACTTCTGTGACAAGTATCTCTGACGTCAGTGGTTTGACCCATAGTGGTCGTATTTTTTCGGTGCCGACGAAACCCCATGAAGACGTGTTGAGAAGAAGAACTGATGTTGTTGATGATGTTTCCCGTCCTGTGGGGACTTCTTCTTCTTCTCCGAATCCGGCACTTTTTGTTGACAGACCTGCCGCCGTTGCTAGAGCTCTTGTCCCTGTTGGCCAGAATGGCATATTGAGAGAGGACTGTGATGAGATGTTGAGGATCATCAAGAGGAACGAATATAATGTTATAGATCAGTTGCTTCAAATGCCTTCAAAGATATTTGTGCTATCTTTGTTGATGAATTCCGAGCCACACCGCGAAGCTTTGCAGAGGGTGTTGGACGTGGCATACATGGATCACGATGTAACAATAGAACAGTTTGATAGCATTGTTGCAAATATTACTACTTGTAACAACTTGAGCTTTTGCGATGCTGATCTTCCCGGGGAGGGAAAAGACCATAATTTGGCACTACACATTTCTATGAGCTGCAAGGATGATGCCTTGTCTAATGTGCTGGTAGACACAGGATCATCGCTAAATGTGTTTCCAAAATCCATTATGGTGAAACTTTCATACCAGGGGCCTCCCATTAGGCAGAGTGGAGTGGTAGTCAAGGCTTTTGATGGATCCAAAAAGACAGTGATTGGTGAGGTTGAGCTCCCGATCAAGATAGGACCTAGTGATTTCCAGATCACTTTCCAGGTCATGGATATCCACCCATCATATAGCTGCTTGCTTAGCAGACCATGGATTCACGAGGCAGGCGCCGTGACATCCGCCCTACACCAAAAGTTAAAGTTCGTGAAGAACAAGAAGTTGGTGGTGGTAGGGGGAGAGAAGGCTCTCTTGGTAAGCCATTTGTCTTCCTTTTCTTACATTGATGTTGAGGATGAGGTTGGGACGTTGTTCCAAGCCTTGTCTATTGCTAAGCCTTCTAAGAAAGGAACTTCTTCATTTGCGTCCTACAATGATGCGAAGTTGGCCATTGAGCAAGGCGCAACTACTGGTTTAGGACAAATGATTAAGCTGGAAGACAATAAATATCGGGCTGGCATAGGGTACTCTTAAGGCACTTTCAATGAGTGTGGCTTGTTTTAGAGTGGTGGTTTCATCCACACGGTCGAAGACCAGGAGGCAGCTGCTATAGTGGAAGATGATGCAGAGGAATATTCTAGCAACTTTGTCATCCCTGGAGGAGTCTGCAATAATTGGGTCGCTGTTGATGTTCCAACAGTTGTCCACAAGTCCACGTAATGTGTTCACTTTTGTTTAAAAACCCTTCTCCCATGCCAAAAGGAGAAGTGATGGCACTATTGGCACATTAATACAATGATATTCATTCAATAATTACATGTTAAATATTTGTTTTTCCAAATTATTTTCACTTTTTACTTTTTGCATGAAATTGGTGATCACATAAAACCCTAAAAATAGAATAAAATCAATCTTTTCATCTACATAATGATTTGCCTTGTTCGAATTCTAAAATCTCTTTTATATCCAAAATCATTATGCAGGTTGATCAAACCCATTGAACATAATGATCCAACACCATCTCCCAACTTTGAGTTCCCTTTTTTTGAGGCAGAAGATGATGTTGAAGAGATTCCTGATGAGATTACTCATCTACTTGAGCACGAAGAGAAGATCATTCAGTCACATCTTGAGAATCTAGAAACAGTCAACTTGGGGTATGAGGATTGTATTCGCGAAGTGAGGATTGGGGCACTCCTGGAAGAATTTGTGAGATGGGGTTGATTGAGTTGCTACGAGAATATGTCGACGTCTTTGCCTGGTCGTATGAAGACATGCCTGGTCTAGATACAAATATCGTGCAACATTTCCTGCCTTTGAAGCCTAAGTGTGTGCCTGTGAAGCAGAAGCTCAGAAGAACTCATCCTGATATGGCAGTGAAGATTAAAGAAGAAGTTCAGAAGCAAACTAATGCGGGGTTTCTGGTGACTTCTACATATCCTCAATGGGTGGCCAATATTGTGCCCGTGCCTAAGAAAGATGGAAAAGTCCGAATGTGTGTGGACTATAGAGACTTGAATAAAGCTAGTCCGAAAGATGATTTTCCTCTACCACACATTGATATATTGGTAGATAATACAACTAAATTCAATGTCTTCTCGTTTATGGACGGATTTTCTGGTTATAATCAGATCAAAATGGCACCCGAGGATATGGAGAAGACAACATTCATCACACCTTGGGGAACATTCTGTTATCGAGTGATGCCCTTCAGTTTGAAGAACGCCGGAGACACGTATCAACGAGCTATGACTACCTTATTTCATGATATGATGCACAAGGAGATCTAGGTGTATGTTGATGATATGATTGCGAAGTCGAGAATGGAAGTTTAACATGTAGAGCACTTGTTGAAGCTTTTTCAGCGTTTGAAGAAATATAAACTCCGCTTGAATCCGAACAAGTGTACATTTGGAGTCCGTTCCGGCAAGCTATTGGGCTTTATAGTCAGTGAAAGAGGTATTGAAGTTGATCCTGCCAAGGTCAAAGCAATACAAGAAATTCCTGCGCCCAAAACTGAGAAGCAAGTCCGAGGTTTTCTTTGCCGCTTGAATTATATTTCCAGATTTATATCCCACATGACCGCCACATGTGCGCCAATATTCAAGCTCCTCCAGAAAGTTCAGCGTCATGATTGGACCGAGGATTTCCAGAAGGCCTTTGACAGTATCAAAGAATATCTGTCCGAGCCTCCGATTCTGTCTCCGCCTGTGGAAGGGAGACCTATGATTATGTACCTGACTGTTCTTGAAGACTGTATGGGTTGTGTATTAAAGGTAGTATCTTGGCTGACCACTTGGCACATCAACCAATTGAGTATTATCAGTCCGTTCAGTACGACTTCCCTGATGAGGAGATTCTGTATTTGAAAATGAAATATTGCGATGAGCCTACGCTCGATGAAGGGCCAGAGCCTGGTTACCGTTGGAGCATGGTGTTTGATGGCGATGTGAATCAATATGGAAATGGTATTGGGTAGTGATTATTACTCTTCAGGGCACATATTTTCCTTTTATAGCAAGGCTAACTTTCAAATGCACGAATAATATGGCGGAGTATGAGGCCTGTATTATGGGTTTAGAAGAATGTATTGATCTTAGGATCAAGCATCTTGATGTTTATGGTGATTCGACCGTTGCTGTTAATCAAATTAGGGGTGAATGGGAGACGAATCAGCCTGGCCTCATCCCATATAGAGATTATCTGAGGAGGATTTCAACGTTCTTTACTGAAGTTGACTTCCATCATATTCCTCGAGATGAGAATCGGATGACAGATGCTCTTGCTACGCTTGCTTCAATGATTGTGGTGAAATTCTGGAATTAAGTCCCCAATATTACTGTGATGCGTTTGGATAGACCAGCTCACGTATTTTCAGTTGAAGAAGTGAAAGAAGATAAGCCATGGTATTATGACATCAAGTGTTTTCTTCAGAGTCAGATTTACCCTCCTGGGGCATCTGTTAAAGATAGGAAGACTTTGAGGAGATTATCTAGCAGTTTCTACCTCAATGGCGATGTGCTTTATAAGAGAAATTTTGACATGGTTTTGCTCAGATGCATGGATAGACACGAAGCAACCCTGTTAATGACTGAAGTCCATGAGGGTTCATTGGTACTCATTCCAATGGACATGCCATGGCAATGAAGATGTTTAGAGGAGGCTACTATTGCTAACAATGGAGTCTTACTGCTGAAAATATGTGAAGAAATGCCATAAGTGTCAGATTTATGCGGATAAGATTCATATTCCCCCAACACTTCTGAATGTGATTTCATCACCATGGCCTTTCTCCATGTGGGGAATTGACATGACTGGAATGATAGAGCCAAAGGCGTCAAACGGACACAGATTCATTCTCGTGGCAATTGATTACTTCACCAAGTGGGTTGAAGCGGCATCGTATGTGAACGTAACTAGGCAGGTGGTCGTGAAGTTTAGCAAGAATCAACTCATATGCCGTTATGGGGTGCCAGACAAGATCTGAAGGAGAAGGGAGATCCAAAACATAGCGAAATTTAAAATTTCTCCTTTAATGATCCTTACGAATGGGCATGATCAGTGATAGAATCGTTACCTCTTGTGGCGATTGTAACCTTTGATGCAGATCTGCGGAGCGATCACGAACGTTGAACAATGACAACGCCTCTACTCAGTCCACACGAACGGATTCCTTCAATCTCAGTGCTATCTGCTACGAGTGAAGGCTTTGAGTGAGTGAGAGAGAGAGAGAGAGAGAGAGAGAGAGAGAGAGAGAGAGAAAGACGAAATTGAAACTACTCCAATGCTTCTACACAAGGGTTCTATTTATAGAACCGATTGTGTGGGCTGTAAGCTAAAAATCCCACTCAAGTGTATGTGGCCCATATCTTATAATATGCCAAAATCACTTAAACGCGTGGTACCTTACCATATTTCATATTCTACTTAAGTACACCGTACCTTACGATGTTCTACAATTCACTTAAGGGCACCGTACATTACGGTATTCCTTAGTTACTCTATCTCTCATCAATTTGTCCTTTGTGTGTGACCCTTTAGTGAGCGGTATCTAGCAACACATCACTGCTACCCAAGACACGAAAATGTCATATGATATGACAAATCCTTTTGTGATAATAATTATGTGTATAATTACCCTTTTGCCCTTATGTCTATATTGAACACAAGGCATAGACCGTGTTATCCTTGTCCAGTTCAATATTGGTCCCATAGACATTTATCCTGTTACGCAGGATGGGAAAATTCCATCTAGGTCACTCATGTCCATTAGCGTGCTTCGCGGAGTACCCATCAACTGTCTTTATGGTCATCCAATTATGGACAATGTTTGATCAGCAATAAGGCACTCGACTCTACATCTAGGGTCCATAGTGGTTTCATGTCGAAGGGTGGTATACACCATTATCACCATGAGAATAACTTATGACACTTTGCATAACATTCTATATAATATTCTCATAGCGGGTCAATCTAGTATAAATATTACTCTTAATATTCATACATATGTTTAAGACTTGATAACTCCTTATCCATGATCCATGAGATGTGATCATCAGTGTATATACATAATAGTCTTAATGCTTTAATGTTATCCCACTTCATAATAAAGCTCGACTACGGATACTTTAAGAATAGTGTCCTTATGTTTAATGTGATCTCATGATTTAGTCACACTTGATACATTAAACGGACTATCTATTCTAGGGACTTTATTAAACAAACATAATAAAGAAAAAGCCTTTTATTATTAACAAATAATTCGATACAAGTACCAAAAGTATTTGCCTCTAGGGCTTACACCAACAATCTCCCACTAGCACTAGAGCCAATCAGGCATACCCCTAATGCCCATAGATCTAGTATGGCCATCATGCTTCTGCTGCGCAAGAGGCTTTGTCAGTGAGTCAGCAATATTGTCAAGTGTTGGTACTCTGCATATTTTCACATGTCCTCTATCTCTTATCTCTCGAATGAGGTGATAACGCCTAAGTATGTGTTTGGATTGTTGGTGAGATCTAGGCTCCTTAGCTTGTGCGATAGCACCATTGTTATCACAATAGAGACCAATGGGATCCACAATGCTAGGAACTATGCCAAGTTCACTAATGATCTTTTTGATCCAAACAGCTTCCTTTGCTGCACTTGAGGCAGCAATATACTCGACCTCAATTGTAGAATCAGCAACTGTATCTTGCTTTGAACTTTTCCAGCTCACAGCGCCACTGTTTAAGCAAAACATATAACCAGATTGCGATCTAAAGTCATCCTTATCTGTCTGGAAGCTAGCATCGGTGTATCCAATTACAGCCAACTCTTCCTGACCTCCATATATCAAGAATGAGTCCTTAGTCCTTCTCAAATACTTAAGGATATTCTTGACAACTACCCAATGAGCATCACCAGGATCAGATTGGTACCTACTCGTTGCACGTAAAGCATACGAGACATCTGGTCGAGTACATAACATGGCATACATGATAGATCCTATTGCAGATGCATATGGAATCTTATTCATACGATCCCTTTCTTCCTTAGTTGAAGGGGATTGTGTTTTTGATAGACACATGCCATGTTGCATAGGTATGAATCCTTTCTTGGAATCATGCATATTAAAGCGTCTCAGCACTTTGTCTATGTGCGTACTCTGACTTAGGCCAAGCAGTTTTTGTGATCTATCTCTATAGATTCTGATTCCTAATATATAGGCTGCTTCACCTAGGTCCTTCATAGAAAAGCATTTCCCCAACCAAGACTTTACTTGTTGCAGGCTAGGGACATCGTTTCCAATGAGTAATATGTCATCTACATATAATACCAGGAAAACGATCATGCTCCCACTAACCTTCTTGTAGACACTTGGCTCATCTTCGTTCTTGATGAATCCATATTGTTTTACCGTTTCATCAAAACGAAGATTCCAGCTTCTGGAAGCTTGCTTCAATCCATAGATTGATCTTTGTAACTTACATATCTTTTGGGCTTCTTCTGGTATGTCAAATCCTTCAGGTTGTGTTATGTACACATCCTCAAGAAGATTCCCATTAAGGAAATCAGTTTTGACATCCATCTTCCATATTTCATAATCATGATATGCAGCGATAGCAAGTAAAATCCGAACATATTTAAGAATTGCAACTAGTGAAAAGGTCTCATCATAGTCAACCCCATGAATTTGTTTATATCCTTTTGCAACCAGTCTTGCCTTATAGGTATGTACCTTACCATCCATGTCAGTCTTCTTTTTGAAAACCCACTTGCATCCTATAGGGTTAACTCCTACAGGAGGCTCTACCAAGGTCCAAACTTGGTTTGTGTACATGGAATCCATTTCAGATTTCATGGCTTCTAGCCACTTCTCAGACTCGGGACCAGTTATGGCCTCTTGGTAGGTCACAGGTTCATCTTGATCCATGAGTAATACATCACCTTGATCAGTTATGAGATATCCATATCTCTCAGGTATGGGACGTATCCTGCTTGACCTACGCTGGTCTTATTCTACTCGAGCAGGTTGCTCTTCCACAACTACTTGTGTTTCCTGCTCTAATTCCTCCATAGGTGTATCGATGCTTTGTGATTTTTGAATTTCTTCAAGCTCTACTGTCCTCCCACTTATTCCTTTGGAAATAAAATCCTTTTCTAGGAAAACTCCAGTTCGAGCGACAAACACTTTGCCCTCAGAAGGATTGTAGAAGTAATACCCTCTTGTTTCTTTAGGATACCCCACAAATAAGCATTTGTCAGATTTGGGCTCAAGCTTAGTTGAAATTTGTCGTTTCACATCAACTTCGCAACCCCAAATCTTCATGTAAGACATATGTGGTTTCTTACCACTCCATATCTCATATGGTGTCTTCTCAACCTTTTTGGATGGAACACGGTTAAGTGTGTAAGCTGCTGTCAATAGTGCATGTCCCCAAAAGGAGTTTGGAAGATCGACGTGACTCATCATGGATCGGACCATGTCTAACAGGGTTTGATTTCTTCTCTCAGATACACCATTCTATTGGGGTGTTCCAGGAGGAGTAAGTTGGGATAGGATCCCACACTCTTTTAGATGGTCATCAAACTCTAGGCTTAAATACTCACCACCTTGATTTGATCGAAGAGTTTTAATATTCTTACCTAGTTGGTTTTGTACTTCATTCTTCAATTCCTTGAATATTTCAAAGGACTCTGATTTGTGTTTCATTAAATACACATAACCATATCTACTGAAATCATCAGTAAATGTGATGAAGTACTGAAAACCTCCTCTGGCTGGTATGTTCAGTGGTCCACATACATCAGTATGTATGAGGGCCAAAAGATCATCAGCTCTTTCACCTTTTCCTGTGAATGGAGACTTTGTCATCGTTCCAATTAAACAAGATCTGCATGTCTCATATGATTCATAATTAAAAGAGTCCAACAGTCCATTTTTATGGAGTTTGGAAATGCGTTTCTCATTTATGTGGCCTAATCGACAATGCCAAAGGTAAGTTGGATTTAACTCATTAGGTTTCATCCTTTTAGTTTTAATGTTATAAATAGGAATTTCAAGATCAAGGACATATAGTCCATTGTTCATTTGTGCAGTAGCATAGAATATATCATTCAAATAAATTGAGCAACAATTGTTCTTTATTATAAATGAAAAACCAAACTTGTCCAAACAAGAAACGGAAATAATATTCCTGCTAATTGCAGGTACATAATAACAGTTCTCTAACTGAATTATTAAACCACTAGGTAAAGTCAATACATAAGTTCCTACTGGTAAAGCAACAACCTTTGCTCCATTGCCAACTCGTAGGTCGACTTCACCTTTTGCCAAATCTCTACTCCTTTTTAGTCCCTGCACATTGCTACAAATGTGAGAACCGCATCCAGTATCTAATACCCATGATGCAGAAGTAGATAAATTAATTTCAATAACAAAAGTACCTGAAGTTGAAGTCTCTACTCCATTCTTCTTATCTTCCAAGTACTTTGGGCAGTTTCTCTTCCAGTGTCATGTCTTACCGCAAAGGAAGCAGGTGCCTTCTTTTGCTATGCCTCCACTAGGCTTCAAAGCAGCAACAGTGGGTTTAGGTTTGGAAACTTCCTTGCCTTTCCCTTTATCACCCTGCTTGGTGGGCCTTTTGTTCAGTTTCTTTCCATTTCCGATCATCAGAGTGGACTTCCCTTTTGACTTCAGATTCTGCTCAGCAGTTCTTAACAAGGCTAGCAGTTCAGGAAGAGATTTGTCCATATCATTCATATTGAAATTTAGGACAAATTGACTGAATCTATCTGGCAACGATTGCAAGGTCAAATCAGTCGCAAGTTCCTTTCCGAGGGGAAAACCCAACTTCTCAAGGTTTTCCACATACCCAATCATCTTGATGAGGGATTGAAAGATTCTAGGAGCAGTGACAACACCTAGCGCACCGAAGAAGTATTTTGGAGGCTTCCCGAGGAAAAGAGAAGGTGAAACAAACTCCATATCCAGAAACTATAAAGGGAAGCAACAAGCTTCGTATAGTCAAGTCGCCGCCGTGGTACCTATACCCTATCAACAGCCAATGCAGCAACAACAAATGTATCAACCACAACATCAACAACATCATCATCAACAAAATACCTCACCACAAAGACAATTCAAGCCAAGACCTCCAAGAAGGCAACTTGATCCTCTACCAGTACCTTATAGTCAGATATTCCCATATATGCAAAAGGAGGGCCTTATAACATTGAGAGAGTTAAAACCAACTGTTTTTCCATATCCACCCGGATACAATGCTAATGCCCATTATGAGTTTCACATGGGAGCACCTGGTCATACCTTGGAAAATTGTTTCGTATTTCAAAATCGGGTACAAGATTTGATCGAAGCAAAGGCCGTTTCTTTCACTCCAAGACGCCCGAACGTGAACACCAATCCTATGCCAACGTACAAAGATGCTTCCGTCAGTGCCATTGAGGAGAGTGATCAAGGAAAATGGATCCGTAAGGTTGAAGAGATTCAAACCCCTATCACCATGATAGGAGCACAATTACTGAAGAGTGGTCTGATCCCGGAGGAGCTGGTTACTGAAGAGAATGATGCTTGAGGAATTTTATACAACAAATGCTTGATCGAGGCGAGTTACAGATAAATTTCCGCGTCAAGAGCAAGCGCCGAGAAGAGATAGTCGTGGTGGACATCCCCTATGATGAGGTTAAAGTAGAAATACCTATAAGCCCATTGGTGATAGAGTTCCCAGCACCATTCGAATATAAAGATGAGAAGGCAATCCCATGGATATATCAGCCCAGAGCTTTTAAGCGGGGGCAGGAAGATCAACCTTTGATGATCAACGAATCAAATGTCACTTCAATTGTGGGGCCATTAGGAATGACACGTAGTGGCTGAGTGTTCGCACCAAGAACTGCTGATACTTCTGAAGAGCTAAAGGGAAGGAGGTTGCTGTTCAGATCCCCATCCCTAATCAAGGAATGCAAGACATGCACCTGTCTCCTAAAGCTGCTGTCACTCGTGAGGAGGCTGAGGAGTTTTTGAGAATAATCAAGAAGAGTGATTATAAGGTGGTGGACCAGCTAAACCAAATACCTTCCAAAATTTCCATGTTATCTCTACTACTCAACTAAGAAGCACACAAGAATTCGCTGTTGAAGGTATTGAGCGCCGCTCATATCACGAAGGATATAACAATATAACAGTTTGATGATGTGATAACTTGTGTGACCACTGGGAATTTCTTGGGTTTTAATGATGATGAATTGCCAATAGAGGGAAAAAACCATAATAAGGCCCTCCATATCTTCTTGAAATGCATAGATACTATACTGGCAAGAGTGTTAGTAGACACAGGTTCCTCATTGAATGTCATGCCGAAGACAACTTTGATAAAGCTGCCAATGGAAGGGATAAGTATGAAACCTAGTACCTTAATCGTAAAAGCATTTGATGGCTCAAGGCGAGCAGTGATAGGAGAAGTTGACTTACCAACCAAGATAGGTCCAACTATTTTCAATATCACATTCCAGGTCATGGACATACATCTTGGTTACAGTTGCCTACTTGGGAGACCCTGGATTCACTCCGCAGGTGCTGTCACCTCTCCTCTGCATCAAAAACAAAAATTCATTACAAATGACAAGATGATTGTGGTTGGAGGAGAAGAAGATATCTTGGTTAGTCACTTGACATCTTTCCGATATATCGAGGTGGATGGTGAAATCACTAAGACACCATTCCAATCCTTGGAAGTGGTAAACGTGATAGCCATCCAACAGACCTTGGAGGTCCCGAAATCAAGACCATCCATGGCCTCGTGGCAAGGAGCTAAAGCTGTTATGGAAAGTGAAGATGCTCAAGACTGGGGCAAAGTGGTGGAAGTGAAAGAGAAATGAGATAAGTTTGGCCTGGGGTATGACCCATCATCACACAAATCCGATAACCAATATGACAAAGAACAAATTCCTTCTGTGGAGAAAATGTTCACCAGCGCTGGCCACATCTTTAGCAAGCAGGTGGCAATGATCAACGAAGAAGATCGCGAGAGGGAGTGTCCAGCTGGATGCGTCAAGCCGCACCTAATGAAGAACTAATAAACTAGAAGGTTGTGGAAGTTCCCCAAATATTTCAAAAGTAACTTTATCATTTTTAGACAAAACCATGTGCTCTGCCTAAGGCACAGTGGCATGTTGTAGGGCCTCCTTTATCTTTTTCAAGAATTTTTATCATTAATGAAATGACGTTTTGCATTCAAATTTTTGTTCCTTTTCTTTCGTGTTGATCTATTAACGAAAAGGCAATCAATTTTTATGCACGCACTTTCTTAATAAACTGCATAAATCATAACATGCAGAAAGACCACCGAGGCCGTTGATAACGACACTACTATGGTCCAATATGACTTTGATTTTCCAATCTACCAAGCTGAAGACGAAGTGGGGGAAGATTGCGAACTCCCTGAAGAGTTGGCCAGATTACTCAGACAAGAAGAAAAGGTCATTCAACCACACCAGGAAGACGTTGAAGTTATTAATCTGGGAACAGAAGAAGATAAGAGAGAAGTAAGGGTAAGTGCAGCGCTTCAAGATACAGTGAAGACAAGACTAGTAGAGCTCCTCCACGAATATGACGATGTGTTTGCTTGGTCATACCAAGACATGCCCGAATTAGACACTGATATCGTGACCCACAAGCTTCCCCTTAAAGAAGATTGCCCTACTGTCAAACAAAAGCTAAGAAGGATGCGACCTGATATGGCTCTCAAGATCAGAGAAGAGGTGAGAAAGCAATTTGGTGCTGGTTTCCTAGAAGTCTCAAAGTACGCACAATGGGTTGCTAACATTGTACCAGTACCGAAGAAAGATGGAAAAGTTCACATGTGGGTAGACTACCGAGACTTAAACAGAGCCAGTCCCAAAGACGATTTCCCATTGCCTCACATTGATGTATTGGTGGATAACACAGCTCAGTTCTCTGTGTTTTCCTTTATGGGTGGTTTCTCTGGATACAATGAAATTAAAATGGATCTCGAGGACATGGAGAAGACCATGTTCATTACCCCTTGGGGCACCTTTTCTTACAAAGTAATGCCGTTTGGATTATAGAACGTTGGGGCAACATATCAACGTGCCATGGTGACTCTCTTTCACGACATGATTCATGAAGAGATTGAGGTGTATGTCGATGACATGATTGCCAAATCCTAGATAGAAGAAGAGCACATCACCAACCTGGAGAAACTATTCGCTCGTTTGAGGAAGTTTAGGTTGAGACTTAATCCTAATAAATGTACATTTGGGGTTCGATCTGGGAAGCTTTAAGGCTTTATTGTAAGCCAAAAGGGAATTGAAGTAGATTCCGACAAGGTTCGAGCCATTCAGAACATGCTTGCACCAAAGACTAAGAAGGAGGTTCGTGGTTTCTTGGGGAGACTAAATTACATCGCCAGGTTTATCTCTCACCTTACTACAGCATGCAAACCAATATTCAAGCTTCTGAGGAAGAATCAAGACGTGGAGTGGAATGAGGACTGTCAGATATCCTTCGATAAAATCAAAAAATACTTGCAAGAGCCACCGATTCTAATGCCCCCTGCCGAAGGGAGACCTCTCATCATGTATCTAACCGTGCTCGTTGAGTCCATGGGTTGTGTATTGGGACAACAAGATGAGACTGGTAGAAAAGAGCATGCCATCTGTAGCGGGGTACTCGTCACCTTTAGATTTATTAACTAAATCAAAAGTAAATCATACAATTCGAGTCGCCACCACACTTCTATTTATCCAAAGAAAAGTTTAGAAACCGAATAAAAACCGAGAAGTTTTATCAAATTAAAAACTAATAAAAATGTCAGAGATCTGGGTAAGGGGGTTGGTTATGCAATGGGAAGGTTTTAAGCACCCAAAACATCCTTAGTACTCTAAGGGAGCCCTTTTTACAAATGTTGTATGGTAGGTTGGTATTTGTGAAAATATTTGTGCAAACATGATTGGGGAGATGAGAAAAGAATATACAAATTATTTACAATTTTGTTATTTGAATGGATGAACCCATTGCCTACGTACCATCACAAGGGTAGGATCAAAACCTCGTAGTTCGGGGTAAAAATCTAAAAATAAGTTGGTGAATTGATTGGTCAAAAGCCTTAAGGTATTTTGTTATCAAAGGGAGAAAACTCAACCTAAACCACAAATCCACCATGTGAGGAGAGCTTCAACATACTAGTGAGGGATCCAGCCTATAATAAGTATGGAAGACTTATAGTCCAATCACTAAGCATAAGGTGGGGTTTACATCAACCGCTATGATAACTCAAACCTAATAGCTAATGTTTATGAAAAGCTTTGGCAAAGGTGGCCATTGGAACCACAAAAACAATTTGAGTGAGTCGGATTTACCAATTAGAAGTATTCACAAAAAGAAGTCAAAGTTGACTTAAGGTTCAATTCAAAATAAGTATTATGAAAAAGAGTTTGAAAAATCAAAGGCATAGTGCCTAGGTTTCTAATTTTGAAAAGAATGTCAATGTTTTGCATAAACAGTTTGGCTAGGGTTAGAGTGAAAAGAAGAAGAGAAGGGCTAGGTCCTAAACACGCAAAGATGAGAGAAGAGAAATAAAACCACTTGGAGTTCCCTTCTTGAGATCATAAAGATGATCCAAGTTGCTCCTTTCCTTTGGACTTAGCAAGTAATAAGCAATTAACTCAAGCAATCAAGCAAATACTCAACCAAGCTCCTAGGATCCTCCAATTTGGATTTGTCTCTCCTATCTTGGATGCTCATGACAATGGTCCTTATAAATAGCTCAAGTTTGGGATCCCTATCACACAAGAACAAACAAATCAAAAAGTTCCACAATGCAATAGAAAGAATGGACAAGAGTGAGTTTAGAATAGGGGTCCTTTCAATTCAACTTTCAAGATTAAGCATTCTAAATGCATGAGGCTTAGTTGCTCTTCAACATATTTAGCATTCTAAAGGCATGAGGCCTAGTTGCTCTTGAAACTCCATTTAGCATAGGTAAGGTCCTAATTCTAAGTCCTTTCTCCTTTTTGCATTGGTTCACACAAACAAAAAAAACAAACACAAGGAAATAGTATATACACAATAATGTGCTCAAGTGAGCAAAAGGCAAATGGCATAAACATAAACATGAGCTCAAGTGAACAAAGGGCAAAAGACAATATGAATAAATGAGTAAGAAATTAAATTGCATTAAAGTAAATTGCAAGATTAAATGCTTGAATTAAAAGTTAGTCATTAGTAGCTAGTGTTAGTGTGCCATAAGGCAATTTAGCGCTATGTTAAGCAATCGTAAGTGGACTAATGTAGTAGTCACACCTATCTGAGGCCGGTCAATAAAACTATAGGAAATTAAACACAAGTTAGAGATCATGACTAGTAAGCCAAGCTCCTACAACTTGCCATGCCAAAAGAAAAGAAGAATGACCTTGTATGGATTGTTAGGTTTTTTGCTTGACCAAGAAGCAACCTATCTTTGTCACAAAGCAATTCACTTGATCTTTGATCAATATGAATTTGATTTGGATCAAAGAAGGTTAAGCCTCTCATATGTCAAGGCTAACCACAAATCATTAACTCATTGGTCAAAAGAAAAAGAAGAAGATGAAGATGGAAATAGAATGTACAAAGTTGAAATTCAAAAGACATAACCAAAACACATTGATCAAACATGAATGGAATCAACATCAATCAATGGTAAACAGAAGTGAAATGAAGATTAGAAGTCAAGAAAGGTCAAACATATTTTTGGTATTTTTTGGAATAAAAATAATGCATAAAATAAAATGAACAAATAAAGGTCAAACTTCAAATCCAATTCAAATCAACTTGGATAAGTCCAATTGGATCATCATAAGTCTAACATGGTCAAACAAGGTTTGACAAATTTTCTCAACATTTTTTGAAAACAGAAACTAATTTTAAACAATTAAAAATGGAGAAAAAATATAATAATTGGACTAAAATCTCAAATAAATCTCAAATCAATTAAGAAATTGATGAGAATATTTTTCATAGATTCATCATCATCCAAAGATGTTAAGAAAATATTTTGGCATTTTTTGAATATCAAAAAGCATTTTAAATGAATTAAAAACAATCAGAAATGAAATAATTCACAAAGAATATTAAATGGAATCACAAAAATAATTAAAAATCATTTATAGAAACTAGAATTTAAGAGAAAATTTTTGCAATTGGTCTCATATTTTTGTGATTCCAAATAAAGAAGTTATGAATTTTTAAAAATAATTGGAATAAAAGAAAATAAAATGGAAATTCAGAAATTGGAAAAATCCACAGGCGTCAGATCCCAATTCATCAATTGACGTGGTTGATCATGTGGTTGGGAAGCGCGCACGTATGGTGAGTGTTAGTCAACAACGTGGCATCATGTATTAAATAAAGTCAATCAAATCAAGAGCCAAGATTAGATCTGGAAAAATGGAACCAAGGGCCAAGGTTTGGACGCGTGGGGACAGTGGTGGAAACCACCGTCTTCTCCGGTGAGAAGGCCAGTTCTGGCCACCAGTTGCAGATTTTCAAACCTCAACCATAGCACGCGATCCATATACCATTCGAAAGCTAGGGTGATGTACATCACCCTTGTGACCTTAGTTTTCACTCAAAATACCTAAAGAGGAAGAAATCTGAGCTTGAAAAATGAGATGTTCAATCTGAAGTTGTCCAATTCTCAAAATTAAAACCAGAAATCAATTGCCTCTCACATGAGGACTTCAGAAATACCAACCAAACCAAGCAATGCACAATAATAATAGAGATTCGAAGGTATACAGTTATGGTGAAAACCTTTGAAGTGCAACTTTTAAGAGCTTGGTCCAATCCAATCCTCGAGTGTAGCTTGATCTTGAAGTAACAATGGAGCAAGGCTAAGGAATTTAGAAGCTGAAGATCAACTAGGGAAGTTCAAATTCAAGCTTGAAAAATGAAGAAAAATATTCAGAATTCCTTTAATGGAGGGTTGGGGAATCAACTGAGCAGAGCTTCAGGCGCCTTCAGGTTACCATTCAAGTGAAGCAAGCATGTCTATTTGTAGCCACAACTGATGCAAGGCATGATCAAACTCGTGTGTGCATGAACTTGGGTCCTCCATGCATGGGCTTGTACAGGCGCATGTGAGGCCCAAAACCACTTGCAATTGAGTGCTGAACACTAATGAATGAAGTTTGGACATGCAGATGGCAATGCATTAGCTTGTGCAAGGAATTTTAACATGTTATGCATAAATGATCATAAAACTTCACCTCTTCGAAAATGCCAATTAGAAAATTGAAACATAGGAATGTGGATAATGGTTGGAAAGGTCTTGACATAAGGAACAAATGTTATGTTGAACAAAAATTCATTTGGAGTTTGGAAAATATTGAAAACTGACCATGAAGTTCAAGGTATAAAACATGTATTTGAGAAATTTGCCAAAATGGACCAACTTCCAGCCCTTCTGTTTCAGTGATGGAAGCCTCAAATGACAAAACCTTCAACATGAAAGTTGTAGATATTTTCAAGAATATAAATTTGGACTTATATTTTGCATCATTTGGATTTTTGATGAGAAAGTTGTGGGTACTTGAAGTTGGACTTTTTCACATTTCAATGGCTTTGGTCCAAAGTGACCTATAATGTTTTGTATTATCACATGTGTTTCTTTTAGGATTATGAAAATTTGTCCCATATAAAAATTGAATTAAACATCTTAAACTTTCCAATGCACTTGGTCTCACCTCAAAATCATAAAAAATGAAGGAGTTAGGGCCTTGGGAAGTTGACCCAAAATTAGGGTTTCAGTCAAAATGACCTATAATGTTTTGAAATGAATGATGACCTTCCAAGTTTCAAATGGATTTTGGATGAACATGAACGTTGTTCATATGGTTCATAAGAACATTTTTGCTCTTGGGGTCATAATTATTTGACAAACACATCAAAAGTTAGGTCTCAGTGGATTTCAAAATAGTCAAATGAATTGACTGATACTCTTCTCAAGTCCAAACTTCAAATATTAATGAATAAATGATTGAGAACACTCACATGGGCACATATATGCAGAAAATGATGAATGAAAGAACTTACCTTGATTGTATTTGATCATAGGTTGAGGTTGCTTAATGAGCAAGGCACAGTCAATGCACAGTTGAATTAGGGTTTCCTTGGGAAACAATCCTCAAGCCCTTTGATTTATCTTGATAAAATTGACAAATTGAGATACTTGGGAGGCATATATGATGATTGAGAGCTTTGTGAACCATTGTCATGCTTGCTTTCATCTTTATCTGGCCATTTCAATGCATAGGGGCCTCCTAGCAGCTTTGGATCACATGACTGCTTGAGCTTCAAAACAAACAAGTTAGTGACATCTTTTTGTTCTTTTGGTTAGTAAACAAAGTAATAAAATCAATAATGTACAATTGAAGCATGCTTGGTGGTCTCAAACCAACTCACATAAGTCCCAACCCTAGGGTAAGGAGCCAAGATGATATGATCCTTGAGGCAAATGCAAATGAGAAATGTTATGATGCCATGAGGGATCTTAGGGTCAAAATTAGGGTCTTACAGATGCCCCTACTTAAGGTCATTATAGCCGGAGATATGAAGGTTAAAATCTTTGTCTCTACGTGGTAGAATGGGCTTAAATAATAACAAACAGACGAATTTTGGTCCCTAAGAGACCTCATGATGCAAATGTGTGTATGCAAAAATTAATACTCTGTGGGGATATGTGTCCACAAAGGAAAAAGAAATTAGGAGAAACTGAAAATCCAATAGGAGTAATTCACTCATAAATGGGACAGAGACTCTAGGGGAGAAATAAGGGTAAAAATGCGTGAGCAGGTCACGACTTGAAACTTGCTGGGAGACACGAAGGGATTCCGTAAAAATAAATCAATGGAAGGACTCGAGCTGAAGCAAAAATGCATGTATTAGGGAATATGCCAATACAGTAAACTATCCACAAGGGATACTTCGGATAAAAATCCGGACTCAGGTGAGGGTGTCCACAAAGGGTTCAACTGAGGAAAAACGAGGTATTATCGGTTACTGGGTAACAAGCTCAAAGAGACATGTGATCAAAACACCGGTATAAGGGTGAGAGAATAACTTGCTCAGGGAGAAAGAATATCTAAGACCGTTATAAGGGTGAGAGATATCAATCATCCAAAACGTCTGAGGAGGACCCAAAAGGCATATCTCAACTCAGGAAAATCTGACTCCACAGGGGACAAAAAAGTCATAATAGGGAGTAGAAGGAAGGAACACCAGAGATACCGATTACTGGGCATATAATAGGTGACCAACCAGGCGTGAATTAGGGAATATTTCCAAGACACTCATCATCTGAAAGGAGGGATGAAAAAGCAAACTCGATTACAGGATGGACATTCGATTCCATAAGGAAATACGAATCTTACACAACTTGGGAAGAAGAAGACTTCGACTGAAGAGCGCATGAGATATATTATCTACTACCGTCAGAACGTAGACAATATACTCGCATGGACGATTATCCACAACCGATTACTGGGTTAATAAAGGATAAATCGACCGACAAGAAAGGACATCGGGATACCGGTTACTGGGTATAAAATGATGTCCAATCAAAAGGAGAAACAATCATTACCAAACCAGGGTAAATGAAGGATGACTCGCTGGGGATACATTGACAAAAGCAATGATCCGGGAGATATATCACCGGTTACTAGGTGGTATACTCAAACATGAAGGAATATCAATACCGAATATTGTATAAAGATAACCAACAAAGAGGGGATTACATCTACCGATTACTGGGTAGAAAACCAAGGGTGAGAGTTATCGTCATCGGTTAGGATGAACAAAATATCAAGGTTTAACTCTGCAAGGGGACAAAATGGGGTTTACAACTACCGGTTACTGGGTAGAAAATCACAAAAATAGGACTTACGACTACCGGTTACTGGGTAGAAGGCCACAATATCTGCTGGGGAGAGAACGCACAAAATTACTGTTTACTGAATAATTGATCACCTGAACCACATGGAAGTGCAAGGGAAATAACAAGAAGGGTGTCAGTCTAGGAACAAACTAGAGAGGCGCAATGAAACAAGACTCAACCCAATGAGGATATAACTCAGGGGAGTAATTCCATCCCAATATATATTTTGGGAGGAAACTGAAACAATAATCATCCACGAGGACATAACTCGGTGGGGAATATGGAAAAAAAGATAAACACTTTCTACCTATAGGGCTGACTCTATATGGAGAGATCAAACACAAACATCTGCTTGGGGAAGGTCATTTCGCCAACTAGTAGGAGATAACAAGCAAAGATATATGGCAAAGAATGCAACATGAATATTTGAATGTTATAATTATGCATGTATATGCGTGGTTTATGTATGATAAATGCTGACAAACAGACATATCTAACACAAACAGGTCCAAGAATCAATTGGACAAACATCCGGTACAACATCTCGAAAGAGAAAACCAGGTCCACAGGAGAAAATCCAATCTGGTGAGGGGCAACAAATACCAGGCAACACCAATCACCGTTGAAGATCAAGCAGAGTCGCTGTCGGGGACTAAGACTGCTGCTAGGGGAACGAGCAGGATCACGAGGGATCAGTAAAAGGGCACAACTACCACGAGTTGGGGATTTTCCAACAATATGCAGAGATGTGGATAAGATTGGTCATAGAAGAAATCTACTAGGGATCTTATCAGAGGGATAGTATGAAATTCTGTGGGGAACAACCGCCATACAGAAACACATCAATCAATCATTCACTTCTAACCACTAAAGGAACAAATCTTCTGCGGAGAAAGAACCAAAACCAGTCCGCTGGGGAAGGAAATAACACATCTTCCTCGAAAGTTCCAACGCCAAACTATAATTAGGTAAAGTCTCAGCTGGGAAGCTATAAAGCCAATGCCAGAGAGCTCAACATGGATAATATCCATCATAGAAGACACTCTACTGGGGATCTTATCAGGGTATGATATGAAACTCTGTGGGGAACAACCACCAAACAAAAGTTTCAATAATCAACATATTTCCTCATATCTGCTGGAGAAACATCTCTGCCGAGGAGAAGGAGACAATTGCTCCACTGGGGGAAGGAAATAAACATCTTCTACACCAGCTCTTCTAGGAGGAAACCATCCAATAAGGAGGACAAGCAAATATATCAGGCTCTGACCAGGAAACTCCCCTGGGGAAAGACTGCTGGCGACTAAACTGGGGATAACCTGTAGACGATCAGCTGGAGATAATCTGATGGCGAACCAACTGAAAGGAGTCTAATGTGAGCAACCCTACTGAGAATGAGTGATAAGCAAACTTGTCGGGGGGAAAATTTTATGCAAATCCACTAGGGATAAGCTACAAACCAACTTGTTGAAAATTTCCACTCATACTGGGAATTCTCGGTCAACTCTGCGGGAGATTTCCAATCACGATGAGGGAAGACCAACTTCTTCGAAAAGATTAGCATATCAACTTTTATCACTCTATAAGGGATTTTAGGTCAGTCCACACAAGGGATGACAACCATATATTTGATAAAACACAAATGCTAGACTCAGACTCATCTGAGGGAGTTGAGGATGACTAAGACCAAAACTCCAGACTCTCTGGGGAATTTGGTGGTATATCACCCTTCTCTGCGCTCACTAAGGAGACAAACTTGAAAGATGATGAAAAAGGATTCAAATATGCTAGGAATATGAACAAATATCTTACCCTTTTGGAGATCATACTATCCTTGGGAGAGCACGGAAGACATCCCCATTATCCTTTCAGTCATTGTGAATGTTCACTTTGTCTAAAAACAGTTTATGAAAACTTTATTTGTTTAAAACAATGATATTTATCAATTAAAACATGCAAACATTTGTTAAACAGAAACAAATAAGAGTGCAAAGAATTGGATAAAGGCTCAAATTTATTTGATAGGATGGTAGTCTGCAAATGGAAAGACTCCATGGGTCTTTACAAATTTGAAATTGGTGATATATATTGGAAAAAGGGCTACATTGAACATAATGACCATTTCTCCACCAACTCTGAATCCAGTGTATTTGAAGCTTCAGTTAACGATAACCGAGCAAGAATCTTTGACAGATGACAGTTGTAGAACAAAGTCTTGTTAAGATGCAGTTACTTGCCAAATCCTTAATTTTTGCGTAGATTGCCCCAGGATGAGGTATTCAATCTAGCGGGATATATATATTCATTTTTTTATGTCTCTAACTTTTGCCTGGATCGCCCTTTCGGGTTTTCAATCCACCGAGACGCTCATTTTTGCCTAAGCCGCCCTTTCGGGTTTTCAACTTAGTGAGCTATTCTATTTTTATTTTCGGCAAAGTATTTCTTGAGTGCATCTGAATTCACAGGACGAGTGAAATCCTCCCCATCCATAGTTGTAAGTATCAAAGCACTGCCTAAAAAGGCTCTCGTAACAACATATGTACCTTCATAGTTTGGAGTCCACTTGCCCTTGGAATCGGGCGCGAAAAACTAAACTTTCTTGAGCACGAGGTCACCTTCTCGGAACACACGAGGCTTGACCTTCTTATCAAAGGATTTATTCATCCTTTGCTGATACAACTTACCATGGCACATGTCAGTTAATCTTTTCTCTTCTATTAAGTTCAACTGGTCATAACGATTCTGAAACCATTCAGCCTCAGTCAACTTGGCTTCCATCAAGACTCTCGTTGATGGGATATCGACCTCTATGGGGAGCACAACCTCCATGCCATAAACAAGAGAGAAAGGGGGGGTTGCCCCTGATGAAGTGCGGACAGATGTACGATAGCCATTAAAAGCAAATGGCAGCATCTCATGCCAATCTTTGTACGTAACAACCATCTTCTGGATAATCCTCTTGATATTCTTATTAGCAGCTTCAACAACCCCATTCATCTTGGGTCTATAAGGAGAAGAATTATGATGTGCAATCTTGAACTCGCTACACAGCTCTTTCATCATCTTGTTACTCAAGTTAGATCATGTTGGTGTAAGCCCTAGAGGCCAATACTTTTGGTACTTGTATCGAATTATTTATTAATAATAAAAGGCTTTTTATTTATTATGTTTGTTTAATAAAGTTCCTAGAATAGATAGTCCATTTAATGTATCAAGTGTGACTTAATCATGAGATCAGATTAAACATAAGGACACTATTCTTAAAGTATCCGTAGTCGAGCTTTATTGTGAAGTGGGATAACATTAAAGCATTAAGACTATTATGTATATAGACTGATGATCACATCTCATGGATCATGGATAAGGAGTTATCAAGTCTTAAACATAGGTATGAATTTTAAGAGTAATATTTATACTGGATTGACCCGCTATGAGAATACTATATAGAATGTTATGCAAAGTGTCATAAGTTATTCTCATGGTGATAATGGTGTATACCACCCTTCGACCTGAAACCACTATGGACCCTAGATGTAGAGTCGAGTGCCTTATTGCTGATCAAACGTTGTCCGTAATTGGATGACCATAAAGACAATTGATGGGTACTCCGCGAAGCACGCTAATGGACATGAGTGACCTAGATGGAATTTTCCCATCCTGCGTAACAGGATAAATGTCTATTGGCCTAATATTGAACTGGACAAGGATAACACAGTCTATGCCTTGTGTTCAATATAGACATAAGGGCAAAAGGGTAATTATACACATAATTATTATCACAGAAGGATTTGTCAGATCACATGACATTTTCGTGTCTTGGGTAGCAGTGATGTGTTGCTAGATACCGCTCACTGTTTATTATGTTAAATACGTGATTTAATATAATTGCCAATGTCGCGAAAACCTACAGGGTCACACACAAAGGAAGGATTGATAAGAGATAGAGTAACTAAGAAATACCGTAATGTACGGTGCTCTTAAGTGAATTGTAGAACATCGTAAGGTACGGTGTACTTAAGTAGAATACGAAATATGGTAAGGTACCACGTTTTTAAGTGATTTTGGCATATTATAAGATATGGGCCACATACACTTGAGTGGGCTTTTTAGCTTGCAGCCCACACAAGTGGTTCTATAAATAGAACCCTTGTGTAGAAGCATTGGAGTAGTTGCAATTTCGTTTCTCTCTCTCTCTCTCTCTCTCTCTCTCTCTCTCTCTCACACACACACACACACACACACACACACACACTCAAAGCCTTCATTCGTAACAGCTAGCAATGAGATTGAAGGAATCTGTTCGTGTGGACTGAGTAGAGGCATTGTCATTGTTCAATGTTCGTGATCGCTCCGTAGATTTGCATCAAAGGTTACAATCACCACAAGAGGTGACAATTCTATCTCTGATCATGCCCATTCGTAAGGATCATTAAAGGAGAAATTTTAAATTCTGCTGCATTTTGGATCGCCCTTCTCCTTCAGTGGTATCAGAGCCACTTACGAAACCATGTATCTGATAACTGTTTATTTTCTGTATTAATACGATTAAAATGACAGAATGAATCAAAGAATAAACGAGTAATTAAATTTGGCATCATGTGTGTACGATTTGGATGATTGATGTTGACTATGCTTCAGAATCCGACATTAGTTTGGTGAAGCAGCGATACACCGATCGTCCATAGGTTATGCAATTGAGATCGATCAAGTTATATATATGATATAAGTAATCCTGATGCAAAATACGGTATATATGATATACTGTTTCTGTTTCGTTCATTCAAACACTTAATGGTTATTTTCCTTTGAGCGATCAATGGTCGTTTGCTTCTTGATCTGACATTAGTATGGTGAAGCAATGACGTATTGATCAATCATACTGAATCAACAATCGAGATGTGTTTGACGGTCTGAAATTGGTGCATTAGGGTTAATGACGGCACAAGGGTTGTGTTGACAAAGAGTTATGCATTAAGGTTAATGATGGCACAAGGGTTGTGTTGTCAAAGAGTTATGCGATTAAGATTGTGACTACGTAAGAGTTGTGCTTTAAAGTATCAAGTGTTGATGCGAAAAACGACGTCGATTTCAAATGAACCACCGTCCGCTGACCAGGCAGCGGACCCCCGGCTAACTCTGTATAGTGTGATCGATCGCCAAAATTTAATTTGGTTTTAATTAATTAAAAGAATTAAAATTAATAATAATAATGTGTTTATTATTATTGTCTTGTGGTGATCGGTTATGGCCTTAGTTTTCCTTTATTTTATTTTGGGTTTTAAAATACGACCTGCGTGTCGTGCCTCTCTTTTAATCTCTTAATGTATCTTCTTTTCTCATCTCACTCCCTCGTAGGTAAAACGAGTTTCTTTTATGTAATGTAATGTTATGAAGAAAGAGAAGAATTCAATATCAAAGGAGGACAACCTTGAAGATCTTGCTTGGAGAAGCTTAGATTGTTATTAGGTTAGCTTAGGTTCTCTCATTGGCTTGGGAGAATAATTGCGCTAGGGGCCATAACTGTTTCATTATGTATGTATGTTGATGCATGTGAATGTATATTGATGCATGTGAGAAACGATTTATACGATAAATAAGCCGATGAGATCAGAATAATTGCAAATTCCCTCAAATTAAATATTAAGTTTATGCTTTTCAAGTTTTAGCACTCATCAAGACTAGTATCGGATAATGTAGATTTCGCCTACACGAGGTGCATGTTCTATATTAGTAAGGTGCGATGGGATAATTGTAATATCCAATTGTTAAAACAATGAGTCAAACTTAACTAAACAAATTATAATAAGATTATATATGTTTAGAAGCAAGAGTTGGAAATGATCCATGTGATGGATTGGAATAAGGAGTTATTCACCCAACTAAAATATTCGAGAGTTGTATTAGATACAATTGGAAGGAATTCCTACCTCGGTTATTTCCTTCTCAGACAATGGTGGCTCTACCTGAGCAGCCAACTCTCTCCACCGCTGGGCGTATTCTTTGAATGACTCACTCTCTTTCATAGCCATCCCTTGCAACTGCATTCGGTCGGGTGCCATATCTAAGTTATATTTGTACTGACTGAGAAATGCGTCAGCCAAATCCTCCCAGCTTTGAATCCGCCCTTGCTCTAAACTCATGTACCATCTCAGAGACTCCCCACTCAGACTGTCTTGGAAACAGTGTACAAGTAGTTTTTTGTTTTCGGTATGAGCAGCCATTTTTCTGAAGTACATTACTAGGTGACTTCTTGGACAAGTTTGTCCTTTGTATTTCTCAATATCAGGAGTTTTAAATTTAGCCGGGATGACTAAATTTGTTCCCAAGCACATGTTCATGGCGGAAGCACCGAAGATATTGTTTCCTTCTATGGCTTTGATCTTCTTTTCTAGGGCACGTAGCCTATCTACAGCAGGATCTAGAAGTATCTTAGGTTTTGGTTGATCAGGCATATAGAATGCATCATACTGGTAATCTCCAATTTCGGATCCATGATGAGTAGATGTATCAGAAGGTTCTGCACGGTCTCCACTCCTTTGCCTCCTACCGGTATCTGAACCTATCTCTTCTTGGTGGGGACGTAACCCTCATCTTGGAGGTTCAGACCTGGCGTGTCATCATTCCTTTTTGCCCTAGCTTCTTCCTCCTCAATCCTCTCTCTCTGAGCGATCGCGAGCATTGTCTCCTACAGTTGATCCATCTTCTCCTGGATCGTATTGATGTCTGTCCTCATGGTAACCTGATTGGCCTCAACTTGCTCTAATGTCATCTTGTATTTGCTTCGCGTCTCGTATCGGTGTTGATTAGTCCGTGCGGCTGGATAAAAGGGTAAAAAGGTTAGGGTATGTTTTTTTGAATTTTTATGAAGCGTGATGCATTATGAAGATGCGAATGTTATGCATATTTTATTTTCAAGGAATCATTCGAGTTTCATTAGTTATTAGTAATTCGAAGAAACAAGAAATACTTAGAATAACAATAATGGAGTAATTTTCAAACGTCATTCATTCAAGTAAATAACATAGGGGTCCAAATAAGGTCATAGTTCAAAAGTACATTTGTTAAAGGAACAAAATACATGACATAAGCCAATTAAACTGCTGGCTTTCTGGCCTGAAGCTCTTCTAGTTCCTCATTGAATCTCTTCAGCAACCCTTTATAAAGTAGAATGAAACTGATTATGGCTGGAGGAGTGCTATCTTCTTTCAACTCTTCGCCTGCGTCTCTCAACTTCCATGGCAATTATTTAGCCGCCCAATTATAGAACCATACTAGCCCATCGAGTTTCGCACGAAACTTATCCCTATCTCCTTGTAAGAAGTCTATGGTCTTCTTAAAGGATTCATAATCCTCAATCACATAGTCTCGCTCTTTCAACCATATGGAGCTATCTTGGCGTAATGACTCTAGCTGGTTCTTCCAATAGCTGACAGATTCCCTTGCATCTCTTACTTCTCGACATTTCTCCTCCCATATCATGGGTAACACTCTAGAAGCTTTAGTGGCTATATTCTTGAGTTGGCGCTCCTGATCTACTTCAACTTTTGCATGACGAACAAAATTGGTGAGTTCTTTTATCTAAGCCCCAAGTGTATCTCTTATAGTCTTGTTTTCCTTCGTGGCTAGATGCCACCAACGCTCATTGTCTTGACATTCTTTCTGAGCTTGTCGTAGTTGACCTTTAAGGGTATCTAAACAATGATCATCTTGTTCTAATCCCACCTTGATCTTCTTCCTCTTATGCTCCTCCTTGTTGAACCTTTCCACATGGGCTTGAAGTTGTGCCTCTTTTCTCTCAAGCTCCCACTTCATATTGTTTTTCTCATTGATGGTTTGTTGGAGTTTTATCTGCAACTTTTCATTCTCTTTTTCTAGCTTTGCCATAATGGTCTTGAGTTCCTCCATTTCTTCAATAGGGACATGGGTGAGCTTAGGTTCAGGAAGAGGTATAGGTGTCCGAATGACAAATGGCATTTTAATCATCTGCACCCTTTCCTTTACCCACTGAAAATATGCTTCTTTTGTAATCCCATTTGCTCTCCCTAAATCAACTTTCCCTTTTCGATTGACATTCTTCCAGGCCTCTTTGATTCGCTGGAATAAGCTAGGATTCTCAACCCCAAAGTCAAGTAAGAAGAAAGCTTCCAAAGAATTTGGCTCTAAAGGGCCTTCCATTAAGTATCCAAGTTGTTTGAGTGATAGGACTGGGTTAGCATTCACACATCCTTGAGTTCCAATAAGCGGTAGATTTAGGAAATCTCCACAACTGAATATGATATCCATGCTGATGTATTCTTTGGAGTACCAAGAGAGATCTTCAGATCGGAGTGATCCCAATCTCTGAGGCCAACTAACATCTGTCTGTTCAACCTAAGCACCTGTCTTCGGAAGATGTCCTAGAAACCACTGATACAATAAAGGAGCACAACAAGCAATCAATCCCTTCTTCTTAGTATACCTATGACTTATATAATAGTAGACATCGACTAACAAAGTAGGTACTGGGTTTCCAGTACGGAAAACACAAATAGCAGTCATGTCTACGAAACCATCCATATTCGGGAACAGGACGACGTCATAGATGGCCAATGCAATAGCAGAGTAACAAGCATCCCAACGTTCTGCTTTGAATAGGGTATGAGCTCTTTCCAAGAGAAAACTTAGTGGAAATCCTTTGGTCTTCCCTTTGGTCTCTAAGTTAGCCTCTGCTTCCTTTTCTTCCATGTGAAGCGCACTAGCTATGACCTCAAGGGGCAAAGATTCATCTATCCCTTCAAATAGTGGCTTGTTCTTCATAGGAATCCTAAAAAGACGCTCAAAATCTTCCAATGTTGGTGCTAGCTGGAAATCTTGGAATCTGAAGCATCTTAAAGGTAGGTCATAGAATTGGGCCAAAGTGATTAAGGCGGTATGGTCCACTTGTTGATTGAGAATGCTGAGCAAATTTCCATAATTCTTTCCAAAGTTCATTATGTATACTGGGTGCATCTGAGAGACCAAGTCACGTAAGCTCCTTAGATCGGGATCTTTTAACTTGAATGAGTAAATATTTCTTTTGCTTGATTCCATGTTTCCTGAATTCCTGCAACTCATGACACTCAGATTCCTTGGAAATAAAATAATATGAATGATATGCTATGAATGATATTATGCGTGTCACATGTAGGTTAATATACAGGTCATGAGAGTGGGTATTCTTGGTTACTAATACAAAACCCTTTTGGGAGGATGCTAAAGTTAAGGTTCCCAAAGTCATCAATCGCTACTTAGGAAAGTCATTGTCATGACGAAAACTCATCTACAAATAACATCCCCAAACAGAGTCTCGTTTGGGTGAGGCCTTCGTATGGTCCCAAAGAGGAAGACACCTAGTGGGTCCATAGTACATAACTCTCGAGTCCAAGGTTCTAATAAGGTTCCCAGAGTCATAGATCGAGGTTGGGAATACCACTGTAAGGTAGTAATACGCCCAAGGGATCTCATCTGATTGGGGATTTCGTATTAACCTAATAAGTCTGGGACTTTTCAGGTAGATACTACATAACCACCGGATATAATGGGTTAAAAGGTCCCTAGAGTTATTGATCCAACTTGAGAATACTATCGTCGTGACGAAGACTCTTCGGGCAATAATATCTCAAGAGAATCTCCTCTAGGCGGGGTCTTCGTTTATTCCCAACAAGGAAGACTCCTTGTGGGCGCCCATTACGCGACCACCAACTTAATCATACGGTTTTTCTCAGACTCGGGTAGAGAGCCTATCTCACAAAGCATCACCAACCAGAGAACCCCTAATAAGACATAGTCAATAAATCACAATACAATAATTATGATAGAATACCAATGGCAGAATAAAAAATAACAGATAAACAAACAAGATTAACACATAATAAAGAAACTGAACTAAATTAGGCTTCACTCTCTTTTTCATGGAGCTAGTCCACAGCAGAGTCGCCATCTGTCGCATCTCGAAAAATAAGATTTCTCGCGATGGTCGCAGAAAAAATGATGTTCGAATAGAGTCGCCACCGAACTTTATTTATCCCAATGAAGGAATAGGAAAATACCGATAAAACCTTTAGGAAATAGAATAATGGTCGTCACAACCATATTCGGGTTCGGGAGTGGATTACGTAAGGGGAAGGTATTAGCACCCCTTACGTCCGTTGTACTCAACGGGAACCTTTTAGTTCTAATTTGCGTTTCGAGTGTTAATTTATGTTTGTCTGTTATCTTTGGGTTATAAAATATTAGAAATTGAAATGGATGAGAACCTCAGAAAGGTAAAGGGGAGGTTTTTTATTAGTGTGCTCGCGAAGATACAGCAATCTCCTGCCTACGTATCCTTGTGGTAGAATAAGGAAATCAGAGCATTCGTAGTTCGGGAACTACGGTTGGTTGGTGTTTTTTAGTGAACAATTGTTTAGATCACATCCTAAAGGCTAAATGTTGGCTTGTCTACTCTCGGAGGAGGCTTAAGCATTAGTTTGTTGTGCGCATCAGAAAGGATTAAATAGTGTTCTTTTTTAAAAGAGTTTGGATCGGATGGAGGTGACAAGTTGAATTAATGCGTTGGGTGTTTTGTTTTATTGGTTATGATCGCACGAGGGCGAGAAAAGATAGGTTTTCTATGTTGAGATATTTTTGGTTAGATGACGATTACTCGGATAGTCGAGTAAGACAACTCGTATCCTAATAACCGAGAAAGGGAATAGAAGACTCTAAACCACTCTCTGTTTCATTTGAGTATTTACGAAAATAAGTTTGTATATGGTTGATGTATTTTAGAATGAACGACAAGTACTTGAATAGCTGAGTAAGACAACTCATATCCATGTTTTTGAGAAGAGGAGTTGAAAGCTCAAAACCATCTCCCTTTTTGTATAGTTTGTTGAGAAAACGATTTGATTAAGTTGTATTTGTAGAAAAATGTCAATTGTTCGACTGACCGAGTAAGAGAACTCGTAATCGTCCAATTGAGGGGTGAAGTTGAAAACTCAAAGTCAACCCCTTTTTCATTCAAATTATTGTAAAAAAAATTGTTTTGATTCAATTGGGGTATTTCAATTGAGTTTGAGAGAAAATACTCGACGTTGGATCGAGGTTTTAGATTGGTGTTTTAAATGAAGTGAATTTATTTAGTGTATTGCTCTTCTACTCGATAAAAATCGAATAGGTCTCATTATAAGAAAGCCCAAGAGTAAGTTATGTGAGGTTGATGGCGATGCTTTAAAAGCGATCGACTTACAAGGGCGTTTTGAATTGATTTGGAAAAGGAGTACTCGATATTGACCGAGGTTTGTACTTACATGTGCATATGAATCGAATTATGACAATGGTCTCAAAATGAGATTGCTTATGAATTTTAGCTTATGCAACGTGAATGCGAAATAACCAACATGAAAATAAAGAGTCTCATTGTAAGGTAGCCCAAGAGAAAGCCTTTTGTATGCTAAAGTGACATAAAGTAAACAAAGGATAATGGTCTTACAAACATGCATGTAATTTGCGGGTGAGAATCCAAGTGTTCATATAGTATCACAAAGAGTAAAGGAAGGTTTACAAGCAAAGGTCCTAAAATGAAATCCTTTAAGTCCAAGTTGGTTAAGAGTGGAGTGAATATCTTGGTCTTACCATTTTATCATGTTTTTGTTATTTTTAATGTATGATGACAATAAAAGAAATAACAAGTAAATAACATGCATGATGAGTTTGTACAATGATGATGATAATGAGTACTTGAATGTAAATGTACAATAAAATAAATTGCAAGGAAGTAAAATGCAATAATATAAATGTTAGAAGTTAGTAGTTAATGGTTAGTGGTTATTAGAATAACAATAAGCAAATAAAATAACAAGTTAATGTAAAGAGAATGGTTTCATCTATGTATCAAATGACCCAAACATGGTTGAAATAGAGGCAATCTATCAATGCCTCAAAGTATCATGAATGATCTATTGATCAACCATTAATAGGTTTGAAGTATTGAAGATTTAATCAACTCTAAACAACCATGGTCATGATCTAATAGAAATCATCAACCAAATAAATGTAACAAAAAGTCAACAATAAATATTAAATGATAACAAGAAACAATGCAAAGGAAATGGTTTCATCTATGTATCAAATGACCCAAACATGGTTGAAATAGAGGCAACCTATCAATGCCTCAGAGTATCATGAATGATCTATTTATCAATCATTAATAGGTTTGAAACATTGAGGTTTTATCAACCCTAAACAACCATAGCCATTATCTAATAGATCTCAACAAGTCAACAATAAATATCAAATGAAACAAAATACTAAGTTTGATTAAAGATAGTGGATAAAAGTAGCAAGAGCAAGAAATCCCCCAAAAAAAGGTGTAAACCAAAGTTAATCATTTTTACAAGCTTGAGTCTAAAACCTCTCAAAAGATCAACCAAGAATGAACAAACATTTTCAACACAAAAACAGAACCAAAAAGTTAACAAAAATTAAGCTAAAATCATTATCCAAAAATGTTGAAAAAGGGTAGGTTGAAGTGGTGTTGAGCTTGGATATAGAGGAAGGGGTTTGGGATGAAAGTGTTTATGGTGGAAGTATAGTGAAGGAGCTGAGTTATGAGTGTTAGAGAGTAAGAAGTTTTGAAAAAAAAATATGAAAGTGGACAAAAAAGTTGGTAGGGTGACTTTTCTAAGAGAGAAATACTTTTTTGTTTTGACCTAGGTTTGGAGAGGAGAGTAACTGGTACTTGGACAAAACTTCTAGGGGCTAGGAAGCATGAAAAATGAGGGGAAATAGTACCTCTATTTACAGGGAAAGTAGGTGGAAAAGGGGGTGATCCAAAAAGTACACTATGTAAAAAACAGACCTACTACAGCTGCCTGCGCAGGTGTAATCGGATACCCTGATTAGGGTAATTGATAACACAGTCCAAAATGGCCAAAAAATCAATTTTGGGTCTGTGTAATCGGTTACCCTGATTAGGGTAATCGATTACCCAGTCAAAAATGGCCAAAAAATCAATTTTTGGTATGGGTAATCGGTTACCCTAATTAGGGTAATTGGTTACCCAATTTTTTTTATTTTTTATTTTTGAAATAATGAATGTATGCATGTGCAGTAGGGTCATGGATCATATGAAAATTGTATCGGGGTAGGGACAAAATTGGGGTATGACAATTTGCAAATACATAAAAATTGAAATGGCAATTGCAATAACCAAAAAAAATTCTTTTCATATATATAAATTGGAAGGTTTACACTGAGTACAATTTCAGAAACCAAAAATAAAAGATACAGGAGAAAAGGAGACTAGTCATCCTAAGGATCCCTAACAACAGTGTCAAAAAATCTGGCTGAAGGCGCATACTTCCTTCGAATGCGACGAATCTCGGTTTCAAAAGAAGCCTTCATCTGAGTCTTCTCGAGGACAAGCTGGTAAACAACCTGCTTCCAAGCAACGGAAGGTTGAGGCGTGCTAGAAGATGAAACCTATGGCTCTCTCTACCTCTTTGTCACTTGGTCTTCAAGCAACTCAATTAGTGCATCTTTGTCCTTAGACTCCAATAGCAACTCTTCATGCTTCTTGCTCAAAGCATGGAAACGTTCTTCCCACATGTCTTTCTCTTACTTCATCTTGACGAGCGCGTCTTCCAACTCCTCTACATCTTGGTTAGGGAGAGTTAATGGCTCAACCGCAACCATAGACATAGGTCTCTCACAAGGATAAGGCATCTTCAACTCCAAAGCTCCCTTCTTCACCCAAAGAGTGTAAGCTTCCAAAGCTACACAATTGTGCGGACCAAGCTCGGATCTTCCTTTCCTATGCACATTATGCCAATCGTGTACAATCTCCTGCTTCAAATGTTGGGGATCTTTACCCTCTTGATAGAAAAGACCTTCTAACAACATGTTATTAGGTTTGTCTCTCAAGGGGAACCCAAGTTGACGACGAGCCAAAGCAGGGTTGTAGTTAATTCCTCCTTGTTAACCAATGAGAGGTGCATTAGAGAATTCACCACAACTATCAATAATCTCCAAACTGCTTAAGGACGGATCATACCAAACTATATCATCATTAGTGAGAGACATAAGTCTCTCAGACCACCTTAGACATTGTTTGTTCTCCACAAAAGCACGCGTCTGAGGCAAGTGCAAAATAAACCACTTGTACATAAGAGGAGTACAACAGACAATTGTTCCACCACCCTTATAATTCCTTAGATGCAAAGAGAAATACATATCACCCAACAAAGTAGGCACAGGATTCCCAATCAAGAAAAGTCTAATGACGTTAACATCAACAAAATTGTCAATGTTACGGAACAAAGCTAATCCATAGATGAGCAACACAAAGATAGCTTCAAAAGCCTCCACACTACCAGCTTGAGCAAAAGTGGTAGCTTCCTTGATGAGGAAAACAGATGGTAATCCAAATAACCCTCCTTTATTCACCCAATGAGCCTCTATCTCAAACTTCTTCAAGTGAAGAGCTTCAGCAATAATACTAGATCGGGGAATCTCCTCCAATCCACTAAAAGGAACTCTACTAGAAACAGGTATCCCCAAAAGATGAGAATACTCCTCCAAGGTAGGCACAAGCTGAAAATCTGGGAAAGTGGAACAACGGTAGAGAGGATCATAGAACTGCACCAACACACTCAAGAGTCCTTCAACCACATCAGCAGAAAAAATGGACAGAAGCTTCCCATGACGTTGTTTGAAGTCCAAGGGATCTAATACAAAAGATGTTAGCTTCCTTAACTCTTTCAAGTCGGGACATCTGAAACTGTACTTCTTAGTGTTCCTTCGCCCACAATCCATGGTCTGAAAATATTTGCAAATGATACCTTAGTTCCTTGAAATTTGGTGTGATGAATGTTATGATACGCATGAAATGCATGAATGTAACAATCACAAGTAAGGGATCACACACAAGGAAAACAAAGGTCAATGGATGAATCAAGTCATTGCCAAGATCAATCATCCATTTTGGTGGATTATGGTTTTCACCTTATCAACACCCAAGTTCCATTGATATTGACAAGACTTGATTGGATCAACCAAGAATCAAGGGTTTGTTGCAAGTCACGAGCATGGAGTCTGGGTAAGAACCATCCCAAAGGAGTGAACTAAGGATAAAAACCTGTAGATCATGTTCTAAAAAGTTCCTAGAGTCTTAATTCCATCTATCGGATATTACATGTTAAGATGATTGACTCATCGACCCATAATATTCTCAAGAGAAACTCGTCTAAGTGTAGTATCACATAACAACTGTTATCAAGTCTACACTTGAACAGTTTCCGCACTACATCCTAAATAGGCCAAGATGGGTTAGGTGTTCTAAGGTCCTCAGCTTCTCAGACAAAATTAGAAATAGTCATGCCTAACCACAAATACTTGTGTAACATTTCCAAATCCAAAGGAGTCTCCACTGAGCAGATGGATCTCAAGCCAACTTGTTAAGGACTACTCCACACCAGTCGAACATGACTATACCATCCTCCTATCTTAATTGCACTCAAGTTCGGGTTAGAACTTATCTCACCACTCAAAGATCACCAAGCACAACAAGCAGATTATATCACACATACATATATACAAACATCATATATATACAAACATCACATATATACAAATATATTTACATAAAACGTAGGCTAAACCCACTGGAGACTACTCCCCAGCAGAGTCGCCACTTAATTTCTGTAGCGGGAAATTCATGATCATTAAGCTATTGACAAGTTAAAGATCAATTAACAAGAGTCGCCACCGCAATTTTATTGTTTCCAAGGGAAAAGGGAAAAATGAGAACAAAACCCAAATGTTAAGAAGTTTTCAAATAAAAACTAATAAAAGTCAGAGATCACAGGTAAGGGGGTTGGTTACACAGAGGGAAGGTGTTAGCACCCAAAGTATCCTAGGTACTCCTTGGGAGCCTTTTTTGTGTGCATATGTATTTTTGTACAAAGTGATGTTTACAAACAAAAAAGAATGGGGGGTGAGAAAAGAATTCATTAATTATATTTTTGTGTTTTACAAAACCTTCGTCTTGTGCCTACGTACCAACATATAAATGAGGGATCAAAACCTCGTAGTTCGTGCTATAAATTTCAAAATGAGTGTGTTGTTTTTAACAAAATTAAGTTTGAAAGGCACAAAGGCCTAAAAATGGTTTGGATGAGTTGGTTCTTTTTTGGCTTTTTTGAAAGTTTAAGTCAAGTATAGTTAAGTTTACTTACAAGTTTGATTTAAGAAAATGAGTTTGAAAATGCAATGGCATAAGGCCAAAGTTTCTACCTTTTTGTAAAAGTGGTCAAAGTTTAGAACAAAATAGTTCACACAAAGAAGGTTTTGAAAATGGAGGGAGAGATTTTAAAATTAAAGAAATTGGGAGAAGATGAAGAGACTACCCTAGATACAAGAAATTTAAAAGTTTAAAGTTGAAAAGATCTGCCCAAATGGGAGCAATCCAATAGACAAGTATGTCAATAGAAACCCAGAATTCCCTTGGACTTTTTAGAATCAAGCAACACACAAATGCACAATTATATCAATCTTGAAGAGAAAAGGCATCAAATAAAGATGGCCTCATCCAAGCTTATCCACTTCAATGTTCTTCTTCAAAATAGCCTATGTAGCAGATGAATTCCACAAGTCATAGGTTCAACATGACAGCTTAACAAGGATCAATGTTGCAGATGAATCTGGAGAGATCTTGAATGATGTATCAGATGAATTCAAACTTGCAAGTTCTTGGTTCTTCAACAAATTGGCATTGGCCAAGTCCATTAGCAAAGGAATGTTTCCTAACTTCTAAGTCCAATTGGGAAGATCAAAACACCAGTCCACTCAAAAGTCTTTTAGGGTTTTTGTTATTATTATGTGCATTAATGGTCAAAGACCAATCAAACAAACAAGGCAACAAAGTATATCACACAATATGGTCCAAGTGGACAAAGTGAAAATTGCATAAACATAAACAATTAGGATGATATATACAATGATAAATGATAATAGAATACTAAAGGTAAATTGCATTAAAAGTAAAAGCTTGAAAGTAAGAGTCAATGGTTAGTAAGCTAGTAGTTAGTTTTGTTTTGCTTTTTGATGTTAAGACATTCTTTGGAGAACACTCAACCCACTTACCACATGCATGGAACCTTGAACCAAAACATCTTCCAAAGGAAGGAAAGAAGGCCAATTTTCCACACAATACCATGGAAGAGGGGAGACTTACAATCTCACTAACTAGAATGCTTATGCCTTTTGTGTCACAAATTTAGCGCTATGTTAAGCAATCGTAATTGGACTTATGTAGAAGTCACAACTACTTGAGGCCGGGCAATAAACTTTTGGTGTTAATGCATGTTGGAGACATAGTATTAAGAATTATGCTCATTAAACATACCACACACACAAAATATACAAAGGTGTGGCCTAATCTCATCCATACTCATGTTAATCTTTCAATCAACTGGCATTAGGACTTTTGAGATGTCATTGGCCAATTGAAAATGAATGGATGAAGAAGGGGAATTAGATGAAGAGGTAAAGGGATGAATGAGATCACAAATTGGTCAAAGGAGGACTTTTACCAGATTAATATTATTCATTCATTTTGGGAGATGGAATGTACATTCCGTCAATCCCCTAAATCCAATAATATTAATTTGACAAAGTCAAATCAACCTTGACCAAGGCCCAACAACAAATGAGAAACTCAAATAAGTCAATCCAAATGGTCAACACAATTAAAATGACATTTATTCAATTAAAAATGTTAAGATAATGCATTAAATCAAAATATGTCTTGTCCAAATCCTAAAATCACATCAAAATACCAAATAAATGGCCATGTGATTTATCATAGGTCAAACAAGGTCAAAGGACCTTGGATAAAAAAATCATAATTTTTGGACACTTAAAAATATTTTTAAACAATTAAAAACAAATGAAAAATCAATTAATTCATGAAAAATATTAATAATGATCCAAAAAATAATTTTAATTCAGAATATGGAAGAGAAAAATATTTGAAATTTTTTGGATCAATATTGAATTTAATTTGAATTATTGAAAAAAATGAAATAAAAAGGAAAATCAGAAATTGCAAAAATACGTGGACCATCAGATCTCCCTCATTAATTGAGGTGGCAGATCTGATGATCCACAACGCACGTTCCACCAATGCACGAGTCAACTGCGTCGCAAACTTGTTAATCAAAAGGAAGGACTGAGATTATAACGTGGAGCAAGGATCACACGGTCTAGACTTGAGACAACTCATCACCGGAGCCAGAGCTCCAGTTGTCTTCTCCGGCGAGCTTCGTCGGACTGGTCATCATCAACCATCACCAAAATTTCAAACAGGGACATGATTTTAAAGAGAAAACATCACTGAGCACGAATATCACCTCCATTTCTTCCAATTCCAACTATATTGAGAGATATGTGGAATTGAAAAATGAGGTTCATGATCCGAGTTACTTCAATTCATCATCAAAATAACTCAAACACCTTGCCTACATTGGTAGGACTTCAGTTAACACAATAATCAAGAGAATTGAGCAAGAAACAAGGAGAATCGAAGAGATTAAATTTTCTGCAAAATACCTTCAATGGAGGTCTGAGCTTGCTAGATCTTGATCTGAATCGTGCTTTTCTTCACTCCAATCGCTTGTAGAAGAGGAATGGAATGGCTTAGAATCAATGGACTCCTGGAGAATTCAATTCCAAAACAGTTGAGATTCAAGCTCAAATTCAACAGAATTTTTCAAGTTTATCCTCTCAATGTGAAGGGTTTTCTGTGGGGAATCAAAGTTGGCGCAGTGTGTGTGTTGATTCTGAGCAATTGAGCTCCAATAGGAGGAGGTATCATCTAGCAATAGATACGGTGGATGTTTTAGTAAGAAGAAGGATAATGAATCCAACGCGATCATCAAGTATCATCAATAATCCCAGTGTTTTCAGCAAATCAATCAACACCAATTCAACAACAACCATGTCAACAGCAACAACCACAGCAACGAGAAAACACCTACAACAACAATACTAAAAATCATCAGCAACAAACTTTCGAAAGGAATAAGGTCTCTTTCGACCCAATTCCTATGACATATGCAGAGTTTTATCCGTCATTGATTCTCAAGAACTTGCTACAACCCAGAAATCCACCACAAATTCCTGAACCACTTCCATGGTGGTACAAGCCTGACCTCCGTTGTTCTTTTCATCAAGGAGCACCCGAACATCACATTGAGAACTGTTATCCGCTCAAATATGAAGTTCAAAAGTTAGGACCATCCTTGTGAATCTTGCGCCTAGCGCGGACCATCCTTGCTTTCAAGCCTTGGGGATCTTTACCCTCCTGAAAGAACACACCTTCTAACAGAATGTTATTAGGTTTATCCTTTAGGGGGGAACCCAAGCTGACGACGTGCTAAGATAGGGTTGTAGCTAATCCCACCATATGTACCAAGAAGAGGCACATTGGAGAATTCGCCACAAGAGTCAATAATCTGGACACCGTCATATACACGATCATACCAAGAGATATCATCATTAATGAGAGACATAAGTCTCGTAGACCACCGTAGACATCCCTTGTTCTCCTTGAAAGCGACCATCTGAGGTAAGTGGGAAATAAACCACTTATACAACAGAGGCAAACAACACACAATAGCGCCACCACCCTTTGCATTCCTCAGGTGCAAAGAGACATAGGTATCACCCAACAGAGTCGGAACGGGATTAAGAACAGAGAAGATCCTAATAGCGTTCACATCCACAAATTTGTCGATGTTGGGGAATAATACCAATCCATAGATGAGAAGCACAAATATGGCTTCAAAGGCATCCTCACTCATGGCCTTCCCATAAACAGTAGCTTGAGCGACGAGGAACTCAGAAGGAAGACCTTAAATTCCACCTTTGGTAGTCATATGAGCTTTAACCAAGGATTCATCTATGTGCAACATGTCAGCTATCTCCTGAGAAGTAGAAATACTCTCCAAGCCACTGAACGGCAACTGATCTAGAATCGGAATACCCACAAGATGAGCATACTCCTCAAGGGTAGGCAATAACTGAAAGTCTGGAAAAGTGAAGCAGTGATAAAGAGGATCATAGAACTGCACTAGAGTACCCATCAACCCTTCGTCCACCTGAGTAGTCAGAAGAGGCAGAAGCTTCCCATAACGAGCTTTGAAATCCAAGGGATCTAATACATAGGATGTTAGATTCCTTAGCTCTTTCAAATCAGGTTGTCTGAAGTTGTACTTCTTTGTATGCCTTTTTTGTCTTTCCATATCTGAAAGTTTTGCAAATAAACCCTTAAGTTCCTTGAAAATTTTCTTTTTTCTGATGATATGGATGCAGATGAATGCATGAATGCATGAATGCAACAATCACACTCAAGGATCAAGCAAAGCACACCAGACAAAGGTCATGGGATAGCTCGTATTATCCTTAATATCAATCATCCATTTTGGTAGATTATGGTTTTCACTTTATCAACACCCAAGTTCCATTGATATTAATGATATACGAACGGCTCAACCATCCTTAATATCAATCATCCATTTTGGTGGATTATGGTTTACACCTTATCAACACCCAAGTTCCATTGATATTAATGAGGTGTGAACGGATCAACCATGAATCACGGGTTTGTTGTGAGTCACGAGCATGGGGTCTCGGTTAAGAACCACCCAAAGGGAGTGTACTAGGGTTTAAACCTGCCGAGCATGTTCTATCAGAGGTTCCCATAGTCATCATCCCATCTTTCGAATATTATCGGAGGAACGAATACTCGTATTCCAAAAATATTCTCAAGAGAGACTCTTATGAGTGTAGTATCGCGTAACAATCGCATCAAATCTGACATTTGAACGACCTTCGCACTACGTCCTAGAAATAGGCCAAGATGGGCTTGGTAAACTAAGGTCCTTGGCTTCTACGGCACATATTGAAAGAATAATGCCTAACCACTAATGACTTGTGTGACATCATTAATCCAACATGACCTCCACCAAGTGAATGGAGTCGCAAGTCAACTTGCTAAGGAATAACTCCACACAAGTCGACGAGACTATGCCATTCTCCTATCATAAGGTGCACTCGAGTTCGGGTATAGAACTCATCTCACAGAGATCACCAAAGCAAGCAAGCAATTGATATATCAAGCAATTCAAGCATTACAATCAATACAGTAATCCCAAATTGCACCAAAAATATGTAATAAACAACTATAACACAACAAATTGTGAAAAGTAGGCAAACCCACTAGGAAGATTTTCGTCCCCAGCAGAGTCGCCACTTTTCTGTAGCGGTGTATTCGTCACCACTGGAAATATTAACTAGATCCAAGGTAAATCATACAAAGATAGAGTCGCCACCGCACTTCTATTTATCCAAAGGAATGGCTAGAAAGCGAACAAAAGCCTAAGAAGTTTTGCAAAGAAAACTAATAAAAGGTACAGAGATTTGGGTAAGGGGGTAATTATGTTGTGGGAAGGTGTTAGGCACCCACAACATCCTAGGTACTCCTAGGGAACCTCTTTTCACAACTGTTGTATTATTATTTGTTTATGAAATATTTATTGTGCAAACATTGATTGAAGGGATGAGAAAAGAATATACAATTTTTATTATTTTTGTGTTTGAATGGATGAACCCATTGCCTACGTACCTTTTCATGAAAGATAAGGATCAAAACACCGTAGTTCGGCTAAAAGATTTCCAAAAAGTGAGTGGATTGATTTTAAACAAAAGCCTTAAGGTCTTTCATTATCAACGAGAGAAAAATCAACCTGAACCAACAATCCATCATGTGAGAACAACTTCAACATGCTAGTGAGGGGTTAACCCTATAATAAGCATGGAAGTCTTACAATTCAATCACTAAGGATGCGGTGAGATTTACATCAACCACTACGATAATTCAGATCTATAGCTAATGCATGAAAACTTGATTAAGAGAGTGGACAAGGCCACAAAAGCAGTTGAGTGAGTGAAATTAACCAATTATGAGTATTCACAAAGATGGTCAAAGTTGACATTAGATTCAATTTAGAAGAAGTATTGTGAAAATGAAGTTTGAAAATCAGAGGCCTACGGCCTAGGTTTCTAGTTTTGAAAACAAGTGAAAATGTTTGCACAAAAGTTTTCTGGTTTGGGTTAAAGATGAAAAACATGGATCAAGGTTAAGCACAAAAGGGTGAGGGTTAAAGTCACAAGTAGGAGTTGCTTTCTCAAGATCATAGAAATGATCCAAGGAAGTTTCTTTGGAATTAGGCAATACCAAGCAATAGCAAATATGCAAGCTCAAAGGAGCAACAAAAAAACTGGAAATGGATTGCCAATAAATGGTCTTACGTCCAACTCCGAAAACAAATGGGAAACGGAGTGCCAATCAATGGTCTTACGTCCAACTCCACAAAGCAACATGGGAAACAGATAGCCAATCAATGGTCTTACATCTAACTCCACAAGAGAAACAACAATAGGAAACAGATGGCTAATCAATGGTCTTAAATCTAGCTCCACAAAACAACAAGAAAGGAAATGGAGTGCCAATAAATGGTCTTATATCCAGCTCCCCAAAAGGAACAGGAAACAGATAGCCAATCAATGTTCTTACATCTGACTCCTCAAAAGAAAACACATAACAAATGTAAAACAAACATATGAATGATGCACAAATAAGCAAACGAGCAATCAGTTATCACACGCTATACACAACCAAGAGGCTCATACAAGGCTGGGCTTTAGTCAATGGGTCATATCGACCTTGACAAACAAGCCAAATACTGGAAGGGGTGTCTGAGACTCTTAACCTCTGACATTGACCGTCAGAGTGAGCAGATGAAATGGGAAATGAGGATTAGACCTCATAGCTCTTAACCCTGGCCTGGGTGAGCTTGAATCAAAGAAGGTGTGGGAGTCCAGAATGAGGAACTCTACTCCACATGACTGACTCTATATACAATGATCTTGGGTGTTTATTCAAATGCATCAGCACGTAATACGAGCAATATGAAAGACTCAACTGAATAGTAGGGGATTGATTGCAAATCCCTTATATCTGCCAATTGCCTCTTCACTTAGGAGGACTTGAAGTACATGGCACAAATATAAACAATCACAGACATTGCCTCTTAAGGAGGACTTCAGCCAAATGCCTGCCAAATAGAAACGACAGGGCTTCCAGACTACATGGAGTTAAAGAAATTACCTAAGTGGTATGCTAACCACAAGCAAAGCAAAGCTCAAATAATCAGCTAAAGCGGCTAAAGTACCTGTACAAAATGCTAGTCAATTAGTAACCCAGACAGATAAACAGAAAACAGACAATCACCAGTGGTTTCCAATATACACAACATGCAAGTCATAAAAGGCACTAATTCAAGTGAGTCCACCACCAAAAGACCTACAACACAATCAACATTAGTTAAACAAAGCAAATTGTATCTCAAGCAAGGAAATCACATCATCCATTAGAAATAATTGCTTAAACCTGAAATGCAAAGCTCAAATTGTGAGTACAAACCCCTAGGGCAAAGCCTAGGGTCAAAGGCAAAGCAAAAGGTCAAAACAGCAACCAATATTCAACATAAATCACATTTAATCAAGTAAGAACATGTCCTAAAAAGGAACAAGTCTAAGGTATCAAGCAAAGTCATTACATGAGCAAGATATGGCAAAGGCAAATACAAAGCACACAATTGGTCATCAAGAATGAAAATTCCATATTAAAACATAAATGAATCAAACACTCATGAAAATTTGTATGTGCATACAACATGTCAAACACAATCATCATGCCAAAAATTAGAATCAACAGAGCTCAATTGAACTAGAAATGAAAATGCACAAGTATGACATCAAATTGTGTGACACACATTGTCACACCTAAAGTTTATGTGTCTAAAACAGAGATGAAAAATGAGAAAAATGCACAACCAAGCCTCAAAAATCATGCAACATGTTGGGAATCAGCATACCAAATTCCATGTCAATTGGCCAATGTATGAGCATTTCACAATAGAATGAATGAAGCATGTAACATTTTCATACATGTCCAAAGAACAGTCCACAATTCAAAATCCAGAAATGATAAAATCATGAAATCACAACCAAAAAATAGTATACACTCACATGATCATGTAGCAAAAAATTTGGAATTAATTGGATGCATATTCTATTTTTAATGATTTTTTGAATTAACATGAATAAAATGAAATAAATGTGAAAACATGAAATAATATGAAAATGAAATGAGAAATCAGAAACTGCACAAGGCCAGAATCGAACTGTGGAGCATCAAAACGACTGCGTTTTGGATAGGGAAAACAAAAGGAAATTAAGACGTGCTCGCTGGGAATCGAAGCGAGGTGCGTATCAAAACGCAACGCTCAACTAATTGAGCTGGCATCCAGTCAGCAAAGTCAAGCGCATGTGGAACTGGTCAATGGAACACAGGCCAATAGAATGGCCAACAGGACGCTCGCGTGGATAAAAACCCTAGCCAACTCAATCTGTTACAGGCGGCAGTGCAAGCGGTGGTTTCCACCGTCTTCTTCGTGAAGACAGCGGAGCTACAGTGATGTGCACACAAATTTTTTCCAGATTCACGTAAAAATTAGATCAATGGAAAGCTTATCACACGTACATTCCAAATCCAGCATCAATTCATATTAATTCATCATAACCAGTGCAAATCGAACAAAAACAAAATGATCATACAAACTTTAATTCACCATAACCCAACCAATACTTCACCATTTTTTATGAAATTTATATCAGTATGATCAGCATGGAAAGCTCTACAAGTCTATGCACATAAAAAGGAGAATTAAGAGGTTCGAATTTCACACCTCTTGAAGAGCAGAACAATGAAACCAGCGATTCAAGTGCCAAAAGCGTCCAAATCTCTTCTATGACTCGTGTATTGAAGCTTTGTGCGTGAATTGAAGCATGAGATAGCTTGGATCTAGCTCAGATTTCAACTTCCCTCTTCATGTTCTTGAGCTTGCATAGCTTGATTCTGGCTCGAATTCTTCAATCAAGAGCTTGATCTGCACTCAATGATTATCAAAGAACAAGAATATGCAATAAAATCAAAGTGTTATGTGGAAGAAATTGAAGTTTCAATGGAGAGAAAAAATGGAGGGAAAAGAAATTTTGGATCTAGAATGAGCAAAAAACCTCAGAATTCTATTATGCTTAAGCTATATACCATCTCCTAATCACTCTGAAATTTTGATTAGGCTTGTGTTAATTGGGATTAAGTGAAAATGGGGTGTATGACCAAAATTGGAAAATGTGTGGTGCATGGTAAATTTACACGTGAACAGTAGCATGTGCATGAGTATTTTCACTTCAAATCCTCTTATGAACACAATGGCAATGGTATTTAGCTCATGTAATGCACCAATTTTGAATTTCCAAATTTCCCTCCAAAATGTTCATGAATGAGCAAATGATTGTAGCACCTCAAATTTGCACATCCCATTTTGTACATTCATTTTCATGTTAGGTCATAACATTAACATTGTCCACTGCATAGCATTGCATTGTCCATTTGCCCAAGTGCAAGTCATCAGACAAGATTAGGTCAAGATTGGTTAGGAGGATCAGTCAAGCAAGCAAGCAAGTGCATTTCCTATTGAAGCAAAGCCCTAGGGTTGGTTGAACAAGTTCATATGATCTAGGGATCATTTTGGAGTGATTTGGCCAAGGATTGGATGATCAAAGCTCAACAGTCAAGCTGAATTTCATCTGAAACCCTAGAAAGTCAACTGTGGTCAATTGTGCCTGAAATCATGGATTTGAAGGTGGGAGATGGTTTGAAATGCTTCATTCATGTCCATACAAGTCTCATTTGACATGTCAAAGATCAAGATTGAAGAATTTGAGGTTAGATGAAAAGTTTCCAAAAATAGTAAGTGACCTGTAATTTCAAACTGCCAAGAATGGAAAGGTCTTCTCCTCAAATTTACATCATCATACAAGCTTCAAATGGAATTTTGTCCAACATGAAAGTTGAATATCTTGCTCTCACCTTTCCAAAAAGTCCAAGAACATCCATTTCTCATTTGTGGTTGGCAAGTTATGATCAAATCATTGTCAAGAATTTTTGAACTTCAAACTTGGATAACTTTCACACCATTTGGCCAAATTGAGTGGGGTTTTTTGCTACAATCTCCATTTGACATGCTCTATCCAAATCATTCATTGCATTTCATCAAAAATCATCACATAAAAATGGCATTTTCAAGGTGAATTGAATTTAAAAAAGGGAGGGAAAAAAGTCACTTTTAAAAATATGCATTTGCCATGCTTCCAATCACTTGAATTTGGTCTAAAATCACATTTGGAGTGTGGTTAGCAAGGATTTCGTGCACTGTAGCAAATTTCCCATGCACATGATGGTTATTTTGGCCAATTGCACAAAAATGCATTTCACTTAATCACTTTGGTTTTGGCTAAGCTTGATTAACAAAAAGGATTAACAACACCTATATATTCCTAATCCTAACTGAATTTCTGATTAACACCTCATTCAAACAGATCTAGATCAAGAATTGCACAATTCTCTCAACTTTTCCTCTCACTTTTCTGCAAATTCTCCAAGAACATTGCATTGATTCTTCATTGATTCACCATCCACAAGCTTTTCTGAAGAAGATTGAAGCAAGGAATCACCACATTCGAGCAAAATATTGGACTATTACATTGAGCATCATCAATGGCAGCTTGATTTTAGAGCAAGATCGAGAATAACTGAGCTTCGAATCTCCACTCATTCATCAACCTAAGCATCAAGGAAGATCTGTTTCAGCACTGCAAGGCTTAAAAACTCCAAATCCAACTCTGCCATCTCTTGAAGGTTGGACTTCGAACCTTATAATTGTTGAAATTAGGTTATGCATTTGGTAGATCGTTGATTGTAGAGTAGCCTGAACTTTGTAGAATCGAATTTCATCAAGAAACTAGGAAGTTAGGGTGATTTGAAGTTTGTTTGTCAAAACTTATTCTGTTCGATTCTAGCGATATGGTGAGAATTAGGACAAATCATGTTAGGATTGTTGTTGTGCTTGAGAAGACGAATCTATTGGTATATCGTTTGTTGATTTCTGTGAAAAAAAGTTCATGATGATGATGAACATGATGAATGCGCCATGAACCCTAATTTCTCAATTGCCAGAACGCGTTTGATCGTGTATTGGCCTGTTTGCATGTTTTTTTGTGTTTGTGTCCCATGCGTCCAGTGATAGCTCGCCACGTCATTTATTGAAACGCAGTGCTTCATGTAGCGCACATTATACTTGAACTCAGACACTGATCGATCCTTGCCGCCAGCATTTCATATTTTGGGTTTTGCATTTTTCCATTGCCTTCATCCATGTTTACATGCTTTCATTCATTTTTTTTTTGTTTTTTCTTCACATTAGGAAAATCATAACTCATTTAATATTTGTCCAATTAATATGAGATTTTTTCCATGATGATCCTTGCCATGTCTATTATTTTATGATGATTTTTGCAAAAATTGTGCATGTGTGGATTTCTGTTTTGGCTAGGGTTTATGTGAACATGTCATTTGTTGCACCTTGCTTGATGTCTTGCTCATGAAATAATGATGCTTAATTAAATGGAGCTGAAATTTTGTATGCATAATCTAGACACCTTAAGGAGCATTTTGGTATAGAATTTGTGATTTTTTCATTCTGGTTTGTGAGATATGCTATGATCATTGGAGGTGTGACAATGTGTCTCACACCATTTCTTGTCCAACTTGTGGAATTTTGTTACCATGCCATATGAACTCAAAATGACCTGAATTTTTGCATGTCGAGTCTTCTGGATGTTAAGTATGAATGTAAATATTTGTGGATTTTTTGAGTGCATTTCCAATTTAATTGAGATTTTCTTCCCTGTTTGACCAATTGTGGACTTTTTGTGAGTCATGATTTTATTTGATTTGTCAAATTCTTGTTGTTTATTGGATGAATTTGAAATTTTACACATGTATTCTAGACATCTTGAAGTGTGTCATGGCTTTGATTTGGTTCATTTATCCTATGCCAATTCTGTTTTATGGTTGCTTGAAGTTGATGCATGATTTGGTGCCTTGTATGAGCTTGTTTGAGTATGCTTTGACTTAGGGATTTTATTTGACTTGCTTCCCTTTATCCAAATGGCTTGAAATTTGGTGTGATGATCATGTGATGGATTCTGTTTATACATGATTTTTGTTGAGATTTATTGAAATGTTTTTGAGTTTATTTGAATTGGATCTTTCTGTTTGGTCCTATGAGGTTCTAAATTGCATGCTTTGTACTCTTTGCCTCATGAAATGATATTGGTTGATGATATGAATGTGAGACCACTTGGATTTGTTTCCTAATTGATTGATCTTGATTTTTGATAAGTTTCATGTTCTGTTTTGGTTTATTTCTCCCATTTTGACCCTAGTCTTGTACTAGTGGTTAGTGCTTAATGTTTGAGCTTTGTTTCAGGTCAAAGAGCACAATTGCTTATACTTGATGATGTGCACTCAATTGGAGTTGGTTTATTGCTTGTTTATGACTAACTTTGAATTTGTTTTGAAGGCATTGAGACTCATGCTTAGGCCTTGTGGCTTGCACCTGTGTGCATTCATGCTTGTTATCTGTTTGTGCTGTGGACTTGTAATTTTCTGTTTGACTTGTGTTTGTCTGGTATACTGATTATGTTGGATTGATTTCAGGTACCTTAGTTGCTATAGTTCCTTTGTGAACTTGCTTGTGCTTTGCTTGCTAGCTTGAGCATTGAGGTATAATGATTCTAACTCCATGTAGTCTGGAAGACCTGGCCTATTACTTGGCCAGGCACCTGTCTGAAGTCCTCGTTAAGAGGCAATGCTTGTGCTTGTTTATTTTTGTCCCCAAGCAGAAAAAGACCTTTGATAAGGCAATTGGCAGATACAAGAGATGTGCAATCCATCTCCTGCTATTCAGTTGAGTCGTCCCTTTGCTCACACAATTGGTGTTGATGCATTGTGGATATTAACCCAAGATCCTTGTACAGTTGTACAGTTGAGTCAGTGTCATAAGTGTAGAAGGGTTCCCACTTTCTGGACCCACACTTCATTGTCTGAAGCTCTCCCAAGCCAGGGATAAGAGTTGTGAAGTGTCATCTTCACTCACCTTTCATCAGCTTCACCCTAACTCTCAATGTTAGGGTTAAGAGCTAACATCACCCCGATACAGTTGGCTTGCTCTTGCAGCCTAACCTTTGTTTCAGCCCCACTTGGTGTGTATATAGTGTGTGCTATCGGTGATTATTTGCTTTGCTATTGCCTGTGCTTTAGGATAGCTTGCTCCCTGTGCAAGTTAGATAGCAACCTTGACTTAGGGATGATTTTGCATGATAACATCTAGGCTCGAGTCGTAGTCTCCCTAGTTGTGTCTCCCTCTGTTATCTGGTTAGGCTGGTCCTGTGTCCCTGCGTAGGGGAACTACGTCGCCCTGATCCTCATACCAGATGAGGTACGTAGGCAGGAGATGAGCTGATCTCTCCGGGCGCCCGTTTTGTTTTGTCTTTGTGTGTGTTAGGAGATGGATGTAAGCCCAGCGATTGGCATTCCGTATGCTCTTGTTGTGTGCTTGGAGTCCGGTATAAGTCCATCAAGTGGCATCTGGTTTCCAGTGTGGGTTGTTTTGGTTCGGAATCTGATGTAAGTCCAGCGATTGGCATTCGGATTCAACGTTTTCCTGTGTCTGTTTTGTTTGGTGTGCGTGAGTTGAGCTACGTATGCTCTGATTCTTCTTAGTCTAAGAAGATACGTATGCATAGGATGCGATATCCTAGCGAGCATGTTTTTCCCCGGTCTGAACTACTTCGACTCTGATGTCTATGCTTAATAGACTAAGTAGGCCCAGGATGCGATATCCTGCCGAGTCAGTCTCGTTTGTTTTCTTGTGTCTCTTTCAGCCGGCGTTTGTTTGTTTGTGAGCAGTGTTTTAGCAACCATTTTCCTTCCTTTTGTGCGTGGATCCCGTCGAGTACGACGGATGCGTAGGGGTGCTAATACCTTCCCTTCGCATAACCGACTCCCGATCCCATTCTCTTTGGTCGCGAGACCATGTCTTTTCCAGGTTTACTCTGAGCGTTTCCTTTCCCTCTTTTGGGATAAATAACGCACGGTGGCGGCTCTGTTGTTCTTGTTTCCCGCCGGTTTGTCGCGTAATGCGACAGCTGGCGACTCTGCTGGGGATGTAGAGAAGTTAACCTCTTGCTGGTCCATCTTCCCTAAGCGAGTCTTTCCTAGCGCTCTCTAGGTTAGGGTTTTGGTTTCTATTTGCTGTTATTTATTGCATTCATGATTATTATGTTGTATATATGTGCATATCTGTTTGCATGCATCATACTGTCATTGAGCTGTCTTCTGTACAGGTGGTTCCTCTGTTTGGGGTGGGTGTTCTGAGTGGGGCTAAAACCCAGGCCTGAGTATACACCTAGGATTAGTGTGGTCTCGTGTTTCCTCACTTGCTGTATCAGCATGTTGTTGCGACGTGTCACCACAGCTGGACGAGGTTCATTTGAAGGAGTCCTTCCGTTTGGAGTTATTCCACTCAGGTTGGATGATCTCATCTGAGTTGTTGACTTCGGTGACCGTTCTTTCCCGGATCTTTGATTGAGACGATCTTAAGAGAGCTACAACGGCACACCCGAAAGGGCAAACCCGTTGAGTATTTTTGCCCGATTATCAAGACCTGATTAGAATTTACCTGTGAGGGGAGTGTTGATTCTTACAGATGCATGTTCTGATGGTGACTTTGTTGGTGACTATTGGTTGATCAGAGTTCTATTTATAAGTCGGATTTATGGATATATTTCTGGACGTCGGAGGTTTGATCCTGGTATTGATCGGAGGGTTCCGTTTATTTCGGATCCCTGGGCTGAATTTGAGGATGCTCGGATGTGGATATGGTTCAGTTGACTTGGGTTCAGATGACTTTGGGTTTCAGATGAATTTGTAGTTCCAAGTTCAAGCCGAAGCTTTTATCCTGTGCCGCGTGATACTCAGCTGACCAGTCATGGCTCCATCATTTGCATCATAGCATGTTTATTTTCAAAAAAAAAAATAATGATGCATGGAAAAAATTAACCTGCATACACATCACGCACATCATACACATATCATTTTGCATGACAGGTGTTCTCGTTCCCGACTTCTCACTCTGGTTCCTGTGTCAGGCAGGATAGCTGATCAGAGACCACACCGGTATTCAACCAGACTTCATCAACAGAGAAGCATGGATCAGGTTCAGACTGAGTTGGCTGAGATGAGGGCGAACATGGCC